>NC_090933.1:152682222-153320235 GCF_040938575.1 Ambystoma mexicanum
AAAAGGAAGGTGGTACTTGGGTATCTTATGTCACTGAATCCTTGAAAAACTTAACTGGCTGGGTCGAAGGTTATAAGGTTTCTACCTTCGAAGGCATGATAAATCTTGTCATGCTGGAACACATTTTTGCTTCTTCTTCCCCGGAGCTTAAGCAGCATTTGGCCGATTCGAAGGAGATAGATCCTAAGAAGCTGGCCATTGCAGCAGACTTATGGGTGTCACATCGAGTGTCCCATAAGGACAAAACTCATCCTGGTAAGCAGGAGGAAGGGAAAAAGTCCAAAGATATGGAGGGTGGAGAATCTGCTGAATCTTCTTCTCATAAGGGCCACAAAAAGAAAAATAAGGGTAAGACACAAGAGAACTCACAGGGTAGTGGAGGTCCGCCTCCGAAACAGAACTTTGGTTACAATAAGCCTCCCTATGTAAACAGACCCAATGGATCTTGTTTTGATCCCCGGTGTAAGGTTAGACCTTTGGGGGTCCACTCCGCTAATCTGGCCTTCTCCTCCTACGAGGAAGAAGAGATTACAGGAGCATCCTTCTCCTCAGACTCATTTCCCAGCGGGATAGAGGCTGAGGTAGTTTTAGTTTCCCTGGGTTCCTGGGAGCCTAAAGTCGCAGAGGCTTATGCTAGGATTCCGGATAATACCAAGCACTACTTTAAAGACAGTGTGCTGATCAATGGAGTGGATACTCCAGCTCTTAGGGATAGTGGGTGCAGTCGCACTGTAGTGGATTCTACCTTGGTAGACTCAGAGGAAGTTGCCAGAGCTACTCTGATGCCCACTAAGTTGGCTGACGGCCCCCTCCGTATGTTTCCAGTAATACCTGTAAATCTTACTTTAAATGGTACAGCAGTCAGGATTCCAGTGAGCATTCAGAGAAATGTCCCGGGAAAGGTCTTGTTAGGTTATGATCTCAGAGCTTTAGGGCTCGTAGGAGACACTGCCGAAAGACCCTACACACGGTCTCAAGCACGGGCAGCATTGGCCAAGACCAATACGCCGCCCCAGCCGAAGGGGAAACCCAAGGCGAAAGGAGTCGACAAGTCAAGACGAGGGAAAGAGAATATTCCCCCGAGCTCGTCTACCACTGCGGTGGAGGAAGTTGGTCAATCGCCCGGGCCTGACGAGGAGGTGGCGATGCCTGAAGTATTTGACCCCAACGATCATCCTGAACTAAAAGACTTGTTAGTTGAAGGAGGTCCTGATAGGGACGAATTCAGTAAAGGCCAACGTGAGTGCCCATCTCTGGAAGGCCTAAGGAGACAGGCCTGCTCCCAGCGTAAAGGGTGAACCTCCTGGGACACATAGGATTTATTGGGAAGGTGGACTCCTGTATAGTGAGCCCACAGAGTCTACAGAAGGAGACCATAGGAGGTTGGTGGTTCCCCTTGCTGTTAGGCCCTTCCTCCTGCAGTTGGCGCATGAAGTTCCCCTTGCTGGTCACCTTGGTATGAAGAGGACCAAGCAAAGGTTATCCATGCACTTCTACTGGCCCAAGATGGGGGTGCAAGTAGAAAGTCACTGCAGGAGTTGTGCCTCTTGCCAGTTGTCTGGTAAGGTTGGCGCGACAATCCAAGCTCCGTTGGTACCGCTCCCAGTTGTGGGGGTACCATTTGAAAGGGTAGGGATCGACATCGTTGGTCCCCTTGACCCGCAAACATCCTCAGGCAATAGGTTTATCCTGGTGCTGGTCGACCATGCAACCAGATATCCTGAGGCCATCCCATTGAAAACTGTAACTGCCAAGTCAGTTGCAGAAGCTTTACTCGTCATATTTACTAGGGTTGGCTTCCCTAAAGAAGTTGTGTCAGATCGTGGCAGCAACTTTATGTCGAAGTATATGCAGGCTATGTGGAAAGAGTGTGGGGTCACCTACAAGTTCTCTTCTGCATACCACCCCCAGACCAATGGTCTGGGGGGGCGTTTTAACAGGACGTTAAAGAGCGTGATTGGGGCTCTGGAGGAGCCTCAGAGAAGAAAATGGGATCTTCTTGTTTCATGCTTACTGTTTGCCTACCGAAAGGTACCACAGGAGGGTGTTGGCTTCAGCCCCTTCGAACTTCTGTTCGGTCATCCCGTACGGGGACCCTTAGCCATCGTCAAGGAGGGATGGGAGATGCCCACTCCCCCTGTTACTACCAACGTAGTTGATTATGTGCGAGGGCTCAGAAAACGGATGGTACTTCTGATGGGCTTGGCTAGTGATAAATTGAAGGCAGGGCAAGCGCTGATGAAACATTGGTACGACCAGAAAGCTTCCCTCATCAACTTTACACTTGGTCAGCAAGTCCTGATCATGAATCCCATAAGGCCTCGAGCTTTACAGGACAAATGGTCAGGCCCTTACCCAGTGGTGGAGCCCCTGGGTGAGGTTAACTATTCAGTGGACCTTGGAAGGCCTGGACAGGCTCCAAAAGTGTTTCACGTGAATAGGCTGAAGGCTTTCGTCCCAAGCGTCGAAATCGCAGCACTGCTACTGGCTTCAGACGTTGAGGAAGAGGAGTCTGAACCTCTCCCCGACCTGTTCCAAAGCAGTCCTTCAGATAGCTCTTTTGAGGGTGTCCGAGTGGCCCCTCACCAAAATGGACAAGGTTCAGTGGTTTACCTTGGACATGAAGTAGGTGGAGGGAGGAGACAGCCTCTACCCAGTAAAGTACAAGCAGTACAAGACTGGCCTACCCCCACTACACAAACCCAAGTGAGAGCCTTCTTAGGACTCACGGGGTATTACCGCAATTTTGTGGCAGACTATGGCACCATAGCTGCCCCTCTGACTGCCCTCACAACTCCGAAGAAACCCAAGAAGGTAACTTGGACCGACGAGTGTGAGAAAGCCTTCAATGGCTTAAAAGACTCCTTGTGCCAGGCCCCTGTCCTCAGGGCCCCTGATTATCAAAGACCTTTTATCGTGCAGACGGACGCCTCTGACACTGGGATAGGAGCTGTACTATCACAAGTAGATGAGAAGGGTAAGGAACACCCTATCGGTTTTATTAGTCGCCAGCTTAAGGACAGAGAGCTCAGATGGTCCACGGTAGAGAAAGAATGTTTCTCTGTTGTGTGGGCCCTAAGGAAGCTGAGGCCCTACCTCTATGGGACCCACTTCACTGTGCAAACTGACCATAAGCCTTTAAAGTGGCTAATGAACATGAAGGGGGAGAATCCAAAGTTGCTTAGGTGGTCCATAAGTCTACAAGGCTTCGACTTCACTATTGAGCATAGGCCAGGTGTCCAACATAGCAATGCTGATGGGTTGTCCAGAATGTTTAACCGACCTGAACAAGAGACTCATCCAGGGGTGGATTAGTTCCCCCTGTCCATAGTCTGGGAGGGGCGAGTGTTAGGAAAGATTTCGTAATTGTAGGTAATTTTCCTTCCATGTGTCAACCCCTAAACTTTTTGCTGTTGTTTTTCACCTTGTTCTTGACTTTGCCAGAGAAGTGCAGCCTTCTGCTGCACTCCTCTGGGCTTTCGCTCCTTTCTTACGGGGAAACTGACATGCCCTTAAGACAGTCAGTACCGGGGAACGCTGTTTCCCGTAGTTTCTTTTATCATGTTGCGGCTTTAGTGCAACATGACACAAGAGGGCACTGTAAGCTAAGTTACAGCTCTCTTGGGTCTCTAGCCTTCTACAGGCCATAGATACTCGTTTAGGATTGTATTTGATCGGTGCAAGTAATTCAGGGACGGGAATGGTGTCAGCGATCGTTTCTTTGTATTTTGAGCTCCTTTTTGCGTTCTAAGCACGTTTTCTGCGCTTAACCCAAAATGGTGGCCTGTCTCCCAAAATGGCCAGACCACGAGGCTCCTTTGTCCTGTCCGCTGACCGTCTTGCTCCCTTCACCTTCCCCAGGTCGAGCCGACCCGGGGCCTTCCTTATTTGGGCATGTACTTTCCCGCGAAACACAGATGCTTTCGCAGGCTTCTACATGTCTTGTGTGTGCCTCCAGGGTGTGGGCTGGGATGTCTGGTCCCAATACACATCCTGGGTGCCAGAGAGTCTAGGGTGGTGTGAATGCCTGGGACCACCGTGGTCCGTGATTGGTCCACGAATGGTGTGTGTGTTGATGAGCGGATCTCCCATTGGGTCCCCTCCGTTTTGGCGCGAAGGGAACCGTGGATAAGAGGGGGCTGGAAACACCACTACCATGTCGATCTCCTGAGTTCTCACGAACGAAGGAATACAGGAGCCAAGTATCCTGCAACCAAGAGGCTGGACCGAGGAATCGCTGGTGACCCGCTGAAGGACTCCTCCTCTGCACTGCTGTCGCCTTGTGAAACCCTTTTCACCTTTGATCGAACCAGAAGGCCTGTACTGGTACTTCGACCCTTTGGAATAGCGGGAACAGCTATTCTCGGCATCTTCACCATCTCCTGCCAGTAAGCCTTCGGAAGCATCTCTGGGCCATCCAGCTGACTGACCAGCTTACACGTGAGTCTTGCTCTGTAACCGCCGCCAGGTTGTGTAGTATTTCGAGTCCTTGTCACTCTCACACGCTTCGTACACTTGGCATTCCCAGGTCGGAAGTGAGTAGTGTACATTTGGCTCAGATACACATGGCCGCTCCATTGCCCTGCTGTGGTGACAAAACTGTGCAGGTTTCTTGGATTGGGACGTCTTTTTACTCAACAAGACGACGAGGCATTCCCTGCTCTTCTGAACCTGCCAGCTGCTGAAACTGATGCGGAGAAGCCTGGGTCTGCTTGCATCGGGGACCGGTGAGTAGTTTAGCTAGGATCTGGTCGCCCTCCTGCAGGAGCCCATTGCTTTTCCCCGCTGTGTAAAACAGCACCCTTTTGCCGTACTCGCGCTCTGCTTCTGCCCACTGTGGAGGCTGTGCTTGAGTCGCGGAACTTGTTCTTCTTCTGTAAGCACTAAACTGAACTGCCTGACTTCCTTCGAAGAGCTTCTCCTTTTGCCCGTTGGCACCAGCATGTGCAGGTACTTTTGAGCACAAGGCTCTACTCTTCGCAGGGCTCGGACTTCCATCTAGTTAGGTGCCTCTGAAGACGAACTGAGTCTAAAGCATTGTATCGCACTGCCTGTTTTCCTTCCCTTGCAGGTGGACTACACATTTCGTGCATATAACGCTTGCGACTGTCGTATTTGTATATACATTGTGTTGATATGGTATGTGTTGGTTTACTATCGTTATATTGTGATTTTCTCGCTACGGTCATTGTTTTAAAGGCCTTAAAATAAATGTGTATATATTTTTTATATAACACCTGTTTGGAGTAGTTTGTAAGTGATCCTGCTTTGTGTGCTCATTGCGGGCTTTCAGTCACCCTCACCCCTCTTGAGACCTAGTCTTGACCGCCGCGATCGCTACCTTGATTGGTCTGGCTCGTCCAGAGGTTACCCTGTTCCAAGTAATTAGGTTGGCCTTCTGAACTTCTGCGCCACCAGGACAGAGTTCAGAAATCCGTCTTAACAGTAGATATAAGGGACACAATGGCCTCAATGAATGTGGATATGGGTCCTGGTGGACTGTAGATGAGGTGCACCGTTCCTGTGTGGTTAGGTGATAATGGTAGTTTGATGGACAGGGATTCAGCAGAGGGGATTTGTAGATCCTGAATGACTCTAATGTTGAAGGTGTTTTTGAAGATGAAGGCGAGACCACCTCCCTTCAGTTGGTTGGTGTTTCTATCACATCTAATGAGAGCATAGTCATTAAGTATGGCTAAGGCCAAGGAAGGGCCAGATGCTGCATTTAGCCAAGTTTCCGTGACCGCAAGGAGGTCAAGCTTTTCAGAAGTTATAAAATCAGCAATGTCCAAAGAGTGGGCAGGGAGGGACCTAGCATTCACTAAGGCTACTTTGATGAAGGTGTCTTTTGCAGGGGTTTTCTGTGTTGGTAAGGGAGTGTCAGGCCGAGTGTTTGGGGCCAAGGTAGTTTCTGGTTCATTAGCCTGCTTGGCTGGATTGTTTTGCTGATGTACATGTTTATTTCTATTGTGGGGGTGAGGCTGGAGAGTTTTAGTCCAAAATCAATCACCTAGCCTGAAGTTTCTGAGTGTAATGTACGGGTGGTAGGAGCGTGGAGTGGTTTGAACGTAGTTGCTTGTGATATTGTTAAGAGGTGATGATGAGCTATTAAATGGCTTAGAATATGTGCACTGTTCTAATGGGGTGGTTCTAGAGTTCAGTCTGAGGTTCCTAATAGTAATGGACAGGGTTGATTCGGTGTTGGTTTAGTAGCAAAGTGGCATATCCAGAGTGGGGTGGTTCTAGAGTTCAGTCTGAGGTTCCTAATAGTAATAGGGCAGGGTTGATTCAGTGTTGGTTTGGTAGCAAAGTGACATATCCAGAGTGCAGGATCATCCAGGTAAGGATTAACACAGACCATGGTGTTAGTCCATAAGGTGTGGGTAGTAGCTACATTGGGAGTAAGGGTGGGCGTATAGTGGCCCGTATGTGGGTGAGACTGGAAAGTCCAGCGTTTGGTGTAGATGTACAGTAAGCGAAGGAGAGTAGTTAGGCACCAGTACATAGTGGAAGTGTGAATGTGCTTTTAAGCATGAATTGTGTACAGGTAATTGTGCTCAAGGCAGCCTAGATTGGATGGGAGAGAGGATGAGAGCGAGGTAATGTGTTTAGGTGCAAGGTGGTGGGATATGTACTAAGGAGGTGATGGAGAGACTCAGCAATGTTGACTGGGTGTGCTCAGGGCGCAGTGACTAGTTGCCATGAGATAACAAGCTATGAGAGGAGGAAGCTACAATTGTATTGCAATAGAGGAGGGCTAGTGGTTGGACTAGGTAGTAGGTATCTGCTGGTATGGCGTAGCGGGACATATGCAAAAACAGTGCTAATGTAACGTATGTGTGTCTCAGGAATCTGAACAAGCATACTAGGCAGACATAAAGATTAGTTCACAATGCAATGTAGAGCCATGTGGATGAGATGGGAGGAGGCCCAATAGTATGCTAAATAATAACTTCAAATGTTAGGTGTCGCGAAAGGCTAGTTACAAGATGCAGATAGAGGACAAGGTGCAACAGTAAACATCGTGCGAGATTCAAGTATCAAGCATCATACATTCAAGTATCAAGCATCCCAGTAGGCTAGGTGCTGGTGCGTAATATCTCAACACAGCGGGTCACAGCAAAGCAGCAGGCTAGGAACTGAGTGCCGGTGGTTAGGCACAACAATATGTGTAGTGCAGAAATCAAATGCCAGGGTACATATGCAAAGTCAAGGCACAACCATAGGTTAGCTGCTAGATACCAATGATTAGACGCAAGTGAAATAGATGATAGATTAAGGTGTCAGGGCGCAACAATAAGGCGGATACATACATACATACATACATATGATTGGGTGCCGCGATAAGCTTGTTGTAGAGTGAGAGAAGTGACAGGCACAGCAGTATTCTACTATTAAAGTACAACAAAGTCAGGCTCAGTGTGGTGACAATATTGAGTATGGAGGTAGATAACACGGTTGTAGGTCAATTGGTCGAATCTAAATGGTTGACAGGACAAATGGTGGACACCAAAAGGTCGACAGGTCAAATGATCGAATTTTTTTTTTTTTCACATTTTATTTTTTTTGGGTGTCCCCCCCAAACCCTTTTTTTTGCTAAAAACCCCTTATTTCCCTAAACGAAAACCTAAAAAATATATACATAAATAAAAAAAAAATTCAATCATTTGTCCTGTCGACCAAATTGTGTCGACCATTTGTCTGTCGCACATTTGTCTGTCGTCCATTTCACTAGACACCAGACAACACAGTATGTTAGTGCTGGGTGGCAAGTACTGACACAAGATCTTTGAACTGGGTTTAAGTGTTAAAGTACCATAGCTCAAAGGCAGATAGTGGGTAATGAGGCAAGAAATAATATCGGCGGTCTGCTAGGCTAGAATCATATAATCACAGTGATACACTATACAAATTGCAAGTTACATAGTGTACGGCATAGGATGTAGGATGAGTAAAGGGGGCAGGCTTCTCTTCTCAAGAGTGTGAGCCTGCATGGAAGCACCCAAAACAAAAATAGTATTACATGTACCAAAAGAAAATACATGTCCAATTCAGATTCTAGAAAAAAAGGACTGTAAGACTAAAAAGACAGACACACTATTAAAAACCTTTAACAACCCACCCCTCTAGGAGATCAACAGTGAATGCAGATATGACATGGGGGAACATGGCCAGGGGACATAACCACTTATATATCTTCGCATCTTTTATCAGGGCATCAACTGCGGTGAGCTGGGATTCTGGACCCTTTCCGAAGCTTCGAGTCAGATTCGAGTTGGTGAGCTCGCTCCACGGGATGCAACAAGACAGTGTAATTCAACAAGAAGCAACATCTTGTGGTTCGAAGTAGCTTGGGACAGCCAGGTGATGTTTACGTCGGAATAGCTCGGAGCCTTGCCTCAATGTGAGGAAAGCAGAGATTGGGCTACACCAGTGAGCTAGTTTGACAGGATCCAGCAGCAGAGTCAACAAGCAGCAATGGCTCTTCACTCCAAGACATTTGGAACAGGCAGCGATGATCGAGGTGCTGTAGCTCAAATGCACTTGGATTAGTTCAAAGTTGAGAGAATGTCAAAGCCAGCTCAGCTCAAAAGTGGGCAGAGCACTGACAAGCTGCTTCTTTTGGTCCTTCTGGTGGTATTGCATCCTTCACGCTGGACACCTGAGAAAAGGTGAATCTGTCTTCAGCCCTTCCCAGCCAGGATGGTTACCATGGATCCTAGCAGGGCTGCCATTTCAGCCGGTAGAATCCTGAGTAACAGCTTTCCAGCAGCAGTCAGGCGTACCTCCAGCAGGTCATGTCAAATGTTCCCTTGAAGTGCACCCTACTTGGAAAGCCTTCTCTTCACACACATTTATGGGGACCTTGGACAGTCTTCATCAGAACAAGGCTCCAGTGAAATCTTTTTCAAGATGTTTCTAAGATGATTCTTCAAGAAGGTTCCTCCAGATGCTACGCCAAAGGGGGGGTCTAAGATGATTCAATTAAGGGAGGACGGGGGGATAACCTGCATATTCAGGCCATTTGCACAATGGTTTTGTCCATTCCAAGCCCTGTACAAGTCCAATCCGTTCTGTTGTAATAAGAGATATTCTTTGTCATGCCAACTTCCACTGTTCCTTGTCTGCAGGATGCTACGAGGAGTCTCAGGTAGGAAGTGGGGGACTGGCAAATCCTAGATGGCTGGCACCTTCCAAAGAGTGATGGTCCCCTTCAAGTACACAGTCCTTCACCCCGACCTAATCTGCCTGAGATCAACAGGGCCCCGGTAATTATCTCCCTAGTGTGACCTCCCCATTGTGTTTCAAAGGCATCTTTGAATCTCCCAGCCTTCACACTTCCCCTTGGGAAGGTGTGGGAAGGTGTGTCCTATTCTCCTGGGAAACAGAACATCTTGGGCAAGTCCCACCATGTGTTCTAGCTCAGCCTTCCAGCCCAGATGCAATACACTGGCTTGGCCTTGCAGGTCCAGTGGAAACCAAGTCAAAATATTAAATTACATCAAATTGGGTTTTAACTGAACGTCCTCTTCTGCCACTATCTCTAACCGGATACAGTGTTATCCTGTTATTTACCAAAGCTCTGCTGGCAGATGAATAGGTTACTGCATTTAGAGGTATTTTGAACATAGATTACAGTTCTTTTAAAGGCAGCCCATGACTGCTGCAATGAACATGACACCAGCAGGCTGTTTGATGAAGGCACATGGTACCCTGTAGCAGCCGTGTTGCCAAATTACATTGCAGCTGCTTTTGTGTCAGTAGGCCAGTCCGGACAAATACACATTTGTGAACTAGACTTTTCATCCTGGAGCATTTGTGAAAGTGGGGTCTGTTTAGCAGAGTCCACTTACTGAGAGAAAAAAACAGCATCATTTCACCTGGCAAAAATCAAGAAAAGATCACAATTGCACACGCTTAATGATGGCATTCTGTCACAGGGTCAGAAAGTGGGCGACCCCCTTATAAAAATGACACAGTGCCAGTGGTGAACACATGCACCGCCAATTAGGCGCAGAGTGAAGCTGCTGTTTGAACAAATGGCAGCCACAGAGTGAGCATTCACGAGCTGGCATGACAGCTGTCATTTTATACCCAAAAGCTTCAAAGAGATCAATGAATATTACAAGTTATTAAAAAATGGATTGTTGTTTTATTTGTCTCTTAAATGCTTGCAAGGAATATTAGAGGTCTGCTGTGTAGGAGGCAGGGCATACGCACCAGAGTTTAAGCATATCACAGGACAGATTTGAGAGATCACCGAATTATAGTGATTTTAAGGCTTTTGTCTAGTTCAGACAAACACGAAAGGTATGAGAGTGAGGAGTGGAAGATCTGATCATGGATGGATACATATATACCACTGTTTTGTCCACATCCCTACTCTTATCACACTCGTGCTGTACAGGTATTGGTGGCACACGGCACATCACAACATGGGCTACATATGCCATTGGCACTTAAATGCTGTCATTCAGGCATGAAAAGGGCAACGCACGGAAGAAGGTTGAATTGCTGGGATTCTCCCATTATCCGATGCTTTGTCTCATTAAATTGATTTATATCAGGTTAAGGAGCTGCCGTTCACTTTGATGGGTCATATAACAGCTCTGGTAAGTCATACATCTTCTGTTGTGTTGCTTTTCTATACGGTTCTATGGGATAATGTTGCCTGAGAAAATGTCGCCAGGCAGGCAACTTTTTTTCCTGCACCCCTAAAAGCTTTCCTCACATACTCTAGGATGGGTATAATTTACTATTATATACTCCAGTCGTAGAATATTTGAAGAAAGTGCTTGATTTTCTTGTCAGTGCAAATTTGGGGAAATATCGGCCCCTGGCGACCATTTTGCTGGCGACTTTATCACTGGATACCCTCTGTGCATGCTTCACTCCATAGACTGCTGTTCTGCTCAACCCTTTATGAAAACCAAACAGCCATTTTGAAGATGCAGGGAAAGAGCACTTTATTATTTACTGGAACAGCAAACACTTTTTGTATGGCCCCTCATGTATGTATATTATGATATGTGTTCAGAGGCTGCATTTAATAGAAGCCCATTTGGAACCCCTTGTAATATGCTGCCCATGCTCAGATTAGCTGCTGCTTGCTGATGAGTTTTCCCTGAAGTTAGGGGGCCCTTTAAGTCCAATTGCTATTTCCAGGTGGTTTGTATTCGAATTCGCATGTGAGTTTTTATACGTCTCCTCAATTGTTATCGAAAAAGTTGCAGGGGCGATGTTATTCTCTCAATTAAACCTCCATAGCTAATTTTATTGTGAATGTGTGTGTTTGTGTACCCCATGAACATTGTCTTAGGGTGTCTGTGCATTGGAAACAGAGCACGTGCACAGCCATTCTTACCCCGAGATCGGGTTACAATTCTACAAAACATGAAGTGTGGGGGCCCTTGCACCCCAAAGGAGCAATTGATGTCTGAAACCTTAAGATCTATAATGAAATCATGTGGTTCAGTGTTAAGCACATTTTAATGTTAGAGTGAGTGTTGTGAAAAAGGAAATGAGGTCCAAGCCCAATGTGGGTTATGCTTAACAATTCGAGTATTCAACATTGTTATCACAGGCAAATTAGAAAATAAAGGTCTTTGGTCACTCTTATGTTTCAAAAATGGTCTTTGATGTATGCAAAGCAGGCTGGAACACTCGCTGGTGTTAATTGTCCCGTCCCCTTTCTCATAGTTTTTTTTTTCTTTTTTGAAAGAGCACAATAGGAATGTACTCAACCATCTGTCTTGAAAGGATACCCTTCTGTCAGAAATTGGTTTATATGGTTATTCTAGGTTGTGATAATATGATTTGCTCAGTAAGAAAAGTGTAAAGTTCTTATCATGTCAAAAAATACATACTCGAGGTTATCACTAGAAATTAAAATTGATATTTTCTTTTAGAAAAGAGCTAGTGTATGTAAATGCAACTACATTTTTTTTTTCAAAAAGCTTCTTTTGCAAAATATCCCAATAACCTTGCAAGGGATTTTTTTTCTTCTCTCCTTTGGTCACAAAGCTGCTGGCAACGGCTGGGGTGGCTCATATAGGCATGCTATTCAGTGTATCAAAACCAAAGACCTACAACAGGATCCAGTAGAAGCTATTTCTTATATATCAGCTAGAAAGTACCCTAGCATTAGCTACTCGCATCTGAAATGGAACCACCCATGCCAGTACCAGCCACTAGTGTATCTGTATTTTCGTTGGAAGGCTTCCTGTTGCGGTTGAAATTCCATATGATCATTTCCAAATGATTACTACTGGATCCCGTGGCTGGCATATGGGTTTGTGTAAATATCCTGAACAGCCATGAAAAAGTTTCAGTGTCAGATTTTCATCCCAATCTGTACACTGCATTACTGCCCTCCCTGTCCATGAATCTGCAGAAAATAACCTACGAGCTCTACTCTATCCCACCCTCTTCATCCTTCTTCTTTTTCCTCATTACTCACCCACTCTTTCCCTCACTCATCATATGATATAGGGGCAAACTGCTGCTATGTGTGGACAGCTATGAAAGGTTCTACACCATTATAAACATTCTGAAAATAAAATGATCATAACTGCATGGTGAAATGCACACGCACAAGACACTAGGCATTTTGTTTGCAGGCCAGTAGGTGACAAGTAGATATCTTTCTTTTTATGTCTTACTGCGGTAAAAAAATATTTATGAAAAACAAGTTTTCCATGGAGATTTAAAAAATGACTTTCATCACCAGTGGTAGTCAAGATATTATGGGCCTCATTAG
Source organism: Ambystoma mexicanum (assembly GCF_040938575.1). Classification (NCBI taxonomy): domain Eukaryota; kingdom Metazoa; phylum Chordata; class Amphibia; order Caudata; family Ambystomatidae; genus Ambystoma; species Ambystoma mexicanum. The sequence goes on from NC_090933.1 coordinate 152,694,983, forward strand.
GAGGTTGGCGGTAGTACTGGCAGGTTGCCGCCGACCTCATAACACTGTTTCTGTCGCCTGATATCCCGGTGCCGACGGTACAAGTGCATTAAAATATTGTATTATCAACTATATCCCTTGGGTTGACAGAACAGATATAAAAAGAAAGGGTGAACAACTCCTGAAGAAGGGGATCTTATCCCTGAAACGCGTAGAGTGCCTAGACACACACAAATCATCCAATGTGCAGTGTTTTCATGAACTTGTTAATAGATGTACAAAGGAATTTGTCTGTGTTTAATTGTTCACCTCAACAGAACCTTGGGTTTGAAGCATGAAGAAGTGTTAAATTAAGGAAGTATTGGATACTAACATGTGAATTTGAAACATTGTTAGGTACTGTTGCTTACTCAATTAAGTCTTGTATGACTCAACAATATATGTTGGAAGAAATAAGAACCATAATACTTTTACAAAAATTGAGTTATCGTTCTTTTGTACAGAAAGTGAGTTACAAATTATATTTTGAAAGTAACTAAACTCTGAGAAATGTTTGTTTGTTATATACAATAACATTTGGGTGTGCAGGGGAATGGGAGAGTTCCACAGAATTGTGGATGACTGCTGTTGTTACATTGGTTAAGTACAACCTAGTGCCAAGGTTGGTTTTCTCCCCGGCACCCCACTAATTATCTTTAAAAAAAACATAAATTAGAATTTGAATATAGATGTGCACAGGGCCATTTTGTTCATAGCTTTGGATTGTATCCCCTACTAGTAGGGTGTGGCACTAGAGCCAGAGGAGCACCCACTAAGACAAAAACACCAAGATGTCTTTTTTTAAATCAATAGCATATCAGAGAAACACGCCACAACATTGGCATTTGATGAGGAGGATGAGGAGGAAGCTAATTGTATATTGGGTCTCATAAAATAAATTGAAAACACCACACTTTCAACTACTAACCCAGAGAAGTTAATATCACAATTGGAGAGAGTAATAAGACGTGAAATATCACAGAAGTTACATGCTACAACCTTAGCACAATACTATCGTGTGCAGTGTATCCCCGAGGTCTGAGAGTCTACCTAAGACCAACCTTATGCAAGCACAATCCAGACTTTGTTAAGAGATGGGAGCAGATTCTTAATAAATGCTCAGTGCACTTAATCTTACTTACCATAGAAGAACTAGCCAACTCTGTTAACAAACTAGATAAGGAAATTGAAGAATTATTAGAACAATTATCCACATTCAAAAGCAAGGAGGAATTGACAATTATTATAGAAGAAGTGAACAAGACACTGGATGACTACAAAAAAGGCATTGAACAGCGCAAAATACGCAAATTCAGACGAGACACGCTAGATTACTCCCAGGACATAGTGTATACTTGGCAAGAACACTACGCCCAAACCAGGCCACCACCAAACCGACGACCTCCGCATCACCGAAAAACACCAGGGCAGGAGACAAGTGATCCAAGCAGTGAAGTCCCCACTAGTGGGGAGGAAGAGATTAAAACAACAAATACAACACCAAGACTCCAGTAATACATACATCACAGGAGGCCACCACTTCAAAAGACCACCCAGCATATTTTTTAGAAAGAAGACAACGAGACAAAGTAACAAGAAGTCTGCGACTAAGGAACAAGCAGAACAACTAGTGGTTAATATTTCATCTAAACAACTCACCAAAGACCAAATTGATACTTTGAACTTGGTTTTATCTTTCATACCAACTCAAAACTCCAATATACTTGAAGAAAAAATTAATCTGCACAGGTTAACCCGGAAAATGAGATTGAACATATTTTGTGATACACAAATGGGGCTAGAGACACAAAGAGAAGACCATCAGTATCTGGAATTAAAACCTAAAAGTAGCTTTCATCCCCAGGTAAATAATATCGTCATTAGAATGTTTGAGGAACAGATACTGAAAGACCTTAAGAAAGTGAATTTCACTAAAACCAGGAATTACAACATTAGGAGGAGACAAAATGAAATAATTAAGATCTAGCAGATGACAGAAGATTGACACTAAAACCAGCAGATAAAGGTGGCACCATTGTTATAATGGACACCGCATATTACGACAGGATGATCAATGAATTATTGGAAGATGAGAATACTTACATTAAGGTTGATCAAGATCCAGTGAAACAAATTGCAGAAATTATAAGGACCACCCTCACAAATGCAACAGATCAAGATTGGATATCAGAAAAGACAAAACAATACAGACAAACGAGTATCCTATTACGCCCATCTTTTACAGGTTACCCAAAATTCATAAAAACCTGAATACTCCACCATTAAGTCCCATAGTGGCTGGTACAAACAGCATCTTTAATCCGCAAGCTATTTATGTAGATAAGGCACTACAACCAATAGTACAAGGGACTTCAACCTATCTGAAAGACACAACGGATTTTCTTAATCACTTGAATACACTAACTATGACGGAAGAAGGAGACCTACTGGTCTCATTTGATGTACAAAGTTTGTACACATCCATCCCACACCAGGACGGACTGGAAGCTCTGGAATGGGCATTACTTCATAACAACTGTGAAGCCAACAAAATCTTCATCTTAGAATTAAGTAAGATTATACTAGTAAATAACTACTTCAGGAACAAGACACAATTCTACTTACAAGCAGCAGCCACCTGAATGGGTTCTTCAATGGCACCCGCCTACGCAAATCTCTTCATGTTCTATTTAGAAAGCAAATGGATCCTACCAGAACCTAGATGGAAACCACACCTTATCACATGGAAAAGGTTTATCGACAACATTTTTGTAATATGGAGAGGAACCCGACCAGACCTAGAGGATTTCCTGAAATACATCAACACAGTGCATGAAAGGATTAAGTTTACAACAGAAGTCGGTACACCTAAACTATATTTTCTAGATGTGCAACTGGAAATCGGACCCCAAGATATAACTACCAGCATTTATCAGAAACCTACAGATTTTAATAATACATTGCATTATCTGAGTCACCATCCGGAAAAAAACACCTAAGAAATAACCTTCCCTACAGTCAGTTTCTAAGACTGAAAAGGATATCATCATCCAGTGTTACATTGGAGAATGAAAACGTGTCAATGATGGAGAAATACAGAACAAGAGGATACCCAGAAAACATCATCAGAAAAGCAAGAGAGAAAACAGATACACTAAACAGGAAAGATCTTCTAATTGCCAAAACCAAAACAGATGAAATTCTGTTTGTGCAGGCAATGAGATACTCGGCACAGAGCCACCATATAACAAGGTTAATAAAGAAAAACTGGAGAATTATTGACCTAGATCTACAATTGAAAAGACTTTTTCCTAAACCCCTGATTATTGCCTTTAAGAGGGGACGGAACTTTAAGGACCAGTTGGTCAGAGCAGAAAGACCACCAATAGATAAATAGCAGACACTGGGCCTCATTACGAGGTGGGCGCAAAGGGATACCGGGCACCGTTAAGGACATTGGTGCCGGTAATCCCTTTGAGCCCCATTCCGAGGTCCTTTAGCGGGAGCTGCAAAGGGGCCAGGGAGCAAATAACGGTACCGCAAATTGCGGTACTGTTATTAGCTTCTCCCCATTCCCATTGAGCCCTATGCGGGCTCAAATGGGAATGGGGATTGCCTTTTTCAATGGGGACTTACCGGTCCCTCCAAGGTCGGAATGGACCGGTAAGTCCCCATTGAACCAGGGCGAACTTGGTACCGGTATGGGAGGTCGTCATGGCGCAACATATATTGTTGTATGACTCAACAATATATGTTGGAAGAAATAAGAACCATAATACTTTTACAAAAATTGAGTTATCGTTCTTTTGTACAGAAAGTGAGTTAAAAACTATATTTTGAAAGTAATTACACTCTGAGAAATTTTTGTTTGTTATAAACAATAACATTTGGGTGTGCAGGGGAAGGGAGAGTTCCACAGAATTGTGGACGACTGCTGTTGTTACATCGTTGCTAACGGTGTCAGTGCTTCCGTGAAAACCATGACTGCAGGGGCCGGTGCTCTCAGCAGGGCAGACCTGACGGAAGCACCTGCTCCTGCAGGCATACTCGTAGTCTAGCAGTCCGGAAAGTGTGCTGGTACGTTTCTACTGGCACCCTTATTTTCGGACCACCAGACTTGAAAATGAGGCCCATTATCAGGCAAAAATGGAACAATTGGCTAATTGACAAAAGGACAGGCATCTGTCTCACAGCTTATTTAAGAATGACCAGCATTACAACACTTGCATTTATATATCTGTGTGAACATTTTATTGAGTGCATTGTTGAGCATTTGAGGCTGCATGTGTCATATGCTGGTAGCAGCTGTAACATTTTCAGGTTTCATATGGATACTTGCCGGGTATTAAATGTGATTTGAGGGCTGCACTTGGCATCTGACAGCCAAAACCTACTGGTGTTGCCATTTCTTGTGGTCAACACATGGTCTTCTGAAATCTAAATAGAGCTGAAAGTTTGGTGGCCTCTGCCTGGCTCTCTAGAGACACGACTTAAGTCCTTGAAGTCCCTTCACCAGAGTGCTGGACCAGATTAGTGACGAAATGGGCACCAAAACCACTGAGCTGCATCCCTCCACGAAGAAACTCTTACATGGATCCTTTCAATTTGATCCCTGATGCACATTCCATTCCTGTTTCCTGTCTTCAGTCGTCACGACAAGGAATTTGTCGACTAAGAGTTTTTGGCTGCAGATCTTGAAGACGTCCTGCTGAAAACTCTTCCATGCTCTGGTATTGTGTTGGCTGGGCTATTACTCACCTTAAGCCTTTTGGGATTCCTGTGTAGCTTTCACATGAAAATGTGATTGCAAGTCCTCTCATCCAGTTCACCCAGGCCCAGTGCTGGAATCCCACTATGGTGTTTTCTTTTAAGTCCCTGTTCCCGAATTAACTCTAAAGTGATTTACTTCTTGTTTTGAAGAGACTTCCACAGCCTCTAAGAGAACTCATGCAACAGACTAGGGAAGGACTGGATGAGAAAAGGATTCAGACTTGAAAAATATAACAAGTGTTTAAAAGTTACTTACTTGTAACAGAGTTAGTTTGGTAACTGTCCCTCTGAAATGAACAGTTACAAAAGTTCTTACTGTAAGAGGATTCAATTCAACACTACAGCTAAGTCAATGCCTAGTATGGGATACTGAATGGAAACCCTTATTGATATATCTTTACGTCCAGTTCATGCGTTCTGGATGACTACCCCTATATAACACCCCTCTCTTGGAATCCCCCTGACCCCACTCAGCCAAGAAGTAGTTCTGTTTTGCAAGTTTAAACGGTTTATTTGATAATTTAAACAATATATATATATCACACTTTATAATAAATTAATAATTGAATATCACACTTAATCTGAGCAGTAATCAATAATGGATAGTCCGGCACTAGCACACTTCTTTATAATCAATGATGAGTGGTTATAGGATAGATAAGATAGCAACACTACTTTTATGGTTTCAAATGGATGCAAGGTGGAATGAAATTGCAGTACAGAAATACTCAATATGATTTCAACAAAACAATGTAATCACTTTTCTCTGGCAATCCACTCCCCCCTTTATGCAATGCAAGGAAATGGAAGGAAAGCACACAGTTCTCAGAAATGCAATCAAATGTAATTCAGTTCACCCCAGCAAGCTTAGACTACAGAAGTTTGAAACACAGGCCCAAAATGCTTTTATATGTGCTGGCAATGAAGTGAAAAATATGCTAAAATGCTTTTAATTCCCTCTAGAGGTTCAGGGTGAGTGGTATCTAGTTAATATTAGTCCAGGCTCACTCCAGCAATGATTCAGGGATGGTTCTTAAGAGGCAAACAAATTTTTAGCAAGGAAAGCAAGGAAAGCAAGGAAAGCAAGGAAGCTGCTGTTTTCACACGTGGCTGGATTTTTAACCAAATCGCAAATCGCTGTAAAATTCGCGAGTGCGAGAATCGTGATTACGGCAAAAGTATGAGGAGTAGGAAGTCTAGGAAGTTCTAGGCTTGTTGAAAAGGTGAGATTCTAAGCTTTCAGAGGAAAGTTAAACCAAGTTCCTAGCCCAAACGGTTCCAGAGATACGGACGATTAAATAAAGGTAGTTTTTCGGATTTGAAATTTTAAAAGTTCAAAGCGACAGGTTACAGCTTGCAGCTAGAAAATGACAAGTGACAGCTTTGCAAATGACAGGTGACAGTTAGGAGGCAGCTCTGGTTAGATTAAAATAGCTTGCATTAGATTATTTTAACTAAGAGATTGGGTTCTGCACAGTTCTGCTAGGTACTCACAATATATTTAGAAATAGGCCTCGCCACGGATCTGGTCAACAGGTTTTCTTCACTCGCCACGGACGGTTTCTGCGCACAGCGTCTGGGTCAGCTCTACTCTGCTGGTCTGGTCTGGGTCTCTGGTTCTGATCAGGTCTGTGGGTCCGGATACAGCGGTCTCCGGTTCAGCTGGTCTCTCTCTGGATACAACACTGCTCCCTGGCAAATGGCAAGAGTTCTTGCAAAGAATTCAAACAGCTCGCCTGGCTGTGAATAGTGGCAATGATTTGAGGCCTGCTAAAGAGGGATTTAGCTTGTAGTTGACCTCTTTGCTACAAATTCTGAAGTAAAGTCTTGGTCTCTGAAGGTGGATAGATTGAAGTCTCTATGTTGGCTCTCTGGAGGTTGATGGAGGTAAAGTATGGATTTTCCTGGCAGAGCGTCCCGCAGCAGATGGAATAGAATCTCCCTATCTGTCCTGACTGGCTGCTTTTATGTGTTTTGAAAGTGGGTGGAGAGGCTAGCTTTCTAGGCCCTACCCCTCTCCACTTGTCATTGGCCACTTCCTCCTCTTCCCCTTGATTGGGGGAATGAAATGAAGTGTCATCATGATGAGGTCTGTTTATGATACAGAGAACCCACCCCTGTCAACTTTACACCCAATCTTTATTTGGCCTAAAGACATATTTCATAGATACACAGTGGTTTGAAATTACATGCACCCATCACATATCACATGAGGTAGCCCCTGTTCCAATTCTGCTCTTCCTGGGGGCTTGCATTCAGAAATGGCAACCTTTGGTGCTTTTTAGTGGGTTTTGCAACATCGGATTTTTACTCCAGATTTATACACATGTACACGGCCTGCCATACATACTCCAGTAAATTACCATGTCTCTAGCTTAAACACAGAGTCTGTAGTATACATAAATAGCAGGGTTTTGCTCCAGAACATCACACAAATTGGAGTTTGGGCTTGAATCGAAGGTACATTTTTTAAATGAAGGCTCTCAAAGTTATACATTCCTGTCATTTGATTACAAAGAGTTATCAGTGTTTCTGTAAAATATATATTTTGCTTTCAATTCAGTTCTCAGAGTGTTGGAGTCCGCCTCCAAGACTTGGGTGGGTCAGTGATCACATGTGTCTTCTGGCAGGCAGGCCTTTGTTGACAGGAAACAGTCAAAATCAACATATTCTATTCAAGTGCAATAGCCTATTGTGTGGTCTCCAGGAGGTTGAGGTCAGCAGACCAGGGGGTCACTTTGCATTTGGTTATTTTGACCATGTGTTATCCTGGGCTGTGGTGTGAATCTCTTGAGGTGAGAGGGTTTCCCAGGCTTCTGGCCTCTGGGAACAGCAGGTGGCTAATTTTTAATTAAAATGCAGCCTTTGAAGTCAGCTGAGTCAAATCCCTTTGTCAGCAACTGCACTTAGTTCTCCTGTCAGAGTTTAGACCGCTAGCACCGCCTTGAGGATTTTGTTGGTACTGCATCCATTTTTGGGATCTTTCTTGGATTAATGCATTCCAAACAGGAATGGTTCTTACATGGTAGTAAATAATCCTTGCTTAACATTGTTTTGATGGGGCTCCTTACAGTAAAATGGTTATGTGGAACCCCACAAAAGGGTTGAATCTTCAAAGTGGTCCGGTGAGCCACGATTCCAGCAACTTTTTGACATCAGTAACAGTGGATTTTGTTAACAAAGATCTTTCTTTACACTGGTGGGTGGCAAGTGAGGTAACCATTTTGGTGTGCGCACAAACTGCGTGGTTCTCCTGGATTCTGGCGCACTTGTGGGCTTTTTGGCCATCTTGGATTTTCTAAGCCCACAGCACCAAATGTTGCAGCATGATAGCTCAAACGTGGGTCAGGACACCCAACATTACTTTCAATGTGTTTTGCCCTTAATAAAAGTATACATAAGGTTATTTCTCTGAATTGGTTCCCCCACTTCCCAAAAGTAATGCTGTTGGTTTCACCTAACTATTTCTTTCAGAATAAGTGTATAAGTTCACCAACTGGGTCTTGCTTCCCCTGATCTGACATATAGCGTGTCTGGAATAAGTCTACATTGGGTTTTACCTACCTTGAATACCGTTGGGTCATTCTCAAAGTGTAACATTGCGTTTTGATTTCCCTGGTCTTCTTTACACAGATTCTAAAACAGTCTCAGGTGTATACATATCTTTAAGTTGCTGGTAGCTCCTTTAAAACGTATATAGGTCTTACTCCCCTGAATAGCTCTATGCCATTCTGAATAAGTGCACTGTGGGATTAGCGGACCTTGGTCTGCCTGGTGCAATCCTAAAATAGTGTAAAGAGTTCTTGCTTAACTTAGTCCGTGTTCCACTGATCTGAAAAGCAACTGTAATAGTATATTACACCCTTGTGTTTTACCTGCCTACAATAGCTGTGTGCCATTCTTATAAAAGTGTCCTGTAGGTGTAGCTGACCTTGGTCTGCCTGGTGGAATCCTAAATTAGTGCAGAATGTTATTGCTTACCTTAGTCTGTGCTCCACTGATCTGACTGAAAAGCAACTGTATTTATACATTACACATTACACCAAAGGGTCTTACTCACCTGGTATAACTGTGTGTTATACGAAATATAGTTATGGGTTTATACTGTTCCTTGAATCTGTGTTCCACTATTCAGAAAAGTATCCTAGTAACAGGGGTGGTTTACTAAGTGATTCCTTAAACTGAGTGTCACTGCATGACTGACAGGGTCTACTACCTTTCACTTACTGTAAGGTAATCAAGTAACTTATAATTGTACTCCACATGAATTGGTGTGTCCAATACTAGATGTGTTTGATAAGTTCTGAGTTCCATAGAAATACTGTTAATTTTCTGAACAGGGTTTATGCTTTGGTCTGTGCACTTTAAAGCATTGTGTTGCGTTTGTATAATGTGTTTATGACTCTATGACAAAGAACCTAACCCAAGACTTAACTTGGCCAAATTGTATTCATAATAAACCTTTATTTTCTATAATACTTTGGGTTGTAAGTGTTTCTGTTGAACACTTGGTATAGTACAAGTTATTTGTACTTTCCTAAAGCCTTCTCTACCTCCTAAAATAAGCCTGGCTGCTCTGTCTACTCTCCCATATGCACAGGTGGTACAGCCTTATACTAAGAGTGGAGTTTTGTACTGTCTCAGTTGTATGGTTTTATTAAGCCATTAGTTGGACTTCAGAAAAACGGTCCTATCACCCTCTTGTCTGCTGACCACACTGTGAGTCCACACAGGAACAGCAGGAGCGAAGCATCATATCCCTGACGTCCCTCTGCCTTGACTATCTCCTAGGCCACTCTTTTTCATGGGCGCAGGGTTCCTTGCAGCAGCAGAATGAGCTGGAATGCCATGCTTATCTCTTGTGTCCAGACATACCCACTCGTGGCCAGTTTGTGTGGGAGGAGCACGGAATCCCCAATCTACGTGCAGCACAACCACATTTGGTAAACTAGCAACTTTGTAAAGGCAGAAACGTTGTGTGATGAAATTACTTCTGCTCTAAAGTATTACAAGTGTGAGTAGTAGTGAAGCCACTTACTCATCCATCACACTTCTACAAACCAACAGCGATCTGAATCATAAAGGTAAAAAAGACGCAGTTACAAAATATACCTCCTTTGCCTTTTTTAGAATCGTGGGCCGAGGGAAGGCTATAATCTCAAGAGGGGTGGGAATGTAGCATCCCAAACAGCAAAGTATCACCATACTAAATAAAGGGAATTTCAAATCAAGGTTCTATAAACATCTTTATACTTTAAACAGTAAGCAGACTCTAAGCAGTCGCAAGCAGCACTAAAATATATGTTTGATCACTTATAAAGAAAACAATTAAAGAAAAGAGAATTTGACGTGGTGCAATTGTTTTCCCCCACCCCCCAAGTGAAAAAACAAGCATTGGCAATGCCAATAGTTTTGGCGTTTACTGAGGTTATTTGCATTTAACATTTATAGATGCCAGGCTGCAAGGAGGCAGGTGCAAATGTTTTAAGGAGGTGTACTCCTGATTGGTCGAAAATACATTAAACAAGTCACTTTTGGATTACATCCACATAGCACAACAGGAATTAACACTTAGTGCGTTGGCAATTGTATGCCACAGCAGTACTTACACCACCAAAAAGCGCCAAACCCAATAAACACTTGAGGAGAAAGAGTTAAAAGTAGCTTGTGGGTATCAGTAAGTAGGGACCCACTTTGGGAGAAAAAGGGGCTGGTGCAGAGCTTACCGCAAATCTAACTTCCCCAAGTGTTGTGTTATTGGAACTTACACTCGCAGACATCTCCCATTTGCATGGCTTCTAGACGCACTGGTGGAAAGGAACGAAAAGGGGCGGGTAAAGTTAGTGGGAAATACAAGCTATTGTTGCTGTGATGTTGTCCCGTGCAGTCCGGTAGTACACGTGTACTGGATACAAATCTGTCTCGGGTTGGCTATGTTGCAAATTATAACTTTTTGCGTATGATATATGGCCCATAGTCATACACGGCTACATTATCCATTCGGGAGATGCTAGTCCAGTCCCGGTTTTAACTGTGTATTATGGGACTTGTAGTTATCGAGTTCCCCATTGTAAATCCATGACTACACATCCCAGAATGCAAAGTTAAAGCCAGGACTGGGCTAGCACCTCCCGAATGGAATGTACCTCGGGAAATGAGAAGTGATTGAGTACAATCTTGAATGTTTCTGTAACATTGGAACGTTCCAAACAGTATTTAATGGAAAGCACACACTGTACAATGCTACGGCATCAAGAATAGGTATGCTACATAAATGTTATATGAAATGCCATAATATGTACTTCGTTTTTGCACACATCATCAAATAAGTAATGGTCTTATTTCATTTTAAGCAATTCTGCTAAACGAGGAGTGTGTTGTCTCAGACAAAGTATAACAAGCTGTCTTTCTCAGTGTTGAGAAGATTACCACTGTGACACATGTTATAGCTTTGTAATAATCAAGCCCGGCTGTTTCACCTGCACTAGTGGGCACCGCACCCACCCTGGAAAGCCCTCTCATGCCACCTCCTAGTCCGGCCAGTGAGCTCTGGTACCCGAGTTTCTCACCCCAAGATGGAGCGAGGGCAACGCACATGTGCAGAGGGCTTTGGGAAGTGTAATCTTTAATCTCTGCATCAGTAACCAAAATCACAAGCAAACGTTTTGTGGTCTGCAGCCCTACAGTAAATGTTTGCAAAATTAGCTGTGACTGAAACAGTCACCCTTTTAATCACACAGTGCTGCTGGCACCATGTTAGTGAATGGCTTACTTGGTATTACTGCCAAGTTTAAGTAAAGTACATCTAGAACAGTCCACAACACTAGAGCAACACCAGCAAATCAGAACATGGACATTTGGAGAAACATTTTAGATCAAAATGTTACTTTAACAGTAACTTGATTAGTGTTTGTTTGTTTGTTTGTTTGTTTGTTTATTGATTTATATGGCGCACCAAACCTGAAGGTATCTGGGCGCATTTGCAGGGAGTTACAAGGTATATTTTAGGCATATGAGTTACAATGGTTACAGCAAAGATATACAAAGCATTACATTAATTATATATTTACATAGATTACAGCGAAATATGCACAGTCTTACAGTAGTTATATACATCATGATGCAAAGGATCATACAGTAAGGGTCCGGTAGGGGCAAGCTTAGTGGTGTGTCAGTGGTCCTTGGCTATGAGCCAAATTAGGGTGTTACGCCTGAAGTTGGTGAAGGATTGTTCTGCTCTCAAGGATGGGGGGAGGGCATTCCAGTACTGTGCCGCCATAACAGGGAAGCTGCTGCCGCCAGCTTTTTTTTAGTTTGAATCTAGGAACAACCAGGCAGAAGGAGTTGGCTGTCCTGGTGGGACGTCCCGTGGATTTTCTGGTGATTCTATGCGAGAGGTAAAGTGGGGCAACTTTGTTAAGACATCTATGGGTTAGCGAGACGGTTTTAAGCAGTATTTTGTCATTGATGGACAGCCATTTGTTATGTCTCCTCATCTCTGAGATATGTTCTCTTCTAGGTATGCCCTGCGCAGTTCTAAGAGGATTGTTCTGGAGGATTTGGATTTTTGCACCCAAGTACAAGGCATTGCAATACTCCAGCTTGGAAAGGATGAGGGCTCTGGCTAGGCTAGTGCAACTGTTCTTGGAGAGAGAAGGTTTGCATGTTCTGATAAGCTTGCAAACGTATGCTGAAGCTGGGGCCATGACATTGACCTGTTTGCATAGTGTGAGAGTTGAGTCTAGGTAGAAGCCTAGAGTGTTTACCTCTTTCACCACTTTGATTATATTTCCATCGATGTTAAATGAGGTATATTTGGAGAAGAGTTTGTTTAGGTTGACTGCAGTGCTGAGTATAAGGAGTTTGGTTTTATCGTCATTCAAGCAGAGGCCGTGGGTGGCCATCCATGCTTGAATTATTAGATATATTGTGTTTACTAAGGCCATGTCCTTGTTGTAGTCCCCGGTAAGCAGTATGAAGATCTGGGTGTCATCTGCGTAATTGGTGTAGGTGACATCCAGATAGTCCAGGTCAATGAAGAATGGCTTCGTAAATATGTTGTACATTGTTGGTGAGACGCAGGAACCCTGATTATTTGTAATACAAAATGCATTGAAGTATGTAACATAACTTCAAAGCTGTCGTAAATATTGTTTAATGCTGATGCATTCAAGTCAAATAACTTTCTATTAACATTAACATATAGTGATTGCCATTTTGGAAGCAAAAATACTGTCCAATTCAGCACAAAATACAAATGCAGATGAAGAGTGCAAAGGGGATGTGGTTTTCTATGGAGATGGGTGGGAATGGGCGGAAAATCATGTTGATTTGACTTAGAGATGGGCGTTAAATGTGTGGGACACATAGCCAAACAAAAAAAATCCATCCTCATATGTCATCTGCAATGAAAAGCATTACAGACCCTCATTCAAAGCCCCTATTTGAAGCTCTTATGTAAAAGCGCTTATTTTAATGACAATAGTTTTGCCTTAAACGTAGCGCTTTTAGTGCCACCTGAAAGCCAAAACTAATTATATCTAATTAAGAACTGGGTCCGGGGTGGATGCTTATGGAGGGCTGTGGTCTTGTCATTGCCCTTTCCCTATGAATATTTAAATATATCGCCTAGAAAAGAGCCGCCAAATCTATGAGGAGCAAACATTTGTGTCACATAGATGGACCATGAATGTCGAGTAGAGATATGTCGGTGGAAAGCGGGTAGCTAAGTAGCCTAAATGTTTCGCTTCACTTCACTTGCTTGGAAGTATTAGCAATTCCAGTATTTTTTTTTCTGCAGTCGTTAGTGTGCTTGCAAAAGGGAGTCATACCAATTTTTATTTCACCATGGATACCTCAGCCCCTGCCTCCATTCTGACCACCTGCATTGTTAGGCAGAACAAAATATCTCCTCCACATAGTTCCATCCAAGAAATCTAGGTTACATATAGTCTAAATCTCGGCCCATATGGTTGAACCTGGTCAGAGCAAGCAACTTCTATTATGCCTCCTTTGACGTTTGCTCTATATTTTGACAATGTGAGAACGTTTCTTATCTAGGTTTAGTAGTAAAAAGGAGAAGATTGCAATCTTTTCTACGTATGTTGTTATCGGTATACCACCTGCATATTTTTGGTTTTGGCGAATTGTTGTGGCGCAAGCCACAAATCTGCCAAAACCATGATTACAAAAGAGAAAGAGAAGGAAATGGGGTTCTGAACTGAGACTAACGGGAAGTAATGCCAGAGATTAAAATGGTCGAAATAACTAAAATGTGTTTTTCCCAAACTCCTCTGCTGTACTACTCAATGAGGGGCTCTGTAACAAGATTTGCTCCAATCCACAGAGTTGTAAGAAGCGAGTGGCTGGGCTTTCCATTTCCCAGCTGCGTAGTGATTTGCATTATTACTCTCACAGATCATGCCCATGTGCTCAATCACTCTCTCCTCCCACAGGGTCTCATATCCCTCTCTTCCTGCTGTGACTCGCTGCCATGTCATTGTCTTCCTCATGCGTGCTTTAGAGGGGGGCTTAAGGGCTGCTGAGGTTGGACTGTAAACAGGCTTCAGATTTTAGGATTTCACACTAGTGTGTGGTTGGATGAGTAAGTAGGTTTTGAGTTGCAGATCTCAGGAGGGGGAGACATACAAAGGCCGGGGAGGGCAGAAATCCCCACACAGAGTGGCCCTCTTCCCCTCTACACAGCATCGTGGGGGACCAGCATGTCTCCTGCTCCAGCTCTAACTGGCTACCCTGGTGCAGAGCCAGAGAGTGAGTATAGCTGCCGGGGACCAGCCACCACAGGGAAAAGAGTGACAGCACACAGTGGGCAATTTAGCTCTGGGTCCTGATAGGACTGTGCCTGGGTACCAATTGGCTCACAGCATAGAAAATACGTCAAGGAGCAGCAGTACTGAGGGTACCTCTAAGAGCATTGAATATTGAAAGCCCCGAAGAGGCACCAGGGAGGCGCTGATGCTGCCTGTAGCTCTGAATGACCCCTCCTCTTTACTTCCTCTCTCCCTCCATCCTGCCTTTTTTGATTTGTAGAGTGGGCCCTATGTAATAGCCTCGTCAGGTAAGTATGCCTCCAGACAGGTAAGGCAGTTACATGAATTTATTCCTTAGTAATAACGCTGGTCACCATAGGCATACACAGATGATATGTGAGAGACACTGGCACATCCCACCCGGCAGTTCTCAACTGTCCCAACTGCCTCCCGTGGAACACATCTCATGCGCAGCCCTCGTCACGCAGTCCACACGCGCAGCAGCTCCACGCACACAGACTGAAGCTACATCACTATACCCTAGTGTAGCACTACCTGAGCTTGAAGCAGGTGCACGGCAGCTTTACAGCGCACATTCCCTACTACTGCAGTAGGAGTTGCCTCAGAGGTCCCTGCACACAGAGCAGTAGGGTGTTGGGGGGAGCGCTGTGTACTTGATCCAGAAGTGATAGGGAAGGGATGGTTCAATGAGAGACAAATTAAGTCAGAATCAGAGGCCTTTAATCCCCAGATGGATTCTCTCAAGTGTGAACACCTAAGTTGCAAACCTTTTTTTTTTTTTATGTTTTGGTTTTGTTTCCAAAACCTTTCATCTTAGCCTAGAAGGAAAATAAAATGATTACTACAAGTCAGCAATTCCTTCCCAAAATTTCACCAGCGTGCATATGTCTTTTTTGTTATCACCCGACAGAAATGTTCCCCATCTTTCCTCAGGCGATAATTGAATTGACGTATCGTTTCCATGTAGAAAGTTCTATAAATAGATCTTTTTTTCCGTTAAAGCTGGGCAATGCATAAAAATGTGTTCCAGTGTTTCCACAATGGTCTTCACTTTACGAAAGCGACAAAAGTTCCAATTGATTGGTATTAATTTCCTCTTAGGTCTCTCGTCGGGAGGATATTCAAACAAAGTCTTAGATAGGTATCTCCTATGTCTATCTGGAAACAGATGCAAATACTTTGGTAAAATATTCACCAATCTGTTGTCAGAGATACAATTTAAAGTTGCCTGATATTTAGATTTTTGTTTAATTGTTTCAATCCAATCGTTGCTGATTAATTTCTTCTTGGCTTTTGAAGTCTTTTTAGGAGCATGTCCTTCGAGATATCGGCTGCAAGTTGAATTGTTTCTATGTGCCGTTTCCAAATTTCAAATACAGTTGCATTGGAATTACAAAATTCAGTGTTGAATATCCATAGTGGTGGGATTTTTTGCTCTGCAGTTATTTTCCTGAAAAGATCTAATTTTTTCCATGTTATGATGGATTGCATTGATTGCAGTGCTAACTCAAATCTTATACTTGCTATATGTAGCGAGTTTGGAGGGACAGAACTTTTCTCCAGACGATCCCTTCCAATTTATACCAGATATCCAGATTTTAATTCAACATTGTCTCAATATAGCTGTTACATTTTTCCGATAGAAGGTGACAATAGGTTTCAACAAAAATGTCCCATATTTCCAATGCAGAATTCTACCTTGTCTTGCAAGGGAAAGGGCCTGAGTTTCTTAGATGTATCATCCATTCACTTTCTGTCGAAGTCCGATTCATCCAGATTCCCAGATATTTCACAGACTTCACTTGCATGAGTTTTTCTTTATACAGAAATAGTGCTTTGTTGCTTTCCTTGTTCAATTTTTTGGATGTCAAATTCATTATTTTGGATTTAAGTAGGTTGATTTTCAATTTATTCAATTCCATGTAAGTTTTCGAGGATTGTCAAGGCCGTTTGTAGTCCTCTCCTGTTTTGTGATAATAAGACAATATCATCTGCATCGGTTATACAGGATAACGGTACCACATCAAATCTTGGGGGATATGTCTCTGGAACTTGTATTCTTTTTTCGAAGTCTGATGTGAAAAGGTTAAAAAGTGTCACTGCCAAAGGGCAGCCCTGCTTTAGACCATTCCAGGTGGATATAGAATCTGCCATCATACCTGACTTGGACATCCTTACTCTTATGGATGTATTAGAGTAAAGTTGTTTGATAGGTTCTACTATGTTTGAGTGGCAACCCCAAGTGCATAGCTTTTCCCGTAGTAGTTTTCTATTCACAAGATTGAAGGCCTGTGTAGATCGACGAAACAAGCCAATAGGGTTGTTTTAGTTCTGAATGCTTCTTGCTTTACATGATTTAGCAAAAGAAGGTTGATATTGGTGCCTATGTATTTTACAAACCCAGTTTGTCTCTTCGCATTGATGTTCGCTTCTTTTGCCCATGATTACAATTGTTCTAGCAATAGTGTTGCAAAGATTTTTCCTAATGGGTCTAACAGGGCAATCGGTCTGTAGTTATAGGGGTTCTTTGGATCACCCTGTTTGAATACCGGTATCAAGACTGCTAATTGCCAAGAACGTGGGATCTTATTGGTTTTGGAGATTAGTTTGAACAGTTCCTCACAATTTTTTCCAGATTTCCGGATCTTTCTTAATTATCTGGTTGGTGAGACCATCTGGTCCAGGCGCTCTTGATGGATTGAGCTTTATTATGGCGTTTTCAATATCTTGTGATTCCCATTCGAAGGTCCAGGTTGTTATAGGAGGTTCCTTTATTGTCAGACATGAGTTTTCAGTAGTCTGATATAAATCAGTTATATGTTTAGTCCAAACTTCCTCCGAAACATCAGTTAGCATCTCCTGAAGTGTTACAGTTGGGTTCCTCAAGTTCCAAAGGTTTCAAGTGTTCTTGCTGTTTAAGGCATATAACATTGTTTCTGCATCATTCTGATCTTGTGTTGCTCTGTTGCTTTTTCTCCAATTTTGGTATCTTTGTTTAAGTTGTTTGATCGATACTAGATCATATGGTGATTTTTCCTTTAGTTGCTTAATAGATCTTCATAACTCAATTTTTTTCCTCCTTATGTCCTCGTTGTAGGCGTGTCGATGTACTTTGCCAGAGACTTGAGATGGCATAGTCATATCTTTGTATGATTGCAAGAGCCAGGTGTAGTTCAGTTTCTTTTTGTCCTCAAGTTCATTCGCGTCAAAGAGTTCTGGAAGCTTTTCTAGAGCGTGTCGTGGAATTCTTAAACTAGTCGACCTGTTATTGAGCATGAAATCTGAAATTAGTATTTGATAATTTATTTGATTATCCATTGACCATTCAATCATTAAGATCTCATGATCACTTTTAGCTGTTGCAAACCAAATCTCGAGCTTTCAAGGGCTGGTCGATAGTTCGCCAGCTGACCCCCCAACCCCTATTTCCTCCCCTCAGCAGTGGTCGCCTGGTACCTCTGCCACTGTCTACAGACAGCATACCCCCCAATTTCTGCACTCCACCCACCCGGCCACCCCACCCACCACTATCTCTACC
Source organism: Ambystoma mexicanum (assembly GCF_040938575.1). Classification (NCBI taxonomy): domain Eukaryota; kingdom Metazoa; phylum Chordata; class Amphibia; order Caudata; family Ambystomatidae; genus Ambystoma; species Ambystoma mexicanum. The sequence continues at coordinate 152,713,100 of NC_090933.1, forward strand.
CCCACCCTACCCACATCTATCCAACCCCACCCAACCTACCCCCACTCTCTTAACTCCACACCCTACACACCCTACTGCCACTGTGTCAACCCCACAACCTACTCACTCTACCCCTACTCTCTCAACCCCACGACCACTCACCCTACCCCCACAATCTCTACCCCAACTCCCCTATGCCCTGCCCACACCCTCTCTACTCCATCCACCCACTCTACCACACTCTCTCCAACAACCACCCACCCTAACCCTACTCTTGCTATCCACACCCACCAACCCCAACCAATCCTACCCCACTCTATCCCTACTATCTATCCCTACCCACTCTCTCTACCACCACCCAGCATAACCCCACTCTTTCTACCTCCACCCAGCCTACCCCCTCTCTCTAACCCCACCCACTATACACCCACCAACCCACCATACCCCCATTCAAACACCCACCCACCCTACCCTCACTCTCTCTCTACCCCCACCCAACATATGCCACACTCTCTACCCCACCCATCCACCCTATCCTCACTCTTTATACCCCACACACCTTACCCACACCCTCTCTACCCCCACCCACCCTATCCCCAAGCAGAGTGGCTAAGCAGCTAGGTTTATATTAGGGCGGGTAATGTGAGTGATAGAGTAGCACAATTAAATCAGTAAACACAAGGCACCAAGTAAACACTTAAACACTTCCATTTATATTAAATAGTTTTTTTTATATATACACACGTGACATTTAGCATTATTTAAAAGAATAGCAATTACTAGTAGCATTCAATGGAAAATATAATTCATTTTAACAAGACCCAATAATGCAGGTGAGTAATTCCTTTCTATGCTAAACACGTTCCAGCACACAGAGTGACATCAATCAAGGTCAGTATTAGCACTTGTTTTTGTTCATCAGTACAAAATTGGGATTAGGAGGGAAAATGGTTAGAGTCAAAGTGGAACCCACATGCAACTCAACTGATTCAATAGATAGTTTCTTCCAGAGGGATGTAGGGAGTATTTTATCCCAGCAATAATATTGTCAACAATTAAATCCGGTAACGGAACAAGCACTGCCAAAGCCAATGGGGTTCAGAAGAGGAGCCTTTATGAAACCAGGACAGCCAAAGTCAATGGGACAGTTCCAGTTCTGATGCATCTTTTCTTAGAAAAATGTTATCAAACCGTCAGGAGTTCTTTGGAAAATCACAGCAGCTCAAGGGGAGCCCACTTGATGGAGCACAAGCTGGAAGGCCTGAATAGGTGAGTTGAGGTCAACTCTAGGGGGGTTAACATAGTACTTCCCAAGCCAGGGAGTACTACAGATGGCAAAAGGTAGTTATACCCCAAGCCCCACAGTACCATACAATTGAAGAAGAGGTTCCAGTTGGATTCCTTCCTAATGCAAACCCTTGTTCCTGGTCTTGGTCATGGTGTTGAAAGGAAAAACGTTTGGCAGAATTCTTCAGCAGCACTGTGTAGAAGGACTTGGCAGCATTGAATTCCACATTATTCAGCGGCTCTTTGTGGTTTTGGCACCATTTCCTCAGCACCAAAGAGAATAAATAGCTCTGGTTGGAGTTTCCTCGGTCCCTCTATCCTGGACTCTGGTGAGGGGACTTTGGATGAAGAATTCCTGTTTCTGGAGGTCCTTGAAGGTGCCCACAAAGTTTTGACCAGATTCATTTTCTGGGAGATAATGCACTTGTTAATGGTCAGGGTTCCCTGGGCATTGAGATTCTGCATCCTAGGAAAGGGGCAGTAAGTCGGGGATGAGCCAAAAGGAAGCAGGTATTGAGGCTAGTTGGTCCCATCAGCCAAAGGGAGGAAGTTGTCCTACATGGATCTTCGCTGTTGAAACGAAAACAGAGTCAGAACAGCTGCAAGGCTTCTCTGGTGCTTCTGCAGTCCTGGAAGGTGCTGCTGGCATCTCTGCTTGTCCTCTTCATTGGATATGATATGCCAGTAGTTAACTCTGCCTGTAGTCCCAAAATCCTCACCTTTTAATGTGAAATACCATTCATTCACAGCACAGCCCTATAGCTGTCAATCACACAGGAGGGTGTCCTCTAGGACAGCTACCCACCAGTTGGAACTGGTTTCAGCCAGGCATGCCTACAAACAAAGATCATTGAAATTGTGGGCTCTTCCCTCACGTGCTGCCTTCCCAGACACACTGGAGCCTGAGCGGGCTTCAGAGCTTAAGCCTGCCAAAGACAAAACACACAAAGGACCTAAACCTAGTTTAAACAACAGAGTAAAATGTCAGTAGGAAATAAAAAACAAGAAATGGTGAAAAGAGAAGACAGGGGCCATTTTGGAAAAATGATCACCCATGGGTGCTGTACTGCAGCTGGGAAATCAGTCTGCTAGTACCCTGCACAAGAGATAGCAAAAAGTAACCACTGTCACCAGCCATTCAAGTTAGATAGTGTAACAAAATGTTACATGAGAAATGGTATAAGGAGTTAATATGTTATCCCCCAGCACTACACATAGTATGGTGTGTGCTGGACCCATAAAGGGAAAGGTAAGTGAGATAGAAGAGATCTCACTATTCTTGGGAATGGTAGTTCACACAAGAAAATGTATTTAAACATTAAGAGAAGTCCTAGGAATTTCGCAGTTGCACTGCCCAGAGGCTGCTGTGTGTCACTATGAAAAAAGCAGATGCCTATCCAGTTTACCAGACTCCATTAAACAGTTACAAATCCAAGTCAGAGAAAAACACATGAGTGTGTGACAAAAAGAACCACTCAGCTAGGAAGTTAAAAATCAAAAAGATCCCAGATTCTATCAAAAGAGCTGGGGGTCTCTAAGATCAAAGGGAATTAGCACAGAAACTGAAAATTCTCCCTAACACCCCCTTTCCTCCCTTTCAAGACAACAGGCTTTCTGCTTCACAAATCACATAGCTCCCCAGAACCCAGCAAAGGGGCACTGTGTAGTGGAAAGATTCAGGAGGTAAGGGCCCGTCAAAAGAGAGCATGCAGCTGGCCACTAGGGGGGCCACGAATGACATCAGCCTCTGTGTGAGCTCTGCCACTACGGGTTCTGAAAGTGGCTTGAGCCCCCACCTTTGGACCCCCCATTGAAAATCCACACGCTATTTAAGCATGAATATGCCCCCCCTGAGGAAAGAAACCCGGGTGAAAACGGTGGAGAACTCGCTGCGATACGAGTGATAGAACTGGGACCTCTCAGAGGCGGCTCGCCGTGAAAGTGAAAGCAATGCAGCATACGCAGTTTTAACAGCGGCCTACTGTGAACGCCACTGATTCAAAAAAGCACTCAGGCCGTCGGAGGGACCCCAGGCTGGAACCACTCGCCCCCCAGACGGACATTGACTACAATGCACAACACTCCAGCGACTCTATGAGGAGGGACCTGCGGCGACTCCAGTGCACCCAGTGAATGAAATCCCAGTGGTGTGCCGACGTGGATCCAGTATGCCCCGTTAGCCCTGACCGGCCCGCACCAGATCCTCCTCCCTTGTCTGCGCCACCCTGGACATAACATAGTAGAGAGCTACCCGCCATAGAAGAACCGGGAGCCGGCTTACCACAATAAAAGTACGCGCACCTGGAGCTCTCGCCCTTCATGCCCCACTGTTGAAGCTACTGACTGCCAGGACGAGCTCTGGCAGGCCGCGGTCGTGCATAGCCCTACTCAAACGCAGAGAGTGAGACCTGGAGGAGACACCAAGATCGGTGTGCTGTATCACTGTGCAGGACGTGCAGCCCGTGAAGTTTGCTTGGGACACTTGTAAGTGACGGTCCGCACACAGTAAATGAACAGCCCGTGGTCCTCACAGCTTCCTGAGCATCTAGCGAACTGGGCCTGCATTAACCCGGACACCCCATACGGAGGAAAGAACTAAGGGTCTGATCCCACTCAGCCTCATTTCACCAGTTGAGTTATAACAGCAACAAGGGGCATTCACAGATCATATTAGCCTTGTGCGGGCCTGGGGTCAATCCAGCAATACTCACCCCACAACAAACTACAAGTGCAAAGGGTGCCCTGGAACAAAGAAATGTGCACGGCAGGCGCGTATCACTGTAAGAACACCACGCAACTCAGAGATTAACCTGAGGCACTGAACGGAAAATAAGAACATCAACGGATGAAGGTCATACAAAAGGAGGCACTCCTGGAATCACCCTGAAGCCTCCTCGACACCCAGACCTCAGCACGTATGGGACTACGCAGATACGGATCCTCTACATTACTCCTCACATTCTAAAACAACCAAGAGGATGTAGTGACCCCCACAGGGTATGGTCTAGAAGAAGCAGAGGGAAGCATATGGCGAACTGAAACCCACACCTCAAAGCTCAGTGAAGATGCCCATCCCCATAAACACATTTGGAACAAATGTGCAAGTAAGACTGTCTCAGTCTCCTGAAGACAGGGCTTCGGAGTCCAGCGCTTAAGGAAGTTAGACTACCTAGGAGACAGGAGATAAGACCCAACAAGAAAAAGACAAGTGGACGTCACTCATATGCCCCCTGGGATCTTCCTAACGACACAATTCCAGTAGGTGTCAAGTGTGGTGTCAAGCGGAAACCATTACAAGACCTACCCAGAGGGTTGGGGCCCCGAGGTCAGGGCAGTGCCCTCCTCTGATGCCAAAGACAGGATATACCTCTGTGGAACGGCGGCTGGTGAAGGGCGCTGACTCCTGGCAAGACCATAATTGTGTACTGCCCATCTGGAAACAGCGACAAACTTGTGTGCATCTTCAAGGACTGGGTTCACCCCTCCCCCATCCCACAACTAATTCGCCTTTGACCAGACCTCCGCTGATTCTCCCAACACAGCTTCCAATTAAGTGTTGTGAATGGTTGGGCCCTCACAAAGTGAGGTGTGTGCGCACCTCAGATCCCCACTCCTGAAGAGGGAAGTGTCCAGACTCAACCCCCGGAAAAGGGAGTAGCCAGAACCTTGAGACAACAATATACGGTGGGAATCCAAAGTGCACCTGAACGCCCAGGCTAACGTGAAACTGTCAGATAAGGTACAGGCACCTCGTCGCCCACTGAATCCAAAATGAACGGCACATGGACACTTACCAAAAGTTGACTGAGTATTGTTACACCCTGCACCATCATGAAATCCCCTTTTTTCAAAGTCAAAGATGGCGGCATCAGGAACGGAAGCAGCCACAACCAAAGGTGATGTGGCAGCACTTCTCAGTGAGATGAAAAGCATGAGGGCAGACATTGGGGGAAAATCAACAAGATACCGCATAGAATTGCCAAACTCGAAGAATGGCTCAATGGGGTAGAGCACAATCAAACTAACACATTGGAACCCCAGATGGACCAAAGGGTTGTAGACATATGATATGGATATGATATGATATGGCATTTGTAACGCGCCTATACACAAGTGTTTCAAGGCGCGACGAGGCAGGGAGGGGGGAACAAGGGGAAGACAGACAACGATCCTACTAGGCCAGGTGTCATTCAGACCGCGCAAGTGCAGGGGTAGGGGGAAGGGAAAAAGTGCAAGGGGAAGGGGGAGGGGAGGGGGAGTGCAGTACAAATAAGTAGAATAGAAATAAAATAATAAATAAATAGGGCCAGCTGGTGGCAAGTGCAAGGTAAGTGCAGACAAGTGCTGGGGGGGGCTGTAGTGATACAGAGACAGTCCCGCAGTGCAGGGGTTGCCAGGGAGGCAGTGCAAGTGAAGAGTGACTGGGCCCAGGACCGAGGTCGGTGAGAGTGGCCCAGTTGCAGAATCAGTGCAGTTTTTGTGAAGAATTTAGCAGAGGAGAGGGAGAGAGAAAGCAGAAGTGAAGAGGAAGGTTTTGAGGTGCTTCCGGAACTGGAGATGGTTCTCCTCAAGTTTCAGGGAGGCAGGAAGGCTGTTCCAGAGGGAGGCACCTGCCGCGGAGAGAGATCTACCCCCAGCTCGTTGCTTCGAGAAGTTGGAGACGGATGAGCGTAGGGCTCGGGAAGGGAAGGAAGATATTTAGGAAGAGAGAGTTGAAGGTATTTGGGCCCCAGGCCCCAGATGGCCTTGTGGACAATGCAGAGGGTTTTGAACTTAATCCTCGCAGCCACTGGGAGCCAGTGTAGAGATTTCAGTCCTGGAGAGATACGGTCCCTGGGCTTGAGCATAGAAGCTAGAGAAGAGGAATTACGGAATTACGCCTGAAGATGGACGATTTGGAAAACCGTGAAAGACGCAATAACCTGCGGATGTTCGGCATACCGAACTGAGATGGAGAAACCAAACAAGATTTGAAAAAGATCCTTCAAACGATTCAAAGGTTGACTGTCTACACAGGACAGGAGGAGCACCAGGTGGACCAAAGACAGTTCTGGTGAGCTTCCATTATTACGCTGACAGAGCAAGAATCCTAGACAAGGCCAAGAGCACTCCTCAACTCCTTCTTGATACAGCGAGGGTGACGATTTTTCAAGACTTATCCTCACTCACAAGGGCCATGCAGAGAATATGCATGCCCCTAACCAAATGGCTTAAAGAAAAGGGCATCCGATAGTGTTGGGGGTACCCATTCTCCTTCACGTTCGAATGGGAGGGAAACACTGTCCGATTGAAAATAGAAAAGGGCATAAGGGCCTGCACAGCAGACTTGATGCCTAATCAGACCGGAGAACAAGCTTTGGAAGAGGGACATAGAGAAGACCAACAATGTCGTATCCAAGGACCGAGATGAAAGAAAATACCTGGATCTAGGAAATATAGGAGGATGAATGCCTCACCGGGGGCGGATGTCATGACCCTTGCCCCCTGGCCCTCACTGGCAAGTCAGCCTACCAGTTAGGGCCAGGTCAAAGGCCTTAAAACCTCATCCAAGACTCTCTTGGAGTCAGTCCTGGAGCCTTTGGCGCCAGGCTCATGACCATCATGAAGACCAACATTAGAATGGGACTATTTACTTGGGACTTTTTAAGTTGGGGGTTTCAGCCAACATGGAGGCACACACATAGCTCAGTTACAAGGAACTGAGCTATGCGGCCTAGTCTTTTGAGTGTGGCAGGCCTGGGACTACTTTACCTGGACTACTTTGGGTGTGGCAGGCCTGGGACATTTTTACCTGGACTACTTTACCTGAGACTTTTTAAACCACACCCAAACAGCAGAACATGCTTTGCATTGTTCTGCTGTGGGCAGCATAACGCTCACCGTGTCCAGTTCTTTGATGCCAGTTTACCTGAAACCAAGGACCTGCAGAGAGAGAAAGAACACTACGAAACTTACCTGGAACAGTATCCTGTCTTCAATCCATCACTGACTTCAGTTCCACTCACCTGAAGGTACAAACTCCATCATCCGGCACATCATGCATCCTGGAATACCATAACCTAGAAAGAGGAGAAAGAAAGACAGCATTACTAAGCGTTTCCTCCCGAATGAAGAGAGCCACACAATTTTTACCTGGGTAGTCATCTCCTGGTCAGTATCATTGCTGGAACATTACGGCGCTCGGCAAGGAACATCGCAACCTTCAAGGAGAGAAAAGACACAGGTTAGCAATATAAAAGGGGAAACAGCACCGCGCATCGCGCATTACTCACCAGACAGCATCGCACACACCGCGCTTTCGCCTACCGGGCCAGGCTCATCTTCAAACTGCATGACAACACCAAAATACCTTTCCATACCTAAAAGGAAAGAAGCAAGACATTATTATTCAAACTAACTGGAACATAAGAACTGCATATAAAGACTGTAAATCAGCAAACCTACGGAGTCGCAGCAGGCCAGGGGGGGCTTGCACCAGTAAAGTAACTTGGTCGCTGCTCGCCCCCACATCTACGCGCCCCTGCCACAATGAGCAGGACGGAGAATGCACCTTTTACAATATTAAGGTGAGGAGAAGGCCCACGTGGGAGGAAGGTGTTGAGGCCAAGGGAGGTGGGAAAACAGAAAGACAATCTGGTATTGGATACAGCTCTCCAATATTGCAGACACATCTTAAACCAGAGGCATTACCAAGGGACCGGGAGAGGGTTCGAGAGTGCAAATCATCCAACCAGAGCTGGGTGGTGTCCCCGTGTATACCAGGTGAGCGTAACAGCGGAACTATGCCGGAAATGGACGCCGAATAGCGCTGATCAGTAGTCATGCAAGCTCCGAGGGAAACCCATGTTCTGAGTAGGGATACCCTCTGGAGATGCCATAGACTTACAGGTGGCAGACACAGCTTAAAAAGCAACGTTGAATGTTCCTCTCAGATGAAACTCGATTCCGCGGATGACACCTTGGAGGTAACAGGGGAGGTGCTGAGGCCAGACCCAGCCGGGACGCACATGGTTAGACATTCGGGTGCAGGGAGCTTAATTTTGACAAAATGTAGAGGTTTGATTTGTTTTGTTGTCGGGGGGGAGGGGCGGGACAAGGGGGCTCATGGTTTGTTGTGGTTTTTGAAGATGGGACCATAGGTTGCACGATCCTCACTGGTGGTCTGAGACTGGCCAGGTGAAAATAACTCAGCTGGGTCAGACGCCACAGGGGGGAAGGGGCTGGAGGAAGTAGTTTGGGGTAAAGAAGCGGGGAAAGTTATGGATGTTCCAAAACATTTTTAAGGTAACTAAGAATCCATTAAGCAAACGTTCTATATGGCCACCGCACAAACAGAATGGTCCGGAATTTGGAAATGGCGGCACAATGCTCAGCTACTAGAACAGGATTGCTCAGGGTTGACACACTCAATGTGAAAGGTCTGAACTCACCCAACAAAAGATCCCTAGTACGCAGGGAATTTAAGAGAACACACCTAGATGTACTCTTCCTCCAGGAGACCAAGTAAATACCAGAGGAAGAATGTAAAGTTCTGTACTCCAGGGTGGGTACTGAATTCTGGAGCTCTGGCCCCTTGCGGAAGGCAGGTGTTGGCATACTTGTAAGAAAAGGACTCAATCTCAAGGCCATTAAGATATGGGCAGATGTATAAGGGAGGGCTATAGTAGTAGTGGGCAGGATACACAATATCACCCTTATTCTAGCTACACTCTATTCTCCCAACACCGGTCAATCCGGCATCTTGAAACGCACAGTCCCGAAGATAATGCTGGAGGCGGCAGGACATGTCATACTAGGGGGAGACTTTAATTTGTGGGCATATCCTACTCTAGACAGACGGGCTGGCATTCCAGAAGCAGGCTCACCGCCTGATGGGGGCCATATGGATGTGATTGGAATGATGCTTGTGTATGGTTTGCAGGACGTGTGGTGGAATTCCCACCCCAATGAAAAGGGGTTCACATTTTATTCGGCCCCACACTCGACATTCACCAGGATAGACTATCTGTATCTCTCAAAAGATATAAGCAAAGTCACAAATACCTCTGAGATTGTCCCAATTTCATGGTCAGATCACGATCTGGTCATGGCTGATATCAGACTAAGAGCCCTACAACAAAAAAACTCAAAGTGGCGTTGTAATGAATCATTGTGGAAGGATCAGATCTTACGCACAGAAATGGCATGCGAAATTTAAGAATACTTTACGGCAAACGACACAGGGGAGGTATCCAAGTGAATGGTATGGGAGGCAGGGAATGCAACATGGAGAGGTGTTCTGATTAAGGAAGGTGCTGAGAAAAAGAGAGACAGAACCATGATAGAAAATAGACTGAGGAAGGAGATTGCCCAAATAGAAGTGGCAGCATTGAACAATGATGAGGGTAGGACCGAAAGAATAGCTGAGGCAGTGCAGAAAAGAGAGGAGCTCAGACGCTTGAAGGAGGGTTTGGTAATACGTAAACTCCAGTTTCTCAAGCAGAAACATTATGAAAAGGAGGATAAGGCAGATGCGTCATTAGCAGCCAGGCTGCGGGGACAGACAGCTGAGAGATGGGTAGCCACCATTGAAGGAGGTGGTGATGCCCAGGCAACGGACCCGGGGGAATCCCTGAGGCTTTCACAAAATTCTATGAATGCCTATACACATCTGAAAGGAGGCGAGAGGGTGCTGAGGTAGACCAATACATACAGTGGGTAGACATGCCAAAGCTCCCCCAAGAGAAAGTGGAAGAGTTGGAGTCACCCATCACAGCAGATGAAATAGAAAGACCGATTAAGAGACTCCCAATGGGGAAAGCACCAGGAAATGATGGTTACACAGCAGGGTTTTATAAGACCTTTATCTCCTCCATCCTCCCCTTTACGGTAGATCTATTTAATGATATCTTACAAACAGGAGTGTCCCCCGAATCTTTCTCACAAGCGCTAATATCGGTGATCCCGAAGGAAGGCAAAGACCCCAAGCATTGTGAATCTTACCATCTCATCTCCCTTCTCAACATAGACGTGAAGATTTATACCCGGGTCCTAGAAGCCAGACTTGAGACCCACACGCACCTACTGATTCATCCCGATCAGGTCGAATTCATTTTGGGAAAGCAGGGTGCAGACACGATATGCAAGATGCTCCACTTAATTCATGAGTCAAGAACAATGACAGCCAACCCTGCGCTTTTGTCTATTGACGCTGAAAAAGCATTCGACAGGGTAGAATGGTGCTTCCTGGAAGCGGTACTGGCAAAAGTAGGACTGGGCCTGGTCTTCCGAAAGGGGATGAAAGCCATTTACACATCCCCTAAGGCATCCGTCATGGTTAACTCAGAATTCTAGATGGTTCGACCTGAGCAGAAGCACAAGGCAGGGCTGCCCCCTATCGGCAATTCTGTTTGCTCTCACTTTGCACAAACGCTTAGGGCTGCCCCTCTGGTGGAGGGAGTACAAGTTGCCCGGAAGGAATATAAAATGGCCCTCTATGCTGACGATATACTACTTCACATTAAAAATCCCATGACATCAATTCCCAGAGCCATGCATTTGATAGAAAAATATGGCTCACTCTTGGGCTTCAAAATAAACAGGTCCAAATATATACTGTTTCCACTACATGAAACCACTTCTGAAGAGGCTATCACACTTTCATCGCTAGATCTAGTGCTGGAGGGCAACACTCTCTGCTACCTAGGAATACATTTGACAAAAAAATTAGAGGATATGTACAAAGCAAATTTCCCCCATCTCCTGACCTGCTTTCACAAAGACTCCTGGATGGCGAGACTTAATGCAGTCAAAATGGTCTCTCTACCAAGATTCTTATACCCTTTCCAAATGCTCCCTCTAAAACTCTCGGAGTGATTCTTTAGAGAAGTAAAGAGAGCCGTTATAAAACTCCTTTGGCAGGGCAGAAGGGCGAGGATACCATATTAAGTCCTCATTCTACACAAAGAGAAGGGAGGAGTAGGTCTCCCTGATCTTAAGCTGTATTAGCGTACGGTTCAACTGATGGTATTGATTCCTCATTTGAGAGGAAGGCAGGATTTACAATGGGTACATCTAGACAATAACAACCTGACCCCCGCTACAGTGTCAAAGTGGCTGTGAGCCCACAGAATCAAACTGATACGTAGATTACGTGCCCACCCCATACTGGGTACAAAATGAGAAATCTGGAGGGAAGGAGCATATATGAAGGGTATCACCACGTGGCCTTCCCCCCTGAGCCACATATGGGCACCGGGTGTACACAAAAATTTCAGTCATGTTATGAGGCAGGTCTCGAGAGGGTGGTACAATTATGGAGAGGTGCCATCTTTCTTACAATTACCGAACTTGAGGAGGCACTGGGGATTCTGTGAGCCTTTTTTCCCACTCTTACATGTGTTTTGCTGTGTGTATTTGTACTGTGTGTGTGATCTTGGGCACTGCAGCCTCACCTACTCCATGTGCACCACTTTTTGTGTGTGTTACACAGCACCTTCAGTGCAGTGACACAGGGTTGTCTTTGAGACTTCCCACTGACTCCGTTTTTCTGGAGTTGCCATTAACTTTGTATAGTCACTTTAAACCACAGACCCAGTACACCCCACCTTACATGGAGTATTGGAAAGGGTTCATTCTTATCCCTTTTTGTCTGTGCCTCTTGGAGCCTTGTTTCACTCCCTTAACTTTAAGACTTGGCTGGTGGCAGTGGTAACTACCCTAACTTTCTTACCGTGATTATCTTATATAAACGTGGTATTGTTCCAGGCTATTATAGTAGCCTCGAACATAAACCCGCTTGACCAGATACATTTTATTTTGGTTTCCGGCTGGGTTTATTTGCCATTTCTTTTAGTTAAAGTCTTTCTCGTGTTTTTCTCTGCGTGCCAAACCGGGGATGATTCCTTTATCGCTGTCTTTTCGCGGGCTTCTGCCCAGACGCCCTCCTTAAGGCGCCTGATAGTCTAGAGGGGCAGGATGTGAGGGAGGGATCTTCGGACCTCTGCTATGGGTTGCCTTAGCAACCCAAGTCCCACTCTTGTCTGATTGGCTAAGGGGACTGGCCTTGCCAGGCCAACCACCCTGCTGTGTGATTGACAGTCAGGCTGTACGAATGGGGAAGAACTGCATAAAAAGCAGGTCTCTGGGACTGGAAGAGCAGAGTCGCCACTGGAACGAAAGAATCAATGAGGAACTGGAAGAAGAGGACCTCTACCATTACTGAACCACCCGGTGAAGCCCTGCTGCAGGTCTGAATCTCCAAATCCGACGACAGAGAAGATCCTCCAGGAAACTTCTTCCCTTGAGCTGGTGGGACCAACCAGTTCGCCCAAACTACAAGCCAGGACCCCTCCTCTGGTCGAATTCACTGTACAGAGCTACAGTGGGCCGGATAGCCAGGAAGGTCGGACCCTGCTTGGGTTTTAAGGATCGCACCATTTATTCTTTGATTTGCTCTGCTGCTGGTTTCTTCCCTGTGTGGCGCTGGACCCTCCAGTCCTCCTACTTTGTGTCAGTCCGACAGTAGCTTCAGGAACTGTGAGAATGCAGGAACCACCAGGAACGTCTGCCTCAGCTACAGCTCCATCTCCGTTTTAAGGTACTGTGCAAATCCGGTTTTCCATTTCACTTAGCGGCGTTGAAAGTGGTTTAAATCTTTCTCCAATCTGATGGCTTGTCCTTCTCTTTTCTTTGAACTAACTTTTCTACCAATCAACCTCTTCTGGAATCTATGCCATGAACTTTACCGCGAACTACACTGAACTGTGTGATCTTGAGCAAAATACTTGTCCCATTGACTTTGGCCCTGAGCTTTTTCTATCTGATCTCATCACTGTAGTCTCTCTTGTTCTATTGCCCTGATTACTTACCTGTTGGTTTTGCCTAATTTCTTATAACTTTGTCTTTCCCCCCTTTTAAATTGCTGGAGTGCCATTTTTCTCCCACTTCAATTTGTGAGCTTAACTTGTCTGGACTTTAAGGGAAATGGTGTGGTGTATTTATGATTGTGATTTTAGACTTGCTTAGAAAGGTGAACTGTTATACAACTGATAAGTAAATACATATATATTATTTTACTTAGAAACCTTGAGTCAATGTTTGCCTGAACCATAGTAACTGCTGCCCTTTCTGTAACTCTTGTACTGCTCACTTACTCTTGAGATAAGTCTGACTGCTCCGCTACTGCTACCACTATAACTGTGTAGTACAGGCTTGTACCAAAGGTGAAATTGTACTGTCACTTGTAGTCTTAATTGTGTGTAGTGTTCCGAAAGGGTACTGCATATAATTCTACCTAACACTGGTGTACAGCGGTGAGGATAAAGGTATAGTGGTTACACTTGGAGTGCTGCTATTACCTTGGATCAACTAACCACAAGGCTAACATCACTAAAAAGCACAATTAATCATGCCTGATATGGAAAGCCACAGTAAGGGGACCTTCCTGAGTTACTCTGCTGATTATTTAAGAAACATGTGTAAAGAAAGGAAACTCTCTGCCAAAGGCAAAAAGATTGAATTAGTTGAAAAGCTGTTAAAGAACCCAAGTCTGGGGAGTGGGTCTGAAATGTGGAAAGTATTGAGGATGATGCTATGTCTATTAATGATGAGTTGGGAGAGGTAGATGTGCCGCCTAATGTAGGTCTCTCTGCTCCCTTGCCTGCTCAGCAACCTCAACCCTTGTCCACTGGGACCCCCACAGGTCCTACACTCAATCCTGAATTCATTGCTCTAGACAAAATGAGGCTTGAACTGGAATTCAAACGTTTAAATGCTCAAACTGAACAAAAACATCAAGAACTGAAACTCAGAGAAATGGAGTTGAATCATGAACTTGAAATGAAAAGATTGTCTCTTGAAAATGCTTCTCTCCCAGAGTCTTCTAGGTCTTCCAGGCCTAAGGGACCCCCCGTCTGCCTAAAGAAATTGTGGGTATGTATGAGGTTAAGCTTGATATTTTAGATTGGTTGGCAATGTTTGAATATAACCATAGAATTCAAGGTCTCACAGGGAATCAATTGCTTCCCTGGCCCTTCTCTAGGCTACCCACTGTTGCATCTGATGTTGTAATGGAGTTGGGGGAGGTGGATAGGATGGATTATGAGTGTGTGAAGCTAGCTTTAATTGCTAGATTTTGGAAGACCCCTTCCCAGTACCCTAAGAGGTTTTGGACCCTCAAAAAGCATGATGGTACCCCTTGGGCTACCTGGGTATGTGAGTGTTTGAAAAACATAGATGGTTGGATTAAGGGTTACAGAGTAAACACTTATGAAGTCATGAGAAATCTTGTAATGTTGGAGTCTATTTTTGATTAATGTCTGCTCACCTGAGCTCAGACAGCACTTGACTGATTCTAAAGAGATAGACCCAAAGAGGCTAGCTAAGGCTGCTGACTTGTGGGTTACCAACAGGGCTACTCACAAGGATTCTGGGGCTACTCGGAAAAAGGATTGGGGAAAACAGCCAAAGAAAGATACCAAAGAGAATTCTAATACCTCCAATCCAAAAGAGGGCCACAAACAGCAACATAAGGTTAAACCACCAGTGAAACCAAATCAGGCTAGTGCACCATCTGGACCCAAACCAGATGGAGGTCAGAACAAACACTCATTCATCAAAACATTTGAGAAATGTTATGTTTGTGCATCAACTGACCATGTGAAAGGGGATCCCAGATGTAAGGGTAAACCTTTATGGGTCCACACTCTCTCCTTAGCCTTCTGCCCAGAGGAAAGGTACCTATGGCAAGTGGAAACTTTCACCTACTGGCTGAAGAACCTATGAGAGTCTCAGCTAGTGTTTCTTTAGTGTCCCTGGGCTCATGGGAACAACAGAACTTAGATGTCTATAATTCCATCCCAGATAATACTAAAGAGTATTATAAATATAGTGTTCTTGTAAATGGTCAGGAGACCCCTGCCATCAGAGACACTGGAGCCAGCATAACTGTGGTATATGAATCATTTTTCAAGGTGGAAGATGTTGCTAAGGCAACCAAAAACCTCAACAAGTTAGCTGGAGACCCTGTGCAAATGCTTCCCCAGTTACCAGCTCTCATCCGGTGTAATGATATGACTGTCAAGATACCTGTTAGTGTTCAGAGGGAAGTGTACCGGAGAGAGTCCTTTTGGGTAATGACCTTACAACTCTTGGAGTTGTGTCAAGAACCCCCAGACCTCCCAGTAAAAGGAAACAGGAGCTCACAATGTCTGCAAGGGAGAGAATCTTGAGAGGCTCTCCAGAGGAGATGATGGAAGAAAATATCACTCCCACTCCCCAGGAGTTGCTCACAGCTATTTCTAGAAAGAATAAGGAAAAGGGGGAACCCAAGACCTCCAGGAAAAAGTCAGACAGCACCCCTGTGCTACCAAAAAGGACATCACCAAGATTGTCCACGGTCACTCCTGTGACTACACCACCTGCTGAGGCAGAGTGTGAGGTGTAACCTTGTGTGGTTGAACCAATATCTGAAGAGTCAGATATAGAAGCAGACACTGTCTTAGTTGAAGATCTTGACCCTGTTGAACATCCTGAGCTGCAGTCTTTACTGGCAGAAGGTGGACCCAACAGGACAGACTTTAGCAAAGGACAGAGAGAGTGTCCTACTCTTGAAGGTCTTTGTCAAGAGGCTGCTAACCAACTTGATGGTCAAGAAGTTGGGAAGCACAGGTGAAGCTGGTAAGATGGCCTCTTCCACAGTGAACCAACTGAGTCTACCCTTGGGGACTGCAAAAGACTTGTAGTGCCCCTTGCCAACAGACTCCAGTTTCTACAGTTATCTCACAAGATACCTTTGGCTGGTCACTTGAGTTCAAGAAGACCAAGGAAAGGCTCTCTCTCTACTTCTACTGGCCTAAAATGGGTTCGGAAGTGGACACATTCTGTAGAGCTGTCACACTTGTCAAGCCTTTGGCAGGAGTGGAGCCAAGAATGTGGCACCCCTGGTGCCTCTCCCAGTGGCGTGAGTTCCTTTTGAGAGGGTGGGCATTGACATTGTTGGTCCCCTTGACACTCCCACAACTTCAGGGAACAGGTTTATCCTGGTTGTAGTAGATCATGCTACAAGATACCCAGAAGCCATACCTATGAGAACTGTTATGGCTCAGGCTGTGGCTAAGGCTCTAGTTGGTATTTTAACCAGGGTAGGGTTTCCTAAGGAAGTGAAATTCGACAGGGGACCCAACTTTATGTCCCACTACATGCAAGCCATGTAGAAAAACTGTGGAGTCACTTACACGTTCTCTACAGCCTACCTTCCACAGACAAATGGAGTGGTAGAGAGGTTTAATCGTACTATGAAGAGCATGATAGGTGTTTTAGAGGAGCTCCTTAAGAAAAAGTGGGACCTTCTACTGTAATGCCTTCTGCATATAGAGAAGTCCCTCAGGAGGGATTTGGTTACAGTCCCTTTGAACTTCACTATGGCCATTCAGTCAGAGGTCGATTGGCCCTGATCAAGGAGGGGTTGGAGAGTGCTCCTTCCCCCAAGCCAGTTAGAGTGACTGACGCTATGATAGGTCTCCGGAGGAGAATATCACACATGATGGCAGAAGCAAATAGTAACTTGAAAGCAGGTCAGGCTCTGGTCGAACATTGGCATGACCAGAAGGCCAGCATGGTTGAGTTTGCTCAAGACCAACTTGTACTAGTTATGGTCCCCACAAGGCAGAGGGCCTTGCAGGACAAATGGGTAGGGTCCTTCAAAGTTGTGGGCAAACTTGGAGAGGTGAACTAAGTGGTGGACTTAGGCAGACCTAAGGAGGCTCCCAGAGTCTTTCACACCAACCGTGTAAAGGCTTATGTCTCGAGACCAGAAGTGGGAGCTCTGCTTCTAGCTTCAGCTCAAGAGGAAGAGGAGAGTGAACCTCTACCTGATCTCCTCAGAGGCCAACCTTTAGATGAACAAATAGAAGGAGTTAATCTCTCTTCTCAGCTGAATTCTGAACAACAGGAGGAGTGCAACGTTCTGTTGAATTAGTTTGCCTCCCTGTTTTCACTATCACCAGGCTTGAGCCCTTGAGGCCAGCATGATATCCTCACTGGTGACTGTTTAACTGTCAAAAGCAGGGGGTACAGAATGTCAGAACATGTGAGGTCCCACATCAAAGGAGAGGTCAACAAGATGCTTAATCTCTGGGTTATAGAGCCCTCTTCAAATCCATGGTCTAGTCCAGTTGTTCTAGTACTAAAGGCAGGATCCAAGGAGTTGAGATTATGTGTGCAGTATAGAGCTCTAAATGCAGTCACTAAGACTGATGCCCATCCTTTGCCAAGGACAGATGGACTGGTGGATATACTTGGTTCAGCCAAGTACCTCAGTACATTGACCTAACCTCAGGCTACTGGCAAATAGCACTGACAGACCATGCCAAGGAGAAAACTGCATTATCTACCCCAGTAGGCCTCTACCATTTTAAGGTATTGTCTTTTGGACTAAAGAATGTACCTGCTACATTTCAAAGGATGGTTAATCAAGTTCTGGATGAGATGAAGGACTTCTGCATGGCATACTTGGATGACATTGCAGTGTTCAGCCCTACATGGAATACATATTGATCACCTAGGTTATGTTTCGCAGGCTCTTGAGCAGGCCCATCTGACCATAAAGGCAAGCACATGTCAAATTGGTCAGAGTAAAGTGGTCTACCTTGGTCATGAGGTAGGAGGAGGTGAAATAAGGCCATTGCCCAGCAAAGTACAAGCTGTGCAAAACTGGGCCACCCCTACTACTCAAACCCAAGTGAGAGCTTTCCTAGGCCTCACTGGGTACTACAGGAATTTCATTGAGAATTATGGGACCATAGCTTCTCGCTTGAATGTGATCTCCTCTCAAAAATTCCCTAAAAAGGTTAGATGAAATGAGGAGTGCACTCAAGCCTTTGAAATCCTGAAGAAAGCCCTTTGTCAAGCTCCAGTCCTAAGAGCTCCTGATTATCACCAACCCTTCATTGTGCATAAGAATGCCTCCAATATAGGTATAGGTGCAGTCCTTAGTCAACTGGATGTGAATGGTAGGAAGCACCCCATTTGCTTCATCAGTAGGAAACTGAAGGAAGCAGAAACAAGGTGGGCAACCATTGAGCGTGAATGCTTTGCCATTGTGAAGAGTTTGATGAAGTTTAGACCATATTTGTATGGATCTACTTTGGTGATTCAAACTGACCACCAACCCTTGAGATGGTTAATGCAAATGAAAGGGGAGAACCCAAAGCTTCTGAGATGGTCAATCTGCCTGCAAGGGTTTGATTTTACCATTGAGCACAGATCAGGATGTCACCACCAAAATGCTGATGGTCTCTCTAGGATGTTTTTAACCAACTAAAGGTAGAAATTCATCCTGGAGTGGATTAAATCCTCCTGTCCCCTAGTCGGGGGGCAGGGGGCGAATGTTAGGGAGAATTCTCATAAATGGCTGATTTCCCTTACCTAAAGAGTCCCCCAGCAGCTTTGCTGGATTTCTAGGATTTATTTCTTTCACCTGGTAAGAGTGTAAGCCTTTTTTTAGCACTCTTACATGTGTTTTGCTGTGTATATTTTCAATGTTTGTGTGATCTTGGGCAGTGGAGCCTCACCTACTCCATGTGCACCACTTTTTGTGTGTGTTACACTGCACCTTCAGTGCAGTGACACAGGGTTGTCTTTGAGACTTCCCACTGACTCTGTTTTTTTGGGGCTGTCTCCTGTCTCCCAGAAACATGTAAAGTTGCCTTTAACTTCATATAGTCACTTTAAACCACAGACCCAGTACAACCCATCTTACATGGAGTATTGGAAAGGATTAATTCTTATCCCTTTTTATCTGTGCCTCTTGGAGCCTTGTTTCACTCCCTTAACTTTAAGACTTGACTGGTGGCAGTGGTAACTACTCTAACTTTCCTACCGCGATTATCTTATATAAACGTGGTATTGTTCCAGGCTATTATAGTAGCCTTGAACATAAACCCGCTTGACCAGATGCATTTTATTTTGTTTTTCGGCTGGGTTTATTCGCCATTTCTTTTTGTTAAAGTCTTTCTCGTGTTTTTCTCTGCGCGCCAAACCGGGGATGATTCCTTTGTTCGCTGTCTTTTCACGGGCTTCTGCACAGAAGCCCTCCTTAAGGCGCCTGATAGTCTAGAGGGGCAGGATGTGAGGGAGGGATCTTCGGACCCCTGCCATGGGTTGCCTTAGTAACCCAAGTCGCACTCTTGTCTGATTGGCTAAGGGGACTGGCCTTGCCAGGCCCGCCACCCTGCTGTGTGATTGAGAGTCAGGCATTACGAATGGGGAAAAACTGCATAAAAAGCAGGTCTCTAGGACTGGAAGAGCAGAGTCACCACTGGAACGAAAGAACCAATGGGGAACTGGAAGAAGAGGACCCCTACCACGACTGAACCTCCCGGTGAAGCCCTGCTGCCGGTCCGAATCTCCAAATCCGACCACAGAGAAGATCCTTTGTTCTTTGATTTGCTCTGCTGCTGGTTTCTTCCCTGTGTGGTGCAGGACCCTCCAGTCTTCCTACTTCTTGTCAGCCGACAATCGCTTCAGGAACCGTGAGCCTGCAGGAACCACCAGGAACGTCTTCCTCAGCTACAGCTCCCTCTCTGTTTTAAGGTACTGCGCAAATCCGGTTGTCCGTTTCGGTCAGCCGCGGTGAAAGTGTTTGAAATCTTTCTCCAATCCGAGGGCTTGTCCTTCTCTTCTCTTTGAACTAACTTTTCTACCAATCAACCTCGTCCGGAATCTGTGCCACAAACTTTACCGCGAACTACCCTGAACTGTGTGATCTTGAGCAAAATACTTTTGTCCCATTGACATTGGCCCTAAGCCTTTTCTATCTGATCTCATCACTGTAGTCTCTCTTGTTCTATTGCCCTGATTACTTACCTGTTGGTTTTGCCTAATTTCTTATAACTTTGTCTTTCCCTCCCTTCTATATTGCTGGAGTGCCATTTTTCTCCCACCTACATTTGTGAGCTTAAATTTGGAATTGGATCTGGAATTTAAGGGAAGTGGTGTGGTGTATTTATGATTGTGATTTTTGACTTGCTTAGAAAGGTTAAATATTATACAACTGATAAGTAACTACATATATATTCTTTTACTTAGAAACCTTGAGTCAGTGTTTTCCTGAACCTTAGTAACTGCTGCCCTTTCTGTAACTCTTGTACTGCTCACTTACTCTCTGGCTGCTCCGCTACTGCTACCACTATAACTGTGTACTACAGGCTTGTACCAAAGGTGAAATTGTACTGTCACTTGTAGTCTTAATTGGGTGTAGTGTTCCCAAAGGGTACTGCATATAATTCTGCCTAACAGGGATCTAGGCATGGAGTTAGAGGCAGATGTTTGGGCAAAGATCTGCAAGGGAGCTGCACAAGTATCTATTGCCGCACAATACAAACTGCACACAATCAAACTACTCCATAGATGGCAGTATGACCCCTATAGATTATCCAAAATGTTTCAGACAAGGAGTCTGTTATGCTGGCATCAGTGTGGGGTGAGGGCTGACTACTGGCTCATGTGGTGGGGATGTACCCAGATACAGATGTATTGGAATGAGGTCCTTGGTTGGATCAAACACCTAGATGGGATCCCTAGTGAATCTACACCCCTCTTAATTCTGTGCCTTACATAACGTTCTTACGAATTGAAAACATGTGTTGATTTAAGAGGGGTGGTCCCGCACAGGGTTCTGGGGGGTGCGGTGAGGGAGGGGGGGGAGATGGAAATGTAAAGTTTACGGGTCACTGGGGACGAGAGGGATACACAGAATGCAAAATGCTCTTATATGCTCCAAAGGCTATCTGTAACCTATTTACCTTGTTGGATAAAACCTAATAAACCATAACAAAACAAAAAAAAGAGAGCATGCATGCAGACAGGGCAGTTAGTTATGTGGAGTTGATATAAGCAGAGGCCTACACACAGGCAGGAGGGAGCACTCTTGCGGCACAGCCCTTACTGTGGATCCATTCCATAGGTGGTGGGTGAATAAACAATGCACTGGGGTTGACACACGCACAGTAGTTGCGGCTCACAATTCAGAGAGGAGTTTGTATGTTCAGCTGAAGCAACCAACATTGGTGTTCACAAGGAGCAAACATGCAGTGACGTTGATGCTCACGCCTGATTGTACATCTGCCTGTCACACCTGGGCTTGCATGGTTGGGTTCACAGAGATAGGGGCTAAAGTGGACACCCTGACTTCAAGCTGATTAACCGACAGCAGAATACACTGGCTGGCCTGGCAGCAACATAGGTTTCCTGGGAGCAGCACCATTGACGGACATACCCTTCCATTCCTTCCCAGTGTACAGTCTGCAGGGTAGATGGTTGAGCCCACCCAGCACTCAAATCTCAGGATAGTGCATGTTGCATGCAAGCGTAGCATCTCCATTTTAACATGGGTTTTACACTTGTCTTCCATGCTTTATGTGCCTCAAGAGGGATGTCTCCAGGCGTTACAGAAAAACTCTCTTGTTTGTTACTACTTTTTGCACTTCCTCCCCTTCTGTGGAACCAATTGCTTGGCAACTGAGTATTCTTGACCATGGTGCGTGTGAAGGTATCGGGGTTCAGTAATAAGAGTTGATGCCTGTTTAATCTACATAAAAACTCCAGAAGTGGCCACTAGGTATATCCATGTTCCTGGTTGGTTACTGGATGAAATATTATCAACTGGTGAGGTGTGTTTCTGTGTGCAATTGCCTTTGGAGATACTAAGCGGTATATGGACATGCATGACATTCAGGCACCCAGAGGACATATCTTACAAATATTCATCTTTCACATTTCCGGTGTAGGGTGTTCCCCATTGGGAAGACATGCAATAAATAATTTCTGGTGGCGCTTAGTTGCACCACCATAAATCAACCACGATACGTTTACTCCTACAATGCGCAGGCAATGATGCCTCGGGTGACTCATTTGCGGAGGGTAGAACGCCATTTTGATTACCTTGCCAACTGACTAAGAGGTTCCGCCTTGCAGTCCACTCTAATTGCACACACACGCACACACACACGCACACACGCACAAACACCCCAGTGCACAGTGGCATGGTCTCAAGCAAACAGACGCACCTAGTTCCTGAGCCTGTGCTCCCAGAACACTACCTTTCTGCTGCATTGGTACTGCAAACCTTACAAATCACCTGCCACAGCCTCTGTACTTTTGGGTTTTGGTTCGTAGATCCTTAATTTAACGGGCCTGATTCCTAGTGGAATCGTGTGTTGATGCAGCTTCTCTTCAGCATCCAGGGGGTTGATCCAGCCAGGAAGGGTGAAGAGGGGGATCTGCGTTCACCCTGCTTAGGAGCAGTTATACCCTATTACAATTTCAATAATGATGGTCATTAATGTTAGCAAGAAATGAAACTGTTAGCCCATATTGGTAGAAATAAAATCTATTTTGTGTGTCTAACTTGGCCTCCAACACACCAACCAAACCCACTGGGTGAGAGTTGAAGTTGTACTTTCTGGACTGACCCATTCTGATGTGTTGGCTGAGGTAGCTTTTGGAACTGCTCAGTGATCATCTGCACGAAAAGGAGATATCCTTGGTCTGGTGGGATTTGTACTTTGAGCTTTTCTCCCTTAGCCTCCACCTCCTCCTTACATTGGGAAATGTGTAGACACAGCATCTTCTACACGGGCCAAATCTCTGTATTTGTACCATTCCTTCAATCCAGAGTGACATTCCTTTGATGAAATTGAGTTCTGGGTGCAACTGTCCATATAGCTTGATGGATGGAGTCAGGGACACTTCTGTTGGGGACGGGGGTTCAGTTTCTGTATCAGAAAGGCACTTGGCTTTGTAGGAGTGTCTAGCTTGGGATCTTTGCTTCCGGCAACATTATCCTTGTTGGCATCAAAAGTGTTTATGATCTATGATGAAAAGAGCCGGGGGGGATTATAACCCCAGAGGTTCAGGTTAAGCATCTGATTTGTGGATTCACCTTTTGCTGTGTTAAGGATTTCAATCAGGCGACGCACATCTTGGTCTCGGCCCAGTATGCAGTGCACGACTGAAACGCTTACGTTTTAGATTAGATTCAATATTGAGATGGTACACTACTCATATCACACCCCCTTTTCAAATACCCCGGGTCACAATGGACCATGAAACAGGCTGGTTGGTATAATGCAATATTTATCTATTTATTTGAAAATTAAAAGAAATTATACACTTTTTAATATGGGGCAGCAATCACCAATGGGGTGATGACAACAATAGGAATGTAAGCAATGCACTAAATTCAAACTTCTATTGACACATCTACAAAACACCAGGGAATAGGACGTATTTTAGTTTAGTTAAAATAGCACTTAAGTTAGACTTTACCCCTGCAAAGTTCCCTCTACCCACAAAAAATCAATTTTGAGTGGATAAACAGAAGCAGCAGGTAAACAGGAATGACAAATAGGACACATAATTCAAATCTTAACTTCCCTCCCAAATAAGAGAGAAAAACTGATTTTAAACCCTTGCAATGTTAAAAAGGACACTCGAAAATGGATGAACAAAATAATGAATGTGTGCAAAAACCTTGAAACAAATACAGTTCTTCCCTAAAGCCACAATGCAAGTACACTAACAATCACAAAGAATGGATAACCAAGAGCACACAGTTTGAAAATGAGTGACAGGGTTTAAAACATGTTGCAGCAAATGACACAGACATTTTTCAAACTTTGCAATTCCCGCCTAAAATTACCAAAACGGTTTTTAATAAAACTGGTGAATTATTGTAAATTGCAATGCGGTTATTGTGTTGGGGGGTAGCTATAGATCATATGTACAATATGGAAGTGAAATTAGGTCTCTATCTAGTAAATTGGGTGAGTTATGCAAGATAGAGTGAGGTTACCTTTTTAGGAAAATAGAGCATAAAAGCAACAGAAAAAGCGGCTTTAAAAATGGATTGCAAATTTTACTTGAACAGGATTTAATGACTAAGAAAAAGAGAAGGCCACGCGTGAATCTCCAGAGTTAGACGGCCGCTGTAACCCTTCACGTGGTGTACCCCGCTTACTTTATGGAAAATGTATTTATTTAATCAAAATAGCTAATGGCTTATGTTCTATGCAAATTGAAAATGAAGAGGAAATCGGCACTGACACTAGGAATCAAAGGGCGGGTTTCACATATAATGCTGATAATTTTAACAAGATATCAGGGTCAGAATAGGATAGAATAGAGATGGTATAGGACAAAGCAAGGTAAGGTTTATTCTGAATTTCTATGGGTTCCTATTGATACTCACAGTCCACTTTAGTTTAGGATTTTTGGATCGTCAGCGTTCTGGTCACCACATGGATCTGGCCTATCAAAGGACAGCCGGACAAAATCAGTGGGACAGGATCAGTTGAGCAAGGACTGGATACCAAAGGATAATTCTGGTTACTGGATGGCACAGGTACCTCTGGATGCAGTTATTGGGCAGCAGTTGGTGGGTCGCAAGCCAGGCTGCTGTCAGGTGGCTTCCCCCAAAAATACCACCGCTACTCCCTTTGAGTATTGGGATTTTAGAATGGTGGCCTTACTGGAAGGATCAGCAATGCTTGGCCTGGTAATGGGATCTGGAGTCTGGATCAATGCAAGATGAAGGAAACAGGAACAGAACGCCGCACATAAAATCAGGAAAAGAGTGTGTGTCTAGAGCCTTGTCAAGGACCCTTACTTATAGTGCATAATGACATCTTCAAAGTAGAGGCTGGGCAGGGTTAACTAAGCATGCCCCTAAACTTCTTGGATTGGACAGGGGTACTAGTCTCCGCCTTGCTCTCAACTGGTTGGATTTCCAAGAGAATGATGTCAGGTTTATTAGGTGAGTTGTACAATGTCCAGAAACTCCCACCTTTTCTTTACTTAAAATCTGATTTTGCCAAACACATGCTTTTACACCATTGCAATTTCTTGGAAATTATACACACAGGATACATATTATGTTCAGCACATATCTGTCCAATCCTCCAGTATGTGCGACCTTGTTTCACCCTTCCACTATTTTTTTGCGCTTTTCAATGTGATTTATATAACTCAACATTCTAGAACTTTATACATGGGTGTGAAGTATCATGAGGGATGTATGTACAAAAATTCCCATTTGCAAGATGGATGCTTTTCTGATATTTTGTAACTTCTGTTCACCATGCAGCAATGAGTTCTACCAAGTCTTAAAAGAAAGCACATAAAATTTGATTTAAAACTGTAAACTTTTTACATTTTTACTAATTCTTGCTGCAGAGATAAAAAAAAGTATTTAAAGTTTCTTTATAAAATAGTCTTTGGAACCAAAGGGCAGTCCATTGTCTGTCACTGCACCATTTCTTTCTTTTTCAGCTTTAACCAACTGTAACTTCAACCCTGTGTGGGGTGGAGGTTCCCAGTTTAATTGAAGGTTTTATGGCCCCCTTCCACTTGACAGGTTAGTGTCCGAGGACTTCTGTTGTCCCGGCCTGAACCACAGACAAATGTCTGAAGAGCGTGTGAACTTTCTTTGTCCTGGCCCATTCAAAGTTTTTCAAGCTGGCAATTATCGCTTTCGTGTTCTGGAAGTTTATGGTGTGCCTCTCTTCCTAGGGGGAAGTTTCAGGGCTGGCACTTGAATAACTGGTTATTTTTTGGAACTTGCAACTCAGTACTTTAAATAGGCAATTTTTTTTCTTCAGTCAGCAAAACCCATTTTTACACATGTTGAAAACTGCTAGCTTTCTTTCTTTAAATTCGGTTTGGCAGCTCCCTCAGATGCCCACACTGTCTTTGCAGCTATAGTCATTTCCTTGAATGCAGGAGTTTATCTGAAACATAGGTACATTGACACTGACCTGGCTCAGAAAGTTAAAGTCTCTTTGAACTGCTGAGCCTGGATACTTTTGGAAAGAAATAAACGTGGGTTCCCGTGCAAGTGAAAGTGAAGTTGCTTATTGATTTCTCCCAGAGTTGTTTTGACTGGGTCTGTCACTCAGGAATTATGCCTGGTTTTGGTGAAGCACAGTGAAATATCCTGGGCACAACAGGGCCTTTTAATCACAGTGGTTTCAGAATGAACAGATGGAGTTAGCGTCAATGTCGCATTTTTTAAAGGTGAAAAAGGTTTTTTTTCCAATGGAGATTTGGGATTTTACAGCAAAACAACACTGCTTTTCCCACTTTCTTCCTTTTATTTGTTTCAGAACACACTGGCATACTTTTTCAGAGTGTCCCCTTGTTCCATCTTGCCTGAAGTGTGCTAGGCAGGATGGTGCAGCCATCTTTTTTTGTTGTTGTTGTCAAAACGCAGTTTTGAACCATGGCGCTCACAGGAGCCAGCACAGCCATTTGGCTGTTTCTGCGCACATCAACTTAGTGATGTGGGGAAATGCTGTTGAGTGGGTCAATATATCCCACAGCTGCCACTTTCAGATTTACACCTTTGAGTTTGGCTTCACCAACCAGCATTGCGAATGGGGTGATTATGTATTGAATATCAGCAGAAGAAGCGGATTGTCTTGCCTTCCTGCCCTGTCAGCCTGGACGCATGAACTCTGGAAGGGTTGTTCCACTTTCCCTCATGGAGGGTCTCATTTCATAGGATGATGGAGTCCTGCTGAACTCGCTTTATCTCGTCTCGAAGGTTATCTGCTCTGGTCTAAACAGCAAATGTCTACAAGAGATGGGATTTATGCTGGGGGTGACCTGCTTCATAAAGAATGGCAGTGATTCCGTCTCGCTCAGATTAGCAATTTTTTCCCATATGGGGAGAGGCGCAGGAGGAATAGAATCAGTCAGGCAACTTACCCAACCACTCGCCATTCCTTGGTGCTCTTTTGTCGTAGTTACTGACCGGTTTCTGGTTATTGTCCACATGTCTCAATGATTATCTGTCTTCCCATGACAGCGATTCATCTCAGTCACTAAATGTGTGTGCACATTCTAAAATCAGCCCCTTGCATTATTCTCCACTCGATTGTTCCTTGATAGGAGTTCATGTAGGGTGTGTACCCAAGGTTCATCATGGAACAATATTTTAGTTGAACAATAGTTTCTTGAAACTGCTCTTCTATCTTGCCAGGCAGCCCATTTGAGCAGCCTCCTATGTGCCTGTTAGGAATGATTTTCTATACTCTGTCCTGGTTGTTCTATAAAGATGGAAGGAAAGGTGCAGTAAAGAGAAATCTTTCCTAACAGTGCCTTAATATTTAATTGGATTAGCAACCTTCAGGAAGGAGGCCAGGTTCTGAAAATAACCCATGAAACTGGGTGGGGCCTTTCTATTCACTGTACGACAACTTGTTTGGACTACTATTATTTGCACCTGTGCTTTTGGCTTCAGACTCCTGGTGGTGACTGTTCGCTTCCAGACCTTTACCTAGATGCATCTGGCCGTTTTGCCAGACTGGGAATTAATGTGATTTCCCAAGGCAGGGTCCCCAAGGTTCTGTTCCTATTGCAGATTTGATTGCACGTAAGATGATACATGAGGCTTTGGTAGGTCCCGAAGGTAATTCCTGGCACAAGGAAAAGGTACATGCCCATAATGACATGATTTATTACTATTATTCCCCATTTCGTCTAGTCCATTCCTCCATGTCACAGACTAGTTATGACACTCTTCTATCCCACCCTAGATATTGGGATGGCATCAAGCCAGAAGTCTTTATGTAAATTAACACGATGATAATGGAGAAGATGTGCTGTTGTCCTTCCTTCCAAGGTGAGCAGATGTCATAAAAATAGAGGTTTCTATGGTGGAGCTGGACTCATCACAAAGATAACGACCATGACAACGAACAGTAGGAGTAGGAGTAACGAAGATTACCAATACGTATTTGAGGCAACGGGAGCAGGCTGGGTAATTGTCCACTTCAGCTGCAAAATATTTAATAAGTAGTTGAACTCAGACAGAAAGCAATGTAGGCCTGGTAGGATGATCAGCTGTTCCTAGACTGCAATTCAGGTGATGGAGATTTTAGATGTTCATGAGGTTAATCAACATTTTTGCTTTTTCAACATAATGAATGGCAAAAAGAATTGGTAGAGGACATTGAAACTATGGAATCTATCACCATAATCTCATCATCAACATGTTGGTCGAATAATGGCCATTGAAATCGCCAACCAACATTATTACAAAATGGGTGACCTCTCTATACATCACGTCATGGGCTCTTTAGAATGTGTTCTGCATTTGTCTGCTACCAAATTGGATGATTTTGGATGGAGATAGACATTCAACCATTACTAACCATGGCGGCCAACTAAGTTAAGGGTCAAACAAAGTAAATTTACCATAACACAGGTGACAATGCTGTTACCTTCAGGGTTGGCTAGCTGCTGCAAGAAATAACACAATTAGCACCTGCAAGGATACGTGTGGGGTTAATGCTCTTTTTTTTTTTTTAAATTAAAAAAAGAATAAGCAATCTTATCGGAGGCATCCACAAAGCTACACCATACTAGAAAAGTGGCCATGGAATCATCAACATGTAATAAGGACACCAGCTGCATGAGCGCCTTCATCGACAATACAGATAATATTTCTTTTTACATTTCTTTCATTTGAAAAGCGCCTTTAGCATGCATGTGTGGCCATTGTGGGTGTTAAAGAGTATGAGAAGCCCTGCTTTGTGGATACAGGGCAGTGGTGGTGAGGGGCAATGGCCTTGCAGCTCTATGGCTGCAATGAACAGAGGGGGCTTTCCAATCCATTTCAATCCACCCAACTGTGTGCTGTTACTCTCGAATATCAACATGATTGTGCACTGTTCCCCAGTGGAATAGATAAGGAAGACTGAGTTTGAGGATATTGTTGAGATTGTGTCATAATCTGGCTTCAGGAGGTGCAGACGGCATGAAAGGAGGGAGAAGTGTCATGATCTGGGTCAGGAGGATTTGTGCTTTCTGAGTGCAGGCGCAGGGACTGCACTTGTCTTGGGTCTGTGGCCAGAGGACGGGGTTCTGGGTGGGTTATTATGGCATAGTGGAACCTTGAGGGTCAGGGCTCTGGGATTCCGGGGATGGAGTTGGACCTGCTGTACTGGCTGGGAAAGGATGTCCCGGTATTCTTCTACCTACTATCAATCATACCAATAAAGCCACATTATAACTTACCTGGTGGTGGTTACTTCACTAGTGATGAGGATGATTAGTCTGCTGGGAAGGAGCAGCTAGTGAGAGGTACCGCCTTTCTGAGGTGACATCCATTCATCTTTGCTAGTTCCGAACGGCCAGAAATAGTTGGCTCGGCAGATCCTATAGGCCGGACAGTGCAGGAGCAGCAGTGGGGCACTGTCGGGGTCCAGGAGGATGGCCCTGGCAAGTGGCAGGATCACAGAGTCGAGTGGTCCATACGTTGGAGGAACAGCTGTCTGTGCTGTTGAAGTTGTGGTGTCAGACGGGCCTGATAGGGGGTTGAGGTGACCCATGGTCAGGAGTGGCGGCCCGTGAGTTCTTTCTGGGCATACCAGCAGTGAGCTGCGCTCTGGTTTTGGAGGCTGGCCGTCGCCACTTGGAGCTGACGCAGTCTGCCATGAGGTTTGGGTGGCGGCTGACGTTATGGCAGCGATGTTGTGGACAAGGGTTTACTGGGCCCAGAAGTGCAGTAGTTGCCAGAGCTGGAGGAGGTGCACGGGATCAAGGATGCGCTGTCACGGTAATCAAGGAGGCGCTGTCAGGAAGGGCGGGGTGGGAGTCTCAGTCTATGGTGGGACTGAAGCTGTGATAGAGTGTGCCACGACAGTAATCAAGGAGGCGCCATCAGAGAGTCTAGAGCATTCTTTTGTTGGCACGTGGGGACAATTCGGGTGGCTACTGTGGGTCGCGAAGTACTGCAACTGTCGGTCGGGGGCATGCTTGTTGTAGGCATGTATGGGGTTACAACAACACAGAAAAAGTAGTACTGCTACTCGTGTGGGTTCAACCCAATATTGTCAATGAAAGAAACTAAACATGTAGGTTATATCGGGGAACCCTTACCAATTGTACTAATGGAATATATCCCCAAGTTAGTGGCCCGTGAAATTGGCCAGAAAGAAGAAAACACGTACACGTCATGGGCTGTGAATATACATTATTTTTATTGAGACAAAACAAAATTCTCTTATAAATACTTGCATATAACAAAATTCCAAATTATGAACAAAAAACATATAGTGAAGTCACATATAAAGCAATATAAAACATGTTGTGATCCTTGAATTCATAAAGATTGAAAAAAATTTGAAATGCATCATGAAATTAAAGCGTAAATGTTGTCTGGAATGGCGGGTTTTCAAAAACCTCATATGTTGTAAAAGAAAAATGTAAAGGTCAACAGCACTAAAAATGATGTACTTATAAGGAACTAAAAAATCTATGTCCTTAGAAGAATGCCCAAGTTTAAAGTATATGGTGCATGAGCTTAACGTGGCAGCAGGAATGTGGCATGGGGTAAGTTTTCGGTTTGAGCAGCAAATATATTTAAATCGCATAAATAATATCAACCAAAAAGAACACCCCCAAAAAGTAGGTTCATTCATCCCCCTTGAGCATGTATGGGGCTGACAATGATGTTGACTCTCCGGAGCCGGCGGACAGATTGATGACGTCGGAGGGCGGGCAGCCCGCGTTTCAGCGTGGTCTGCTGGAACGTGGTCTGCTGGAACGCAATGTTGCTTCTGCGAGCAACTTTCTTTTGGAACGCAGCATGAGCACTGTTCCCCAAGAAGTCATTGATTCGCTTTCGGTAACGCAAGGGACACCTGTCATTGCAGCGGAACCCATTTCAGGAAGTGCGGTTTCAGGGCTAGGTGTTCCACGGCGCAGAGATGGAAGAGGTTGCAGGAGGCAGCGTTTGTTTTTCGGTCATGGGGAGAGCGGTGAGGACGGCCTTGAACAGTGGAAGAGAAGGTGTGACTGTTCAAAAAAGTTTCTTGAGGATCTACATGTTTTATGTGCGCCAACAAGTCTTCTGCGACAAGTGCCGCGGCGTGGCAGAGATTTTGAGGGAGCTGGATCCTGACTTGTGGGGTTCTTACATGCACATGAAAGCTCTCGCATGGTCAGAGGACTAACTGTGGTAGGCCTGATATGTTCTTGTTTATATCTTGTGGCCTCGGGGGGATAGCGCCTGTCTTGGGGTTGTGCCCTGGGATGATGTTAGTGGTCAGACCTGTGAATGATATACGGGAGATTGTTGTGTTCATTTTGTGGCCTCTATGTTTAGGACACTAATATGGGTTTCTGTGAGGACTCGTGGGTGCAGGGTTCAAAGTCATGTGTTGTTCTTTTACATATTGTTTTCCTTTGCAGGGGGGTGGACTCTCTTCTGCAGGGTTTGTTTAACTGTTTTGCTTCCATGTGGACATGAGGGTGTGGGGCTTAGCGCTGGACTTTGGCACTGTGGCATGTAGTTTGGGGTGTACCTGTGTGCGTTTCAGATTGGGATATGATGTTCATTGGTTTTATTTGTTTCTTGTGGTGTTCTGTGTCCATTTGTAGGGGAATTTCCCCAGGTGATTTCCAGGGCGCAGTTAAGTGCTGTCTCACTTGGGGAATGTTGTTACGGGCAGTGAGGCGCTGTCTAGTCCAGAGTGGCGGGGTGGGCTCTGGGGGGAGACCAATAGGTAGTGTTTGGTCAGGATCATGGTTGCAGTGTTGCGGTTAGGAGTGGCATTGTTGTTTTGACTGGTTGTTGTTTTCCCCAGCGGGGGTTAGCTGGTGTTGGGTCTTGCGCTGGTGTTGGGTTTTTATTTCTTATGGGTTATCTGTGGCGTGCTGGTTCCAGTGGTGAATTTGCTCTGGAATTTGTGGGTCACAGTTTCGTTTATGGTGTTTTTGGTTGTTCCATCTGTTGTAGGTGTGCCATTTCCGGTGCTGTTTGTCTGGTTGGTTTTAGGAGCAGACGCCATGTAAGGAGGGAGAAGTATCATAATCTGGGTTCAGGAGGTGCAGACACCATGTAAGGAGGGAGAAGTCGCATAATCTGGGTCAGGAGGATTTGTGCTTTCTGAGTGCAGGCACAGGGACTGTGCTTGTCTTGGGTCTGTGGCCAGAGGACGGGGTTCTGTGCTCCTGGGTGGGTTATGATATCATGGTGGAACCTTGAGGGTCAGGGCTCTGGGATTCCAGGGATGGAGTTGGACCTGCTGTACTGGTTGGGAACGGATGTCCCTGTATTCTTCGACCTACTATCAGTTACTTCAGATTGTTATCACATTTCCTGAGGAACATAATTTAAAACTTACTGCTGAAGAAGGTCAAGAGACCGACACACGTGAAGCACATAACCATAGTTCCAAGTCTATGTTCTTTCAAGTGGAATTACTAAGCTTCTTTAGGATTTAAATGTTTGTGTTCTTATCAATCTGGAGTATAGATCTCCCCAATTGTTATTGTTAACTGTATTCGTACATTGGTTTTGAACGATTATTAAATCATTTTTTTTAAACAGCATATCTTTTTGTGGAGCTGAGCTTTGGTAGTCTCTCTAAGTTTAGGAGAGCCAGAAAGAATATTGTTTATAAAACCCCAAACCAGGGTGTTTTGAACTTTGCTCCTCATATACTTGGTAAAACGGTTCAACTTAAGGTTATTGAATTTTTCTAAAAACTAAGATAAGTGGAGTGCATCTCACCCAGGATTGATTTATTGTTTGAATATAACCGGTGTTCCGAGCAACCTGATTGGCTGTGTGTCAGCCTTGCGGTACAAACGACAAATAATATGTCAAATGGACTATCAGCTAAAGACTGTTTCATTGAAACCAAGGTATTCTATGCATAATTGTGTCATTCAGCACAGAACAGAGAGGGCAATATAATTACTTTCTGAGATTGAACAGAGGGACCAGATTGCCTCATTAATGAAATCGTCAAACATTGCAAGGAAATCTTTAACATCATTCTGTAACATTAGATTCCTAATAGCGGCCATGTTCCAGGACAGATTGGAAGAATCAGATTTAGCTATGCTAGAAATCAAGGTGCTCTTCTCACCGGAGGCTAGTGACTGATTCTCACCCACGCAATTCTCCATCAGGATCAGGCAGGTAATTAATGGTCGAGGCTCATCTGTCATGAAAGCCTTGTCCAACCAAAGAATTTTCAACATCACTTGTTCGCCGACTCCCTTTAAACCGATGGGGCCTCACTTGCTCACCATTCAAAAAATCGATCTCTTTCATCCTGAGCTTAGAAATACCATTCCATTTTGAAGTCCCAATCTATTTTCTGTCTGGGTGATAACATCAAGTTTCGGGGTCATTTTATCATGTACCTCTAGGCTTGTTTCTGCACACACTGTTCTTTCATGCATATTCTTAACATTATGCCTTGTCCTTGCCAAAATGACATCCTGCTTCTCTGTTTAAGACCACCTGCCACGCTCTGTGCATGGCTAGCGCCTCCTAATCTTATCTGTTCCCCCTACCAGGCACTCTAAATCATTGGATCATATATTTGCAGTGGGTCCACTCTGCCTCCAGGTTTCCCCATCCGATCAACATCCTTGATGGTTCCCCAGCTGGCCTCTCCCCAGGGTGTGCTCATTTCGTAGACCGGCTGACCTCCATGTCATGAGCCATACCCAATGTGCTAAAGTATTCAGTGAAAAGATGACCTCGACCTCCACCCAATACCAAACGCCCACGTTCTTAACTCACCGACATGTCCCAGAATCATTTGAACTGCTGCAAGAGGATAACATGACACTGTGGTTTGTCACAGAGCAGTAGTTGGAGGGAGTCTGAAGGAAGGGTGTCTGTATCAAGGTTTCTAGAAAGAATAACTCCATCTTAGGGAAAGAGAAAAGAAATGTAGAAATGTGAAAAAAGTGTGAAAAACATTATGCAATGGGAGAAAGGTAGCTAAGGGGAGTGAGAGGAACTTGGACAGAATGAGAAGAAAGGATGTAGGGAGAAAAAGAGAATTGAGAGACCACGTAGGATGTAGGAGAAAAAGATTGTTGATGGAGAAAGAAGAGAACAGAGAGAGAGTGTTTTATAAAAGGAAGACAAAGGGGGAGATGAGGGCGCAATTGAGATGGAAGGAGACAAGAGAGCAGGGAAAAGAGAGGAAGGAAATAAGCAGGAGGGGTAATGAGGAAGGAGAGCAGGGAAAAGAGAAGAAGGACATGAGCAGGAGTAATGAGGGAATTAAAGAGGAGGAGAGCAGGATACATTGTTAGAGGAAGAAAAAAGGAGAAGAAGGGATAGAGAGAAGGGGAGTGTGGGAAAAAGATATTAAGATGTAATGATGGAAGAAGGGAGATGAGTGAGGGGGAGTTGAGAGAAAGATGCATGAAAGCTAGAGAGGAGCAACACAGTAGAATAAGGAGCGATCGAGGAGAGAGAAGGAAAGGAGAAAGAGAGTGCGGAGAGAAAGATAAGGTGGCGGCTGGGGATCTGGGAACAGTGCAAAGAAAATAGGAGGAAGTGAACAGATGCTGACTGGAGAGAAAAGAAAAGATGTGGGGGG
Source organism: Ambystoma mexicanum (assembly GCF_040938575.1). NCBI lineage: Eukaryota > Metazoa > Chordata > Amphibia > Caudata > Ambystomatidae > Ambystoma > Ambystoma mexicanum. The sequence continues at coordinate 152,747,767 of NC_090933.1, forward strand.
GAGAGTGACATAGCACAGATAGAAAGTGGTCGAAAGGGAGAAGGTGATATGTGGAAGGGGAAAAGAATAATAAAGGAGTGTGGTGCGGAAAGAGAAGAGAAGAGAAGGAGAGGATGAGTGGAATGAGGGAAGAACAAGGTGGAAGAAAGGGGTATAGAAAGGAGGAGGATAGGAAGAGATGATAGGTTTAAGACAGATGAAGGGAGAAGAAGGTCAAGAAAGGTGAAGTGAGAAGTGGGTGACAGGGGGGGCGAGGAATGGGGAAGGTACGATAGCGATGGCCAGGGAATGGAGGGGGGGGGGCTACATTACAAGAATGGAGGTCAGAATGGGAAGGAGAGTAATGTGAGAGCAAGGGAGGAGAGGGATGGGACGTCAGGGAGGGAGAATTTGCAAGCAGGGTACCAGGGAAGGCCCAGTAGGAGCAAGAGAGGGAGGCAAGCAGAGGATAGGAGAAGCGAGATGGAAGGTTTAGCATGAGCAGGGAAGTCAGATAGCACACATTATAAAGAGGATAGGGGATATGAAAGGTTAGAGGAATGGGGGGTTAGAAAGCGTGTGTAGAAGACAGCAGGAGAGCGTGTAGGGGCAAGAGAAAGCAAGGTGTTAGAAGAGAGAGGCCTAGGGAAATATGAGCGAGGGAGAGGGGGTGGGTGGGAGCTAGGGAGCGCCCAGACAGGCCGGTGATCGCTGTAGAAAGGGAGAGGGAAGGAAATGGACGATAGGATGGCAGATGGGATGGCAGAAGGGCGAGAAGAGAGGGGTATTGCGAATAAACAGAGCTAAAGCTGTGCTATGCCTGTGTGGAAAGGCCTGGATGCCAAGGCTCAGAGGAAAGGGTGGGTGGCCATAGATCAGCGCTCTTTAAACTGTGGTGCTGGCCCCCCAAGGGGGCCCAAAGGATGTCAGGTATGAGGGGCTTCGGCGGTGTTCCAAGGCTTTACAAAAAAGCAGTACGGCAAATGCGTTTACTAGAAAATATAAGCAGATACGCTATGTAGGGGCGCTCGCAATAATTTGTTGTCTCAAGAGGGGGCCTGGCAACAGGGGGACTCGGGATAAACGAAGTGTGAATACCACTTGCATAGATCGAATAGCAAAGTGATCAGAGCAGTGCGGCATCGTGGATTACTGGTCGACATCTTTGTGGTGTTTGCTTGTAAAGCGCTGGTATCTATTTTAGGAAGTAGCTGCTGGCGACTGACTGCAGGGCCTGATTTTCTGCTTGAGAACAGCTGGGGCCGGCTCAGCCCGAGAAACCCCGTACGATTATATCTGAGGTTGGAAAGAGCCACATCTTTGCGATTTCCCAGTGTGTCAGGTTTGCGAGGTCAGCCGCAAACCGAGCAGGCCTGTTAATGAGGCACACAGCTGTATTCACAATAATCTCCAGGATGCAAATGTAAAAGAAAAAAAACAACGGTGTACAAGCGTGCACATCGCGTTTTGATCTTAACATTTGGATCCCGCAATGCAAAGTGAGTAAACACTGCCTCGAAAACTAGCATGCCAGGCAGCGTTTACTTCTGTTTGTGAGCCCATCTTGTCATTCCGCATGGAAGGAGGCACTCACAATTAAAATGAAACCCTCCATGACGTGCTTGTATTTTAGAGAGATTTTCATTTCAACTAGGAACACTGCTTGTGAACCCTTTTGGAAGACAGCGGCACCTAGAGCCTGCCACTTCTTCCATGTTTGGAACACGTCTACTTCGGGTGAAGTACAGGCGTATATGAGTGTTAAAACCTGAACAACTCAATCGTTCATGTTAATCGAATTCATGTTGTTTGTGTTTAATAAAAAGAGAATTGGCGAATTTTTATTGTTTAAGTCTTGCGGGGAAGCCAGTATGTAGGTAACAGATGGTCGTCGCACATCTATGATGACAACATTTGCTTCTGTTGAGCAGGAGTGGACAACTGCACTGTTATGCTCTGCTGTTCCTTCCCACGCTGATTATACACACATTGAGCAATAGTCTCTCTTCTATTTTGATTTAGAAGCAGGGCTGCGATGAATATTATAGAAATATCCTCGTGTATTCCTTGTACTGTGTTTAAAATGTGAGTCTGGGTAGACTTTTTTTGTTAGTACTTTGATGCCTTACAAAGACCTCCAACTCAGACATTTACAGCACGCAAACAATTCTGTATATAATTGCAGAATTGAAATATCAACAGGTTCTACCGTTTAGACGTTCCTGAGTACCCTGTGTACACCCATAGGAGGATTTGGAACCTCAAATTGACCTACAGAGGAGAAAATATCCTCAATATCAGAGGTTGATTTGCAAAGATTTAACAGTCAATTTGCAGCTAATTTGCTCATCCTTAGTCCTGTGGTACTACAGCATGTTTTGCTTGCTGAAAACAAATACTTTTATTGAAGTAATTTAGACAAGATAACAATACAATTGTTTTGATAGCCTTTGCCTTGCTATATGGTTGTTTCCTCTGATGTTTCACGAAAAAGGTGTGAACCACTTGGAAAAGTGTGCCACATGATCGTTCTATTGTTGAAATTTGAAGCAAACATCTTGGAAGGACAAGACATTATGGCTTCTATGGGGCTCTACAAGGTCTTCCGAAGTGCAAGAGGAAGGAACACCGGAATTGTCTTTTGTTAATTTGGAAGTGGGTGATGAAAATTATTGGTTTATTTTTAAGGAACATGTTATTTGTCAACAGTGTTTGTGTGTTTTTTTGGGCGTGGTAATAAGAAAAGAGTCATTAATTAAGGTTCCTATATCTTTTCCATGGGGATCTTTGAAAATAATCTAATTTGCCCCCGAATGTGATTCATTATTTGGTAATGTCATCAAGCATCAGGTCCATAGTTATGAAGATTGTTTGCATTCCAATTATTTCATCTGTTAAATAGGGATTGCGTACATTTCCTATCACCCATTAAACCCAATCTCATACCTATACTGGATCCAGAAGGACCTAAGAAGTAGTCTGACCATTTCTTAAGACAGAAAATGAGATGCTGTAAGAACAGACAGGGCATAACCAAGACAAGGATCCATGCCTGATTCTGCTCCTGCTGTGCAGACGATGAGGGATGAGATGAGGGGTGTTGGGATGAGCACTGTATCCAGTGATAATCTTGTGGCAAAAAATCTACAGCAGAAAAAGCTGCAGTTTAAAAATGCATTTATATGTGGGGCTTAGGTTGGGGTCATATTTAAAGTAATGAGGAGAATGGGGCCGGCCGAGGATCTCACCCTCAAATAAATGCGTTAAAAATTGCCTTTGTAAAGGCAACTTTTTCTGGATGGATTTTGTTTGGCGAGATTATCATATAGAACTGATGCGTACCTGGTCTGACAATGGGAGGTTGTCCACACCTTTCCCGTTTGCACCACGGCCTGATTTTGACTGCTGATGGAGCCATCAAATGAGACAGCAACCAAATGGCGAAAAGAGGTGTCTCTCTCCAAAATCCCTGCAATCAGTGAAGCTAACCCCAATATGGAGTTCTCTGTCCTCTTCATCTCACACCTCTGTTCGCCTCAATCTCTTGATTGAAAACAAGGCAAAATAAAGGAAAAAGTGTCAAGGGACGGTGTGATAAAGAAAATTAACCACTTTGATTGTGCGAAGCCCAAAAATTTTTGACTTCTTGTTATTTTTGCCAGTAACTGAAAATGACTAGCTGAATACTGAGTAATGGCCAGAGGCCGCTGAGTACCACAGAATGTGGATTATTGCTTTTTGATACAACGTGCCATTTTGGAGAAATTATACAGATTCTGCAGTGGGAGCAGATGTTGAAGAATGGTGTCCTGGCGAAGAAAATCTCCTTATGACATGAGGATATTTCGCAATCTTCACAAGAATAAACAAATGGTGTTAGTGCTGGTGTGGTTATTTTTGAGGAGGCAGTATTTAAACAGCAGGAATTAGTGGCGGATGCACCAGCTCCAGCCTTAGTCACTGCGTGACCACATGTTGGTGCCTATATCTTACTAAATACAATCCCACGATCCACGGTACCTAATGTCCTTTTATGGCAATCACAAATAAAGGCAAATTTCAGCCTGAAGGTTATGTAGCGGTGCAAACTGTAAACTCTCATGGTGATACTGTTTTCAAACATTGTAACCATCCCAATCCTAAACACAAGAAAAGGCAAGCGAGAATTGTTAAGAGCCTGATGAAAGCCCATTCTAAAAAGTTGCAAAATTGGTCCACAATAGTGATCTCTCAAAACTAACCCAGAGGTTTCCAGGAGGAGGGCTTGTAATATGAATCAGCAACAGAGCTAGATTTGGGCATTTCTGTTGACCTGGTATTAACTGTATGCAGACAGCAAGCCCAGGATGGCTCCTTCAAAGAAGGACAACGAGGATTCACATAGGACAATATCAAGAGCAGTAATAAGACCTAAGCACACTACAAGGATCCCTTTGGTAACCAAGACAGCTCAGAAAAAGAATCATCTCTCTACTGGAAAGATCTCTCACACAATGCCACTCAATCATGAATTCCCAGATTGCACAGGAGGTAAAACATGTATGAAGCAATTGACCAGGATGACAAACTAATGAACACAATGAAAGGCTCAATTGGTGACTTTGAGATGAATCTGAGGAAGGGCTAGGCATGGATTCAATGAAAGCAAACAGGATTCATCTGACACTTTTGCCATGCCTGGCGACAGATCTGAAGCAGTGTTTCCATACTTTCCTTCAGCGGCTCCCACAGGTCAACATTTACCTCAGGAACTCCTGGTGCATATGCAGTGAGTGCATTGAGTTCCCTGGCATCGCGATCAAAAACAACAGTGATCGCACCATATTGCTGTCACTATTTTATTAAAATGTCTGGTATTTCGAAAGCAAAATATAGTCTAGTGGCTGGAGATAGTTCTTTCTTCATGGTGATAGGCAAATATCCAAGGACTAAAAAAGTTGATGGCAGTTGACGAGTCTTAATAAAAGGAATTTTAATGTTGTAAAGTCGACGTGCGTCTTGCATTTGCAGTAGGTCTGACAATTCAATTGGGAAAGTTCGTGTCACATTCTAAAAAGAGGTGGTGCATTTATTTCCAAATATTAAGGTGGGAATCTGACAAAGTGACCCTCCAGTCATCAATGCAAGAAACTGGGAGTGAAATCCCCAGGTTTGTGAAGGCAGGGAGGACTCTTAAGAACATGTTCCAAGACCATTTCTACCAGGCCATTTTGAAAAATTGAAGTACTTAGGAGTGCATCTTCCAGAATGCCCCTGCCTGACAGAGAAGAAAGGTGGAGACTATGTGGGAATCATAATCATCCTACAGACGTACCTTCCTCTCCCTTAAGAGAACAGTTATGGGAGACCTACGCCAAGGAAAGCAAATCTTCCCTTTACAACAACCAGATGCAAAGAAAGGGCTTCACTTCTCCCCCACAGAACAGGGCGACTTAAAGAAAGGGACACTCATGTTTCCCCACTAGCTACAACCTTGCTAGAACATATCTCAATTTTAGAAACACTCACACTGCACAGAATGTGTGAGGAAATATGTGTTAAACCCTTAGTCCAGACAAAGGCCTTGATAGCACATAAACTGACCTGCTGAGTACAGTGGGCAACCTGATCGGTCTCCAAGAAGGTGAAGTCCTACAGGACAGAGGGGAAAAGGCAGGACAGAGACACCATCACAGCAGCTGGCAGCTCCACATAGAAGGTATTCAAAATGGCAGATTGACTACTTAAAAACGTCAACCCCAAACCCAGGGCTTCACAGCACCTCTGCCACTGAGTGTGCTCTGAAAGAACATGTGACATTTCCGACTACTCAACCTTTATACAATCCAAACCCGACACAAGGGCCTCCTCACCAGCACATCAGTGAAAATGCATTTTGGAGTGCAAGGTTGGTGAGTTGTCATATTGGATAAATGGAGAACAGCTGGATGAAGAGGCAAGGACTGTGCGGTGGAAAAGGGGCCTATCAGAGGCGTAAGAAAGATGCAGCTTGTATGACCAGGAGAGTGAAGTAAAGTGTAGAGAAAGAGAAAACCCAGAGAGAGGAGGAAGGTGTAGTGAAAGAGAAAACATGGAGGAAGTTAGAATAACAGAGAAAACCCATAGAGCAAAGGAAAGTAGAGAGAAAAAGACAACCCAGTAAGTGAAAGAAATTTGAGTGAAAGAGAAAAACCATAGAGTGGATGGTGGTGGAGTGAAAGCAAAAAACCTGAACAGTTTAGGAAGATGGAGAGAAAGAGAAAAATCAGAGATTAGAGGAAGGAGCAAAGAATAAGAAAACCCAGAGAGAGGAGGAAGGTGAAAGCGGGGAACACTCAAGAGGAGAAGAGGGTAAAGAGGGAAGATTACCCAAGTGGAGAAGAAGGGGAGGAAGGGACCTTATCCACAGAGAGAAAGAAGACGGTGCCTGTAGCTCAGGAACATGCAGAGGTTATGGCTCAAAGGCAAGAAAGGTAATGGCAGAAGCTTTGGCTAAGTGGAAGCAAGAGAGAAAAGACTGAAGGTCTTGCTAATTTGAAAGCAGCTGAAAAAAAGTGAAGACCCCGGCAGAAGAGAAAGGGGTGATGGAAAAGATCAAAGATCTGGCCATAGAAAAGCCACTGAAAGGCAAAGCCAACGTTCTGGACAAAGAAAAGGTGCCGAAAGAGATGGTTGAGGCCAAAGCAAATTGAAAGACAGGGAAAGAGAAGGCTTAGGCCTTGCCCATGGAGAGGTCAGTGAAACAAGGCCCTAAACAAGGAATAGTAATGAGTGACGGTGAAGGGCGGCTTGGACACTACCTCAAGTGGAAGACAAGTCAGAAGAGGGGACGCTGTAGTAACCCCGTAAGAAGACGTTCTGTGTAGAGACTCGTTCGCATTGTGGGGATCACTTATAATGCTAAGAGAAACTGACAACCACCCTGACAAAGCAAATAAGCCATGTCAATCTAAGATTCCTTGTATGTGTGTAGGAAATAGAGGGAAAGTGTGATAAGGCATGTATGATGAGAATGCATTAGGGATAACTTCCTTTTTTAGATGATTAGCTGTCCCTCTTTTTGTGTTCTGTGGGTTATTTGTGCTTCTTTTTCTTTGACACTTCATCACTTTTGCATTGAGGAGTCAGTGGCTGTTTGGAGGACCCACAGGAGAAACCTCCTTGGTTATTCCCAAGTGGTACCAACATAGGCCGTGTCTGTAGATGTAGAGGCAGTGTTCGGAGCGGAAGACTGTGGATGAGAGGAGTGGGGCACAAATAGGTGTTCAGAGAGGGAATCTATAGTTTGACTGGTAGAACTGGCTGTTTTTGTACTCTTCTCTGTATGGACATCATATGTGATAAGCCAGATTTTGGATTAGGTTCTGTTGAATACCTGTCATAGCCCAGGAAAGAACGCTGTTGGAATGATAATGGTTTGGATCACGTAATTAAGTTGGCCTTTCGGTATTCATGTCTTCAGGGTTTGTAATTCCATCCAGCATGCATGCCGAAAACACATATTTTATATCAGGAATGCAAGGTTTTAGAACCTCAAGCCACAAGACAGGAGTAGCTCATGATATAATGTGCCTCAACTAAAGTTTGTAACTGTATTAAATTAATATATAACCCAGAAGAATCAACGTTGATGCACTTGGCAGATTAATTAAGAACCTTGGTAATGTTGTATGAGTTAGGGAGGCATTGGTAGTTTAGGGGGGCTGGCCTGAGGTCACTGAAAGGCCTGAAGCCACCTTGTATCTCAGAAGGACTATTGGCATGTCTAGAGTCTCGCTCCCTTCCCCGGAAGTCGTGTTGTTAATGCCTGTGTGAGTCTGAGTCCCTGTGCTTTTCTAGCCAGTGCTTTTTCAGATTGAAAACCAATCGATTATCAGGGAAGGCTGTTTGATACATGTAATTCTCCTTCCTCACAGAGAGTGTGTACATGTCTAACCCATGTGGAGCAGAGAAAGCGCTGTGCGCTTATCTTTGCGATTACGTGCCCCACGCAATCACCGTCACATTATTCCAGTGCAACTTTGTAACCAGCGAGAGTAAAGCATTTTAGGAATTGATTATCCTGTGGCCCGCACTACATGAGAATTAGTATTTCCCTATTTGCCAGGGATGATCAAATGCTGTAAGATGGTTTCTTTAATGGGCGAGGCTTCCCTACCAGCGCCAGAGTTCTGGATCTGGCTGCAGGCGTCGGATGGCTCTCGGGGAATGTGTTTGGCTTTGTATTTTAGGCAGCCCTGGTTCCTTATCGTGAATATTGTTAGTGGCGGGGTGGGGTGTGGGGAAGATAAAGGAATTGAGGTTCCCCTGTCACTACCCTTCTCATGGCCATGTCCACCAGTTGAGTTGAGGTGGGGGTTATGTCCCTGCGACTGTCCCCAGCCTTATTGCAGAGGTCCTGTGGGAATGGCATGGGGATCCCTGATCATCTCTTCTGGGCGCAGCATCCTCTTGCGTGGGGTGATCCCCAGCTCAGCTGATCACCTCATGTGGATCTCCAAGGACAGGCAAGAGAGTACCACAATATTCATTTAAAAGCTGCTGGAAAAAGAGTTATCTACGTATGAATTTGTGAGCAAATGAAAAGAACTTTGTAACAAAAGAGAGATTTTCTGTATACAAGATAATACAGAAGCTTTGATCGGTACACGGGGCAGCTGAACCCTGAACGATATGTTAATGTACAGTCGCTGAAAAGTTTCCATTTGCATTCTGGGACGTGTAGTTTTGCGTTTCCCCATTCCAAATCCCATAATACAAGTACTGGAATGCAAACAGAATAAACAACTTTAGTACATGAGCGTCTGACTCATAGAATAGGAACGCTTCTTAAACATTACATTGCACGGGCTGAGAGCAGTTACACGCACGATGCCTTACTCAGACCACAGTACATAACTGGCCAGATTCTGAAAAAGTGACACAAGTATAAAAAAAAGCGCAGACAATGCACTCTTTTCACTTGTGTGACTTTAAGGCAGTGCTTGAGGCGAGAGGCAGCACAAATATTGCCCTGGCCAATGCCCTTGCATGCATTCGTGAAGCAGCACTCTCCCAACACTACTGCATAAAGGGCTCCCAGCAACCCTTCGGGTACTGGGCACACCTTCTACAATCAGTGGCCACTAAGGGGCCTGTCAGTGAGAAACAAAAACACAGAGAAAAAAAAGATGTTCTGTCCCTATTTAGGGGGCAGACATTAAGTGGGTCAGCAGCAATTCCTACCGCTGCAAACCCACTTAGAAACACGCGTGGTGGGGTCAGAAAGGACCCAGGCCTGCATTGCAGAATCCCTTCTGTCTGTGTAAAGAGGAGATGGGGATGGTTGGTTTTCTACATATTTAAAAGTGAATCCCCATTTCTGAATTCGAGATGTGCTTTTAAATGCTCAGAAATGCCCCATTACCCTCATACTTGCACAAAGGGTGTGAAGGAGGTCATCTGAAATTGCCCATCCACAATGCACACCTTTAAATGCCCTTTGGTATTGGGGTGCAACTTTTTTTAGGCACAAATGAAGAGGATGCACTAGTGCACCTCATTGCTTGTTCCAAAAACTTTTCGAGAATAGGGCAAAATGACTATTCACGTGAAACGCTAGGTTGTGGTATGTTACTGGTGTTTGTATCGCACGCCGGTGCCATGTGCCTGGCCAGCAGGCGCTCTGGCAGATCTGCATCCCTTGGCAGACTTCTCAGTCCATAGTGAACTATACCATCATCTGCAATACACCGAGACGTCAGGCTTGGTTTCTTGAGATGGATGCACACAGAGCTGAAACTTGATGCATGGGAAGCTTCCCTTACTGTAGCAATCAGTGATCGAAGTGAGCAGGAACGGTCGGGAGCGGTGTTCCACTACTTTTCTTTTTTTCTTTTTACCATTCCTCTATTTTTTACGACCATATTCCCCATTCTATACAGAGGATCTGTCCATTCATGTCCCTTTGCAAGTGTAAAGTTGCAATAGGAGCCTTAGTTATTAGTCACTTAGACTATTTCAATTCCCCTGCCGCAATGACTGGTTTACATGTTGCACTATGCTGCCTCCTATCCTCAACCTTGCTCAGACCACAGGTACCCTTATAACACCGGTAGTAAAAGCCGGTGCCATTGTTCTGATGACTGAAACTTTTCATCGTTCCTCAGGAAAGCTAATTGCTTGTCTGACATGTTAATGTGTGGCTCATCACTGTCATCATTTTCATCTTGCCCAATAGCTTTTGTTTTCGAAAGAAGAATAACTGGAAACATTTCCTTTGCCTTCTGATGGAAACTCTTCACCATATGTTTCAGCAGATATGGGGTTGGTTTTATTCTGTGCTTGTATTTTTTTAAGCATGGTTTTGATGACATTTCTTTAAAATATTTTAAAGGATTTTACATTTTGAAACAAATATTTTGCATTTGAAGCATGCCAGCACATTGGTCTTAGACACCTACCAGTTGTGGAAGCAACATGAGCCTTGCGCCTGGGCATTCCGGGAAAGCCAGCTGTAAGGAACAAAGGGCCTCATCACGCGATGGGCAGTAGCCATTAAAGGCGGTGGTAACGGTATTACTGCTGCATTTAAGGGTCCGCACAATCACGAGTCTGGCACCATTTACCTCCAGCTGAAAACAAGGGGTTAATGTGCCAATTTAACGCCCATTTTTGGGTGCAATTAGCGCAGCGCCATTAGCGTGCTCTAATTGCACTGAAAATGCTCCATTGGGTCCAATGGATCCAATGGGGAATGGGGAATACCCATTACCACCCACCCGAGATCCGGCGCCAATAGTGCCAGACCGTGTGGCAGTAACATTATTAGCCCGGGAGGTGTCCCAGCGGTAATACCGCCGGGATACAGCCCAACTCGTGAAAAGTCTCACCTGTGCCGGCAATGAGAGTCCCTGTCAGATGAGTGTGTTTCTTTGAAGCCATCATCTCATCATTGGTGGTTGGCCATTGATTAGGTATTTGTCAGCACACTACCGATACAAGCGCCCTCCAGCTTCTCTATGAAGATCAGAGGCTTGGGCCATAGTACCCAGGCTTGGACTGGGGGAGAACATTGTCTCGGACACGAATGAAAAAGTGTCCCACAGTTGCAAATGGTCATTCATTTCTTTTGTGACGGACTGAGTAGTACCCAAGGGGGAGTTTTTTTTGGATAAAATGTGATGCAAATTTAGCATTTTAAAGAATATTTTTTCAGTAACACTGGTCAAAACTATTAGCCGCATGGTCAAATAACTCATCAAAGTGGCCAACAATGACCCAGGAAAATTGGCCCACACTAGAATGTTGTGTATTGGGTTTGGGTAATGCCCTATTGCCCTACAGGCCAGTCTGAGTCTGATAGTTCCCCTGGAGAGGGACCCCCTCAGCACCAGAAACGCTGGATCACTTTTCTAGGGCCAACAGCCCATGGTCCTGGTGACCTGCTACTTCTGAGGGAGTATCCGCTTCAACACAAATCCAAGGCTGGATGACCAGAACCTCCCCTAATAGCAAAGACGAGAATGTTACTGAGGCAAGGCACAAATGGGGCCGTCCCCTGTTACCGAGTCAACCTTATAGACTGTGACATGCTGGATACTTGGTGGCATGTCGCTTGCTCCTTTCTCTCGCTTAATTTTCACAGCTGAGGGGATTCCCTCCTCCACAGCAGTGCTCTGCATCGTGGTAATTGCGGTGGTCCATGCCAATGGGAACTGTCCTGCTGCAGTCTGCCTCTATGGTCATGGACATCTGTTCTAGTGCGGCTGACTGTGGGCCCAGTGCAGCTCGGTAGCAATGTGGGGTGCCCTTGTTTCCTTGCTCGGGCCTACCATGTTCCTCGGGTACCCCCTGCTCTAACCAGCGGAAATCACTTTGAAGTCATTTACTTCGAAGTGATTACTTCAAAATATATAAGGGGTTAAGGGGCTGAAAGAGGTTGGGGAGGGGTTTGAGGTGGAGGCACTAGTGAAGTGGAAGCAGGGTCATGGGAGCCCACCTCCAAACAGAAAAAAAACGAAGTAAGATTTAGAAGTAATCACTTCTAAGTACATGACCTGGAAGTGATTGCTTGTCCCTCTGTGTGAGTGCAATGGAGTGCACCCTAAGATGTCACAGCTAGCACTTCCTTTCTTGTGTCCTTTCCAAATGTTAGCAGAGGACCCTTCTGAAGCCCCTGCCAGAGTAGGGGTTGCAAACGTGCTTCTTGTGTGTGAAGTCTGGACAGTCAGGACTGCCAGTTTGGGGGAAAGACGTGCTGCAAGTCTTAGTTTCCTCGCCCTTACTTTCGCGAGTGCAGTCAGGCTCCCTGTTATATGGTTCTCTCGTGCCTGTTCTCCAGAATCCGATCCCGAAGCCGACGTGCAGACGAAAGATTTTGTGTGCACAGAATTCCTTTCTTCCCCAGAAGGTTTTCTTAGCCCTTTGCCTCCCTTCTACTGATGGGCTATTTGCAGAGACAGTGAGGTGGGAAGCCAGCCTACAGCTTCATGTCAGGGAGTCCCGAGGGGTTTTGGGATGACCTGCACCTACAGCCAGGAGAAAGGTTGTGAAGGAAAAGTGGCAGGTGGGAATTCCAATGCATGTATTTCTTTCTGATTGGTATCTGAGAATAGTGATTTAATGGAGAGTGTGGATCCTCTCACACACTCATTTGGCTCTGAATGACTGACGAATTTTGCTGCATATACATGTGAGGGTGGGTTCAGGGAAATAATTATTGTAAAGGGATTAAGGGGGAAAGGTACGAGGGGTCTCCCCCAACATATATATGCAGCAAAATCAACCTGTCAAAACAAAACATTTGACCAATTCTCCTACGACCAAATAGATATGATGTAATTGTCCTAAATCCCTTATTTCCACCTGACTGCCTCCCTGAGCTGTAACACAGAGAGTGAAAGCCCCAGATTTACTACAAGTGTGCGAGCTTTAACACCTTTAATTTGAATATGATTCATAGTCTCAAGGAACCGTGACTCATACAATAAGCACTTGTCCACGGACACAGGGTCAAGGCTCAGTCATATTGCCAAGGTTGCACAAGTCCAAGAGGGTTGTAACTTGCACGAAGAGGACATTCAAGCGATAGCCATGGTACACACTGGTTATGAGTGCACAAGGGAATTAGTGTTTCAGTGACCACGAAGTTTGTTACATTAAAGGGCGTGCCAACTGGGAGAATCAACAGCGGATCAAAGTTACTCAGGTACTCAATGATTTATTTGCCAATCTTGTGGGTTGAATCAGCCATCTTGAGGATTTGCAGGTAGTCTCAGTGAAGGACAGACCTGAGAGAGACAGTGACTATGCCAGGCGTTGGCATCCTTTTGCAAACTGCACCAGCCCGGCTCCAGCAGGGGTGCTTGGATGGCCCCCTGCCCCTCAAGGCCATCCCTCTGCCACGCCTAGAAAGGAGGCCTTGCTAGTGGTGTTAATCACTCCTCAGAGAGATTAGCATTTGAGGAGCTGCACTGCAGGAGGTTAAGCCAAGATTTGTTTTGTTGACCTGGAAAATGATTTATGACCTGCAGATATGATTGCATAAATGAAATTGATGAGGGGGGCCGATTTACACCTGAAAGTGAGGTATTGCACTGTTGCTCAAGCAGGCTGTCTACAACTATTATCTCAAACCTAAATTCACAACTTGACTTCTGTAGTTTAAAGTAGGTTTATTTTTTGTGGGAATGTAACAGTTGTTCACATAATATTTAATATGATTGTTAACTGTATCAAACAATAAATGACAGATGAGGCTTCTTGCAAACAGATGTCTACAGCAGGTGCATCAACTGACTGTGGGCCAATACAAATTACATTCAAAGAGTGTATTCTACTGCATTAGCTACTTGAGCCTAAGTGAAAAGGTAAGGCTGGGAGTAACAAAAATGTAATTCAGGAGTGGAGAGTTTAGCAAAATCCAAAAGTGAAAGATGCAAGGCTTTGAATTGCCCTATCATTGCTCTGGGAAACCTTCCATTCCATAATTCTATAGTATGTATGTGCCATTACAGAAGGGGATAATCCGTTGGCACAAATTACCCTTGATTCTGACACCAGAAAGGTGCAGCTCAATCTCAACTGCTAGGGCAAGACCCAACTGCACTATAACACAAGCAACCACAGGCTTTTTGGACAGAGCTGCTCACATTAATGGCAGGGCCAAGGCTGATTTGCTGACAATGGTATGGAAGGCTGGCCAGAACAATGCAAGTGGTTATGATTGATTCAAAGACTCACATCCATCCTTTTTTGTCTTCTAGGTGTAAGCTAAACCTCTTGCAGTGGAACACATGTAGGATGGAGATGGGATGTGAGGAGAGACAGACATCTTTCGGCCATGTTTGGTCATTTACCCACCCAATGGCTAGCCATGGCTACTACCTGCCCCTCACCACCAAAATGTACCTTTTTGGGAACTATTTGAGCAAGCTCTATCACAGAGTAACACCAAAAATGGTGCTGTATAGGCCTACAATGTGTTATGTCTAAGCATTCGTTTGAGTGTTTAATGACTTAATGGCCTCTGTAATTGAGCTCCTGGTAGAATAGAAATCTCTTAACAATGTGCGTCTTCAGTAAGTTCATTTATAATTAATATGCATGTCCTCACATATGTTCCTTGCACTGGAGCCCTGTCTAAAACAAGCAACCCATAGCCTACAGGTTAGCCTTCTGTGTAGGAATTAGATATTTGCCATGCAATTACTTCATATGTCCATATACTTGCACCATGTTCCAGCTGTTCCCATCTCATGGCCAGGTTTGTCTCTCTAAGGGAAAGTGTATATGCCCACATGTGGGTCTCAGGTTCAACAGTTATGAGAATACCTTCACTTGTTTCCGGTTCTTGTACAGGGGTGGTTTCCTCAGAAGACCTTCTTCCTGACTACTTCTTCTTCTTCTTCTTCTTCTTCTTCTTCTTCTTCTTCTTCTTCTTCTTCTTCTTCTTCTTCTTCTTCTTCTTCTTCTTCTTCTTCTTCTTCCTCTTCTTCTTCTTCATATTCGTGAAGGTACTCTCCTTGAAGAGATAGGGACGATCCCTCCCTATAGCCACAATGCCTGCCTAAGTAGAAAGGCAGGACACAGGGACAACAGGAAGGCAGGTCCTTATTTGGGGAAAAAGCCTTAACACAAAAAAAACAAGGCACAGATGGTTTGCAAAAAAGTTCTGTGCAGTTCACCGGAGGTTTCCAGTAAGCACATACATATAAAAGGGAGTCCATGAGGTGTAATTTAAGTATGCCAACAAGAATGTAATAAGTAGGCACAAGGAACCAATAGAAGGCAGGGGATCAGTGCGTGGACAAATGGAAAAACAACACTGGCAAAGGGTGAAAGCCACAAATGTAGAAAAGGAAGTGAAAGAGGAAACAAAGATACAGAGAAGACCTGGGTCCAGAAGCAGGTAGCAGGATTGAGGAAGCAACAGCATAGCAGGAAGCGAACAGGGAAAAATGAAGACTACTGAAGGCTGCAGGCAGCAAAAGGCAATATAATGAAGGCAAGCAGGAGCGAACACTAGCGTCTTTCCCGGTAGGAAAGTTGGGTTGCAACGCATCAGCGCGCCGCGCCTTCACAGTGTAAGTAGATGCGTGGGTGCCATTAGTAAAACAACTAGACCGGTAACACGTGTAGTGGTCATAACGTGATGGCATGATCACGGTGAGCAATTTCCACCTTCTCCAAGCTGAATAACAATGCACTCTGACATTGGGTCCCTTGCTACACCTAGGGAATCAAGCTGCATTTCACTGAGTTGGTTTGACAAGAGCCTACCTCAACATGACAAGGTTAGAATGGCAAGCATGGACCCGTCTCAGATTTTCTTCTCATGCGTACTTACCAGTGGGGTTCTGACCTAAATAGAATGTATCTTTGTCTCTGTGGAAGCCTAGCCTGGCAAGTCAGAACTTTTCATGATTGAAACGGATAAGTGCTGACTTGATAGTACCAGACTGTTTGAGTAACTTAACAGAGTCTGCACGCAAACAGAATACATCATGTGTATTGGGGGGTCTTGTTTAGAAAGTATGATGCAAATCCTGGGTGCTGGGTGTTTAGGCAATGCAAGAAGTTGAAACGATTTGTTGCAGAACCCCACTAGTGGCAATGGGGGGGCAAGATGGGAGGATTGTTCCACCCCAGCCCCTAATAAGCATTTGCCTTACAGAACATTAATAACGAACACCTGGAAATTAGCACCAAAGAACTGTGTTTCCTATATGGTTGTAGGCAAAGTATAAAATGAGCACATCTTTTAAACCAAAAACAGCAGTATTTAAATATTTCCTAAAGTGAACAATCATTAACATTAACAATTGGACAAGGAACAAATGCCCCTGCCCCTCCTGCTCTGTCTATTTCCCCTCAAAGACAAACAGCCAGGGCTGCACGGGCCCTCCCAGTCAGTTCTTATCTTTTTTAATGTGTCTGAGGGGCCGATTATTTGCAACAGGAAGAGATTAGAGAATGGAAAAGGTAACTGGCAGTGACCATTGCTGTGGCACTATTTACCTACAATTATATAAGGTTTTAATAAGTTATTTAAGTGTGATTGTTGGGTGATTAGAAATTGAGGGCGTACAGAACAAACTGTGCGAAACAATGGCCTTGTCATGCATTTCAATTCACTTTGTATCTGTATAAAATTGTTTGTAAATGCTGATTAAGTTCCATGCTGGAGCTTGTAGGCTTCCATTAAGGAAGAGGAAAACAAAGCCACAGTCATAGGGGGTTATTTTCCAAGTCAAGCGGAGAGGAAAAAGTGCTGCTAAAAACATTTATTGACACTTTTTATGCGCTGAACGATATTGTATGATTTGGCATATCGGACCCAACAAGTTTGCCTGCTCTGACAGGTCCCCCTGCCAAATCTGTTTGGTTTTTCAAACCCAAGCATTTTTATGTTGGCAGAAAACCAATGCCCTCCTAAGGACTCCACCTGGCTTTAACACATGGAAAAAGCAGGCAGATTCCAAAGGAATCCATTGTAGATGGCTCCCACAATCGTAAATCGCAACCCCACCCTAAGCTAGTTTGTTATCCTGTTTCATTGTGGTAGGGAAGATGTGAGGGTAGCTTAAGTTTGGACAGAGATTCTTGGTAAGGCGTCCTGACGAGCACCCGTGTATTATTTTTCAGATATGGAATTCAGTATAGAAGGGCTTAGAGGGGTTTATAGTGATAAAATCGAATGACATTATGTCGAAAGTCCTAATGTCGAAAAAAAAAGTCGAAAAAAAAATTCTAATGTCTATTTTAATTGCTTTTTGTTCGAAATGGGGGGGATTCTCCCCCCAACCCACCTTTTTTTTTTTACCCCTTTTTTTTACTCGCGGAATCCAAAACAAACATGTAAATAAAAAAAGAAAACATTAAAAAAAATAATTTCGACATTTTTTTTTCCAACATTATGGGCCTCATTACACGGAAGAGGTAATGGTTAACGGCCACCGTTAATGGTAACGGTGACCGTTAACCATTACCTCCTTACTACGAGGTCCCTTAGCGGGTAGGTGCTTTAACGCCTGCTTTTTGCAGGCGTTTAAAACCAACCCGCTAAGGGGCCTCGGAGCTAATTACGGCACGTAATTAGCGCCTTCCCCATTCCCATAGAGCCCTATGGGGCAGAAATGGGAATGGGGAAGGGCAATGGCGGAAGGGGGATTTACCGCCCCACCAACCTTGGAATGGGGCGGTAAATCCCCTTTCCGCCAAGGCGGTGCCGGTATTTTACCGGTATGAGCCATGGCGCTAATAGCGCCATGGCTCACCGCCTTCCGTGTAATGAGGCCCTATGTCTTTCGACATAATGTTTTCGGCTTTTTCACTGCCTACTGCTTAGAGGAGCCAATCTTTCTTTAAAAAAGTATCCTGCTGTGAGCACGTCCTCTTGTCTGTCTCCTATGTCTCACTAACTGCAGCTCGCTCTCATGCATCCTAGCACTCCATTGAACCCTCAACTCAATTCAAATGTGCAACAAAAAAGGAAACTTTGTGCTTACAAATGTCATTTTGTACAAAACAAATGTCATATTACTTGCTTGAGTATTGTGGAGGGGGAGGAGGGGTCTGTCTTTCACAGCAAGATGGCAGGAGCACAAGCACCTCCTCCATGACCCTGAAGGATGTTTTAATCAGGCAGCATCTAATTCAGAGCAATTTTCCACTCACCCCAAATGATGTGCACACAATATACTAAAGATCTTTTTATGAACCGGGACCCCCAATTTAACAATATTGATCCCCTACAGCCTCTCTTTCTCATTTTGGAACAAGATACACACAGAGATGCACAGAACGTCTTTTAGTTAACAAAATAGAAATAAAGGAATCCATTTAAATATAAACAAATTATGCATCTATGAACTTCCAATGTAAACAGTAACTACAATGAAGAATGTCCAATACACTGCTAATGCTATGCTTACTTGAATGTGAACTTTCAAAACACACACATTACCATATGCACATTTGATATTTCCTGAGCGTGCATCCATCATGCATTGAACAGTGTATGATGACTCGGGGTAAAATTGCCATTTTATAGGACTCCAAATTAAATCAGAACATCCCTGCCTGTCTAAATCTTTCCCTTTATTTGAAATAAACATAACACAATCATCTACCCAATATACATGTGAGTATCTCAAACAGCATTCCAGAGACTCTATTTAAGAGACAGGCTAGTTAACATTCCATACATGAATTATCAGCAAAATGAAAATAAAGATTTGCTATATTTCCTTCAGTGGTGTTTCTATTTTATTAAGGTGTAATAGTGTACATTCTCATTTTTAATGGGCCACTTAAAGGAGGGAAAATGGGAAGTGAATAATCCCCCTTTCCAGTTTTTCTTGAACGATTCAGCGCTGGTAACAGGACTCTACCTGGTGATGTAACCAGAAAATGACCTGAGTTACTTTATTTTTCTAGGTATTCACATAGTGGGATATCTTTTTGGCTCACAGAATACTTCTTCTGTGTGTGTGCATTCAACAGAAAAGTCAGCGGATCTTTTTGTATACACACCATCGGACCTACTCTATCACATCTTTAACTTCAGAAAAACATGTACATCTAAAATAATTATTAATTTCTCAGGATATATAGTCAATTTACCTACCCTGCCCCCTCGGTACATTCATTGATAAAAAAAATGGCTAGAGTTACTGTTACGAGTATTTTTCCTCTCAGAATTATATTTCCCACTTGGTGTTATACTTACATAGGAATCTATTTTGGCTGTCTCATTGACAGGTGTGCACCCTCTTAAGCACGGGTTTAATTTCCCCCTCTGGAACAGTGGGGCATCAGTCAGCAAGACAATGGCCCTCATTCCGAGTAGGGTGGTAAGGGATACCGGGCACCGGTAAGGAGACCGGTGCCGGTAATCCCTTACCGCCCTACTATAAGGTCCCTTAGCGGGTCCCTTCCTTAACGCCTGGTCTGACCAGGTGTTAAGGACGGGAACCGTTAAGGGACCTGGGCGCAAATAACGGGCTTGGCATACGGCGGGCCGTTATTTGCGCCCTCCCCATTCCCATTGAGCCCGATGGGGCTCAAATGGGAATGGGGAATGGTTTGGTGAATGGGGACTTACTGGTCCCGCCAAGGTCGGACTGGACCGGTAAGTCCCCATTTCACCAATCCGGACACAGTACCGTTAGTGGTGGTAGACATGGCGCAAGTAGCGCCATGACTACCACCAACCTCGAAATGAGGTCCAATGTCAGCTTCCCTCCACAGTCTGGTTCCCTTGTTTCTGTATTTGGGCTTATATGCTGTCTTTCCCACCAAGGGAGTCCTGGAACTTTAACTCCAGGCAAGCCTCTCTTTCAGCGTACCACTTGTAATCCAAAATGGGTCCAAAAGGAAAGAAAGCTATTGCATTCTCCTTTCTGTTATTATCAACTCCCCTTTCTCGTCTTCTTCCCCTTCATCAGTGAGTGAGTGAGTGAGTATGTCCAGAATCTATGGGTTTGAACTTTAATGGAACAGAAACCACTCTCTTTAGAGTTGTGTATAATTTCTCTAATCTAATTGGTCAATGTATGTGATTGGACAGGGTTCCAAAAGTGACATCACTCTAATCCACCACCTGCAGTCTCATTGGGCATGTTAATGAAGAAGGCAGTCTGATGGGAGTAACTTCCAAAAACAGATTCCCTCCCTTTTGATATGATGTAATATTGGATAATTATACATTAAACAATGAGGTTTTCTAGAACAGCATGTTCCTCACATGTGATCAAGTTATCAATCCGTTCATCAGATGACTATCTCCTAGGTGAATTAAATAACATGTTTTTTTTATTATTATGATTATCATCACAGCACAACTTATGGTGGATGAGTTACAAATTGTGGTGTTTTTTTCAACCCAATACTTTTTTACAAAAAATATTTTCAATCTCAAAGTAACAGGCTTGACTGCACTGATGCTAAAATATATGAATACATGGTGCATGCCATTTCTACACGTAGATCCCCATATGTACATAATTTACATAATGAACATAACATCACATAAATACCATTTTACATCCAGTTGAGAAATCAAACATCCCATCAGGGGGTTAGAGAATCGACCCACAGATAGAGTCTGAAGAGCTGTACAGCCCAAGCTGGGCCAAGAAGCAAAATACTGCACAAGCAGATAAGAGGTCCCACAACCCAAGCAAGCGAGAGCAAAGACAATACCCAAAATTCTGCAAGGCACAAATTACCCAAGGCTGGGTTGAGAGACAATTTCAGATTGGTGAATACCAACCAGCCGAGATCAGGAGAGCCTGTTGTCTCCAACAAGGAGAACACATCCTGCAGACAGGAGTGACCTGAAACTGTTTAAACTGCCTAACAAGACATTTTTGCTAACCGAAAATTTGAACTATAATAATAGGACTGGAAAAGACATTAAGAACTCTTTGGTGGGAGTCAGAAAAGCAGCCCCAATTTATCCACCTAAGGGGATAGTCCTATGCTAAGCTACATTTTGATATATTTACCTTTTTTTCATTGTGGTAGGGCAGATGTGGGGGTAGCATAAATTTGGGCAGAGTTTCTTAGTAAGATGTCCTGATGAGCACCTGTTTATTATTATTATTGTTCAGAGTATGGAATTCATCGTAGAAGTAGTGCTTAGAGGAGGCAATTATTCTTTTTTAAAGTATCCTGTCGAGGACATGTCCTCTTGTCTGTCACCTAAGCCTGACTTACTGCAGCTTCCTCTCATGTATCCATGCACTCCCTTGCAATCGCAACTCAATTCAAATGTGCAACAAAAAAAAGTTTTGCTTTCAAATGTCATTTTGTAGCAAAAAATGTCTGATTACTTGCTTCAGTATTCTGGAGGGGATGGAGGGATCTGTCTTTCACAGCAAGATGGCAGGACCACAAGCACCTGCCCTATGGCCTTGTAGGATGTATGAATCAGGCGAAATCCAATTCAGGGGAATCTCCCACCCACCCCAAATGGTGTGCACACAATTTGCATCCATTTACTAAATTTATTTTTATGAATCGGGGGACCCCTAATTTAACAATATTGACTACAGCCTCTCCCTCCTTCCAGGACAAGAAACACACAGAGTTGCACAGAAATTCTATTCATTGACAGAATAGAAATAAAGGAATCCATTTAAATATAAACAAATTATGCATCTATGAACTTCCAATGTCAAACGGTAACTACAATGAAGAATGTCCAATACACTGCTAATGCTATGCTTACTTGAATGTGGACCTGAGAAACACACGCATCATTTGATATTTCCTGAGCGCACATCCATCATGCATTGAACAGTATGTGGGCACTTGGGATAAAATTGCAAGGATCCACCATTAAGAATCAATTCTACACCCAGTATGTGATAATTATTACTGGGATGTTTGACTATTGCAGAGTGGATGCCCTGTTTCACTCCGATGATTAGGACTCCGAATGGGCGGCCCTTCATACCCTTTTTTGCCACTGTTTGATGGATAATAAAACCGTCTAATGGTCCATTAGCCCTGTCTCATGAAGCATAAACATCAATGAATCACACTGCATAACCAGGGATTGTGTCTTTTGAATAAAATGTGAATGACCTTGTGTATTCCAGCAGTGTATTACCAAGTATCACTTCTGCTTTTGATCCAACCCAGGGACCATTTTTTTCAACCATAGACATTCTTTCTTACCGTCAAATTCATCATTCTATTTTTTATTTCTCGTTTTTACATTATGGTCTGATTATACTGTTTTACTACACTGATCACAACATGCAGTGATGGTAGGTATTGTACAAGGTTTATCCAACTCAAATCCCCAAAACTCGAATGATTCTGCCTGTTTTCTAATGAGGGACGCAGTCATTGGTAGCACACAATGTATACTTGCCATCCCTCCACCCCCCCCCCCCTCTCGCAGGGGCTATAAAATCAAAATCACAAGAGTTTAATATATGAAGGCAAGGCATTTTTGAAAAGATGCTAATGAGGTCTGGTCGGTTTATGTGCTTCCTTATTCCAACACTAGCTTTGTGTTTAATAGTCAATATACAAGCGTCAGGCGTCACTCCTGTGCTCCCTGACTTATATCGACTGGGTTCCTAGAATTATGTCAAGATATCGTCCCCCCTTTCCCATCATCAACTACTTGGTTCAGTGGGGGCGGACTTATAGCATTTGCATTCACTGGTGCCAGCCACTATTTGGACAGCCGTTTGGATATTGTCATCACTACGTAGCACACTTCCGTTCCGTTCGCATTTTCCTGCAATAACCAACTAGTGAGTATTCCAGCACGTTGTTCTCTCCGTTTTTTTCCTCCTTCCTACCCTCTTTTTTGCTTTTTTTTGTCATTTGGCTTTGAAAAATCGCCATCACAACAGTCGAGTTCAAAGGCTCAATCTTTGCTGCCTCTACCGATTTTACGGCAGGGACGTTTTCTTTACATTAGGCTACTTTTTTCTTTTTCTTTTTTTCGGGTTTATTTGTGGGTGGGATAACTAAGTGGTAAATTCACCTCCTCATTTGCCATTTGAGCACTTTCTACTTCAACAATGTTGTGAGAATGATTCAGAGTATTGGTAGAATTATCATCATTTTCAATTACATTTTTACTTCCTTGATCTTGGACTTTGTCAGCAGATAATTGAGCAAGCAATACACCATGCAATTTTACATCTTCATGTATACGGCCACACAATCTGAGCAATATTTTTATGGCAAAATTGAGGACCCCCCATGCTGGATTTGTCAGTCCCACATGTGTTGGAATCCTCTATATGGGTACCTCTAGTGGCATTTAGGGTGCTCTCGTGTTCTGACATAAACATCTTGGGAGATGCCGACAGTCTAGGATTCGGGCTTATGTCAGTGTTATGCTCCTGACTTGGCTTTTCATGCATCATGTTGTTCAGGTACAGCACATGAGTTGGCCTGGCCCATTGAATAACACAATTCAAGCAAGGAATTATTATCAATATTGGACAAGTCCTCTCTTGTAAAATTTAAGTCCCATTCTACTGGTGAAACCACGATTTCAGGTGTCTTTAACGTTTCATCTGCCCCATTTTCCATGGGCTTGTTGGTCTTTTTTTATTTTACTTTCTTTATTGTTCACTTTAAAATAAGAGGTTATTTGGCCACATCCTGATTCTGCAGAAGTAAGTGCCACAGATTCAAGTTGTGACGACAGATCGTTGAGTCTATGATTAGCATTAGCATTATGCTTGTTTGTATCCCTGTGCTTTCGCACAAGAGTTATTGTTTCTAAGGTTGTATGTTGATCTCCGTTGTGACTTTCCTGGAATTTTGACAATGGCCGTATGCTAAGACTGGCGTATAATAAAACAGTCATTAAGAACAATGTTCCTACTGCAAACAGTTCCCCCCAGTGATTTAGAAAGGGACTGTTATTTAACAGATTGCTAATTCGAGAGAATAGATACTATTCAGATAGTACCTATCCTGCCCACACAAGATTATGAGGTAAACCTTTTAGAAGAACAGTTAGCATCAACTTGCGTGTGTGGTCTCTTCCACAAGTCGGGTATGAGACACCACAATTAACCTCTAATCTTTTAGGCGGCTTAGGAAAGGAAATCCCGCTGTTTGACTACGCCACTGTAAGAGCACCAAATAGGTTCACAATACAGAGAAGGCGCTACGAATGGGAAAGAACTTCAGCCACGTTGTAGCTGATTTCCTTCAAGAACTGCTCTGCCTTTAATCAGCTTCCTCAAGGCGGGTACGTTATGCGCGCCCAAGGTTGCAGGAGCACCTTCAGAAGGTTCACAATGCAGCGAAATCGCTATGACTGGAGAAAGCTTCAGGTACATAAAATTCAGTTACGTTCAAAGGCTTCTTTGCCTTTAAACAACTTAGTCAAGACTTGCGCGATACCCAAACACATTACTACAAGAGCACTTTCAGAAGGTAAACAATGCAGCGATGTTGCACTTCAAAAGTTGACTTCAATCATACAAGATAGGTGCACCTTCATGGACAGTTGCCTTGATGTTAAGTCACAACGGATATATACACAAACTTCACTTGTCACGTGGAACGCATTAAGAGCACCAT
The DNA here is from genome assembly GCF_040938575.1 of Ambystoma mexicanum. Taxonomy (NCBI): domain Eukaryota; kingdom Metazoa; phylum Chordata; class Amphibia; order Caudata; family Ambystomatidae; genus Ambystoma; species Ambystoma mexicanum. Next base: position 152,772,283 of record NC_090933.1, read on the forward strand.
GATGATTTACAATGTAGTGAAACGTGGAAACCTTCAGCCGCGTAAAAGACAATTGCCTTCAATGGCTTCGCCGCTTCTCAACCTTCACAAACTGCCACAGACTGCACACTCACACCACACACTGCTGCACGCTCCACGCTGTGCTGGCAATAAGTACAAGGTTCTCTGAAAGGCTCTGCAAAGCTCCTCCTCTGTGAGGAAAGTAACAGTAGAAAGACTGTTGTTAGACTGCCACAGATTGCACACTCGCACCACAATGCACACACACGCCACACAAATTATTAATATCTCAGGATGTATAGTCAATTCATCCACCCCGCCCCCTAAGCACTTTCATTATTAAAAAAGTGCTGGGATTCTCCTTCGAAGTATTTTTTCCCCTCAGAATTATATATGCCACTTGATGTTATACTTACATAGGAATTTCTTTTGGCTGTCTCACTGACAGGTGAGCACCTTCTTAAGGACTGGTTTAAGTAACAGTAGAAAGACTGTGGTTACGCTACCACAGACTGCACACACACACCATACTCTGCGGCCCACTCTGCGGTGTGATGCCAATAAGTACAAGGTTCTCTGATAGGCTCTGGAAAGCTCCTCCTCTGTGAGGGAAGTAACAGTAGAAAGACTGTTGTTAGACTGTCACAGACTGCACACTCACACCACACTCCACAGCCCACTCCACGGTGTGCTGGCAATAAGTGCAAGGTTCTCTGAAAAGCTTTGGAATGCTCCTCCTCTGTGAGGAAAGTAACACTAGAAAGACTGTGGTTATACTGCCACTCACAGCACACTGCACACTCATGCCACACAAGTTCTCAGGATGTATAGTCAATTCATCCATCCCGCCCCATAAGCACTTAAATTATTAAAAAAGGGCTGGGATTCTCCTTCAAAGTATTTTTCCCCTCAGAATTATATTTGCCACTTCATGTTATATAGGAATTTATTTTGCCTTTCTCACTGACAGGTGTGAACCTCCTTAAGGACTGGTTTAATGTCCCACTCTCTCTGAAACTGGGGGCATCAGTCAGCAAGGCTATGTCAGCTTCCCTCTATAGTCTGGTTCCCTTGTTTCTGTATTTGGGCCTATCTGCTGTCTTTCCCACTGAGGAAGGCCCGTGATTTTCGCTCCAGGTAGGCTTCTCTTGCACTAGTAATCCAAAATGGTTGATAAGGAAAGCAATCTATTCCATTCTCCATTCTAGTATTATCAACTCTCATTTCTCTTCTCCTTCCCCTCATCAGTCAGTGTATCCATAATCTATGGGTTTGAACCTTTATAGAGCAGAAACCACTCCCTTTAGAGGTATGTATAATATATCTGATCTGATTGGTCAATGTATGTGATTGGACAGGGTTCCGAAAGTGGCCTAACTCTAAACCATCCCCCCAGTCTCATTGGGCATGTGAATGAAGAGGGCAGTCTGATGGGACTAACTTCTAAACCCAGATTCCCTCCCTTTTGATGTGATGTCATCTTGGATAATTCTACGTTAAACAATTGTAGTTTTCTGGAACAGCATGTTCCTCACAAGTGATCAAGTTATCAATCAGTTAATCAGGTTACTTTCACCTAGGCAAATTAAATATGATTTTTGAATGTTTAATTTTTTTGTGATTTTCATCTCAGCATGACTTATGGTGGATAAGTTACAAATTGTGGTGTTTTTACACTGATACTTTTCTCTAAAAAATATTTGTGCATCTCAAAGTAACAGGCTCACCTGCACTGATGCTAAGATACATGAATAAGTGGTGCATGCAGTTTCTACATATAGATCCTCACATTTACTTAATTTTCATAATGAACATGACATCACATAAATATAATTTTACATCCAGTTGATAAAGCTTTTCACCCTGAACATTTTAAAAAAATGATGTATACCTGTGTTCTTCATGTAGTTGAGTATGTATGATTGTCCAGGGTGTGCAGATTGCACGCGTGCTTCATGTCTGACGTAGCCAAGTCATCATGGTGTCTCTACCGACAAGTGGCTTGGTATCTTGGAGCTTAATCGAGTCTGTCCATGTAGCCACCTCCAGCTCCGTCTTGCATCTCATTCACTCTGGGTGGGATTTGCACTATTGCTGGATTATAGGGTCTTCTGGGAGGGTATCTCTTTTGATAATTATCCATCATGGGTGCAGTGGGAATGGTTGCAAGTTCATATGAACGCCGGCCATATTTATATTATCACAGAATCTTCTTCCTGTTGAAGGGTCTTCCGGGATGAGGGGCACGTTCTGATTCTCCCTCTTCAGTACCCCATCTGACAGACTTGTCAACCTCACCACCATTTGCTCATCTGTTGTTTGCCAGGTGCCATACCTTTATAATTCCAGCTAAGTGTCCGTAATAGTTGACATGATCTTCAAATCACCCGTACATGTATACAAGGCCTCTTTCAGGCTTGCAGTATTCCCACTTCCCATCGTACTTCTTTGGGTTGCAGTGTGAAAACAAAGTTAAAATATCCAGGCTGAGTACCCCAAATGGAAATACACCGAAAACGGGTTACAAAGGAACATACAAAGATCTTTTATTTTATACCGAACAGTTACAAAGGACAGAAACAATCAGATAGCTGTCAGCCCTTAGTACAACATAGCAAACTCCAACGTGGTTCAGTGTGCTCAGCGAGTGGGGCTGTACATTAGAATAGTCCCGCTTTATATACGTTTGCGAGCATGATGTCCAACCCTACATTACTGGTCTAGGGTTCATGCAGAGTTCACAGTGTCCCCTCATTTGGTCGGAAAAAAAAGATCGAATGACCATTTGGTCGAAACCAAATGGTCGGAAAAAAAATGGTCAACATTTTTTTATTTATTTATTTATATATTTTTTTTCATTTTGTTTGGTTAAAAAAAAAATTAGTATATAAAAAGGGGGGGTTTACATAAAAATGTAAAACAAAAAAAAAAATTCGACCATTTGGATTTCGACCATTTGGTGTCGACCAAATGGTCATTCGACCATTTGGTTGTCGACCAAATGACTGGTAACCGGTTCATGCCGAGGTTCACACATCTATATGCTTAGGGTGTGCCTTTAATACATTCGCCAACAAGTCTACACGGTATCAGTGTATTTTAGGATTTCGCATAGAGTCTTCTCATACATTAATACAATGTAGTTAAACAAGTGTTCTCATTTCAGTATTTGGATACATTGTTCTTAACATATGCTCGCGGATTAGTTTCATTGACACGAATAATCCTTTACACACAGGTCAGCGAAGGACAAGGTCTCAGTTCACGACTCTAACAAGTGGCCTGCAGGCAAGTTACATATTAATTACACACAGAGGTCAAGACGGCCATGTTGTATTTTCGGAATGACATTGTCCACCATTTTAACTCACAGGGTGACTTTACAAAGAGAACCTAAAATGGCGGATTGACCACGGTTTTCTTCGCAAGTGGCTTATAAGCAGCTTGGCATAGGCCAATATAAATATATTCATTGCAATAGGAGGCACAATATAATTTCCTGTTTGACAAACCCTCCTTTTGGCCTATGTCAAGTGCTAAACTGGTTTTTATCTGGGGCGTACACTTTATTTCCTATTGTACCTATTGCTTGTGCGAAACATCCCCCTAGCATCGAACATATACTAGGTAAACACTGGATACAACAACAAAGGAACAGCAGAATTCCCAAAATGATCAGCAAGACCAAAAGTACCTTCCAACCCCAAGACCGCAAGAAGTCCCAGAACCAAGCGCTAAGATCCCAGTTTCCCTCTGGAACATGCACTTCTGAACTAAGGACGTGCAGATTCTGTATTGCTTTGAAGATAGTTGGGGAGGAATCCGGTACGAAAACACAGCAAGCGGACCCCACTTATTTACACACTCCACCACGTTCAGCCAGAATGACATCTAATGCCATCCGGTTCTGGAGTGATACTAGTCTTATCGCTTTCTGTTCTAATGTCATATTATAGAGTAGGTCCGTGGTCCAGTTGATGGTTCTCTCCAGTACTCACGCTAGTCTTCTGATATCTTTGGAATTCGCTATCTGCCCTCAAAATGGCACAAATGATTTTGCTACATCTCCCAAGACCTGTGCTGGAGTGTCACCATTCTCGTCCCGCCGTGGACGAGCCTTTGAAACCTCTACAGTACTAGCTATGAACACTCCAGGTAACAGGATCCCTAAATAACAGGTTCCCTGCCAATCCGTGGGCAACCATGGAAATGCTACATTACCGCAAACAAAGTAGACAGGTTCGCCTACATACAAAGGTCTGTCTTCCCCGGTTAAATTTGCAACGTTGGCACAACCTTTAAAATCTCCCATTGACTGAGTACCATTCCTCTGTATGCAGAAAGAAACTGAATCGGGGCTATGGTTAACAGTGTAAGAAGGAGGCATGGCATCCTTATTGCCTATCGGAGCCAACTTGAAGGAAATCAGAGATTGAAAGGGACGAGACAGTCTATCAGAAGGCCTAATATGTGGGATGTTTTTACCCATGCATCCAAGCCCTACCACAAAACTGTGCAGTACTGGCATGGAAAACATCATGATGGCCAGAACTCCCCAGAGAGTTCACAGGGAAAACATGAAGAATAGGCTGCCACCCATTTTTGCCTATATTGTGAGCACAGGAGGGCACCGCCTAAAACCACCATTGGGCTACACACACAGTAGCCTGAAACCATTGGGAGTGGCAATGCTGATTGCCAAAAGCAACCCAGAACTGTGGGGAATTCATTTTCTTAATAACAAAAATGGATGCAGTAAATATGTTAACTGGACCTATAATATGATAGAAATGGTACATAGATAAATATATATTTGGATCAGAAATAGATTTGTGTGCAATCTGACAAGGGGAGGTTCCTCTGACCATAAAACCTACAGCATCACTCTGACACTCCATTTCCTCCCCCCAATCAAGGGGGAGAGGAAAGCTTGGCCAATGATAAGTGAGAGGGGCAGGCTTAGCTAGGCCCAGGCACACACCCATTTTCAAAACACATAAAAAGGGCCACTGAAACCCAGGTAGGAGATTCACTTTCCACTTTCTTGCGGGACGCTTTGCCGGGAGACTCCAGACTTCAAATCCATCAACCTCCAGAGACCAGAGATCCAGAGAGACTAGAGATCCAGAGAGACCAGAGATCCAGAGAGACCAGAGCTGTGCAGTGCTGAGAGCAGAACCAGAGACCAGACCGCTGTGAGCAGAACCGCCAGAAGTCCCGTTCAACTTGACCAGATCTTAACGGCTTATTTCAAAAATATAGTGTGAGTACTCATTGTGCCAAAACCAATCTCTTAATTTACAATAATCTAATCCAAACTATTTTAGCCTATTAGAACTGCCTCCTAGAATCGTGTCATTCTGCCATCTTTAAAACTGAAAACTGGCATCTGTCATTCTGAGCTTTAAAATTTCAAATCTGAAAAACTACTTTCACAAAATTGTCCGTATCTCCAGAACGGTTTGTGCTAGGAACGAGAATTTAACTTTCATCTTAAAGCTAAGATTCTAGGCTTTCCAACGAAAGTGGAACCGACTTCGTACTCCTTATAGTGCCTCCGTAATTACGCTCGACGCGCACGAGTACATTTGCCGCGATTTGACATTTTGCACAATTTCAGCCACGTGTAAAAATCAGCAGCTTCTTGCTTTCCTTTGCTAAAATTCGTTTTAACCTGCTGGTTACACATAGAGAATTGCTAAAGTGAGCCTGAACTAATATAAACTAGATATTACCCACCCTGAACCTCTAGAGGGAATTAAAAGCATTTTTAGCACATTTCTCACTTCATTGTCATCACATACAAAGCATTTTGGGCCTGTGTTTCAAACCTCTACCTGTTTTCCTCTAAGCTTGCTGGGGGGGGAACTGCATTTCGTATTGCATTTTGTTGGGATTCTTGAAGACTGTGTGCTCTCCTTCCAGTTCTTACATTGCATAGGGGGGGAGTGAATTGTCAAGGAAAAGTGATTACATTGTCTTTTGTTGAAGCCATATCAAGTTATTTTCTGTACTGCATTTCATTCATCATTGCGTTTCCTTGAACCATATAAGCATTCTTTCCCACATTATTCTTCTGTTCCTATTCATAAATTACCTCTTGCTGATTACTGCTCATATTCACTAGTGTAATATCTATTATCAATTTATTTATAGAAGTGTGATATATATATATATATATTGTTTAAATTTTCAAATAAACATTTTAATTTGCAAAACAAACCTACTTCTTGGCTCAGTGGGGTCAGGGGGATTCTAAGAGGGGGGTGTTATACAAGGGTTGTCATCCAGAGTACTGAACTGGACATACAAATACATCAATAAGGGTTTTCCTCAGCATCACAGACTAGGCATTGACTTAGCTGTAGTGTTGATTGAATATCTCTTACAAAGTGGGGGCTCGGAGCCGGGATATTCTGGGTTAGATTTACCACTTGTGCAGATTAATACAGTGTGCCAACTGACCAGATACACATATCCGGTTAGATCACCACACTGTTTTACACTGTGAAAGGACCCCTCAAAGGAACGCTCTAAGGAAACGGTCTGTTTTGCAAAATAAAATACTAACTTCTGTAAGTCAGGAGGGAGATCAATCTCCAGCATGACGACTGTGGTAGATATGAAAATAGCGAGGGAGCACCTCTTACATAAGCTATTTGTGAGAGGTGAGTGGCCTCATCAGGACCAGGCGGTCTGGTTGCAGGCAATCACGCAACAGGTCACTGAAACAGGGTCAGATATATGGAGAGATCAGGGTCCCCTACATGTGGCCCTGAGTGAACTATATATGGCCCCTAAGGCAAAAGATGAACACAATAAGATTGCCAGGATAGCGGCATATTTGTATCTATATATGGAAGTCATGCAGGACAAATGTGCTGAAGGCCAAGATCTGGCAAATAGGCAACAGATGGCGTTAGAAAAGGCGCAATCTGACCTGGTCTCTTCTGAGCAGAGGCTGCACGGGAGCCAGGAGTCAGAAAATGACAGCAGACAGTACATCACTAAAATAAAGGAGGATATGGATAGGCTGCAACAGGAAAAGGCTGACCAGGATACCAGATTTCTGGCCTTGCAGAAGGAGTACCAAGAAGGTTTGGACTCCCTTCTGCAGAGTCAGAAAAAGCTGGAGCAACAACTGGACTTCAACAGGGCATGCACAGAGCAGGTAGCCACCCTGCAAATTCGATTAGACAGAGAGAAAGAGGAAAGCAATAAATGGATTCTGAAAGACCTGGATACCCAGGCAGAGTTTGATCAGGAGCGCCAGAAAGCTGGTGCCTTCCAAAGGCAAAGGGACGACCTGGCGGCACAGATGCAGGCTCTTAGTCAGGAAAGGGATACCTTAGGCCAGGAAGTCTGCCACTTAAAAAGGAAAATGGAAGAAAATCACCTGGCCCTCCAGGGACTGGGTGACCTCCAAAAAGAACACCAGAACTTGTTAGAGCACACCAGGAGGGTGGAGGATGCTCTGGCAAGAAAGGAGCAGGCCAATATGGACACAGCTCAGGAGATAACCCTCCTGCAGCAAAGACTGGCCCAGTACTCCAGGACCAATCAGGAGGCACAGCGAGAGAATGAGGCTCTCTGCCAGCACAATGATAGGCTCCAGCAACAGGAAGCGATGCAGGAGAGACTGATAGAGTCTAGTAAGGCCTTAACTGAGGGACTGAAAGCGCAGGCTCTTGCATTGCAACAGGGAGCAGGGGCGGATAGAGATGAGGTTCGCTGGGAAAGAGAAACTCCTGATCATAACCTCAGGAGCCCTAGTGCCAGAGGCCTTCACCTCTACCAGTCCCTGGACTCTACCACCCCCATGTTCCCTGGCGCACATGAGCACGCAACCACAGGGATGGCAGATTAATATCCTGCTAAAAGTATGGGGCTCATAGGCCAGTACCACCCAGGAATGGAGGGGCGGGCATCCGGGTATGGGCACCCAAGCACAGTGCAATTTAGTGGGGAACCCCAGGAGAGTAGGCCCACTAAGGGCATCCTGAAAACCTCTGCCCAGTTAGGTCAGTGGGGGGATACCCATCAAATCCTGGTAGCAAGGAGGGATCTGAAGACTCCTCTGAGCGTCACAGGACACAGGAGACCAGGTCCCCACATTCTGCCAGCCATTCCGAGGCTCACAGAATCCGGGAAAACCTGGAAGATCAGACGGGCACCTCTGGGAACAGCGCTTCTGAGTCGGAGGATGAATGGACCAGGGTTACCCGAACCAAAAAGGCCAATAAGGCAAAAAGGGCCTTGCTTAAGGACCCATTGAAACAAATAAAGGCAATAAGGAGTGTCATCACGCCTTATCATAAGAACGCCAACTATTCTGTTTGGGAACACTTGGAGCTCTATGAGAAAATGATGGAGACTTTCCATTTGAAGGACAGCCAAAGCTGTATTCAATATGTAAAGTGGACCTTCTCACCAGAATACTCCAGTTTCTTTGCGGGGCTGGAGGATCAAAACCATTCAAGGCGGTCCACATACAGGACGGCCATCTTGAAAGATTTTTCTGTGCACAGAAATCCTCAAGAGGCTCGCAAGGCAGCCTACAATTTGCAATGTGGGGAGGATCAGGCCCCACAAGAATTTGTGCAGGAGTTAAAGCGTGCTTTTGCACAGACTACAAAAAGGGTGCGCACAGACAGCAAAGAGTTTGTTAATACTTTTTTCCATGCCTTGCCCAAATACATCATGACCCAGCTAGTGAGAGATTTTCATGAGAAGAGGTCACTAGACTGGGTCATTGAACAGGCTACCCGGATCTATGAGGTGCAGAAGCCCATCGAAAATAAAAACAATGCGCAGAAAAACCCCAAAACCAACAGCACCCCTGCTGCTGCCAAGGTGGCAGAGGTAAAGGTTGCCCCCGTTTTAGATTTGGAGATGGGGGGCCTAAAAACCTGCCTGCACCAAATAACTCTAACACCAGAAGGCCCTCGGGCCAGTCACAGACAGGGAGCAAAGGAGGTAGTCCCACAAATGGGGTCACTCACTCCCCTGATTATGTCAGTCCCCGCTACAAGGGAAACCGACCCATCCTAGGTTATGTGTGGACTCCTCCAGCCCAAGGGGGGGGATCCAGCCAAGCACCTAACCTAGGGAACCTCCAACGTCCCACAGGAGGGCAGAAATTCTAGAAATCCTGGGCAGAACTTTTCCCCCAGGTATCCGCCCAATTTCCAGCTCCAAAATCATCCATCCTTCTTTCCCCAATTCCCTGAGCCCACACAACCTAATCCGGGAGAGGGGAGGCCAAGGGTGGAGGGGTACCCGAATATTCCCAACCCAGGGTATTACCAGTGAAGGGATAGCTACCCCTCCCGGGATCAGCCCAGGGGAGAAAATAGAGCCCCGTATCAGCCTGAGTGGGTTTCCCAGTTAGAGCGCCAGGTCCAAAATATGGCACGGGATCTGGGTCACATACTGAGGGCTTAACAGAACCCTCAGATGAGCATGCCAGCGCAGAATGCCCCAAACTCTGGACCTGGTGCTCCAGAACAATGACAGGGGCAGCACCCCGATAACTCACTGGTTCCCAGGTAGGAGGCACAAGGGAAAGGGGGGTGTAAAGCCTTGGGGGAAGCTTCCTTCCCAACTTGTAAACAGCCCCTGGAAAACCAGGAACCGGAAACAAAATCTCCTGCCCCTGAAAGCCTGCCTCCCAAGGAGCAGAGGGGGGGGTAGGAGAAACAAAGGACCCAAACAGACCCACTTTGTGGAGGAGGTACAGGTCTTCCAATTTGAGGGAGAGGGATTGTCAGAAGATCCTGGGAAAAGGATCTTCTCCTTCAGAGATGGGGGAACTCCTCCCAAGGAAAAATGGGTCCCAAGGAATGCCAATTCAGACTGGGGAGATGTGGAGACTGAGCTACCGCCGCCCATCATCTCATCCCAGAACCGACAATACCAAAATCCCATGGGTCAAACCCATCCTGATGACTGCCTCCAAAAAGGGGGGGGGGGGCGGCCCAGAACCCGAAACCATTTCCAGTTGCCAACTTTTTCTTTCAGATTCCCCAGGCTCTCCACAGAATTCTGCCCACATCTCTTCGCTAGCAATGTCCAAAACCAGAAAGTTAGCCCAGCAGTTGTCCAAAAATGTGCATTATCTGTGCCCCCTTGAGGAGAAGGAGGGAAGATATTATGCCCCGGTACAAGTACAGGGCCAGGGTACAATTTCAGCGCAGGTGGACACTGGATCTCAAGCTACCCTTCTGTCCAGAAGGGCCTTTAATGAACTAAATGCAGGAAGGGGGGAGAATTACCGTATTCCCCTCACCTCTCTTCCTGGACAACTCCAGAACTTTTACGGGAAGGAAATTCCCATCGAGGGGACTGCAGATTTGGACATCAAAATTGGACGACACAAGGTGAAACACCCGGTCATAGTAGTGACTCCAGAGGGCACCCCTTGTTTACTAGGGAATGACCTCCTGAGACGGTTGTCACCCCTAATAGATTGTGTAAACAAGGTCCTCTGGACCCAGACTAGCCGACCAATAAAATTAAAACAGAGCGTCAACCATGTTAGTTTAAACTGCACGTGCCGCATGGTTGAAGAAAAATCTGACCAAGTAGAATTTCACTTCCAGAACAACCAAATTCCAGATGTGACAGTAATAGCAGTAGGACAACAGACTGGTGATGGCGGGTCCTCTCTATTTCTGAAAATCAACCTTCCTTCCAGTTTAAGGTGGTATTACACACTGGAAGGAAACACTCTGAAATTCTTTACCAATCCACAATCAGACACTCCCACTCCTATAGTCCAGAAAGAGGTGAAATCAGCTCAGAGCCTGGCTGATATTCAGCAAATTGGAGAGCAGTTGTTCATCCCTGTTCAGTTAAATGATGGGAAGGACTCTGTTCTCGCCCGAGTGTGTGTGAACAACGGTAAGAGCTTCATCAGCGAAGCCATGTTCCGCCAACTCCCAAAAGATCCAGCCATTCCCACATTCAAACTGATAGACAAATGGGAAATGGACCTGGAAGCACCCAATTCGAAACATCTCCTGCCAAGCAGGTGTATGCTCAAAATCTCCATTGGCAACAAGAGCATAGTCCATAATAGATGGGTCGTGCGAGATGTCACTGCCGCCTTTTACTTAGGCAGTGACATTCTCAATCGCTTCGCCATTAGTTTGGACCTAATAAACTTCAAAGCTTGGTCCCGATTAGCGGATACTCCCATGGGCTTTGATGATCCAGAAAAAGCATTTAGGTTAGCTCAATTGCTACCTTATGCAGTGCAAATTCAGATTAAAGAGGAAGTCACCATCCCAGAAAGGACCCGACAATTCTCCCTGGAAGTGAAAGTTAAAAGAGTACAAAAATTGAAAAACCCTGATGCTTACATACATCTAAATGCTTCTCTCCAACAGCAAGGGTTCTGGGTAAACCCAACTCCATTAGTCAACATAGAACATGACACCATTCCAATAGAGGTGGATAACAGCGACTTAAAGAGTATTACTCTAGCCGCAGGCACCATTATTGGAATGGCGGTTGATGACCGACATTTCTCCATTGATTTAGGAAATTAACTGTTAGGACCGATCCCCAAGGACTGTTTTGACAGTGACAGTGAGGACAATACAACACCAGACAGGATTTTCACCCGGCATGGGGGGAACTTCCTGGTGTACACTTCTTGCCCTTATGGTAGGGAAGATGTGACTTGTGACTTCAGAGGGGATGAGGTGATTTTCCAGGTCAATGAGGGCTGCCTTTCCCACCTGAAGCCTCTGGTCCAAATCAGCACTCTGACCAGGGACTTCTCCACCCAGCTGGAGGAGGCCGCTGAGATAGCCAAAACCAGAAGTCTTTCCAGGCTTCAGGCAGATGGTGGAAGAGAGAGTCAACCTAGCTGATGCCTGTGTGACTCTGGAACAGAAGCAAAAGTTGAAACAAGTTTTCTTGGATTTCCAAGATCTCTTTTCGGTAGACTCATATGACTGTGGTCGCACCGACATCCACACAACAACAATTCCCACGGACCCTGGAATGACTCCAGTGTTTGTGAAGCAATATCGTTTGCCTCTCGCATCCATGGAGTCCCTTACTGAAATAATTAAGAACCTTGAGTCTCGGGGAATAATGCGTCCAGTACACAGCACCTTCAATAATCCGGTGCTGGGAATATTGAAGCCAAACGGCCAGTGGAGACTCTGTGCCGACCTTAGGGAGCTCAACAAACGGGTCCATACTTCCCGATGGCCTCTGCCCTACATTGACCAAGGGCTGGCCCAGATTCAGGGGTCACAGGTATTCACAGCAATAGACCTGACCAATGGATACCTGCCCGTGCCGGTCAGTAGGGAGGACCAATACAAACTGGCTTTTACCTTTGGGGGCCAGCAGTACACATGGACCCGGACTCCCTTTGGATACCTCAACTCCGGCAATTAATTCAACATTTTCCTACATAAGGCCATGCCCGACCTGGGTGCGAGGGTCAACCTGGCTTATGTAGATGATGTCCTCATCAAAAGTTAATCTGTGGAGGAACACATAGCGGAGATCCATTATGTTCTGACACAGTTGAGGGCCGCCGGAGCAAAACTTTCCTTTCAGAAAGCACAGTGGTGTAGAACCCGTGTTAATTTCTTGGGGCATGAGATTACTCCTCAGGGTCTCTGTCCCCAGGAAAAGAAAGTGGAAGCACTCCAGAAACTGAAGGATCCCACAACTCTGCGAGAACTAAGGAGCCTCCATGGACATACTAATTACAGCAGAAAGTTCATTGAGGGCTACGCAGAGATCACTAGACCCCTGATTCATCTCCTGAAGAGGGGGGTCAAGTGGGAATGGGGTCCAGAACAATCCGAGGCAGTAAGACAACTCAAAAGAAGCCTCTCACAAGCGCCTATCCTAGCTTACCCTGTCAAAAACAAGGAGTTCTTCCTGGAGACAGGGTTTTCTAATACGTGCTTGACGGCAGTATTATACCAAAAGCATGACAAGGTCAATAAAGTAATTTCCTACGCGAGCAAAACTTTATCCTCTGTGGAGGAAAAATTCAACGATTGTGAGAAGACACTCCTTGCAACGGTGTGGGCATTGAAGAATTACCGCCCGTTTATCCAGGGGGAACACATCCTAGTGGAGACTCCACACCAGCCTCTGCAATATCTCCAAAGTGACAGAATCCGGGCCGGAAATGTGAGTAATTCCCGGATTACTTCCTGGATTCTGTCAATGCAAGGCTTTCCTGTGGAGGTCAGATATGGCCAAAACAAGAAGAGTCCCCTCGCGCAAGGTCTGGCTGACTAGCATGATTGTGCCAGAGAAAACTGTCTCGAGGACGAAAGTCTAAAAATAAAGGACAACATGGAGGCACACCTTAATTCCCCCCACAAAGTCTTTGAAGAAGACAAGTGTGAGGGAATGCCCACTGTCTATGTGGATGGATGCTCTTACCATGTTGACAACAACGGGGAGAAAGAACTGGTGGCCGGCGTAGGGAATGCATGGGTGAAGGAGTTTCCTGAACCCTCCGCTGGGTACAAAATTGGTCCCTGAAGTAGTCAGGTGGCAGAGTTGATGGCTGTGCATCAGGTCATCCTCACCGCTGTCCAACATCAGCTCCACGAACTGGTCATAATCACAGACTCGGATTATGTACGGAACGGGTTCGTGGAGCACCTGGTTAATTGGAAAACCAGAAGCATGTTATGTGCTAATAACAAACCCTTGAAACATGGGAAGTTAATCCAAAACATTGATGATCTGGTCACCTCGAATGGGATGACCATCTACTGGAAAAATATCAAGGGTCATTCCAAAGTAGAGGGACCTGACAAAACTGGAAATGACTTAGCTGATCAGCTGGCCAAAACCGGGGCCATCCAAGGGGATCTAATAGAGATAGAGTCCCTGTTGGGGGAAATCCAGGTCACTGCTATCACTAGGTCCCAGACAAATGCTCACAATGATCTTTCAACTGCCCAATGGAGTAAGGAGACCCCTGATGCCGATTTAATCACGGCTCAAAAGGGGGATCCAATAATTGGTAAGTTTTACCAACACATTGAGGACCCTGAGAACTTTCCCCTGACGGATACCAATTACATTGGGAAAGAGAACCTAAGAGTGTTGATGAAATGTCCAAAGATGTTCCGGATCCAAGACGGGTTGTTGGTAAGGAAATCCCAAGCTGGCCATGATCAGTGGGTGGTTCCTACCTCATTCCGAAGCCTGATGTTAAGTCACGCCCATGATGCGGATCACAGCCGGTAATAGGGGGTTACACACAACACTTGAAATCTTAAGAGAGGTTGCTTACTGGCCAAACATGGGCCAGGACCTCAACCAATATTTGAAGGGTTGTCTTGTGTGTGCACAATTTCAGCCATTATCCCTCACACACCGTGCGCCTCTCCAAAAGAGGGGGATGACACTGCCATGGTCAGATTTGCAAATCGACTTTGTAGGCCTGTAATTCGCTCGTCTAGAGGAAACAAGTACATGTTGACCGTTACATGCTTGTTTACCAAGTGGGTGGAATGTCTCCCGGCCCCAAACTGCAAGGCAGAAACAGCAGCTGCCCTGATGATTAACCACATCCTTTACCGTTTTGGTCTACCTCAAAGGATTGAGTCAGACAGGGGTAGCCACTTCACCAGTGAAGTAATGACAAAGATGTGGGAGATACTGGGGGTCAAAAGGAAGTTACATATTGCTTACCGGCCAGCTTCCTCTGGGGCAGTGGAACGCTACAACCGAACCATTGTGAGCCTCTTAAAAAAGTTTGTGGCAGATTCTGGGCCAAGTTGGGATATCCGATTACCTCTGGTCCTAATGGCCATCAGATCTACCCCTTCATCTGCAACTAAAATGTCACCATTTGAGTTGATGACTGGACGCAAGATGGTGCTTCCTCAGCATTTGCTCTACAGGACCCAAGAGCAGACACTGATAAATGCCTCCACAACTCATGAGTATGTGGAGAATTTAAGGAAACACCTCCAACACGCTTTTGCCTATGCTCAGCGGAATCTAGAAAGATCAGCTGAGAGTATGAAAACGCACTATGATTTGAAAATCACCAGGAAGGAATATGATGTGGGAGACCGGGTCTATCTATACAATTACCAAAGGAACCAGGCCAAACAGCGAAAATGTTTGCCTACATGGAAGGGACCCTTTGAAATTACAGACAAGATCTCCCCTGTTGCCTACAAAATTCGCATCCCCAAAGGTAATTTGGCGGAAGTGGAAGATAAGTGGATCCATATTATTCAGCTGAAGTGTTGCCATCCCAGGCACACTCTGCAACAACTGGAGGAATCCACTGGAATCCCAGAGGGGGCCGCTCCAGAGTAATTCAGTTCCAACCCTAAAATATTCCACATATAGCATATACAATTCTGTGATTCTTGTATATATATATGTTCTTGTCTCCTAATTTAAAAAAGAAAATGTATATGTTCATATCTTCTGATTTATAAAATGTATATGTTCGCCACACCATTAATAGTGGTGGAAAAATGTCTAGGAATGTGTATTGCCGCTTTGCTTTATCATCCTAGGAGAGATGAAACCATGGAGACTGACCACGGAAGGCGACCTGGGGACCGGGAGCGAAGATCCGAGGGGACCGGGGTACCGCCCAATCCTCCCATCAGGACCATCAAGGAGAACTGATTGATCGACTGGAGGGAGGAAAAGATGCTGAACTGTGCCATCTACGGAATTGGAAGAAGATGAGGCGAACATTCCAGATCTTGCGAGGTCCATCAGTGAAAGGTCAGAATGGCCATCGCAAGAGGAGGGGCTTGTGGGATGTTTTTACCCATGCATCCAAGCCCTAGCATAAAACTGTGCAGTACTGGCATGGAAAACATCATGATGGCCAGAACTCCGCAGAGAGTGCACAGGGAAAACATGAAGAATAGGCTGCCACCCATTTTTGCCTATGTTGTGAGCAGAGGAGGGCACCGCCTAAAACCACCATTGGGCTACACACACAGTAGCCTTAAACCATTGGCTGATTGCCAAAAGCAACCTAGAACTGTGGGGAATTCATTTTCTTAATGACAAAAATGGATGCAGTACCGGTGCCCACCACTATCAGAAAGCCGGCGTTTTAAAACCACCAGACTTTTGTGTAAAACTGAACAAATG
Source organism: Ambystoma mexicanum (assembly GCF_040938575.1). NCBI lineage: Eukaryota > Metazoa > Chordata > Amphibia > Caudata > Ambystomatidae > Ambystoma > Ambystoma mexicanum. The sequence continues at coordinate 152,788,417 of NC_090933.1, forward strand.
AACCGAAACCAGGCCAAGTAAAGACTTGCTAAGAGGTGGATACAATGTAAAACTATATTCTGAAATGACTTGAGCAGAACCGCCAGAAGTCCCGTCCAACTTGACCAGACCTTGACGGCTTATTTCAAAAATATAGTGTGAGTACTCATTGTGCCAAAACCAAACTCTTAGTTTACAATAATCTAATCCAAACTATTTTAGCCTATTAGAACTGGCCCCTAGAATCATGTCATTCTGTCATCTTTAAAACTGAAAACTGTCATCTGTCATTCTGAGCTTTAAAATTTCGAATCCGAAAAACTACTTTCACAAAATCATCCGTATCTCCGGAACCGTTTGTGCTAGGAACGAGATTTAACTTTCATCTTAAAGCAAAGATTCTAGGCTTTCCAACGAACCTAGAACCGACTTCCTTATTGTGCCTCCGTAATTACGCTCAACGCGTGCGAGTAAATTTGCCGTGATTTGACATTTTGCACAATTTCAGCCACGTGTAAAAATCAGCAGCTTCTTGCTTTCCTTTGCTAAAATTCGTTTTAACCTGCTGGTTACACATAGAGCATTGCTAAAGTGAGCCTGAACTAATATAAACTAGATATCACCCACCCTGAACCCCTAGAGGGAATTAAAAGGGATTCTTGAAGACTGTGTGCTCTCCTTCCAGTTCTTACATTGCATAGGGGGGGAGTGAATTGTCAAGGAAAAGTGATTACATTGGGCCTCATTACGACCCAGGCGGTAAGTTACCGCCTGGGTCGTACCTTTACCACCATGGCGTAAACTACGTTTACGCCATGGTGGTTGGCGGTCTTACCGCCCCATTCTGAGGTCGGCGGGGCGGTAAGTCCCCAATCCCCTTTTACCCTTCCCCATTCCCATTTTTGCCCCATAGGGCATAATGGGAGTGGGGAAGGCGTTAATTACGCCACCGTAAATTACGGTGGCGTAATTAACAACATGGTCCCTTAGCGCCATGGATTTTAACACCTGCTAAAAGCAGGTGTTAAATCCGCCATGGCGCTAAGGGACCTCGGAATCAGGCGGTAAGGGTCGGCGCTGTTTACGCTGCCGTAAACCCCTTACCGCCTGGGTCGTAATGAGGCTCATAGTCTTTTGTTGAAGCCATATCAAGTTATTTTCTGTACTGCATTTCACTCATCATTGCGTTTCCTTGAACCATATAAAGCATTCTTTCCCACCTTATTCTTCTGTTCCTATTCATAAGTTACCTCTTGCTGATTACTGCTCATATTCACTAGTGTAATATCCATTATCAATTTATTTATAGAAGTGTGATATATATATATATATATATGTATATATATATATATATATATATATTGTTTAAATTTTCAAATAAACCTTTTAATTTGCAAAACAAACCTACTTCTTGGCTCAGTGATGTCAGGGGGATTCTAAGAGGGGGGTTGTTATACAAGGGTTGTCATCCAGAGTACTGAACTGGACATAAAAATACATCAATAAGGGTTTTCCTCCGCATCCCAGACTAGGCATTGACTTAGCTGTAGTGTTGATTGAATATCGCTTACAAATAGAAGCAATGTTGAGTTTACTCCTATTTGCGAAAAGCGAGCATCCCAGGGGAGTCAGAACGCGTTTCTCAAAATTATTCAAATTAGTACCACCAAAGTTCCCCGAGATACTATCGTTCCATCGGCCAAAGAACAGTGTTCTAAGAGAAGCACAACAAGCAGTTGTCAAAAGTAAAGGATGAATACACCAACCGAGCCCCTTATCCCCTTGTTGCGGTAAATGAGAACAGACCCAACAGTTGGACCTATTAAAAATGGCATGCGTAGCATTCATGATAAGTGACAGAGTATTGTTATGGTACCTTTGTCTATGCTGGGAGTCCCTAGGGGACAGAGTATGCAAATGTACAAAGGTAGTAGAAACAGTGGGTATATTTTCAGTTGGTAATAAGGACTCTAAAGGATGAGTTTCCTCGATATACCATAAGCCTAAGACAGTAACTATTATAAAACCAAATATTATAAAAATACAGCAATACGTTTCGGGGCCCAAGTGCTTTGTCCATTATCCAGGCTGGTCACACGATCATTTACAAGTCCCATACGAGAGGTAGCGGTGGCAGGCATTGTAGTCTTCAAACGACAAACCCCAATGTTATTAGCTAGCGACCTCCTGGTCACGCGACTTCTTAGTCCTTCCACAACCCTAGCCAACAGAATCCCCTTTCTCAAATTTGGCCAAAAACAAGCCCTCGATGATCCTTTCCTTCTCCGAATGCACAGCCGAACCGTGCCGTAAGTCTATTTTCTTGGACACAGATTGTACCTTGCTTTTCCCGGTACTGATTGATCTGGAAACAATGTGCCGTCACTTCCCATTGGAAGCAACGTATCAGGAGCAAGTGAAGATGCAGAATTTGAAACAACAGTTTCAGGAAGCAAAACTTTTGGAGAGTGTGGAGACAGAATGGCAGGTTCCCCAAGCCTCACGGGCCCAGAAAGATTCTCTGATGCACTCTCAATGCTATTTACTGCTTCAGGATCGTTGGTTGCAGCGTTAGCGAGGGGTTCTGTTTCTTCTGTATCGTGTGGCACTGGGTGAGGAAGTCTCTTAACATGCGTCGCGTGGATCCAGTGTTTCCTGTCTGAGACCCGCACAGCCGTCTGTGTGACCAACAGGACCTGGAATGGGCCCTGCCAACGAGGTGCAAGGCAAGAAGAACGCTCAAATGCCTTGATGAGCACCCAGTGCCCAGGCCGTATGCTGTGGCCCGGGCCCTCGTATCACACAGGTAAAGCCTCTCGCACCTGGTGATAAATCAAATACAGGTTTTTAGTCAACTGGCTGCAATAATCTGAAAGAAGTACATTTTCAACATTTTTCAAGTATCTACATTTAGGAAGATTCCAGATATTGGCAGGTCTCCCCATTACCACCTCAAATGGAGGGAGCCCAGTCTTGGTTTGAGGGGTTGTACGCATGGCTAATAACACGATCGGTAAGGCGTCCGGCCATTTTAGTTTGGTGCCGGCACACGTCTTAGCGAGCTTGTTCTTGATGATACCATTGTGTCTTTCTACTAGTCCGGCGCTCTGAGCGTGTCTGGCCGAATGGAACCATTTGTCGATCTGTAATGCCGCACATATCTATAGAATTATAGCAGCGACAAAATGTGGGCCATTGTCCGACCAGATGACTCTTAGTAGTCCGAACCGAGGAAAATACTCCTTTAACATGGTTTTCGCAGTAGTCTTGGCTGCAGCATCTTTGACAGGGAAAGCCTCGACCCATTTACTAAAAGCACAGATGACAGCTAATACATAATTCATATTATTGCACTGTTCCATTTCAATAAAATCGAAGTGAATGACTTCGAAGGGGACAGCAGGTGGCCTGAAACTTCCCCTTGGAGTTGATGTCCCCTTTCCCACATTGTTTTTTAGGCAAATCATGCAGTCTTGGACATAGCGCTGGGCAATTTTTGAAATTTTGTCATTTGCCCAAACTCTCTCTAACATTTTCATAACTTTCTCGGCACATATATGCATAGGACCATGGGCCTTGATGACCATCATCATCACATAAGCATCAGGGAGTAGCCATTTCCCTTCAATTATGTCCACCCAACACCCATCATCATCGAGTTTCCCAAGCTTCAGCCCACCTCTTGGATTCTTCTAACGTGGCATCGGCTTGGATATCCCGTACAGACCCAACACCCTCATCCATTGCATAGGCATTTACAGTCTCCCTTAAAAAAAATACATCTCCGTAAAGAGATCGGTAGCAGTTTGTCTAGCTATCTGATCAGCGAAAGCATTCCCTTTTGCTATATCATCTATAATCTTTCGATGTGCTGTACATTTTACGACAGCTAACTGAGTAGGGAGCGCAAGCGCTGAAAGCAGTTGTACTATTAGGGATCCATGTTGGATCTTTGTACCATGCAAAGTTAAGAACCCTCTCTCTGACCAAAGTCTCCCAAAATTGTGAACTTCGTAAAGTTCACAAGCTCGGGTCAATGCTATAATCTCTGCGGCCTGCGCAGAGTTATGCGTGATTCTCTTGGTTGCCACGACCGTGCTTAATGTCGTGATTGCATAAGCAGCTGTGGATGTATCATCTGTAAGTTTGAAGCAGGAGCCATCACAAAACAGCTCTCCTTGCGGATTGTTCAAAGGAGTATCTTTTAGATCAATTCTACCCTTTGTCTCTTGTTCGGTAGTATACAGATTGTCATGTGACTCTTCGTCGCCGCAAGCAGTATCTTGCGGGAAAGGTAGGAGTTCAGCCGGATTAAGAGAACAACACCTCTTAATTTGGATGTGAGGAGCAAACAAGATCAATTCATATCTCGTCAACCGTGCAGAAGTGAGGTGTTGCATTTGGGTTCTGTTCAGTAGAACTTCTACACAGTGAGGCACCATCAGGGTTAGATCATGGCTTAGGACCATTCCCTCACTCTGTTTTACAGACGCAGCAGCAGCAGCGACAGCTCGCAAACATCTTGGCAAAGCGCATGCTACAGAATCAAGGGCGGAAGAAAAGTAACCGCACGGCCTATTCTTCCCCTCATGCTCCTGCGTTAATACAGCCAAAGCACATCCATCCGATTCATGCACAAACAACACAAAGGCCTTTTCATAGTTTGGTGTGCCCAAAACTGGTGCCGAGCATAATGCAGTCTTGAGCCAATCGAATGATTGCTGGTGTTCCGCGTTCCATGGCAATGGCGAAAAACTGCCCTTCTTTGTCAAAGCCAACATCGGTTTAATCACTAGTGAGAAGTTTGGGATCCACAACCTACAGTAAGAAGGCATACCTATGAAGGCTCTAACTTCCTTTTGTGTATTTGGGACAGACATGCCAGAAATGTGTTTTATTCTTTCAGGTGTCAATCTTCTTCCCTCCTTTGACAGGAGATAGCCTAAATAGGCGACCTCCTGGCAACAATATTGAAACTTTTTTAAGCAAAGCTTTGTGACCATGTTTAGCTAGATGAATCAATAATAACACAGTGCCGTCCTTACAGGCGCTTTCGGAATCTGCAGCTAAAAGCAAGTCATCAACATACTGAAGCAATGTACAAGTAGAGGGCAATTCAAGGGTATCAAGCTGTTCTTTCAAAGCCCTACTATAAATGCTAGGACTCTCTGTGTAATCTTGCGGTGCACGGGTAAATGTAAACAAGCATCCCCCTAAGGTGTATCTACTGTCCTTGTGTATAGGAATACTAAAGAAAGCATTCTTCAGATCCACAACACTAAAGTAAGTAGCTGTAGCTGGAATCATAGTTAATATCATCGTCTGTCAGGCACAATTAGAAATTGCGGAGCGACGACTTTATTAATGGCACGTAAATCAATTATAAAACGGAATGGAATTGCGTTATCGCCTTTCTTGTACACGGGTAACATTGGACTATTGCACAAACTTACTGTGGAATGCGTGGCAGCTCAATTCCATGTTTCAAGACTATCTTTACAGGCTCAATCTGTAAAACACCGACATCATTGTCGTCAATCGACCACAAGCATTCTGGTACATCAATGAATTCTGGCGGTAAAGGTCTAGTCAAGAATTGAGAGACAGAAAGTTGCTGTGGTGAAATCGGCAAACGCACTCCATCAGAAGAACAATGAATTAACGCATTTATTTCTTTCAACAGATTCAACCCCAGCAAATTCTCTCCACAATTCGAAGTCAACAGAAATGGACACTGGTCCGTAAAGGGACCCAAAGAAATAGGTACCGGCAAAGAAACTGGACAAACAACTAGTGTGCCTGAAAACCCTAAGGAAACATTGGTTTGCCCTGACAGTGGAATGTTTGGAACCCGAGAATGATCAATGGAACACTTCTGTGCTCCAGTATCTATCAAAAACAGATGTTTCCTATTTCCCACTACCATTTCAACGTAGGGACCTTTCTGATTAACGGGAATAGGTGTAGGTTCCATACCCTGCTTCGGACAATCCTAACGAAATAGATTATCGTCAAAAGGAAGCTCTTCAGAAAGGTAAGCAGCAGAACGATGATCAAATATGTTTCTACTATCCACACTCGGTACCTGATTATCCTGCGAAAAAGGTTGCTGAGGATCCTGTGTAAACTGACCTCTACCAGGGCCCCCTACACCCAGGAGACCTCTGGATCGTCTACCCATATTTCCAAATGTGTTATTCGACCTCTGTTAAAGGACGGGGCATTGTGCACGCCAATGACCCTCTTGTCAACAATAGGCACACTGTTTTGTTTTTTAAAAAAAATAATTTTATGAATTTTATTCAAACAACAAATAACAAACCAAACTCAACTTACAGTGGGTACATAACTTGCTCATAAATACACATAGATTGTTACATTTTCGCCCACTGTATTTCCCGTCCCTCCACCCTCCCGAGCCTACTTTCTCCCATTGTTAGTTTCCACCTCTTGTGGTGGGGAGTCCTCTTCCGCCACGCTTATTGAGTCATCATAGCTTGGTCCATCATACGAAGGCCCAAATAGTTCTACTATTAGTTGTCTCCAACCCGCTAGGGCTCCAGCTTCGCCCTCTATGTCCCCTCTACACGCTTCCTGTCATGCCACTGTTTCTGCCTCTGCCCACTTCTGCAAGTCCCTCCACCATGTCTCCACTTTGGGCTTGTGACACGCTTTCCATCCCATCGAAATCCTTCTCTTCGCCAGAACATACGCCAGATCTTTCAATTTACTCACATGTTTAAGCTTCCGCGGTCTGGGGAACCCTCCCAACAAACAAGCCCACACAGTATCCATCTTCATGCAGATTCCCTTGTCTTCCATTTTCTGCGCTATGTCTCTCCAATATTTTGCTATCAGTGGGCATGCCCAGAACATATGTACCATTCCTGCATTTTCCTCATTACATTTGGGACACACTTGGCTTCCGGCGTTCTTAAATTTGGCTATCTTTAGTGGTGTCAGATATGCTCTGTGAGTTATATACAACTGTACCTGTTGCGTCCTCGCATCTCTCAATACTTTTTTATGATACCCCTGAAGCCTTTTCCACATCCCTTCACTCATCAGGTCCCCTACTTCTTCCTCCCAGTCCAGTCTAATTTGCACCACTTCCTTGCCCACTTGAGTCATCATCATCTCATATACTCTAGACGTTTCATGCCCCCCTTCCGCTATATCATATATCGTATCTAGTGTGGTGTCCGGTTCCTCTGCTAGTTCCACTTCGGACCAGGTATCTTTGATTCGTTGCACCATCCCATGATATGTAATATATTGCCCAGCACTCAATCCCGTTTGTTCCAACAGCTCCTCAAATTCAAATATTTTCCCTTCTTGCCACACATCCCCCAGCGTTGCTATTCCTACCGGTTCCCAATACTTCCTAATCCTTAACCTTAGTTGCTTCTCTGTTCCCATCATTGTAACCAATGGGATTTGCGAAGAGCACAGGGCCGGCTTGTCCATCAACCGGCACGCCCTCTGCCACATCCCCCACCCAAGACCCAACATCCCCGGACGACCTCTCAGCTCCCGCTTGGGTAACCATATCATTTCTCTCAGAAAATATGGGGTGCAATCTCCTTGATGCAGCCTATGCTCTAAGGTACGCTCCACAGAGAGCCATTTGGCTACATGTTGCAATTGGCTCGCTACATAGTATACTTCCCAGTTTGGTAATTTAATGCCCCCTTTCTCATGCAGATTTTGGAGTTTCCACAGGGCTACCCTGTTCCTCATCCCGTGCCATAGGAATTCCCTGCATATGCTGTCCAACCAAATAAAGAATTGCCGGGGTATGGAGTATGGGATGTTCACGAAGCAATGCAACAGTCTGGGCAATGCCACCATCTTGAGCATCGCCCCTCGTCCCATCATTGCCAAGGGGAGTTTCGCCCAGAACTTCATGCTGTTTTCCAGTTTCTGAACCGTTCTTTCTGTATTATGCCTATGTTCGGCTTCTACTGTATGGTATATGTCTATCCCAAGATATCTAAAGGTTGTGGCCTCCCACTGTATCCGTAGTACCGGCAAATTCTCCACCAAGAGCCCCCTATATCTGCCCAGCAGCAACACACAGGAATTACTGGGGTTCACAGCTATACCTGAAAGTACTGCAAACCTTTCCACCACTTCTAACACATAGTGCAGATTCTCCTCTGGGTAGCGCAAATACAATAACATATCATCTGCGTATAGTGAAATTAAATGTGATGTTTCCCCAACGACAATGCCTATTGTGTCATATTGCTGCCTTAAATAAATCGCCAGTGGCTCCAAAGCCAAAATATACAACATGGGGGACCAGGGGAATCCCTGTCTGTTTCCTCTACCAAGTTGCCACCTTTCAGAGATCACAGTTCCTGTCTTCACTCTCGCTAATGGCGCACTATATAGAAGTTCCACCCAGTGAAGATATCCTGGCCCCATACCGTAATTAGCTAGGGCTGCCTTCAGCCAGGGCCACTTGACCGAGTCAAATGCCTTGATTGCATCCAGTGATACTATGGCCATTTCACTAGTTTCTCCTCCAGTATGTTCGACCACTTGATGGAGTCGCCTCAAATTATTCGAGATATTCCTATTTGGGACATATCCTGTTTGACCAGGGAGTATTAATTTATTGATGACCTTCTTTAGTCTGTTTGCTAGAACTGCTGTTAAAATCTTACTATCTTGGTTCAACATCGATAGGGGCCTATAGGATCCACAGTCGCTACCAGGCCTATTGGGCTTGGGGAGTGGTATGATAACCGCTTCGCGCAGTGATTTCGGTATTCTCCCAACTTCATATGCTTCATTAAGCATTTCCAGCAGTGGGGGGAGAATCTCTGCTTTATATGTCTTATAAAATTTGCTTGGGAGGCTGTCGGTTCCCGGGGTTTTACACATGGGCAGCTGCCTCACCACTTCTTCTAGCTCCTCTAGGGTGATCGGGGCATCTAGCTCCTCCCTCTCCTCTACACTAATTTGGGGTAGTCCAATATCTTCGAGTATGTCTCCAATTTCCCCCCTGTTGCTCCCCATCTCATCCCCGTACAAGCGTCTATAATGTTCTGCAAATTCTTGATTAACCCCCTCTTGCGTATCCACTATATCGCCATTGTCTTTCACTATTGTTCTGATTGGGGGCCTAGGAGTCTCGTTTTTGTAGAGCCACGCAAGGAGTCTTCCTGGTTTGTCGCCTCCAGCATGTTGTCTTTCTATGTATTTTTTATAGTTAAGATTACATAATCACTCCCAATATCCTGCACATTTCTGCTGCAGGCCCAGTTCCATTTCTGTATCTGCCTTAGTGTTGCTGCCCCGTTCCAATACCCTCTCCAGTTCCTTTTCAGAGTCCTGCAATTTGGTCAGAATCCCATTATGCAGTCCTTTTGACGTTGCTATGGCAATTCCCCTCACTACTACTTTAAAGGCTTCCCAGAGAGTGCCCGCTGTCTTAACACTGCCAGTATTTATCTCGAAATAACTTATTATTTCCTCTCGCATATCCTCCCTGAATACGCTATCTTTAAGCGCTTCTGCACGCAATCGCCAGTGGGTATCCTCCCCCTTGGGGGTCGGTATTGCCACACTAGCAGCAGTGGTGAGTGGTCTGAGAGGACTCTAGCTTTATATTCCGTCTGCGGTATTTCGGTCAGTAACCCCTGCGTGACAAATACATAGTCCACTCTTCTATATAGGCTCTGTGGGGCTGCATAGTGTGAATATTGTCTATCCTGCGGATGACGTGTTCTCCATACATCTGTCAGCCCAAAATCCACCAGTAGTGCATGCAGTGCCTTTGCAGCCGGGGTGGGTCTAACTATTTTAGTGTCTGATCTATGTTGGAGTTCAACACACAATTGAAATCTCCCCCCCACAATATAGCTCCCCCCAGGCTGCCACTGAGTTTACTATACAGGGTCCTAAAATACGCATCTGTATCTTGGTTGGGGGCATAAGTATTTATGATGCAGATCTCTCTATTTTCCACCATCCCTTTCATGATCACCATCCTACCATCCGCCTCTACCAGCGAGCTCAGCAACTGGAACGGAACATGTGGGGCCACCCATGTGATTACCCCTCTTGCATAGGCAGAGTATGTTGCCCCCACCATTGTCCCTCTCCACTTTTTCCATATCACTTCCAGTTTATCTTGCGTTAAATGAGTTTCTTGTAAAAGGGCTATATCCACTTTCTGTCTGCGCAGGTACATCATTACCTTTTTCCGCTTCAGATAACTATTGAGCCTCCTGATGTTCCAAGTAACTATCTCAAGGTCTTCCATGGTTCGTCTCGTGTTCCCTGAGGTGTAGGCTCACCCATAACTCTTCCCCAACTATAACAAAACACAGCACACAACCCCCTCCTCCCCCCTCCCCACCCTACCCAAACCCCAACAGTTGCCCAGCTCCATCCCTGGATCTCAGGCTCCCCCGCGTTTGGGCCCACCCTGGTACCCCGGGCACGACCCCAGCAGGGTGTCACCGCACTATAGGCGACCTAACCAAACTCTAAATGGGGGATGTAAAGGTTGGTCCTGCAAAGCTCCTTGACAAAGTCATGATCGCAATATTCGCGGATCATGTGTTTCCCCAAGCCTGATCACACCATTTAGCTAGCTGCTTCAGTGACTATAATCAAGTCCCATAGTCTTAAGTTCTGACACCCCCCGGTGCCCCTCTCGCTCATTACTTATACGCATCACCTCCTTCTCCCATCCGAACGTCTGACTCCTGGGGGCAACCCTGCGTGTGGAGCCATCCCATAGCTTCTTCCGGAGTTTAAAAAACAAAGTTCTGTGCTTGTGAACAACTTTTAGCTTAGCCGGGTACAGCAACATGTACTTATGTCCCGCTTCTCGAAATCTTCTCTTGACTGCCCCAAAGTTCAGTCTGCTCTGCTGCACCATCAGGGTATAATCTGGGTACGCCGTTATGTTTGCCGACCCACTTTTTAATGTCCCACCTTGCGAAAGTGTTCCAGGATCCTTTCTCGATCGCTGTAGTTAAGTATCTTGGCGATCACCGGCCTAGGTGGGCTCCCTGGCGGTGGTTTTCTCGTTAGGGCCCTATGCACCCTTTCCACCGCAAACCCCTGCGACAGCACTCCTCCAGTGATTCCCTGTAACAACATTGTTTCAATGAACTCCGGGGGGTTATGGCCTTCTGTTCCTTCCGGCAGTCCAACAATACAGATATTATTCCTCCGGACTCGTCCTTCTGCCCCCTCCGCTCTGCTCTCCAAATTACCCACTCGCTGTACCAAGGCGGGAAGCTCCGACCGGTGGGAAGCACAGTCCGCCGTGTTCGGACCCATCCCCTTTTCGGGGTTCTCCATGCGCTCCACCAGAGACCTAACGTCTTGCAGTAATAGATTCACGTCCTCTTGCACTGCCCCAACCTGGTGCTCCATCGCTGTTTTTAGTTCTGTCACCGCCAGTTCAAGCTTGGTCTCCCAAGCCACCTTCAGATCGGCGATCGCATCAAGGACCTCCTGGTTCGTGCCCATGGTGGCACTGCCCCCAACTTGGGCTCTGTCTTACCCTTCAGTCTTGGGGGTTTATTAGACATAGCGCTGTGTCTGTGAGTCATGGGTCAGCCCCTTCACCCGTGGTCTTCAGTCCCAGCAAGGGTGGGTTCTTGCTATCCCCAAAGGGCCGATGGTATCTGCTGGATCCCTTGATCATCCGCGCTCCGCACCCAGGGCACTCCACCAGCGTCTCTCCTTTTTTGCTTCACTGGGAGTATTGTCACTGCTGTACCCAGCCATTGGGGAGCCGCTCACCGCCTTACTAGTGCACCCGGGCCCCCTCGATCGGTATGCCTCCTCCATTCATCAAGGTCCTCTGCTGTGCAGGTCGGGGACCCTCTTTCACTGCAGCCGCCCGGATTGGGCAATGTAATAATTATTTCGTACCGCTAGCAATCCGCCTCTGCTGTTGTCGAACGGAGACAGCTCCTCCATAACGGGGGTGTGCCCCTCGAAATCTCTTTGTTCTCGGCCGCGGCCATTTTGATGTCCCTTTCGCGGCCGGCCTCTCAGTACAAAGTATCAATCCGACTGTTCCTCAGCTATAAACGTGCAGCCAGCCTGCTCATGTTCTACTCTGTGCCTTCCCACGCCTGTACATACTTTTTGGGCTGCTGCTGATCAAAAGAATATGCGTTTCTTGGTTGATCAAGTAGTCAGATCACGGAGCTCACAGGGTTCCCAGCCTATTCTATGGCTGCCAAGACACGTCCCCCATAGGCACACTGGTTAATGTTTACAGGACCCAAGGGCACATTCCCTTGCGGAACATACTGACCTCTTATCTGCGAACTACCCCCTCTGGGGCCTCTAACAATTTCCTGTATTAATACTTTAGTCTTTAAATCACCTTTTCACTTCTCAACTCTATCTTTTTCATTGTTGACACGATTCTCGTAGTACTGAGCCATGTGCAGTACTTCTGATTGGGACTTCGCCTGCCAAGCGCTCTCAGAAGACATCATTTGTGACTAGATGTCAGGCAGCAATCCACGCACAAATTTGTCCACAAATAATCTGTTCCCAGACTCTGTGCCTAAGTCTTGTCTGCTGAAATACGAGAATACCTGTTCGATCTGATTAAAGAACTTGGTAGCACCCTCAGACTTCCCTTGGACACAGTCCATAAGCTTGTCCCAAATAATCCTTTTTTCGGGAATTATGGTTTTCAATTTTGCAATGATTCTATCAGGCAAAGTTAGTATCACCTGGGGCGGTCTTTCACCAGCTGGCCTTTCTCCATCAAGTCTAGTTATGTTAGCCCATGTATCTCCCAACCCTGGTACATCGTCTATAGTCCTAACCTGTTTCCACAAATCTACGGGCAGGAGTACAGGAAATAACAGATCAATGTCACCTAGGGTGAATACTGAGGACTGCAAGACAGACTCTATTTCTCTATAGAATCCTGTCGGATTTTTCCTAATATCAGGAATAGATTGTCTAATAGTGTTCACTTCCTGTCTTGAGAACGGGACGTGAACAAACTGTGATACTTAGTGTGCAGGAACGTTCACAGCAACTATACCCGCTGCAGCATTGGCCACAATCTCAACCTTCGAGATATATGTCGGAGGAACCTCTCTCATAGGCAACTGAGAAGTAGGCAACTCCCAACGCTTACTAAGCAACAGAGCCAAGTCGAGCGCTAAAGCAGTCGAAGAAGTGTCAAGTGAAAAAGCTCTCTTATATATATTCAATAACTCTGTGGGACAACTAATTTTTCTCTTTACACAATCATCCTGTAGGTACTCTATCATTACCTGTATCACTTTCCTCTGCATTTCTGGCGTATACTGACTGTATGTGTCATATACCTCAACTGGAGTTTTTGACATGTCTGAAATCCATCTAATCCCATCTTTCGTACAAATTTGTGCTTCCTCAGATATCAATTTTCGACAAGAAAGGAACCATTTCTGTACATACATACTTTCCCCCTTGTCATCCTCATTCTGTAACCTTTCCAACTCCTTTCTATACTCAAATAACCTCTCAACATGCTCATTTACTTTCTCCACAGTGTCTCTTGAAAACGCTAAAGTGTTCAGATCCCTCAACCCTTGTGGGAGATCTGCATTATTTAATTTGCCCCACATTACACATAAATGAATCCCTAAACCTTCAATAAAAACATTTTTCTCAGGAAAATTATCTGTATTAGAAAGTGTGGCAAGAACATTAGCTCGATCATCCCTCTCTATAGAATGCTTAGCCCATGCAATCAAATCTCGTTTCTTCTCTGGAGGTACAGTATTGCGAGCAACAACCCTTGACCCCGCACCCTGATCGACTACAAGCGGTACGAGACTACTTGGAAGAGGGGGAGCAAGCAAATTCAATGAAGGTACTATTACTAGTGCAATAGGAAGAGGCGGAGGATTAGGTGGAAGAACAACAACTGGAGGAAGAGGAACATTAGGAGGAGCAGGAACAACAGGCAGAGCAGGAAAAACAGGAATGACAGCAGGACGAGGCACAACAGCAGGAAGAGGAACATACGGAGGTGGCGCAGTGGCACCAGGCCTTTGCTCATTTAACAATTTGTCAATAAGTTCATCAGAAACATGGAAATCTTTAGAATGATAGATTTTCAGAATGCCAAGTGAGAAAGCCCTATCCATATTCAGAGCTGACTCAGACTGTTTATCTTGGTCATACAACAATGCTTTTTCGGCGTTCGTCTTATGACAGCGCGCATGTTTTTCCCTACTCTTAAGTTGCTGTAATGATTCTTTTTTCCAATTCTGCAAAACATCAAATGCTGCAGGTCTAGCCTTTTTCTTTAATAGAATTGACTCTACATACTCAATAAAAGGGATTTCAAAAATACCATTGATTGGCCGCTGAAGTTCGGAGGTATGTCTGGTTTGTCTGTGCCAAATATCATTAAACACTATGCTTCCAATGCCATGCTTACAGTACATAGTACAGGCCGGCGACCCCTCCTGTGGTGCCGGACGGCTAAATTCCAAAAATTGTCTATCACTGTGGAATAATGTACTGAAGCAGGTAGACAATTTCCCAGGCAGATACAATACGCCAAAATCAAATTATCAGGATTTTTAAGAATCGGGTCACGACTCACCTGATCAATCCTAAGGAGGTCCGATCAGATTGCAAAGAATCTGACCTAACTAATCTTACCTCGTGTTTGGTGATTTCGGCAAATCTGTCCGCCTCGATAAGTGGACCCTCGTCAAGATGCCGTCTCGGACCACAAGCTAATCGTCCAGGGATCGGGTCGTGCCGCGCTGATGAGGTGTCGCGTCTCGTTCAGAATGGGCCCCCTTCACCGTCCGATCCCGGTCCGATAGCTTGTGTCAACCTTCAACAATCCCACATCAATCTTGAGGGTCCCTATTAGGGTGCCAACTGTGAAAACAAAGTTAAAATATCGAGGCTGAGTACCCCAAAAGGAAATACACCGAACACGGGTTACAAAGGAAGATTCAAAGATATTTTATTTTATACTGAACAGTTACAGAGGACAGAAACAATTAGATAGCTATCAGCCCTCAGTACAACACAGCGAACTCCAACATGGTTCGGTGTGCTCAGCGAGTGGGATTGTACATTAGAAAAGTCACGATTTATATACGTTTGCGAACATGATGTCCAACCCTACTGCGGGTTAATATTCCTCTAATACATTACTGATCTAGGGTTCATGCCGAATTCACACATCTATATGCTTAGGGTTTGCCTTTAATACATTCGCCAACAAGTCTACACAGTATCAGTGTATTTTAGGATTTCTCATAGAGTCTTCTCATACATTAATACAATGTAGTTAAACAAGTGTTCTCATTTCAGTATTTGGATACATTGTTCTTAACATATGCTCGTGGATTAGTTTCATTGACACAAGTAATCCTTTACACACAGGTCAGCGAAGGACAAGGTCTCAGTTCATGACCCTAGCAAGTGGCCTTCAGCCAAGTTACATATTAATTACACACAGAGGTAAAGACGGCCATGTTGTATTTTCGGAATGACATTGTCCACCATTTTAACTCACAGGGTGACTTTACAAAGAGAACCTAAAATGGCGGATTGACCTAAAATGGCGGCTTACATTGATTCTAAGGTCAGGACCTTGCAACACGGTTTTCTTCGCTAGTGGTTTATAAGCAGCTTGGCGTAGGCCAATATACATATATTCATTGCAATATGAGGTACGATATGATTTCCTGTTTGACAGCAGGGATTATCAACCTTCAGTCCAGGCGGGAATATGTCAGATGCCGCTATCTGATGTCTCGCCTCTCTCTTTCCATGATGATGTCATCCATGTGCTCTCCTTTTTCTATTTCCATAAGAAGTTGTATTCCTACCACTTCTTCTGCTGTCTTCTGACATCTTGCAATGCACAGTTTTATTCCGAGCAGAGATGCTGTTCCCCGTATTAGCCTTCCAGCCAATACTTTTAGGCCATCTTCCAGTCAGGAAGGCATCCATGACCAGAGATATGCAAACCAGCTCTTGTCTTTTCCCATCCCCTTTGCTTCTACTTCCATCTTTGCATGCATGTGGGCCAACTGGGCCACTGCGTCTGATAGTGTCCCGTTATCTTCATTATTGGAAGGAATTAATGTGCAGCAGGAACTTCCTATTTTTACGCAAACTCCTCCTTCCATGGCTGTGAGGAGATCTACGACATATCTGTTCTGGAGTGGCACCAACCTTATCGCTCAGAGCTCTTCTTTTATTGCATTAAAGCCGTTTGCTGTTGAATTGATGGTAACTATCAGTTCCCAGTGAGTAATTTGCAACCAGTTAGCATTGGCATGTGCTTGTACTCCAGGGAATAGAGATGCAAAGAACATTTGTGTTCTGCTGAATAGTTTGTGGGAGGATGATACTTCGTCTAGTAATGTTTCAGAACATCCTAAGTAGTTTCTTTCTCTCTTCACCCTGAGTCTTCGATGTTTGTCTGTTTCTCATGGTTTGTTGGATGTGGGGGTTAGTGATCTCCTGTTCCTTTTATTGTATTGCATTTTAGGGAATTCATCTGGCTGAATGACTTTCCGTGGCACTACCATAGAGGAATGCTCACATGTGCCAGTGAACATATCCCCCCCAATTTGGTGGAGCTTGTCATAGGCCTTTGTTCCACAAGCCCAATAGTGATTCATTAGGACAATTGTCCCTATCCACCATGTTTCTCCCTTTTGTGGTCCCTCTGTAACGTACTTCAGACTTTCAGCGATTTGCCAGTAATTGTTCATCACCGGTAAAGTCTTGATATAACCGTCCTCATATGGGAAAGTTGCCTTTGACATCCATCTTAAAGTGGCTATCTTCCCATTGAATCTTCCCCAGTTTGAAACATTGCTAAGTACATAAGGCATATTGCAGTTGCTGCAGGTATTTCTGTTGCTACGAAGGTTCTGGAGGTGCTCATGGCGTAGAGAATCAATCAGCAGACATAGCAGCTCTCGTCAGTTGTGTCCCTCCCAAATTTGGACATGTTTATACCAAATGTTGGTGGTTATGTGTACAGTGTCTGTAAGATATGTTTCTACCCCTTTCATGTCTGTGGCAACACTGCGCTTACCTCTCCTTACCTTTTAAGCAGTATCACCTGTACCACCGGACACCGTAGTCCGTGTAGCTTGGGTCGGGGAGTTAGTATGGGATACAGCAGAGCGTTGCAACGCAAGAAAGAGCGGCCAGAAAGCAGTTGCTAATAGTCCAGTAGAAAGCCGTAACCACACAATAAACAATATTGTTTTTATTATTTTCATCATTGTCACTTACACTGCCATTGCAGGCTGATGAGATGATAAAGTTGCCTGCCTGAAAATTGCAATAAAATGAGTTACTGTTTGTACTTAAGCATAGTCAAGCTCTGCGTACTAAATAATCATTAAGTGCCCATTAGGGGTGTCAAGGTATTAGTTTTATGGTGGTACGATAACCTTCTTGCCAGATGACATGATTATCGCGGTATAGCAGGTGGAGTTAACTAATCTTAACAAATATTTTCTTAAAAGGGAACAAATTGTCAGATTTATCATCACAAACAAAACTAGGCACCCAGGGCCAGAATTGGGCTTTTCAACGTACTTTCCACTGAAATACCACCCCTTGCTTCCAACAAACACAAACACACGTGTGGAGAGGAGGAGGGGTTCAGGGGGGGTGGTAGCCCTGCTGCGACTGGCTAAGCAAACTTAATAGTTTTTCTTAAGTGGTCATTTAGGCTTTTATCTCCCCCACTGGCTGCTGGTGAAGATGAACATGTTGCCATCTTGATAATCTGCATGCCACAGATCAATGGAGGCTGATGGTAGTATGAGCTTCTGTGCATACACACACACACATGCACTCTCTCTCTGTTTACGTTACAGCGTTTAGTTTACTTGCGGGCCAAAAGGTGTTCAGTAATCACGGACATGTTACCCTTTGGTATGGCAGCAGGGAATACCCACAGAGATGAGTGAATTTCGCAGTGTGACTTATATGTAAATTCAATGATAGAACCAGGGAAATCCCCCATTGTCATAAGTTTAGAAAACATTATCCATTATTAAAATATAAACCCCAAAGCCGCCAACCCAAAGTAAATACTTTTCCTTCTTCCTATTGCTAACATATTGATTTTGTGTCAGGCATGTGTTGGTTACGTAACAGCATTAAAAACTGCTCCAACTGAAACTACTTGTACCAAAAGAAATATGTTTTTTTTTTTACATTGCCTTTTTGCATTTGAAGTTCTTTAACTATACCATTAAGCCAATGCTTTTTAGTTAATTTACGAATACGCAGGCAGGATTTTCCAGCTGTAGCAAGGTAGCATTTTGAAACTTTTCTCTGCACAGATTTAGCTGATCCTCCAGGAATCTAAGGCGGCTGCAGAATTGGTCTTTCATGGCGCTCACTCGTTGATCGCCTTGAATGAAAGAGTGACTAGTGGAAGTGTTATAATGCACATTTTGAGCAATGAGCTTGCTGCTCAGTCACAGGTCATCGCTTTGAAAATTGGCCTCGACTTGCATTTTTTTGGAACCACATGGCATGGGCATCATGACCCCTCGCTGCAACAAAAATTTTGTTTTGACAACTCTTTCTCCCATTAAAGGGAGAAAAGTCACTCATGTGCTGTCTGAAAGCCCATGTCATTGTGTTTCGTTGTCAAAATGTCATAGCCAACACATACACACCGACCGAAAGGTTGCATAGTGATCTAATCACTATAGCTTTTTTACCATCTGCCTGGTGTCTGAGTCACCACTGACCATGTAATCCTAAAGGGACAACATTCCATGGGCGCTGTTGATTTCTTTCTTGATTCTTGCCATACATGTTCATTTACCTTCTTAAAGATAGTGGCCAAAAAAAACCTTTGAAAATTACAAAGTTAAAATACATATCAGCACAAATATGGCCTAGACCACCACCTCACCACAGCCCCATCATTACCAGGTCTGAGTGCATTAGGGCCCTTGTGATGCGATTTTGAGGGAGGAATGCTTCCATGGGTGCTGTAACAAATTGAGAATAGACCCAAGAAATATTTCACCCCCATTGCTCTGGATACTTCAAATTGAATATAGAATCTATCCTGCCTGAGTCCAGTGCCATATGCAGAAGGCAGGTAGGTGAAGGATCAAGCGAAGCACCAACTCCAATGCCATTGTGCAAATCTACACAGAGGACAGTGCGGGGGCAGTTTATTTACTAGCAGAAAGCACTGATAGGCCCAGTGTTCACACAGTTTACAGCAGGGTCAGACTGGGACATAAAATTGTCTTGGGCACCAACATAAAAGTGGCCCACAGTTGCAAATGGGAATTCATTCTTTTTGGAACACTGTTTGAATAGTACCCAATGGGGAGATTTTTGATAAAATGTGATGCAAATTGTACATTTAAAAGAATATTTATTCAGCAACAGTGGTCAAAACGATTAGCCGCATAATGAAGTCACTCATCAAACTGGCCCACTTTGGCCAAAAAAGTGCCCCATTTTGACCCAACAAACTGGCCCACACAAGCATTTTGCGTTTTTGGTTCAGCCATAGGCCTATTGTCCTAAAAGCCAGTCCATGCCTGGTCTACATAACTTAAGTTGTTTGTGGACATGTATCAGAAGGGCATCCAGTTCATTCCCCCCTTTGAATTCTGGAATGTGTAGTTCCCCATCTTTTAAATTGGTGGGAAAACTACAGATCCCAGAATTCTAAGCTAAGACAGAACTGGATGGCTATCCGATCCATGACCATGAGAAACTTAAGTTCCTTGAATCTAAACCTTGGGGAGAGTATTTTGTTATGGCCGTCCTTTTTTTCACAATTTGCACAGCCAGAGCAAGAGCTGTTCCAATGTGTGTTTACTCAGTGCAGTAGGACCTTAACTTACTGAACTAATGGCACATGATGCCGGGCCAGGCTGAATCGATACATTTCTGCTCCTGCTGGCTGAGTGGTTGCTAAGCAAAGTGCTCCTGGCTCCACTGTTTTGCAAGTCACTGAACGTTCTATTACATATGTTTACATACGAACAAAAGGAAAAATAAAATGCTCACTTTCAGTTCAGGCCCTCTATTCACCGTTGTGACGTCCCTGTGGTCTTGCTAATTGCAAATCGAAAATCGGGACAATCACCATAGAAGATCTGACCTGTAGCACGGAGCAGCATGACTGTGTAAAAACGTTTGAAATCTGTATGCTGCCTTTCAAATAAATAATGCCTGAAACAAAATAACTTTGTTCTAGTTTGCCCATGAAATCTAGGTCTGCCAGAGTCTATGAACTGGAGTCTCTTTTATGCTTACAGAGCCAGTCAGCTCATCGTTACCAGCTTTGCATGGGTAACACAAAGGTTCAGGTACTGGGCAGCTTTCAACACAATTTCCTCAAAGTCGGCTGATCTTTGACCCGACTCTACTGATCACTGAGAAAGAGCGGTCACAGCAGCAAAGCTGCATTTACTAATGTGGCCTCACTTTCCCTATGCTCTTGTCTGCCAAACAAGGCCCCCTTGGCAGACGGCACATCCAACAGTGAAAGACCAAGACTGCGCAGCACTTGCTTACTGCAGCCTTTCCAAATCAGAGTGAAAAGCACACTTAACGGTATTAATGGTATACCGATATAAAGAAAGTGACGGTTATTATTGTTCAATTAGGTTGTTCACGGTATCTTTAACGGTATTCCGTAATACCATTACATCCCTAGTGCCCATGTACACATCTGTTCCCAAATTCACTGTATGGAAGGATGTCGGAGTGTGGGTAAGACAGAGCATGCACTCTGTTCAAGTCATGGTGATCGGGGCCTAAAATGTGTGGGTCTTCTTATAGCATGGATACATTGGTCTGAGAGTGCTTCAGGGTGCTCAATGGGAGGCAACATCAGAGTTATTTCCTAACACCTACACCTTTTAGTACTTGTACATCAACAATCAACAATCGCAGAACCCTGCATGTGAGAGAGAAGAGAGAGAGTTTAAGACAGTGTTACTCGTAGTTGGTAGTATGAACCGGCACTGTGTGTGCGGTATGGCAAATTAAAAAATGGTGCTACCATATGATGTCTTCGTATATTCCATGTTATATAAGGGAGTTGAGGGTATGATATAGGCATACTCAGGTTATTGAATGTCCTGGGGATGGGGCAGTGTTCAATAGTAGTCAATCTGTACTAATATGGCTGTGGGAGGCTCAGTTACTTGGGAACGTCTGACCATGATATGTCCAGTTGGTTTTGGGTCATCTGGGTCTTGGGTATTTGGGTTGTCTTGTTTCTGGTAGACTGATGCAACGTTGGTCTTGTCGGCTTCTGCAGCCGTGCGTTGGGGTAAGGCGGTTGGTTTATAAATCTTTATATCATGGAGGTTATTACAAGCTGATCTGCCTTGCAGTTTCACCGTTCTATCTGTTACGCTCTCTATAATGTATGAGCCGGTGATGCGATGCGCGTTCCAGCACCGGATAACATTTCTCAGGAGCACCCGGTCTCCTACTTCAACAGGTGCTTCTTTCTGCGTATCCATGTTGTTGGTATCTTCCTGCGTGACAGTCCCCTTTTCTGTTGGATCTGGTGAGAAATGAAAGAAATGCTAGAAACAAGTGAAGGTATATAATCGTACAATTCCTGTCCCAGTATTTCTGCAGTATTTTGACAATCCCTCAGAGCTATTGTGGGTGGGGCTAACAGAAGGTGCATTTTGTGTCCTGTCACCAACTCGTGGGGCATTAAATGGTGGTCAGATCCTGGCTTATTTCGTAATTTGAATAAGGCAAGGGGAAATTAGTAAAGCCAGTTCTTTTTTGTGCTCTGTTGAGTTTTTGCAATACACTCTTTCAGGAGACCATTAATGCGCTCACAAACGCTATCTGCTTGTGGGTGGTACGAACAGGCACATTTGTGTTTTATTCCTAGGAGGGTAGTAATATGTTGGAACAGTTGATTGGTGAAGTGAGGTCCGTTGTCAGACGGCAGGACCTCACACGCGCCCCACCATGGGAATACTTCTCTGGCTAGGAATTTTGCTGCTCTGAGGGTATCAGCATGGGAACTCACCCGGAGAAGGGGCAGACCACCACAATCATGTAACGGTACCCTTGACATACCTGCATCATATCCACATAGTCAATGTGGAGATGCAAGAATGGCACTAGGGGTCTGGGTATTGTTCCTGTTATTACTCTCAGTGTGTGGCCAGCAGTAAACTGTTGGCACGACAAAAATTTGCTAATAAAGTTTGCTACATGGCTGTTTAGATGGATCTACGTGATTTTTCTGTCGCGGAAAAGTCTGCGATGGAAAAGTTCACATGAGAAATGAACTCACCACAAAAGGTTTGTGCATATCCCATGCAAAATAACCTTTTAAAATGCTCTGTGTCCCAGAGGCGGCAGTTCCCTTTCACTTCTGTGATTGGGAACTGGCGTCCCAGGGTCGTTTTCTTTTCTTTTTTTTTTTGGGCAGCTGCAGGGGTTTCCCCCTGCAACACTCCACTCACTATACTGTATAGTATGGTGAGCGAGGTGTTGCAAAGAACATCCCCGCATCCCCCGCAGTGTTTTTATTTTTAAATGCATGCCACCAAATTTTCAAACTTTTGGTGTTCGAACGTTTGCTGGCATGCATTTACGACCTTTTCGTATAGTTCAAACCTTTTTTTTCAGTAATTTCTACCGATTCCGTTTAGATCGGGGCAAAACCATGATTCTCCAATGGGTGCTGCAATGACTTCTCTCCCAGTGTGTGGTGGATTGTGCAATTGCTCTAATTCTGATTCTAGGAGTGCGCATGGCATGACCACTTTCCCTGTGTTGTTTTGCCGCCATAGGGAATTAATAGGGGACATTGAGCATCCTCTCTTTACCCAAAGTTCCTTCTCATTTCTTGGTGCTGCTGCCTGTAACACCATTATCTACATTTCTGGTGAGTGTATCCATCCTTTAATATCATCTGTCTCACCCCCACCCCCTTTGTTTTTTCTCCTCTTTCAAGTCCCACAATTCTCCAAAATATGATGCATGTTTTGCCTGGTAGTCTGCTGCTTCATTCCCTCTTAATATTGGATCTTGTTCATTTGTGTGCACCTGGCATTTCGCTAGTGCTACTTCCTCTCGGTATGTTATTTCATTTATTAATTCCCCTAGGAGTAGGGCATGCTGAACTGTGGCCTCATATACCCTTCTGAATCCCCTTCTGAGCCATCTTGTGAGCTCAGAATGTACTGTGGAGGTGACATAGGAAGTATCTGAATATATTGTCACTCTTTTCACTATGCTATTTTGTAATGCCAGTATTAATTCCACTAGTTCTGCAGCTTGTGCCGAATAATGAGGGGGTAAACGGACACTGTATACCACTTCACTTGTCCAATCTTCCTTTAGCTTTACTACTGCTGCTCCTTTTCTTCTAACCCCGTCGGTTTGGTCCAATTTTTGATGATGCGTCAATATACAGTACCTCTCCCCCCTCAACTGCATACTCCGCTACCTTGTGTGTCTCAGTGAAGAACTCAATATTTTGTGTACAACCATGAGCCCAGTCACCTGGTTGTTGGACATCTGCTATACATTTTGCGGGATTAACATTTTTACACCTCACTATTTTCAGTTCTGGTTTTGATAATATTATTTCATATCCTGTTGCTCTTTGGGTCGTTGGTGTGCTTTTTGGTTTATGCAGTATCACAAAGATGTCATGTTCCACGTAAAGCATTCATGTGCATCCCATAGTGATTGATGAAGCCTTTTCTACTGCGAATGCTGCATCAGCCAAATGTTGTTCGCACAGAAAATGTCCCTTCATTACTGGGTCCAACGGGGCACTGTAGTATGCAATTGGCTTATGGCCCATGTTTGTCTTTTGGGTCAGTACTGATTTCATAACCACGCCATCGGTGTGGGAAAACAGAAAAAAAATGTGTTTCTAATCTGGGGTCGCTAACACTGGTGCTGTGCTTATTGCATCTTTCAGTTCATTGAAAGCATCAGTCATTTCTCTTGTTCATCCCAGTGGCTTTGCCTCTATATGCGCTTCCTTGAGGGCCGTTAGAAGTGGATAAGAGCTATAGTCGAAGACCCATGCTATACAATAGTTGCATAATCTGAGGAACTGTTGCAGCTCTCTTACTGTTTTAGGCTGGGGAGCGTTTTGTATTGCCTGTGCTCTTTTTGAGGCTATGTGTCTCCCGTCTTTGGATATTATCTGGCCAATGTATAATACCTCTTTTTAGCAGTACTGAAGTTTGACATTCTCTACTTTGTACCCCTTGTCTGCCAATACCGTGAGTACATGTACTGAGTCATTCATACACTCTCTTTCTGTTTCACTGCAAATCAGTATTTCATCTACATACTGTAGTACTGTGCTGTCTGTTTGGACATTGGCTAGGTCCATCTGCATTACTCTTTTGAAAATGGATGGTGACTCACAGTAGCCTTCTGGCAACTTGGTGTGTTTCCACTTTTGGTAGTGGTACATAAAATAGGTCAAATCTTGTGAGTCTGGGTGCAATGGTATTGAGAAAAATGCGTTTTTGCGATTGATAACAGTAAAGTATGTTGCTTCTGCTGGATTTCCACAGAGTATCATTGCAGGGTTTGCTGCTACAGGGTACTCTGCTTCTACAATGTAATTAAGTGGGAGAAGATCTTGAATAAAACACTATGACCCCCCCATCCACCATGCGCACGGGGTACACTGCAGTGTTGCATGGAGATTCTGATTGTACTAGAATGCCTCTTTCAATGAGTGTGTTGATTGTCTACGTATATGCCCTCATCTGCCTCTTTTGTCAGGGGGTATTGCTTGACTCTACGTATTATTGTACCCGGTTTCAAATTTATTTCAAATCCCCCTATTCTTTTTATGAACCCCACGTCATAGGCACTTGTGGTCTATAAGTTGTTGGGTACTTTGGCCAGATCTTGCTTCATGAATGGGGGCAGAGCTTCCAGCGTCATCCCCATTTTCTGTGCTACCTCTCTGTACGTAATGTGTAGCCAAAAGCGCACACTAATTTCTAGTATCATTTTTGTCTCTCTTCTGTCTTCCGAAACAAGCTCCTCATCTGTCACCTGAGTCATTCTGCATCCTTCTGCCACTGCAATTATTGCCTTCCATGTTCTCCCTTGGTCATCTACTGCATGCACTGTGATCCAATCCTGTTGTACTACAATCCCTCCAATGTCTACAGCCACTGCCATTCCCTCTTCTTCATCTGATGGTGTTTCTGGTCTGAATAGGTACTCACCTGGTCTTCTCCATATCTTCCCTGCTATCCACAGAGAGAATCCTTGTGTGTTCAAGCATCGCTTGACAATGCAAAAGTCCCTTACCGAATTGATGCCCTAGTTGCCCCAGTGTCAACAAGAAAGGAAAACATTTTGTCACCTATTGCTACCCTTATGCGAGGTTCCTCCGCAGGATTAGGCATGACCGACAGGATGGGACACAACAAGTTTGTCTGTGGGCTGTCCTATTGAGGATATAAGGATAGTCAGATCCCTGTGTAGGGGTTGTTTCCTACTATAGTGACCCCTCCCATCTTCTGAATTCGTACCATTGCTGTCATTTCCATGGGCTCTGGGGAATGGGCATGTACTTGTGCAAGCTGCTGTGCTGATGTTGTCGCTGGAGGCACCATCATTTGCATTGGTGCTGTGGTTGAAGGTGCTTGTTGGTGTTCTGTCTGTGGGGGTATTTGTGTCTGTGGCTGCATGTTTTGCATTGGTCCATGTTGTATTTCTGGGACATAGTGGTCCTTCCATCCTACCTTTACCCCTGTTCTCCCCATTCTAACACGCCCCCTCTTTTTTTGCATGCTCAGGAAATGTACCCTAACTGCCCACAGGCCCAAAACTGCGGTGGCTCCCTTGCTTGCCATGGGAACCCTCCTTCTCCCCCACCTGGCTCTTGCTGCATTTGCTGTGTGTAGCCCTGGAACCCTCCCACGTATTGGTGTGATAATGGTCAAAATCCCTGTCCACTCAGGAAGCCTCCTCTTCCTCTGAAACTCTGTGGGTATTCACCTCTCCCCATGTATCCTCCTCCCGTGGGTGTTTCATATGTTGGTACGGTGCTGTATGACTGTTGTGGTTGGAGCTGAAGTTGTGGTTGCGAGGTTGCTGTTTGTGCCTGTGGACTAGTGCTCGTTATCATTGCTGCTTTTAGTGCGCATTTGGATAATTTCTTCTGGACTAGCTTAGCTTCATCTGCCTTCCTCTCCTCTGCCTTCCGATTTATCTTTTGTTGCCATAATCTACAATGATGTACTATGGTGAGTTATATCTCTGGCCACGCCTTCGCTTCCATCCCTACCAATTTTTGAAGTTTTTCTGTACTGGCACTGGTAATCCTTGCACCAAGATATGACAGCATATTGCTATCTTTTTGTCCCATGGCTCTTGAGTTTTGAGGCACCAGAGTTGTTGAATCTCTTGAATGTAATTAGCAGGATCTTCATCGTCATGCATCTTGCGTAACGTGATGGCCCCTATGTCTGAGGTGTCCGGGAATTGTGTCCGCAGTGCCTGTCATAGTGCTGCCCTATAATTTGCGAATGGCGCTCCTTTGTGTGCTGTGTTGTGAATGGTCACCCCCGGGAACTCAGCCCTCTTCCATATATCATCAACTGCTTCACCCAATATGAAGACCAACAGTCCCTTTACGTGTCCTACTGCTAGCCTATGTCCCGCCATCAACTTTTCCATGTCATAAATCAATTTCCCAGCTCCTGCACTTAACGAGGGTAGCCTGCATTTGAGGTTTTCCTTTCCTGTGTGCTTCCAGGGCATCTGTGAGTAGGCGGCCCTCTCTTCCGGTGTTCGTATATACTGCCTTATCTGAATGGGTCCTCTCTTGTCTTCTATTTCTGCACCTATGTCTATTGCATGTGCCTGCTGTGGAGTGTTCTGAGGCCCTGCCAGTCGCCCTCTGAAACAGGAATGTCCCCTTGATTGTGTAATCGTTGCCCTCCATCCGGGGAGGTCCCTGAGTCTGCTGCTATACACTGTGTGGGGGGCTACCTCCTCTGCTGTATCTTGTGTATGTCTATTGTGCTGTGCACCCCTCTGTTCATGTGTCCTATACTCCCAAGAGCTCCCTCCTTCAGTCCTTGTGAAGTAGTGCTTGTCAGGTCCCTCCTTCTCCTCGTCACTATGGTCATCGCCAACATCAGATTTGTCATCCATGTTGCTACAGAAACTAGTTGAGAAGTTCAACTTTCATGTTACCAGGCTTGGGTTGTGTGGTACATTAAGATTGATGTCTGTTAGTTTACATATGTCCTCCTCCCAAACTCATGTCTGCTTGACCCTCCATTGTACTCACCTGTACTTTCCCCTTCCTTTTGTTTGTCCTCTTTGTGCCTTTACCTGGCTAGTTCTACACAGTGCATTCAGGGCATTCACTTCTCTCCAGACACTCACAACACGTTATGTTTATTGGGATAAGTACCAAGCCATTCAACACTCCACACTGCATTCATACTGGTTTTGGGCAGGGATGTCTCAGTCATTGTGTCAAACACCAGATACTAGACACCCAAAACATAGAATGGGTATTCGTCACACACTTCATTCACCCAGGTCCCACCTACAGGCGTACCCACAACATACAGTCGTTGAGAAGGCTCCAGCCAGTCTGGTCAGCACTTCCCCACACTACCCAATATGGAACTTCCAACCAACAGCCAGTCAGGGGGAAGGGACAGAGTCAGGGCTTCCCAGGACTTTGGGAAGATCAAGGTAACAGGCGACGGAAGGCAAGAGGCCATGGGAGCCATTTTGTCTCCATCAGGATTCTACCAATTCCAATGACACTGTCTGGGCATCCCAAAATGGAGGATGCTCAGGGCAACAGTCAATTCAGCACGGAGCTGCCACCAGCCCGTACCCTGCTCTGTGGGTCACACACAGGTGCCCAAAAACATACACCAGGGGCACGGGGTTGCACCACTACTCATGGGTGTCATAAGGGTATCCCATTGGTCTGTTCACCAAAACCAAAGGAGAGAGCTGCACCACCAGGAGTCCCACATGAACACCTGCGTGGAAAAGACGACAGAACACACGATAAAAAGATGTAAAGTACAAGGATACGGAGGCCCTGTCCCTCCGATGCATTTCCAGCATCACAATTGCCATATGCTGTAGAATTGATGTAGTAACCCTGTGGGAGACTACACAACCCTTGTCCTCTTGGAATTAGCTAACCCACCTATTGGTACAGGTCTGTACTTTACAAGTTGGTAGTGTGACTGAGCAGCCAGACTTATATCAAAAAAGGTAAATGTGAGCTGTAGAACTGTAGCATCGAAAATTCACCGATATAAGTATCAAAGCTTTCTAGTAAAATAATTAAAAAGGGCAATGTGCAACAATCAAAATACACTTCAAAATACTTTCGCGGAATCAAGGCCAAGCAAGTAGATACTCTTTCGAGATGCTTCATACACACTTCACCCAGTCTGATATGACTTCACTAACTAGGACAGTAATGGCATTTATATATCACTGTTTGCACTTGGTAAATTCTGAAGTTGGTAGAAAGGAAAGGTTGAAGGAAGAATAAAGGTTAAACAGGCTCTCAGAGCATGTGAGCACTTTAAATCTTCCAATGAAATCTAGATAAAAACCTTTCCCAGCAATATTAGTTAAAAACCAATGTGTCACCTATGAGGGACAGTAATAATCAAAGTCAATGGAATAGAAGAAGAAGAGTCTGCAGGGAGCAAGGACAGCCAAAGTCATTTGCAGCAAAGTATATGGAGCTGATGTACTTCTTAGATAGTAAATGTCTTGCACAAAGTTAGAGAGTTTGTTGAAGAAAAATCACTGAAGGGTCACAAGCTGTTACACTTGTGAAAGTTAGAGCTGACATCAACTCTAGAAAGCAGCTACTGCAATTCCCAGATGAGAAGAGCAGAACTACAGACAAAGAGATAAGTACCCCAAAGTCAAAACAGTACCTTTGATTAGAAGAAGAGGATCCAGCTGGCTTGTGTCTTGTTGCAGTGATTCAGATCCTGTGTTTCTGGGCCTCAGTCGTGGGTCAAGAGTGAGGACGTCTGGAGGACTTCTACACAACAATTCAAAGGTCAGTAGCTACAGGCGTTCTTTGGATCAGTGGCACTTACCGGTTTCAGCGCTCTTAAACAGCACCACTGCGGATCTTGGACATCCCATGGGCTTCTTTCACTCCTTGAGTCCAGCACTCTGGCGAGGTGACTCGAACTTGTGCTTCCTGCTTCGAAGGGTCCTCATGAGACTCCTGGAGCTTTTGGCTGACTGACAGACATTGCAATCGACTACAGATTTCTCGACCTCTGGCCCTCGGTTACAGCAGCAGCAAAGAAGTACAGCCAGTTGGACAAGGTCTTCCAACCAAGTTTGTCTCGGGGTTGATTGGTCCCACTAACCCAAGGAAAGAAGTCGTCCTCTCTTGAGCTTCTCTTGTCGATCAGAAAAAGGGGTTTTAGCACAGTTGCAGGGCTTCACCAGGCAGTTCAATGGTCTAGGAAGATGCAGCATGCTTCGTTCACAGTTTCTTCATCGGGTTGTCCTTCCCGGTGGTCGACTCTGTCTTCAGTCCAAGAAGCCTCGCGTTTTAAGCAGGCTTCTCCAATTCATGGACAGCCTAGCTGTCACTCACACAGTGGGTGGCTGTCCCGCAAGGACAGCCAGCCAATCCAGACTGGGTGCATTCAGGTAACCATGGAGACAAAGGACAGGGGAGTTTCGGGCACCTCCCTCACTTCCTCCCCTTCCAAACACACTGGAGCCAGAGTCAGGTTTCATTACTGCAGCCCTCCAAAAGCAAAATGAACAAAGGGCTGAAACCTGGTTTGGCGTGCAGAGTAATACCCAAAAACACATCACAAACAAGAAATGATGAAAAAAGAAGACTGGGTCCATTTTAACACAATGGTCACCCATGGGTGCTATACTGCAGCTGAGGATTCAGCTAGCGGTAAAAAAACAAAATGGTAAGAAAATTAAACCACTGCCACCAGCCATTTTAAGTAGTGAGGGTAACGTAAAAAATGTTACATGAGTAAGTAGGAAAACAGGCTACTCCCCAACACTCTATATAAGATGGTGTGTGCAGGACCTACGAAGAGAAAAGGTAAGTAAATTCATTTTCACTTTACTATTCTTGGGAACAGTAGTTCACACAAGAAAAGGTATTTGAACCTTATGAGAAATCCAAAGGATTTATCTGTGACACTCCACTGAAGGTGCTGTGTGTCACCATACAAAAAGTAGATGCCTATGGAGTTTGTCAGACTCCAAAAACAAAGGAAACACATAATCCAAATCAGATCAAAACACATGAGAGAGTGAGAAAAAAGGGCTCACTCACTCCAGGGTTAAAACGAAAAAGTCCTAAAGTCCA
Source organism: Ambystoma mexicanum (assembly GCF_040938575.1). Classification (NCBI taxonomy): domain Eukaryota; kingdom Metazoa; phylum Chordata; class Amphibia; order Caudata; family Ambystomatidae; genus Ambystoma; species Ambystoma mexicanum. The sequence goes on from NC_090933.1 coordinate 152,818,784, forward strand.
GCAAAAGAGCTGGGGGTCTCTAAGGTGGGAACAATTCATCACAAAAATAAGAATTCTCCCTAACACTCGTCCCCCATCCCCCAGACTAAGTAACAGGTGGATCTAATCCTCACCACGATGGATTTCCTATTGCAAGTCGGTTAAACTGTTTTCTGAGGACACCAGCAATCTTTTGTAACCCTTGCTATGGCACTTTTTAACAGGTGTTTTCATTTGCAAGCTAAATGACCTAAAAATACTGTTGGGTACATTTCTCTTGTTTAATGTATAGGGGACCCGGGTTAACAGTCTGAACCCATAGACCTGGGTCCTTTAAGATGAGGTAGCAATACTTAGAGATCGATGGGGATGCAGAACTTACTCATACATTAATAATCAAACCGACTCAGGAAGTTGGCAAAACATAGTACTGTTTTATCTGCAATTATCTAAAACAGTTACAGCGGACATCAACGGACGTTGCAAAGCACGGTTTCAGTGAAGTTAATAAAAAGCACAACTCTTATAGTCAAAATCTGTCATCAGTGATGTCACGCTGAGATGTGATAGGCTTACAGGGAACATCTAAGTATATGTTCCATACTAATGGGGGTGGTGATTGGGTCCCTAACATCAGGAGAACAACTAAGCCCTCCTCTAGTTCAAGTCAGCTTCATCGACACAAAATACACGATGATCCATGTGTTACACAAACTATAGGGCTCTCTGTTACGGCGCCCTCTACAATCGGTTGGCACACGTGTGCCCTTCTGGAATATTCCACTGGCTAGGAGCACGCAGGCTGGTTCCCCGGGTGCCTGTGGGCTGGTCTTGACCATAGCTTCCCACCCAATTAGTCTGACATCTATCATCACTCTTGCAGTCTGCCATTCAATTAAGACTTTGAACTTGGCCTTGCAGAAGCTCTCTGTGCCCGAGAATAAAAGGGAGTGTGTCATGGTTTTATCTTCTGGTTTCGGTGTAGCTCGACCCAAAGTCTATTTTCATCTTACCATGTGACTGGAGACCATGTTTCCGTGCCTTTTGCGGCACATTATACTATTAAATGATGAACTCTTGATGCCTGCAGTGTTTTTTCATTCCACCTCAAACAGAAGTTTGTTTCTTTCTCACATTCATGTAGTTACTTGATAAACAATCAGGCTCAAGGTGGCCTCGACTCTTGCTGCTGGGCCAGCCAAGCCTTCCTTGAATTCTCCTTCGCCATTAGCTGTTTTCCATCTGTGCCGCACTGAAACTCTTTCTAGTCACCGGGTTCAAGTCTTGCTAAAGTGCATCATGAAACATCCACCAATGTATATACACTCGTATGTATATACATTGGTGCATCGCCGCAATCTATTCGCTACGTAGCCAGCCTCAAGATCACTTTGTCTACTTGCGTTACTGCCTCTGTACAATTGTAAAATGAGTTTGCATTTTCTTCAGCGTTTCTTTGCAGTAGCATCTTCATTTCGAGCCCGAAATGTTGCTCATCTTGGACACCTCTTCTTCAGATCTTATAGAATGTCTATGTTCTTTCGTCTTGCGCATCTTTTCTGGGTGTGTCAGTTCTGCTCTGCATGATGTCACCAGTCCTCTTTCTCCATCCATTTTCACACTTCTTCCTGGACTTTATCCAGAAGACCATCATATCTTCATTACTGCATATAGGATAACTTGTTTCAAGAATTCTTTGCGGTATAGGCATCCTCACTGGTACTGCGCGTGTCACAATTTCTGGTTCCCAACATACAGGCAACATGGGGATGGAACTTTTGGTAGGGGCTTTTGACTCTTACTCTACACTCCCTCCATCTGGGTGATTCATCAACGACTCTCTCATCAATCTTCACATCAAGACATCCTCAACTGAAGAAGTGTTTCTTTGGGACCCATATCTTTATTACTCCTGTCAGGCATCCTGCTGATTTCACATGTTCATCAAGGCTCCATGTCCTACTACTGCATTGCCCATTGGGACTAGAGTAAATCCATCTTCCCACATACTTCTTGTGGTTCTTCGGATACAGGAACTTCATTCCTTCAGGTGCATGAATGTTGCTCTTTACGTAGTCTCTTATTTCTTCATCTGTCAGCTCTTTAGGTTCGCATCCTGATTCAACATCAGCCACAGCCTTCATTCCTACTGCTTTCTTCACAGTCTTCTTGCATTGTGTGATTATTATCCAGATCACACAGAACCCAAACGTGATCATCACCAACAAGGCTCCAAGGAACTTGAAAATATTCGCCATCCATTATGGAACCATGAGAAGATTGACGCAAACCAACTGTCATCAGTAATGTATTCCACTTCGTCTTCCATCTTGACGTGTAGATTTGTCAGCATTGTTATGACCTCTGCCAAGGTGCCATTCTTATTGTTGTGAGTAGGTATACATGTGCAACATGATTCTCTGGCACAAACCCCTCCATCCATAGCTGTAATCATATCCATGACATATCTGTTCTGAAGAGTCATCAATCGTATGGCTCTCAGCTCCTCCTTGATAGCATTGAATCCCTTTATGGTGGTGTTGATTGTCTGCAGAAGCTCCTATCTGGTTATCTGTAACCATTTTTGCATTTGTCATCACCTGGATCCTGGGCATAAAGATTGTTGTGAATATTGCTGAAGTCAGACTGAACAATATATGTTGATATGGAATGACATCAAAAGCTTCTATCGATTTAGCTGAGAAATAGTTCTCTCTCTTCATTCGATTCAAGAGCCCAGCAGATCTCTTCCTCGGGTGAGCATCTGCTTTTGGAATCTCATCAATGTTCAAGTCACTTTTAGGAATCACCAATGATGGAACATGAACGATCACAATAGAACATAGTCCTCCCACATTTTTGGGCAGCTTCGTGTATACTCTGGATCCACAGGCCCAGTAGTGATCCATTATTACCAGTGTCCAGTCCTTCATTCCTAGCACATCAAAGATTTGTCCACACTGTTAGTTCTCTCCAACTTTTCTTGTGCCATTGTTTCTGAAACATAGTTCTGCACTAGCCAAAGGATCTCTGACTTTGACCCGTGTTAGAAGCTTCACAAGTCTCGGCCAGAGAGGTTTGTAACCATTTTCCACTTGTTCAATAACTGTCTTGTGATGACCAGTTACTGCCACAGCTCTGCATACGACTATGCCTTTTTTCCCAGCCATCTGCAGAAAGTACTGTTCCCCAGATTGGCCTTCTCCCATCTGATTCCAGTTTCCTTATTGCCAGTCTGTTCATATCTTATCACATGCATTCTGGTGTGTGCTCTTTCTCTTGTCTTCAAATTTTGAACATAATCATCTTCATCTGGAGATGTCCATTCTGTCACCCATACCAAAGATGCCGTTTGACCCTGGAACTAAGCTCTTCTAAGACAGAGTGCAAGGTGAGTGAGGCAATGAGCTGTTTGAACATCTATTTCAATAGCTATGAGTATCTTAGACTTTCCCATAGAAGAGGCAGGAGTGCACATACATAGAAATCCTCCTCAGAAGGACTTTTTCCCAACTCTTTAATGTGCTGATACCAAATGTTGTTCCCCAAATGTGCTGTACTGTCTAAATAATCATTTAATTCATAATCATCCTCCCTTGTACTTCTCCTAGGTCTCTTCTTTGGCAAATGATTCCTTACCTAATGATCATGGAGTAAATCAAAAACGACCTCCCTCCAAAGGGAAGCCCAAGGCCACTTGTCATAGACATAGGTACAATCATGTGAGCTAGTAGAGTAGGGACAATCACTTAAGGCCTCGCCCTTCTTACAGTGCCTAGTTCTGCCAAAGTAACTGGAGTGGGAAGGATTAACGAAATTCCTTCCCTTCTGGAACCATTAAAGTAAACTTTGTGGAACAATAGAAACAGAAAAATGATAATGGATGCTGAACAGGCATATATTATGCATCAATATATTAGGCTCCACCATCAATGTCTATCCACACGGTTGTGACTCTGCTCACTTTATGAAACTGCAATATGCTCTATAGACCACATGATTACCTGTAATTACTTTTAATGAAGGAAAAACTCATCTTAATCAGCCAAACTCGTCAGATGCTCCGGTAGTTGTTGAATTTGCCCTATGATCACCACAAGTAATTGGCTGATTGCTGGATGATTTATAGGATCTCGCATTAGCACATAAGTGTTAGTATTTTGCCAAACAAGATAAGGATGTACTTGAAGCAAATAGTAAAAGATCATGACAAGTAGTTTGTGGGCATCGTCGTCAGATAGGAGCATCTGTGTGTCCGGCAAGATGTTCAGGTAATAGTCTTATCTGCTCTATAATTTCTGCCAATAAACATCTAATCATTGGGCCCTTTTTAGGATCTTGGAATAAAAGTGCGAACATCAGTGCTAAGCCCAACAAGAGCAGGGTAAGCTCTGAGTGTAAATATGAAGACAGCAAGACATAGGGCCTCATTACGAGTAGGCCGGTAAAAACGGGCTCATTACCGGTAAGAGCGGGTCCATGCTCGTATGAACCCGCTAATAGCGGGTGATTACGAGTGCGCGAGCACACGTGAACCCCCATGCTGGTAACGGCAATACCGGCATGCCGCAAAAGGCCCTCCAACCCCCCGATAGCGGCATCACAGGACCTGCCGATACCGGCACCACCTTGGAGCAACCCCTAAATACTAGCCCTGTAATACCACCATGCTAATACCGGGTTCGCAAAACCGGACCCGGAAATAATGTCATCGTGCAGGAACTGGAAATGGGCCGGCGGCCATCTTTAAAAACACAATCCATTGCCATCCTCCCTAACCACCAGTCTTTTCATGTTGTGCTGTGTAAAAAAAGCCTGAGGATGTCCAAGGCCACCCGGAAGACGACCCCCCGGCAGCGGAAACAGCGTTTCTCTGACGCAGAGCTCAATATGCTTGCGGACACTCTGGCTGCACATGCAGACATTATGAAAGGCACTGACATGAAGCGCGAAGCCCAGATGAGGAGAAAGGAAATCTGGCAGGAGGTTGCCCGGAAGGTGTCGGCCGTGGGGACCACCCCACGTACTGTGTGTGACTGCCGCAAGAGGTGGGACGACCTCCACTTGAGGGTGAGAAACATCCTGTCATGCAACAGGAGGGCAGACATGGCGACAGGCGGGGTCCCCACTCACCTGCTAAACTGATGCCCTGGGAGGAGACTGCCAGCACATTTATTGATCCAGAGTCAATAGAGGGATTTGGAGAGATGGAGATGGGTGCAGCATTATCCCCAGAAAGAGGTGAGTGACCCTGCACATCCCTGTAGGGGAAACCATGACATAGCATAAGTGACATGGAAGTGAGACTAGGCAAGGCAATGCATGTCCATACACACACATCAACACATCCAAGTCAAGATTGCGGCCCAAACAGTGCCACACAGAAATGCATGCTGAGTGCCAATCCCATAACCAACACACGGACAACATACCAGGACCGTGCCCATGTAACCCAACACACAAACCCCATATCAATGGCATGCCACCTGCCATGTATTGGTTGCCAATATGCCCCCTCAGAACACCAAGTGCCACACACATGTAAGACATGGATGCAGGAATGCATGAATACAGAACAGCACAATTGTATGTCGCTGCCATGTGACACCATCACTGATGACCTGCATCTCTCCTAACCCCCAGGCACCGATGAGCAAGATTCCAGTCAGGAGCGGAGTGCAAGGGCATCTACATCACGCCATAGGACAAGGGTCACCGCCACTACCACCCCTCTGCCAGATAAACAGGCCAAACCCACCTACAACAGATGGAGGGGTGTCCCTTCCTGCGCCACCAACCACTGTGGATGTTGTGCATGTAATGTGGACCCCAAGGGTGTCACAGTTGTGTCTACTACACCCACCCCAAGCCCCCTGCCCACCCACCCACCCCATATGGAGGCCTACAGCAGTGACAATCCCTGCCTCCATGACTCCGACCTCAGTGATTTTGACATGTGCCACTTCGAGGAGGACAGCACACAGGATGCAGGCCACGTGCATGCACTATCCACCACTCCAGCTACTATCACTCCAGCTACCACCACTCCAGCTACCACTACCCCAGCTACCACCACTCCAGCTACCACCACCCCAGCTACCACCACCCCAGCTCCTACCACTCCAGCTCCCACCAACACCTTTGAGGCACACCTGTCGAGGGTGGAGGCACGACAGGAGTCAATGCTGGACCTCATGCGGCAGTATATTGCTGATGGGGAGGACACTAGGAGGGCCATTGCTACTGCCATTGCGGGGTCCACAACTGCCATTGGGGAGACCACAGCGGCCATTGCTGCAAACACTGCTGCCGTGAATGCGTCGGCTGTCCTAATGAGGGACTGTCTGGGGAAAGTCACCCACGTCCTAACCTCCATCCTGCTCCATATGCAGCGGCCACGCCTTGGAGCAGGCATGGAACCTGCCTCCGACACATCCACTGCTACAACACCTGCATCCTCTGTCCCCGCAAGCCCTGTGCGGATGACCCGGAGGAGTTCACGCCACTCAGAGATGCCACCCACAGACAACAAAAAGGCCAGGAAGTAGAGTGCTCAGACAATGGGAACGGGACATATGGTTGTGGGTGAAGGGAACTATTTCTTAGAGTACATTTGGGGGCATTTGGGGTTTGTCAGGTGGGTTAGGGAGTTCAATGGGGTTTTGGGGGTTTGTAGGGTGGGTTAGGGAGTTCACTGGGGTTTTTGGGGTTTGTCGGGTGGGTCCGGGAGTTCACTGGGGGTTGGGGGGAGTGTGCACATTTTTCTCTGTTTGAAAAAATACACCAGTTGTGTGCCAAAAAAATCAATGGTTGGACATTGTTCATTTTGTGCATATCCATTTAATGTGTGATGGTGTTCAGTGGCCAACTCCATACAATCCAAGTGTGCAAGTCCACATGGAGCCAGTGTGTCACTGACACATGTCTATCATACTCCCTGTGGTTCAGAAGTATTCGTGGATTAGTTCTTGGCATACAGCATGGCCATCCTGTGCATCACGTACTGGCAGGGGGGCAACTTCACCTCCGTCTCCATCCTCATCATCCTCACCCGGGGCATGCATGTCAATGTCAGGTGGCAGTGGTACATTTCTCCGGACGCACATGTTGTGCAGCATGACACAGGCCATGGTGATCTTTGCCACCTTCTCAGGCTTTTATAGGAGTGCCCCACCAGACCTGCTTAGGCAGCGGAAACGCACCTTCAACAGGCTAAAGGTCTGCTCAATCACAACACGGGTGTGGGTGTGCACACGATTGTACTCCTCTTCATGGCTGTTTTGCGGGTTACCCACAGGGGTAAGTAGCCACGGCCTCAAGTGATATCCTCCATCACCTGCAAGCAAACACAAATAGGTGTGTGTCACTCCGAGCTGCCACCTTCAGGAAGCACAGTCACGGCGGCTGCTATTAGATGTGGACATGCACATGTCCCTGTACGTATGCAAAAATGTCACCTAGATGCATTCGATACTGTTATGAGGTGTGGTTGTCTGGATGGCGTTCAATAGATGATGCAGGGTAAAATAATGCATGCTGAGGTGGATGTACTGTGGTAGTGTGACAATGTTTAGCCTACCATTCAAGCAGTTTACTCTACACTATGCATGGTCACACTAGCCACATTGGCACAGTTGGCATCCTGTACAGTCATGCATTGCTTTCCATCGCCATGGTGGCCTGGTTGTGCCTCTTACTTGTTGTCATCGATATGCATTATTAGTTTAATTTGTGCCAGTGATGTGTCATGTTCCGTTTGTGAGGTTCAGGTCTGGAGTGTTTAGCTCTGCATGCATTCTCCAATCACTGACAATTGCCACCTAGGTGGAGATTGTATCCCCCCCTGTCCCAGCCTGGTGGAGTATGCATCCCCCCCTTTCCCAACCTGGTGGAGTATGCACCCTCCCTTCCCAACCTAGTGGAGTATGCATCCCCCCCCTTTTCCAACAAGGTGGAGTATGCATCCCTACACATCAGTACCCCAAAGCACTGCCATGGGCAAGTTGTGCAACTCACCAAGCAGCCAGGCACATGGTCCAGCATATCGCTCCATGTAACAGGGTAGCGTGGAGTTGCACAGTACCATGGCATCATGTGTTGATCTGGGATATCGGGCGCAGCAATGTGTGATGATCTTGCTGGAGTCACATACCATTTGCACATTGATGGAGTGGTATTGCTTGCGATTGCGGTACACCGCCTCTATGGCATGGGGGACTACCAATTCCACATGGGTGCAGTCCAGGGCACCAACACAATTAGGCATGCCTGCCAGTGCATGGAAGCTTACTTTGGTGTCGGCTATCTCCTGGGCAGTCCGTGGTATGGATATGTGGGTGCTAGCGTGCTTCAGGAGGGCATCCAGCACTTGGGTCAGCATGCGTTAAAATAGTGGTTGTGAAATGCCATGCAGCTGGACCACTGCGTGTTGATAGGTGCCTGTGGCCAGGAAGTGGAGCACAGACACCACTTTAAGTAGCGGGGGGATGGCAGTGTGTATTTCTATGAGGCTGGCAATGTGGTTGTGTATCATGTCCACTATGGTGGTGATGGTGTCCCGGTCCAACCGGTACAGCATGTGGATCTGCTCAGGGGTTAGGTTGAATGGGCTGGGTCTGGTGCGAGGGATTAGTGGCTGCCTATGAGGCACTGCTGGCTGCGCTGGTGGTAATTGCTGGGCCTGTCTCACCCTCCTTCTCCTCCTGCGTCTCCTCTGTGCTGCCTGTTGTTGCTGCTGTAGTTGTTGTAGTTGGTGTTGTTGATGTAGTTGTAGCAGTATTGGCATGTCCTCCAGCGCCATGATTGCAACAGCTAGTGGTAGCATTTTGGTGTTGGAAGGGGTGTGGTGTGGGTGTGCTCAATTTATACTGACCCAGCCTCCATTGACTCCACCTATGGGGATTGTGTGCACCTGTGGCAGTTGGCTTGTTTCCTGATTGCTGTTTGCGGGTGGTCCGCGATGCCTGCATGGCCGGCATCGTGCAGCCCGTGATTACCGGCTTTGCGATGCCAGTATGTGCATGTCTGCATGGGTTGGGATGTCCTCCTATTACCGGCATGCCGGTATTTGCTCCCCAAAGGGGCGCGTGTATGCGCCCATGCCGCTATTAGAGGCACCGTTATTTTGGGTGCCGCTAATAGCGGGTTGCCGTGTCATAATACACCAGAGCGGTAAGCGATGCCGGTAATCCTTTGCCAGCATTGTTTTTCGCTTACCGGCAACCTCGTAATGAGGCCCATAGTCTGTGTATGTCAACATCTGATACACCATGGGCACCTCCAAAGAGAAACTCAGTGAGAAATGAGTCGGGGAACTGCTCAGCCTTCTAGTCATCGAACTGAAAGTCTAAATCGGGCATTTTTGTTTTACACCAGCACTCCACAGTCCAATGTCAGCAAACTTCTGTGGCTTAAAAGCAGTCATTTCCTCACTCCTTGCTAACAGCTACAAAGAGTGTTTCAGGGGATCCAAAGTCCAAATGTACACTTTCATCTGTCTACTGGAAAGTCTTTGCATCCTTCTTCCTCGTCATTGATCGATTCTGCACATGCTGAACTTCTACTCCTTGAATTGCTTCCAAATGGGTTGGGGGTGTGTTGGCCTCTCCTGCATAGACTTTCACGTCTCCCAGTTGTATCCAAGCTCGTCTCCCTAGGACTTTGACTGCTGACACAGTAATATCCTCCACAATGAAAGGGCTACTTAATCGGGGCTTGTGTCACTTTCTTGTGAAATTCCTTATTAGAACCTTATCTCAAGTAAACAATTTTAGAATACATAGCCCTTCAGGTCTGGTGGCTGTATGGTCTTCATCTGTGTTCTGAGACCGGCACCCTGTCAGCTTGACTTGATCTGAAATGACAGAGATACTAAGATACTAATGGTCATACATGTTAAGTAATCACGAAGATGATCTCGTAACAATTCTGCAGTTGTCTGGGCCTCACTCCTAGTCCTCGATGGAGGAGTTAGAGGCATTCTAATTTGCCTCCCTGTAACTAATTTGTGGGGTGTGAGGTAGTGGTCAGAGCCGGGCTGATTTCTCAATGCATATAATGTAAGGGGCAGGCACTGCTTTGGGGTCAGTTTCAACTTTGCTATTCTCGCCTTGAGCAGACCATTTAATCTCTCACATAAATTCTTTTCGCTTGCGGGTGATAAGCAGAAGAAAATGTATATTTAATGCTACGCAATCAGCTAATTTGCCTCATTCACAAAATGGGGGCCATTATATGATCTAAGCACCTCACATACCCCCATCTAGGAAATACTTCTCGGACTAAAAACTTTGCAGTGCAAGTGGCGTCAGGATGTGTGCATGGACCAGCTTCAATCCATCTCGAGAACGGGCACACTATCACTATCACATACCTATATCCATTATAAATCTTCAGCATATCAACATAATCGATATGTAAATGCTGAAAAGGACCATTTGGTCAAGGAAGGAATGTTCGCAGCATGTGCCCAGCAGTAAACCTTTGACATACGATGCAATTTACTGCATAAAAAGCTACGTGTTCTAACAGATTCAGTATGAACCAGTCCTCCGCAATGGTTGCTGTGAGGCTCTCCCTAGTGACATGTGCAAGGTAGTGTAGCTGTTCTAACACCATCCTTAATAAGGCTACAGGCATCACCGGTCTACCAGTGCTGTCTTGTCACCACAGTGACTCAGAAGTGGATAAAGAACACCCTCTATGTGTCCACAGGTCTTTCTCTTCCTGCAGAGCTTGACCTTGAACCTCCATTAACTGTGTTAGTGACAAATGATTAAAGTTTTCATTCACAACCATTATTACAACCATTTTCTCTTTCACATCAGGAGTGTCAAAACTAAAAATATCAGAAGAATATGCAACTCTTTTGGCCTCTTCTTCTGCGGCTTGGTTTCTGCATGAAATAAAATCAGTTCTCTTAGTATTTGCTGTGCACTTAACTATTGCGATGGATAGTTGGAGTTGTAGTGCTTTAATAAGCCGGTCCAATAATGCGGCGTGTTGTGCTGGAGTGCCGTCCGCTTGGAGGTAGCCCCTTCTTTTACATTGTCCTAACCCTGTGTGCACGGTTTATGTCATGTAGGCGGAGTTACTGTACACCGTCACTTCCTGCTGTTCATGATTTTCGAGCATGACAATAAGCGCCACCAATTCTGCAGCCTGTGCTGAAAAATGAGACGGTAGTCTTGCACTTGCTATCACTTCAAATTCCCCATTGGCTATGTGGCTTACCACAGCTGAGCCTGAATGCCTTTCTCAGTCAGTTTGATCGATCTTCGAAGAACCATCAATAAAGAGAACCTCCCCAGCTGCTGGTGCATTCTCCTTTACCCTCGGGATCTCATCATAGAATACCTCATTGTTTGAGCAATCATGCACTTGCTCATCCTCTGCCAGTGGTTCGGCTACAAACATGGTAGGATTCACCATTTTACACCAGACTATTTATCGCTGGATTCGATATAACCACCTCATAAGCAGACACTCTTTGAGACGTCAGTGTACCTAGCAAACAAAACATGCTCAACGAATAACGTCAAAGAACACCCCATCGCTATGCTTGGAGATTTCTCAATAGCGAATGTGGATGCTGCCAGCATTTGTTCACAAGGGAAGTGACCCCTCATAACTGGGTAGAGAATCCCACTGTAATATGCCAAGGATTTGTACCCTAACATAGTTCTCTGTGTGAGTACTGCTGTCATGACTGTCCCATTTATGTGCGAGAATAAAAGGAACTCCTCAGAATAATTTGGGATTCCTAAAACTGGAGCTGTGAAAATTGCCTTTTTTAGTTCATCAAACCCTTCCTCCATTTCCTTAGTCCATTCAATTATTTCCTTATTCACCTGTGCCTTTTTCAGGGCCTACATCAAAGGTTTTGTGTATGAACTATAATTCTGGGAAAACAAAAGATAAAAATGAATAGGTCCAAGGATGCTAGGCTCAGAACAACACCTCCACATGTATTATCAAACTTTGCATTGCTAAGGAAGGAATCACTCTTCAATAGTATGTTGTAGAGATAAATCTCTTTTTTTTATATTAGAGTTGTGTGCAAAAAGACATAAATCCAACATTTAGAGAAATTAAGACATCAAAATGGTTTGCTAAAACAGAACAATCAGACAAAAAAACAGAAAGATATTTACAACACACAGTGCCAAAAAAACATTTTTTGGGACAATCTCCAAATTGTGTGTGTGCAACAAACCCGACTCCTATTAGGATTTGCCAAGAAATTCACATATTACAGTGTACATATTCAAGTCAACATTTGTGGAAAACACATAGAACAATGGTGGGTACACAAAATTATTTTTCTTGCGTAAACAGCATTAATGTGCTGTAGTTTTGGGGGGAGTAGTGCGTCTACACCAGGTGTTTCAGCCGTTTCTAGGTGGGCTAGGTGTGCCTCATCTTTAACACGGCCTTCATCAGGACGGAGTTCTGTGTAGATTGACGTCTGTGCTGCAGGGGAAGGAGGCTACAGTCAGGGGGGTGTCTGAGCCAAAATTATTTAGTTTGAGTGAATCACGTGTGGTTGATGTAAAATCAAAAAGCACATAGCTTACCTATGGGTTAATAGATTTCACAGGCGCTAAATTTGAGATCTGCTAGCCGCATGGGCTGGTCTCTGTATGATCCTGTTGCAAATAACAGAGAACGAAAGAAGCAAAGGGAGGTTGAAGCTAAACATGTCCCCGTTTAAAAAGGCATGAAAAAAAGTTCAGGGAAAAAAGTCTTACCTCTCGCTGGAGGTCGAAAAATGCTGATCCAGGGTGGTATCAGTGGGAAACAGACACGGCTTGCACAGCTAAAAAATATATATGGCTCAAGGTGAGTGTGGTTACCTAGTAACAACTGTCTCATATATATAGCAGTAAGTGCAGGGTTTATTTTAAAGTACCTGTGAGGGTTGCAGCATGGGCAGCCTGTCTGCAAAAAAAGTACGAGCTGGAGCTCCTCAGGCTGCTGAGTCACAGATGAGACTGCAGGGGCCTGACTGCAAAGCGTTGGTAACGCTGTTGCTAGGTCCCTGTAGGTATTTATATGTCGGCCATCTTGGAATGGCCCTAGGATCGAGTGGGAAACAAAATGATGGATTCTGCTCCATCCGGGGGGCACAAAAAAAGCTCAATCAAATTTGGGTGTGATTAGTGTCAACGCGTGTCTAAAAAGTTAATTTAGACAATATTGTTGACAAACGGTTGTCATGGCAACCGTAAGCATTGCGGAGTGGCATTGGTTTTTTATACTCTGAAACAACATAGCTAATGGCCCCATGAGGTTGTGATTACCGAAAATACTTCATTTCAATATGTTGTGGCATGGATCACAAAATGTTTATGTGTCTCAGGAATCTCAGCAGAGAAAAACCATAATTAAGTAAGTGGACAGTTTGAATTGTATTGCTAACAGCCCGAGAGGGTGAGAATTAGGGCGTGTCGCCTGGAAACTTAATACATAGTTTCATAATGACAGAAAACATTTGGAATTAACAAAGAAAGTATAGTTTTTCATGTAGGTGATTTCATACATTGACCAAAAAAACACACCAAGTGCCATAATGTCTACTGACTTCTGCATTTCATGAAATGAAAAATGATCATAGTGTTAAGAAGTTCATAGCTCATACTCAATCATTGGGCACATACTCAATCATTGGGCACATGTCATTACAGGAAAGACTTCCATTCAACTGACACATTTAGACCAGCCTGAACGGAGTTAAGTCTGTGGACCCACCGTTGTTCTAATTGGGTCAACGTTTTGTTCAGATCCCCCCCACACTTTGCTGGTTTCACTTTTTGGAGGACAAACCATCTTATATCAGAGAAGCTAGTCACCAAGACCATACTAGCTGGTCTTAAAAAAGACAACTTCTACAGCGAGAACAGCGATAACCTTGACAAAGAAGAAAGGATTGCTATGAGAAATTTGGAAACCGACAGATCAATCACAATCAAGCCCGCAGACAAAGGGGGCGGCATAGTCGTTTGGGATACCTCTGATTACAACATTGAGTGCCTACGACTACTGGGCGATCGAGACCTTTGGAATACAACCCTACCAAGGTCCTCCAAGACGAAATTGCAAGCCTCACTCAACACGCCCTCACGCAAGGTTGGATATGTGAAGATGAGAAGATGTTCTTGAACAAAACCAACCCACACATCCCAGCCTTCTATATCATCCCAAAGATGCATAGAAACTATGTATTAAGTTTCCAGGCGACATGCCCTAATTCTCACCCTCTCGGGCTGTTAGTAATACAATACAAACTGTCAACTTACTTAATTATGGTTTTTCTCTGCTGAGATTCCTGAGACACATAAACATTTTGTGATCCATGCCACAACATATTGAAATGAAGTATTTTCGGTAATCACAACCTCATGGGGCCATTAGCTATGTTGTTTCAGAGTATAAAAAACCAATGCCACTCCGCAATGCTTACGGTTGCCATGACAACCGTTTGTCAACAACATTGTCTAAATTAACTTTTTAGACACGCGTTGACACTAATCACACCCAAATTTGATTGAGCTTTTTTTGTGCCCCCCGGATGGAGCAGAATCCATCATTTTGTTTCCCACTCGACCCTAGGGCCATTCCAAGATGGCCAACATATAAATACCTACAGGGACCTAGCAACAGCGTTACCAACGCTTTGCAGTCAGGCCCCTGCAGTCTCATCTGTGACTCAGCAGCCTGAGGAGCTCCAGCTCGTACTTTTTTGCAGACAGGCTGCCCATGCTGCAACCCTCACAGGTACTTTAAAATAAACCCTGCACTTACTGCTATATATATGAGACAGTTGTTACTAGGTAACCACACTCACCTTGAGCCATATATATTTTTTAGCTGTGCAAGCCGTGTCTGTTTCCCACTGATACCACCCTGGATCAGCATTTTACGACCTCCAGCGAGAGGTAAGACTTTTTTCCCTGAACTTTTTTTCATGCCTTTTTAAACGGGGACATGTTTAGCTTCAACCTCCCTTTGCTTCTCTCGTTCTCTGTTATTTGCAACAGGATCATACAGAGACCAGCCCATGCGGCTAGCAGATCTCAAATTTAGCGCCTGTGAAATCTATTAACCCATAGGTAAGCTATGTGCTTTTTGGTTTTACATCAACCACACGTGATTCACTCAAACTAAATAATTTTGGCTCAGACACCCCCCTGACTGTAGTCTCCTTCCACTACAGCACAGATGTCAATCTACACAGAACTCCGTCCTGATGAAGGCCGTGTTAAAGATGAGGCACACCTAGCCCACCTAGAAACGGCTGAAACACCTGGTGTAGACGCACTACTCCCCCCAAAACTACAGCACATTAATGCTGTTTACGCAAGAAAAATAATTTTGTGTACCCACCATTGTTCTATGTGTTTTCCACAAATGTTGACTTGAATATGTACACTGTAATATGTGAATTTCTTGGCAAATCCTAATAGGAGTCGGGTTTGTTGCACACACACAATTTGGAGATTGTCCCAAAAAATGTTTTTTTGGCACTGTGTGTTGTAAATATCTTTCTGTTTTTTTGTCTGATTGTTCTGTTTTAGCAAACCATTTTGATGTCTTAATTTCTCTAAATGTTGGATTTATGTCTTTTTGCACACAACTCTAATATAAAAAAATGAGATTTATCTCTACAACATACTATTGAAGAGTGATTCCTTCCTTAGCAATGCAAAGTTTGATAATACATGTGGAGGTGTTGTTCTGAGCCTAGCATCCTTGGACCTATTCATTTTTATCTTTTGTTTTCCTAGTTAACCCTCCTGGGTAGAATAGGTTCCACACCAGGAGCCCTATTTTTTGATTCTGAACTATAATTCTTACATAGTCCTAAAAACTGTTGCATTTGCTTTATCGTGTGCGGTTTTGACGTTTTCAAGATTGCCTCAGCTCTTTCAGGTGTAACTTTCTTTCCTTCATGCGTGATTAACTTTCCTATGTACAGCACCTCTTCTTGCCAGTACTGCAATTTCTCTTTGTCCACCTTATATCCTTTGTCTGCTAAAATAATCATTAGCTGAATCGAGTCTCATTTGCACTCTTTCTCTGTTGTGCTACAGACCAAAACATCATCTATGTATACCAAAACAACACGTGGTAAATCAATATTGCTTAGGTTCATCTGCAGGACCCTATTGACAATCGATGGAGACTCAAAGTACCCCTGGGGCAAAGGCGTACTTTTCAGTTTAGTCTGAAGTAATGTAAATGATGTAAGATTTAGGAATCTCTATGCAACGAGATTCAGAAAAACACATTTTTCAAGTCAATCACCATAAAATATCGCACTTCCACCGGGAATGCTGCACAGAATCGTCGCAGGATTCAGACCTAGAGAAAACTCAGCCTCTACAATCTGATTTATCGGTTTCATATCCTGAATTAAATGCCATAACCCACCTTTTCATTTCTTGATAGGATACACTGCAGTATTACATGGTGACTCTGACGTCACTAAGGTACCTTGTTCCATCATAGCTGATATAGTCTTGAAAATACCCTCATCTGTCTCTCGATACATGCTCGAGGTACAATGCCTTGCTCAAGGTATAATTGCTCCTGGTTTCAATTTAATTTTTACTTCTCCCACCCCTTTTAACAGGGCTGCGTCATAAGGGCCTGTACTCCATAAGGAAATTAGTACTTTCTCCATATCTTCTTCAAAAAATGCGGGAAGCTGCCGCACTATCAACATCTTCCGTGGAATCATCTTTCTGTTCTGATCCAATTTTTAATGCTCAGCTCAAACACTACTTCGTCATCTGATGGGTCGTCTCTAAACATAACCTAGTCAGTGATGTCAGTCAATCAATATCCTTCCCCAATAGCAATCACTGTTCTCCATTGCATGCCCTCATTATAAAATCCTTCATGCATGGCCAACTCCCCTCGAACTATGGCTGCCTGTAATTCCAAGGAAAAGCCTGCCCCCCTCTTCGTCCATAGGTATCTGTGGCCTGAATAGAAATCAACAAGTATTCTCATAATCTTGCCCACTAAACTGGGTAACCACGTTAACAAAATGCGTACCCCATAGTGAAACACTTCGGGCTCTAACAGCGTTCCCTGCAGAGCTATTTGCCCAATAAATGCCATGATAAATTTGCCCACATTTAAAAAATGTATTCCTGGCGTTAAACACTATGTCTTCATCAGTGATGGAAATTGTCATATTTAGCTTTGTCATTAAAGCTCAGCCCAGTATATTAACTAGTGTTTGCCTTGAATACAACAGGAAAGACATATCACACTCTCCTATAGAGACTGGCAATTTCTCAGTAAAAGTAACTCTGCTTGTAGATCCAGAGAACCCTTGAGCATTCATGGCATGTCCTTATAAGGAAAATGTTCCCTCTCATATACATGAGCGAGTTGTCACTGTTCTACTAAAAAAGAAAAGGATTTGCCTCCTATTGTAACGTCAACCCTTGGTTCCTCTTGAGGATTTGATGTCACCGAAAGTACTGAACACATCAAGTCCCCCTGTGAGCTGTCCTATTGTGGGTACATACTTACTCCCGTACCTGTAAAAGGATTGCCACCCTCAATGGTGACACCCCCTACCGATGGTGCAGAATCAATGGTGCTTGCTGCAGTTGCAAAGCCTGTTGTGTTTGTGGTGCTTGTGCCTGATACACTGTCTGATCTAGGGTGAACCCATCCCTACTTGGTGGGCTATATGCTGGAGGATAAGCTGACCCCCCTCTTGAGAATTGCCCGTATATACCCTTGACTCCCACATGTTCGCGCAATGTAACCTTTCATTACACATGTCCAACACACAGGAGGGAGGCTTCCAATTTGCCCTCCCTGCATGCCTTGATTATCATTTTGCATATTCTGCTAACCATATTGATTATTCTGAAAAAGTTTCCCTGATTACTCTCAAAGCTTCTTCCACGGAAACCTCCTCTGCCTCTCGGCATACATCAGTTCCCTCTTTGATCCAACTGCCGTTGGTTATTCACCTGCGGCATACCTGCTGTCTTTTGTAACCCTAGCCCCTCTGCACTAGTAAACATTGCCCCTTCTATAGAATATTTCAACAGCTTTTTCTGTACTAGTTTGGCTACCTCAAGCTTCCTAGCATCTTCCCTCTTTTCATTTTTTTCTTGCAACAACAATCAGCAATGGTGCACAATGGTCAGCTGTATTTCTGGCCATGTCTTTACTTCCATACCCACCAGCTTCTTAATCTGTCTCTGTACCTTATCTGGCAATCCCTGACACAAAATATGATAGAATACAGGTATCGATTTCTCCCATGGCTCTCGCGCTTCCAGAGACCACTGTTCCTGAAAATTCAGAATGTAAGCAAGCAGATCCTCACCTTCTTGCATCTTATATGCCATAATTGCGCCCATTCCCGATGTATCAGAATATTGTACTCTAAGCAATTTCCAGGCTGCCGCTCTTCAATTATTTAACAGTGCCCCATCATGTGCTGCGTTCTGTGCTGTGACACTTGAGTATCCTGCTCTCATCCAAATTTCATCAGCCCTTCCCCAAGGATAGCTGCTAGAAGATCCTTGATGTCCCCTATGGCTAAGGTCTTTCCACCTGCCATTTTCTCTAAATCATAGATCCATTTCCCTGCGTCCAAAGTCAAACTCAGGAGCTTACACTTTAGAGTATCCTTATCCATCTGGGGCCACGGGATATACTGTGGTCTGGCCCCTCCTTTTTCTTACAAGGGAAATTGTGAAATCCCAAAAATCGCAATCATCTCCCATTGTCTGCTTATTCATAGCAGGGACAATGGTTCCTGGTTGCCTTCTTCCTGGTAATGACCTCAGCCTGCTCACATAGGGTGGCGAGTCCCCCCTCTCACTAAGAGGTCACTTTTTAGGTTGCTCTGGCCACGCCATAGGCTCTGGCTTCCTTTCTTTAGGCAGGTCCAAATCTGACCACCTCACTTTATCAGTCTGAAAACAGCCCTCGGGACCGCACGCACCAGCACCCTCCTCACCACGTAAGGTTTCCCTGTCTTTGTCTGGCATATCTGGTCCCCAACTAGTATGACTGTCATCCTTCTCATCTCTGTTTAGAGTCAGCCTGTCCAAAGACAGGGCTCTATGCTCGAGGCTAAATAGACCTCCCTCCTTGCCTTATAACTGGGCACTTTCAGATCAATCGTCTTTCCCTTTATTTCTCGATTCACTTTTTGTCCTCATCTCCAGATAAGCCTTCTCGATTCTGTCTCTGGTGATTCCTATCTCAAAATTCTCCTCTAGATTTACTCTAGAGGGTCCTGGCATCAGTTTTTGCAATGGGAGGAACTCCTCTATGTCCCCCCATATTACTACTGGATTAGGCTCCACTAGCTCTTTCTCAATTCGATCAATGTTGTGTGCCCTTACCTCATTTTCGTTCCATTTCCTCATCTAATTCTCTTAGTTTCTTTGCTTCCTCCCTAACCCTTTCCTCTTCCTGTCTTTTCACGTCTCTTCTCTCATTTGGACAAAAATTACAATTGAATAGGTACAAAGAAGAGTGCTCTAATGAAAACACACTGTTTCACCCCTTATTACCCTCTGCATTAAAGGAGAAAAAAAAAGAAACTCACTTTTTTTGTTGTTTGGAGAAAATAATAGTTTGTTTATCTATGCAGTTGTAAAAATCAACATAGAGTGAACAGTTCTCCAAACAACATAACATCACACGGTTTAATGAAACCAACCGTACAGGCTTATAGGATATATTTACAAACACATGGGGTCACATAGTTTGACACAACAGTCGTGTAAGTAACGCAAACTCAATCAAAATACATAGTTTGTTATGGTGATTCATATACTTCAGTATAAAACAACACAATTAGACAAAGTAAGCAACAACAGAAAAAAACGGGTTCGTGAATTGACAATTGGTAGTGGACAGTGACAATGCACTGTTGTTCGGGGTGCGTCTACACCAAGGTGTTTCGGCCGTTTAGGTGGACCAATTATGTCCCAGCATATGTACGGCCTTCATCAGGACGAAGTGCTGCACGGGGTGGAATAGGTGCTGCAGGGGAAAGGGGAAAACTCGTCAGGGGAGTGTGTTCGAGCGTGTATCATTTAAACAAAGGAATAAATCCAATACTGTGAGGCCACAGCTTACCTGTGGATAATTATTTCCACTGGCACGAATTTCTAGTATTACGCCAGGCGTGGGAAGGATCTTAGTGTAATCCTATTAAAACGCAAAGAAGGGCACTCAATAGTGATCTGGTGTCTTACAGATACTTAAATAACAAATGAGTTATAGGTCAACCAATCTTACCTCACTTGTGAGGATCTTGGAGTGGGATGGACTCTGATTTTAAATATGCGGTCCTCGCGCGGAAACCTGAACACATAAATGAATAAGGGGCATATTAGTGGTGGTTCCACTCAGGGAACAAAATGCCTGACCTAATGGTGGTGTGTCTACAAAGATCTTACCTTTGTGCATGAATCACGAATAGCGGGCCAGTGGAGAGCGCTGTAGAAATGTGCTGACTCACTCCGGGGCTCGAAAGGGGCCTGGCGGCATAGCGTTAGTAACGCTGTTGCTAGGAGCCTTTTCTATTTATACGGCGGCCATTTTGGATCGAGTGCGTCCGAAAATGACAGATAACTCAACCATTAGGGCTCGGACTGGAAAAATACACTATTATCAGTCTTGGCCATGGTATGGCCAATCTAAAAACGTAATTTAGAATGTAAATTTGAAAAATGATATCTACGTCGGCCATGTTGGATCGAGTGCGTCCGAAAAAGACAGATAACTCCACCATTAGGGTTCGGACTGGAAAAATACACTAATATCAGTCTTGGCCATGGTGTTGCCAATCTAAAAACGTAATTTGGAATGTAAATTTGAAAAATGATATCTATGTCGGCCATGTTGGATCGAGTGCGTCCGAAAAAGACAAATAACTCCACCATTAATGCTCGTATTGAAAAAATAAACATTTATCAGTCTCAGCCATGGTGTGGCCTGTCTAAAAAAGTAATTTAGAAGTGTAAACTTGAAAAATGGTTTCCATGGTAACCTCAGAAGCCTTGTTGAAGAACAGGGCGTATTAGTGAAACTAAAGGGAAATTAAAATAAATTAGAACACTGAAAGCGCTCCTTGTGCTTGAAATGACTGGCAGGGTAGTGACATGACGTGATGTTGACATGCTTTTAGTAATGGAAAACAAATCCACATAGTAACATAGCACAATTTGTACACATGTTCGACAAGGGACAATTTGTACACAGGTTCGAGTGGCCCAGTCAATTCAGTGTTATGCATGCCATTCGACATTGTTGGAAATCTTTACAGCTGATAGACACTGATAGGCATCTTAATTCATTCATAGCCCTTTGGTAGAGAATTCATATTACATTTCTTGACCGCAGGTCACAGGCATTTTACAGGTGCATATACATGATGACGCTGCCAATGTTTGGGATCTACAGAAAAGATTTCCATTCTACCGCAATATTCAAACCTGCGTGCACAGTGTTTAGTTTGTGGACCCAACGCTGTTCTAATTGCGTCAGTGTTTTATTTAAGTCTCCCCCCCGCTTTGCAGGTGTTACTTTTTGTAGAATGAACCATCGTAGATCTGTATCTTTGTGGTTTTTGTTGGTAAAATGTTCTACTAGTGGCTTGTCGGCAACTTTGTTCCTGATACAGGACCGATGTTCCGATATTCGCATCTTGATGGCCCGTATGGTTTTGCCTACGTATATCAGGTTGCAAGGGCATTGTATCACGTAGATCACTCCCTTCGTGTTGCAGTTAGTGAAATCATCCATGGTCCATTTTACTCCGTGATGTTCAAAAGTTTTTTTCTGTAGAGTTAAAGGGCATGCTACACAGTGGCCACACTTGTGGTGGCCCACTAAGGGAGGCAAAACCATACGGGCCATCAAGATGCGAATATCGGAACATCGGTCCTGTATCAGGAACAAAGTTGCCGACAAGCCACTAGTAGAACATTTTACCAACAAAAACCACAAAGATACAGACCTACGATGGTTCATTCTACAAAAAGTAACACCTGCAAAGCGGGGGGGAGACTTAAATAAAACACTGACGCAATTAGAACAGCGTTGGGTCCACAAACTAAACACTGTGCACGCAGGTTTGAATATTGCGGTAGAATGGAAATCTTTTCTGTATATCCCAATCATTGGCAGCGTCATCATGTATATGCACCTGTAAAATGCCTTTGACCTGCGGTCAAGAAATGTAATATGAAATCTCTACCAAAGGGCTATGAATGAATTAAGATGCCTATCAGTGTCTATCAGCTGTAAAGATTTCCAACAATGTCGAATGGCATGCATAACACTGAATTGACTGGGCCACTCGAACCTGTGTACAAATTGTCCCTTGTCGAACATGTGTACAAATTGTGCTATGTTACTATGTGGATTTGTTTTCCATTACTAAAAGCATGTCAACATCACGTCATGTCACTACCCTGCCAGTCATTTCAAGCACAAGGAGCGCTTTCAGTGTTCTAATTTATTTTAATTTCCCTTTAGTTTCACTAATACGCCCTGTTCTTCAACAAGGCTTCTGAGGTTACCATGGAAACCATTTTTCAAGTTTACACTTCTAAATTACTTTTTTAGACAGGCCACACCATGGCTGAGACTGATAAATGTTTATTTTTTCAATCCGAGCATTAATGGTGGAGTTATTTGTATTTTTCGGACGCACTCGATCCAACATGGCCGACATAGATATCATTTTTCAAATTTACATTCCAAATTACGTTTTTAGATTGGCAACACCATGGCCAAGACTGATATTAGTGTATTTTTCCAGTCCGAACCCTAATGGTGGAGTTATCTGTCTTTTTCGGACGCACTCGATCCAACATGGCCGACATAGATATCATTTTTCAAATTTACATTCCAAATTACGTTTTTAGATTGGCAACACCATGGCCAAGACTGATAATAGTGTATTTTTCCAGTCCGAGCCCTAATGGTTGAGTTATCTGTCATTTTCGGACGCACTCGATCCAAAATGGCCGCCGTATAAATAGAAAAGGCTCCTAGCAACAGCGTTACTAACGCTATGCCGCCAGGCCCCTTTCGAGCCCCGGAGTGAGTCAGCACATTTCTACAGCGCTCTCCACTGGCCCGCTATTCGTGATTCATGCACAAAGGTAAGATCTTTGTAGACACACCACCATTAGGTCAGGCATTTTGTTCCCTGAGTGGAACCACCACTAATATGCCCCTTATTCATTTATGTGTTCAGGTTTCCGCGCGAGGACCGCATATTTAAAATCAGAGTCCATCCCACTCCAAGATCCTCACAAGTGAGGTAAGATTGGTTGACCTATAACTCATTTGTTATTTAAGTATCTGTAAGACACCAGATCACTATTGAGTGCCCTTCTTTGCGTTTTAATAGGATTACACTAAGATCCTTCCCACGCCTGGCGTAATACTAGAAATTCGTGCCAGTGGAAATAACTATCCACAGGTAAGCTGTGGCCTCACAGTATTGGATTTATTCCTTTGTTTAAATGATACACGCTCGAACACACTCCCCTGACGAGTTTTTCCCTTTCCCCTGCAGCACCTATTCCACCCCGTGCAGCACTTCGTCCTGATGAAGGCCGTACATATGCTGGGACATAATTGGTCCACCTAAACGGCCAAAACACCTTGGTGTAGACGCACCC
Organism: Ambystoma mexicanum; assembly: GCF_040938575.1. Lineage (NCBI taxonomy): Eukaryota > Metazoa > Chordata > Amphibia > Caudata > Ambystomatidae > Ambystoma > Ambystoma mexicanum. The sequence continues at coordinate 152,842,459 of NC_090933.1, forward strand.
CGAACAACAGTGCATTGTCACTGTCCACTACCAATTGTCAATTCACGAACCCCTTTTTTTCTGTTGTTGCTTACTTTGTCTAATTGTGTTGTTTTATACTGAAGTATATGAATCACCATAACAAACTATGTATTTTGATTGAGTTTGCGTTACTTACACGACTGTTGTGTCAAACTATGTGACCCCATGTGTTTGTAAATATATCCTATAAGCCTGTACGGTTGGTTTCATTAAACCGTGTGATGTTATGTTGTTTGGAGAACTGTTCACTCTATGTTGATTTTTACAACTGCATAGATAAACAAACTATTATTTTCTCCAAACAACAAAAAAAGTGAGTTTCTTTCTTTTTCTCCTTTAATGCAGAGGGTAATAAGGGGTGAAACAGTGTGTTTTCATTAGAGCACTCTTCTTTGTACCTATTCAATTGTAATTTTTGTCTTAAAGTAACCCTCCTGGGTAGAATAGGTCCATAACCAGGAGCCCATTTTTTGAATCTTCTCTCATTTGGCCTAACCACCTCTTAATCTTTGCATCTGTGCATTCTTTTATCTCTTAATTTCTGTTCTTCCTCTTCTTCTCTTTTCTTTTCTAGCCAATATCATTCTTTGATTGCTCTCTGCCTATTGTTATATTTTCTTTGCTCTTCCGCTCTCTTTTCCTTCCTTAACTGTTCCTCCTGATACATCTATTCCCATCTTTGTCTACTCTTTCTTTTATACTCATCTTCTTTCAATCGTTTTATTCATTCCCTGTATTTTTTATATTGCTCATCTTGATCTTCTCTTTGCTGTACTTCCTCGATGCTCTTTGCATCAAGTTTGAGCAATATCTGAAGTGCATCTGACCACCCATCCATTCGTTCTGTATGAGCGCTATCTTGTCAGTTTATCTTTTTCTCCTTTTCATCTCTTAATTTCTCGGTCTATACGTAGGGTCACACTTGGTCGTTCACTTTTCTCTTTGTCCAGTTGGACTTTAGAGATCACACCTTTTTCTAGAGTTCTTGCTGGACTCTTGTCACTGCTATACACAGACGGCTCATGAATCTGATTAATGTATCCTGTCGCTGCCTTAAGCTCTCTTAATCAATACAATCCTTCATCTTTTGCACTATCGCCATTTACTTCTGGTGTGTTAGGCGGAGCAGAAGTCTCAACACCCCCCTCATTACATTGGTTAAGCATCCAGTCTTCAAAAGGCCGGTCTTCCCTTTCCTCCTGATACATTTTCCAAAGCTATGGGTTAGCTAGGCTTTTTTCCAATTTCTTTCCTGCATACGCAGCATGCAGGTATGTGGTTATGTCTTGCAAAACTGCTTTTGACAGTGATCCCTCATGTGACCATTGCATGAACATTTTATCTGCCGTGCTGTTAACCCATTCCCAACTATACTGCTTATGCTTGAGTGTGTGTTTTGGCAGCTGTTTGCATAGGTGCATGAGCGGAGTAACATCCTCCATCATGACAAGTCACAATCGACTGTCAATACTTACCGTTATTTTACACAGAAAAATACTTTTCAGAAAAACAATATAATATGAGTGTTCACCATTGTCGCCGCTCGCTCCGAACCTTTATGTCTCACTTTTCTTCAATCTACCTATTCAATCGATACCATCAATAACTAAATAAATAAATAATCTACCCTCAGCCTTTCACCACAATCTATTATTTGTCGCTCTTTAACATTTCATCATGGAATTAACACATACAACACAATATACAAACAGACAGACTGACCGGCCCCAACATATATCTCTTCTTTTGCGCTCCTCGCTACTTATTCTTGCCCGTAAAGTCACTCTGATCGGAGTGTAAGTTATTTCCCTTAGTGAACCTTGTCAGCTCGTAGCCTAGGTATATCCACTTGGATTTTGAAATTTCTTCTTCTAGACATCCCTGGACATAGGATTTATGGGCTTAATCTATCCTTCATATACCTCTGCTTGACACCCTTCGTCATTAACTAAATACCCCACCAACCATCATTACTTTCTTCCCATTATAACTTCCCTACTTAAAATGCATACATTGGGGGTCATTACGAGTCGGGCAGTAGGGGATACCGGGCACCGGTAAGGAGACTGGTGCCGGTAATCCCCTACTGCCCGATTCCGAGGTCCCCTAATGGGGACCGCAGGGCACATGTGGTCGGACCACACGTCCCTTACGGTTTCCATTAGGGGACCAGGCCGCTAATTACGGTCCTGACATTACCAGGCCCGTAAATAGCACCTTCCCCATTCCCATTGAGCCCTGAAAGGGCTCAATGGGAATGTAGAATGGTTTGTTCAATGGGGACTTACCGGTCCCGCCAGGGTTGGACTACACAGGTAAGTCCTCATTGAACAACACCGGACTCTGACCCATTATTGGAGTCAGTCATGGAGCAAATAGCGCCATGACTACCTCCAATCTCGGAATGAGGCCCATTGTTTTTTGCCACATTTCTCAATCTACTCACCATTCACTTTTCAGCTCCTGACAAACACTGTATACTCCCCCTACATTACCTACAAATACTTTACACATATTACTATAGTGTTTGTGGCCAGTGGCCACAACCACCACAATAGAATTAAACCATATAACAAGTATGTACAATACACCTTCAAGTAACAATAGCGCAGTGGGGAAAAAGTCTGGAAAACATGTTTGGGGTTATTTGTGTCCAAAAGAGGGGCAGGAAAGGGTGGGGGAGTGGAATATAGTTGATATGGAGCTGTTTTCCATAGGTGAAAAGAGGTGTGCAGGTGCCGCCGAGTCCGCGGTCACTTTTGGTGTCCGCGGACATCATTGGGTTGCATGGGGTTCAGGGGTAGTTCTGTTATTTGAAGGTGTATTGTACATACTGTTTATATGGTTTAATTCTATTGTGGTGGTTGTGGCCACTGGCCACACACACTATAGTAATATGTGTAAAGTAATTATAGGTAATGTAGGGGGAGTATACAGTATTTTTAATATGGCAGAATTATATATTTGAAGTGCATATGATATTTATGATCGTAGACCAATTGAGGATAGTGCTCCTTGATCTCACCTCCGCCTTTGACATGGTCAACCATTCAATCCTCATTAAACTGTTACATGATTCATCTGCCATTATGGAACGGGCACTAGACTGGCTGGCCTGTTTTCCTCACTAACCACCCTTCCCAGCTACAACTGGGCCATTTCTATTGCACCACCTCACTCTTTTCCTGTAGCATACTCCAGGGTTCTATCCTATCATTGTGGCTATTCAATATCTATCTCGTCCCTCTGGTTCACCTGATGTTCTTCTTCTTTTCCCATTTCTAGTGTTATGCTAATGACACACATCTTTCCTTGAAACTTTCCTCTACTAGTTTCTTATCTTTGTTTTTTATCCCTGATTGTTTGACCGCCATCCAGGAATTGTGTGCAGCTAATAATATCTGTCTCAATGCTAGTAAGATGGAGATCTTTCTTGTTGTGACACCTGTGACCTGTTTTCCTCCTACCCTCTGGCCACTTTCATTCGGCTCTATACTCCACCATCCTGTGAGACCAAAAACCTTGGGGTCATTTTTATGTACTCTCTCTCCTTTACTCCTTACATTTTGTAGCTTGCAAAGAAGGCCCACTTTCAGCTTTACCTTCTTACAGCCATTCTACTGCTTCTCACCTTCCCCTAGAAGCTCAGCATTTCTAGAGCCCTGGTCATCTGTAGGCTGGACTACTGCAACAGCCTCTTCTTCAACCTCAACCAATCAGTGATGTGATCAATGATATGTGTGATGTCATCTTTGATGTCTTGGGTGTTAGTGTTACCAGTGCATGGTGGTGGTGCGAGTTATGCTGCTTAGCTTACCATAAGTGGTGAATTTCTAGGGGGTTTCGGTTTTACTTGAAAGCATAACATCCCTTTCACAATTATTTTTCACAGAATATATACTGCCCTTGCGTCCTGCTTTGTTTTGCTGTGTGTTTTACGCCTAAATTTCTTTTACCACTTATTAAACTCGGTTTGTCTACTTGTATCCGAGTTTGTGTTTTTTTTCAGGCCCTTCAGTACCTCACGCTTGGAGTGCGTTTTTTTCCTCCATGTCTTAACAATGTATATATATATATATATATATATATATATATATATATATATATATATATATATATATATATATATATATATATATATATATATATATATCGTTAAGACATGGAGGAAGGAAAAACCGCACTCCAAGCATGAGGTCTGCAGGTCCCAGTAAACAAAGTAGCAAACTCGAATCCAAGTAACAGAAAAACGAGTTTAATAGATGGCTAAAAATAGTAGGCAAAGAACACACAGCAAACAGAACAGAACGCCAGGGCAGTGTCCATAACGACGCGCTTCGCGCTTCTCCGAGCGCTTGATCACGTTATACCCCAATATGCCAATATGGGTTACAGATCTTTCCTCTTGCCAGTGCTCTCAGAGAGCTCTGAGAGACAATTGTGTTGCCCTTTGCTGAATTGCATTATGGTATTTGTAGTCTCCTAGTGAAGATGGGGGGGAATAATGCCACAATTGTAGTTTTTTTTGCCTACATAGTTCTATAATGATTTCTATATTTGAGTGATACAATGGTATATGCACTTTTCAAGTTATCTTTTAAAGCAGAGCATTGTTGAAAGCCAGACATGGGGATGAGGAGAGGAAATGATGAGAGGGCCAGTAAGTCATGAGTATTTGCCAAGGATGGGCAATAGAGGTAGCAATACTGGCACTGGTGAAGTTATTTCCCCTAATTGTGGCTGTTTTTCAGGGCTCACGTAAAGAACACATGTGGGTGGACAGTGTAACTTTTTTCAGAGGACGGACGCATACACCTTGGAGTTTTTGAGGTTGGCAAGCTTGCTAAAGTATGTGTCTACCAGGATTTTACTTAGGTTGTCATGTCCCCACTGCAGGAGCTTACCCACAAGACCACAAGCATGTGTCTCGTATTGGGATTTTGTTTTCCAGCTAATATTTACCTACAGATTGCTGGAATTAAAATGTAAGCACCTTTTATACTTTTCCAGCATAATTATTGGAACATTTCCTCTCCCAGGTTATTTTTCTGGTGTTCATTACCAATTCTATTTTGTCTTGCGCATTTTCTTCTTTTGCAAAAGCAGTCTGTGATTGATGAAGGGTCTTTGAGCGATGGTTTGCAAGTGCTTTAAAATTTGGAGTGGGCATGGCCAAAGGCCATGACTAGTGGTCTGGTAGTGTTCTAAAATGGACAGTTTAAAAGCCTGCTATCTTTTATACATAACAGCACCACTGTGAAAACAGGTACAAATCAGTCTGAGATTGATGAACATCTTTGAGCGATGGGTGGTATGTGTTTTAAAATATGGAGTGGGCACAAACAAAGGCTGTGCCCACTGGCCATTACCAAAGGCTGTGGCTAGTGGTCTGGTAGTGTTTTCAAAAGAACAGTGGGCAGGGCTGAAGAATATGAGTAGTGGTCTGGTAGTGTTCTAAAATATACAGTGGGCACGGCCAAAGGCTGTGGCCACTGGCCATGGCCAAAGACCATGGCGAGTGGTGCAAATAAAAACAATGGTATATTAAAACCTTGGAGATTCAAGGAAAAAGGTTTAGTTGCACGGAAGTTAAGGCGAACAATACATTGTAAAACAAACCTTTGAAATTCAAGGAAAAAACTTTAGTTGCAGGGACCTTGAGGTGAGAACTTAATGCAACAAAACCCTGGAAATTCAGCTAAAGCCATGTTTTCTTCATGCCCCCTGTTGCGCTGCCTCATTGATGTCCCCCATAATGATATGTCCCCCATAATGCCATTTTGTATGTCCTTCTCTATAATATATATGTGCTCATTGGCTTTGCAGCGGGAACGCACCAAGTTAAGCTGGTCATGACTTCCCACAGCTGCTGAATTTCAAGGATTTTGTTGCATTAAATTGTATCAACTTAACTGCACTTTAACAACAGGTTTTTCAGTGAATTTCAAAGGTTTATTTACACCATTGTTTTTTTATGGGCCACTAGCCATAGGCTTTGGCCATGGCCAGTGGCCACCACTGGTTTCTTTTGGACCCACTAGATGGGCAGGGCCAAAGGCCGTTGTGACTATACATGTCTTTTGGGCCCACTAGCCAGGGCCTTCAGCTCTGGCCAGTGAACATGCCCCACACTGTATATTTTAAAACATTACCGGGCCACTAGCCATGGCTTTCTGCCATGTCCACTTTACATGTTCCCCCAATATGTCTCTTTTGGACCCACTAAGTAGCTATGGCCTTCGCCCCATGTCTTTTGGGCCCACTATCCAGGGCCTTTGTCCCTGGCCAGTGGTCATGGCTTTTACTGTGCCCACTGACTTTTTTTAAATACTAAATAGCCCACTAGCCATGGCCTTTGGCCATGGCCTTGGCCGGGAGCCACGGCCTTTGGTCATGTCCACTGCACATGTTTCCCAACATGTTTCTTTTGGACCCAATAAGTGGCCACAGCCTTTTCCCGTAGGCACTATAACATTTTTTTAGGTCTCTAGCCAAGGCCTTTGGCCCTGGTCAGCGAACACAGCCTTTGGCCTTACTCACACTATATTTTGAAACACTGCGGACCACTAGCCATGGTCTTCGGTGGAGCGCACTGTACATGTTCCCCCAATATGTTTCTTTTGGGCCCACTAGGTAGCTATGGCCTTCCGCGCCATGACTTTTGGGCCCACTATCCAGGGCCTTTGTCCCGGGCCAGTGATCATGGCTTTGACTGTGCCCACTGACTATTTTAAAACACTAAATGGGCCAGGAGCCACGGCCTTAGGTCATGTCCACTGCACATGATGCCCAAGTTTCTTTTGGACCCAATAAATAGCCACAGCCTTTTCCCGTAGGCACTATCTCTAGCCAAGGCCTTCGGCCCTGGTCAGCAAACACAGACTTTGGCCATCCTCACACTATATTTTGAAACACTGCAGACCACTAGCCATGGTCTTCGGTGAAGCGCACTGTACATGTGCCCTCAATATGTTTCTTTTGGACCACTACGTGGCCACGGCCGAAGGCCCTGTCTACAATACATGTCTTTTGAGCCCACTAGCCAGGGCTTTCGACCATTGCCAGTGAGCATGGTTGAAGGCCGTGCTCCGTTCATATTGTAAAAGACTACTGGGCCACCAGCCATGGCCTTTGGGCATGACCTGCGACCACAGCCTTCAGCCATTTCCACTGTACATGTTCCACCAATATCTTTCTATTCAACCCACTAGGCGGCCCCGGCTTTCGGCCGCAATCACTATACATGTCTTTTGGGCCCACTGGTCAGGGCCTTCAGCCCTTGCCATTGACCACGGCCTTCGGCCGAGCCCACTGTATATTTTAAAACACTAAAGGGCATCTATCCATGGCCTTCGGCCGTGTCCACTGTACGTATTCCCCCAATATGTTTCTTTTGGACCCACTAGGTGGCCACAGCCTTTGGCCATGGCCACCATACAGTTGGCCCTGAACATATATTTTAAAACACTACTGGGCCACTAGCAATGGCCTTCGGCCGTGTCCACTGTACATATTCCCCCAATATGTTTCTTTTCAACCCAGTAGGTGGCTTTCGGCTGTGACAACTATGCTTGTTTTTGGGCCCACTTGTCAGGGCCTTCAACCCTGGATATTTGGCATCGCCTTCGGCCGTGCCCACTGTGTATTTTAAAACACTAAAGGGCCACTGGCCATGGCCTTCGGACGTTTCTACTGTACATGTTTCTCCAATATGTTTCTTTTAGACCCACTACATGGCCACGTCCATTGCCCCCGGCCACTATAGGAAATAGGAGAAGACAGCATATAGAGAGGTCGGGCCAAGAAGTGTTCCCCGCACTGCCAGGAGGAGCAGGAGGAACCTCTGAGTGAAGGAGAAAGCGAGGCACACACAGGGAGGCCAACAAGACACGCTGCCAGTCAGCAGACAGACCACAAAGGAGCCTGAGAGATGCGAGGAATGCTGAAACTGCCAAAGACAACTGGTAAGACCAGAGAAGGAGAATGGGTTACTGGGGTGCTTCAGGTTAACTGCTGCGTACTGTTAGCAGGGAACAGAAGCCCTCAAAGGGGAATGGGGACATTAAGCTTAACTGGAGAAGGGCCAGTGACCCAAACTATAAGAAGTATAATTACTTGGTTACAAGAAAGAGCAAATGCAAGTAGAGAAAGGAAACCTGACATTTGCATGTGAACATTAAGCTGATTTAAAAAGCTCTGGCTGGAGAGTAAACCAGGCACTCAGCGTGTCTGGGACTTGCACCCAAGTCAAGCAGCAAGCCCTTGCAGAAGATTAAACCAGGCACATGGCGAGTCTGGGACTCACACCCAAGTAAGCAAAGGAAAAACCCTGGCAGGAGAGTAAACCAAGGACTGTAGAATCGAGACAGATACCCCCCATTTTTGAATTTGTGGAAATCTGAGAAACCGGGGAAGAGATCCCACCACTTTGGTTTTGTTGTGCGTCATAAGGGAAGAGCCACACTGCTTTCTTCTGAACAAGATATCAGAGGTCCAAAGAATGAACTGTGAAATATATCTATACATGACATTGTGAACATTTGTGAAAATGGAGAAAGTCCAAGGGAAAAGCCATCTACTTTGGGGATTGTACACACATAACATTGTGAAGAACCCTTCTCTGTTGAAACCCTGTTTTACTTTTCTTTTCTTTTCTTCACCTTCATGTCTTCATGTTCTGAAATTTGAGAAGGATCTGTTGGTGTACAGCTCAAATACACTCCTCTGTCACATTATATTGAGTTTAGTGTGTGAGGGTCAGGTTAGGATTTTGCACACAGGATGGAGAACTCTTTTGATACATCCTGACACAGATGTTCATTAGTTTTGTTGAGGCAGGGAAGCCCCTTATAGAGTTAGGGCTAGGTAGCATTTCCCCAACCCTTCATTTTTCTTTAATAAGAAACTTTGAAAAATCACCAGAAATGCCACTGTGTCTGAGTCTTATTCCTGATCCCGCACAGAGCCCTCACACATGCAAGGTAGGACAGATTAAAACATTGAGTGTATGTCATAATGCCTGTGAGGCAGGAGAGACATATAAATTCAATCTGTGTCCCCACTCTTGCGGGAGAGGAGAAATTTACAAATTTGGTGTGTGAATGAGATACTCTGTTCAATTATTGGAATATGTAGGGTAAATATAACCCACACACTTTTATTATGATCTGATAGTAGACACACAAAATGCAGCACACTTCGTACTTCATGCTGTGGTTGAGACTGCCATCAAAACTATTTTTCATTGTTATCTATATCAACATCCATTAGCACCAATATAACCTTTATTCTGCAGAGCCTTAGCTAATATTATCTATGGAAACCTCTGTTTCCACCACTCCCCTCTACTGCCAAGGGAGTCCTGCACACTGGGACATATATGTCACCCTCTACTGATCCAATTATAATCTGCTGCTAACTTTTGTTTTTCCTGTCACTGTGCTTGCAAAAGAAACATCTTGCCATATTGAACTGGGATATGGTGCTCATTCATTTTAATGAACATCAGTTATTCAACCTGAGCCTCATAGAGTCTTCTCCTGTGTTCAAAGATAGTAACACCAGCATCACTCAAAATGTGCTCTAACTGCATACTGGCATGTGGTCAGCATAGGATGTCAATGGCTGCATGGACAAATGTTGCTGGCCACACTGACTGATTTGAGAACCAATAAGGCGTTGTGCCATTGTCTGTGCCAAGGTGGCATGTGTCTCTCAACTATGCATCCACCATCTGTGCAACTGCAGGCCCACTACTGCTACCTGTTATTCTCTCAGGCCCAGACAGATTGAAGAATGCAGAATCGGTGCGCAGTTTGGGGGTGCTCCGTCCCCACGGTACGTTATAACGTGATCACTGCTGTGGATGTAAACAAACAGTGACATGGATGCCACGTGATACAGCACATGATATTAGATACGCGAGAGGAATCCAATTGAAAATCTCACATGGTTACATTCGAGAACATCACGTGACCGCACGCAAAACATAGGCGCGCTAATCACAATGCTCCACTCATTTTCACTTCCTGTTTAAAGGATGACGTATGGCGGCTAGATTTGCACTTCTAGCCACGCCCACGCCAAATACCCGAAGACGGAACCGTACGGAGTGAAGCCCAACTACAGCAAGGTAAAATACAGCAGCTAGTCGCATGCGTTTTTTGGTGAATGAGTACCCGCGAGATTTAGACTCACCCTCATAGATATATCTCTCTCTTTTTTCTCCTTCCCCATGTGTTTTTCCTCCTGGTTCCCTGTTAGTGTCTACATGTGACAGACCCTGCATGAAGAAGCATGTGGTAGTAAAACGTGGACTCCGAGGCCTCTTGTTCCAGTTTTTTACCCACTTACGGATAGAATTCTGTTTAAAAAGGTATTTGTCATGTGACCCGGAGTGAACAAGGATTACGTTATAGTTTCCTTCCTTTTTTTTTTCTTCCCTTTTTTCCCTTTTGTTCTTCGCCTTATTGTCTTGGGTGATAGACTTATTGAGGTCTACTCACGTGTTGTGTGTTTCTATCCCACAGAAGAGAATTGAGGTGTGATGCCCTAGCACATTTTGGATGAGAATATTCCGCAGCACAGGATCTATACGCCTGGTGCGTATTTCATTCGGCCAAACTGTCCAAGTGAGAGTGCAGTTGAGCCTCTTGGACCATCCTCTGGATGGTAAGCACCTGCCACACACATTTGTAAAGTGATGTACTAGTAGGGGCACAGGAACAGAGTCCTGTGTGTGGGAATAGTTATCCAGGGTGGCAACGGTAGTGATGGGCACCCATTGTAGACTCGGACCTCGGTGTTGTACCAATGTCGGCTGGTGGTGTTGATTGGTGAACACTGTTCCTTTTAGCCAAATTGAGTTATTTTTGATAAAAATAGAAAAAAAGCTCACAACTGGTAAATTATATACTGGTTAGTTTGGTAGGGCATGTGGACTTTGTTCTAATTGCCCTTCTTGTTTCTCTTTTTCCATAGGTAACTAAACGTTTCAACAAGGGGTGTGGCTGTGGATATACACCCTATAGGAATACCAAAGTGGCCCATTGTTCTATTGCCATTATTTGTATTTCTTTATAGGCATTGATAGGATTGTATCAGGAGAGAATCAATTAATGTGTGTGTTCTCGTGTTTTATTTAGTGCACAAATGACTGACATAGACATGACAGTTCCCTGACGAATTTCCTTTAATTTTTTGTTTATACCCTCTTTTTTCCCTTTGTGTGGAGTGGTTGACGGAAAGAAACATGTTGGATAATAGTATGTTGAGAAGGGTGTGTATGAGATGTGTTGAATGAGAGAATGCTGTATATGTTTGAGAAAACCTGGTGTTACTCTGTTTAAATTTTTGCGTAATTGCACTTGCACGTGACACTTTATGTGCAGAATACCTCAAACTTGCAGGAGAGCCATTTTGCTCTGTCATGTACACCCTAGACTGACGGTTTTATCTATGTCATTGCATTGATGTTTTCCCTTTGTCTTATCTAACACTGATGAAATAAGGAGGGTGAATTTGACAATTAGCAAACTATATTGTTCTCCCTCCCTGAACTATTCTATGTCAGTACAATCTTTTCAAATGTACTGCTATATTCTTCAGTGAGTGTATGATCTTTGTATAGATTTTATGATGATTTGTTCTGTAGATTAATAAAATTGTATATTTTTCTAAAACAATTGCCTATTGATTTAATGAAATAAGGGCTGGCCTTTCTTCCCTTAACCCCTTTTGTTGATCCGAGGTTACCTACGTTGAATTGAAACAAGATACCTGTTGGACCTGTATGTCTAGTTTTAAAAGTTGTTAACCTTTGTTTGAGGGTGGTCCAACACAGGCTTTTCTTCCCTCTTTTCCTCCTTAGTGTTATTGGTTCAAAGATAGTAACACCAGCATCACTCAAAATGTGCTCTAACTGCATACTGGCATGTGGTCAGCATAGGATGTCAATGGCTGCATGGACAAATGTTGCTGGCCACACTGACTGATTTGAGAACCAATAAGGCGTTGTGCCATTGTCTGTGCCAAGGTGGCATGTGTCTCTCAACTATGCATCCACCATCTGTGCAACTGCAGGCCCACTACTGCTACCTGTTATTCTCTCAGGCCCAGACAGATTGAAGAATGCAGAATCTGAAATTGAGAGCTGCAGAGGTGTATGTGTGAGATTTGCTCACCTTACATGGTGTGCACCTGATACAGTTCCACTGGAATGGGGTTACCAGATGAGTACAACCCTCTGACTTCTGACTGGCTGTTGGCGATGCTCAGTTGTTGTTGTTGCCTGTCCTTCAAGCTTCTGCTCTGCAAGCCTGTGATCTTGCAAATGCCTCTCGAGTACAGTCTTGCATATTCCAACTATGTTTGCTGTATTTGTCTTCCTTCGGCCCACAGTCTGTAATTCAGACACTTTAACCTAAAAACAGGAAACAACTGATGACACAAAAAGATTTTCTTTCATTCATTTTATACATGGCTAATTCTGAAAGACTTCCAGCAGTTCCCTCACCCTCTGCACTATGTCTGACTCGCCTTTGTTTGCATGTTCCATTGCTTCTTGTGGACAGGTTAATTTCAGGCAAGTAGATCCATGGAAGTACCTCACTCAGTGACACTGAGCTTTGGATGACATGCCATGTGGCTTCCTCAAAGGGCTGTAGCAAACAGCACATACTTCACATTGGATGCCACTAAGTCGGGATGAAGAAGGCCACAGTCAATGCTGAGCTTTGGTTGTAGCTTTATTCAATGACAGTGTTGCTTTGCTCGCAGCAGCAGTCAAATTCCGGCAGGTCGGCAAAGACATGTTTAGCTGATGGTATGGGAGTTAGTGCTGCACCTGGACATTCTGGCACTGTATCGCTGGCTGAAATGTGAGCAGCCACAGCAATCATTGCATGGATATAGGGCACATGCATTTTTATTCACAAGCATGAATGCGGAAATGACATTGATGTCATTTGATATGATATGATATGTCATTTACAACGTGTCTGTACACAAGTGTTTCTAGGTGCGGCAAGATAAGGGAGGGAATACAGTAGGAGGACAAAACAAAAGATCTAACTAGGCCTTGTGTCATTCCGATTGCGAAAGTGCGATAACGCAAGTGCAGTGGGGGAGAAATGAGAAGAGGGAAGTGCTAATATTGGAGCCATTGTCGGCTTCCATCCAACCCAGTGCTATCTGCAGCAATTTAGACACTCTCCCACCACATATTCCACTTCATTCCAGATGTTGGCTCCTGTGTTGGTGCCTACAGCAAAGCCTGGCATTCACAAGTGGACATGCAGCAGCTACGACTTCCTGGGCCCTGAAGAGCAACGTGGCGCAATCTGCTGCTGCAGCTACGTTATCAGTGCTTTCCCCACTTTCTCGCTAGTAAAGTGGACATTCCCACCCTCTGACCTTTCCAAGGTCTTTCACGCTGCAAGAACGACTGCGTCATAAAGCAGAGGTACAGCTTTGCATGAAACATGAGTCCAGCTGCAAATTTACATGCAGGCATGAGCTCCTGCCATCAGTACTCTGAAACCTTTGTTTTCAATACGCTTGCACTGCCGAAGGTGCCAGCATTATTGCAAATTTAGCATTGAGCATTGAGCAGGTGTATTCATGGATGTTACAATGATAAAATGACTTGCTGAGGCTGGGATAGTACATAGACATTGTGCCCTTACCACTACTTTGGATGCTGCTAATGGGACTGGTACTGCACTGCTACTTTGCTACGGGTCTGACACATCTCCCAGTTCTGGGTTCGCCCAGTGCCAGCATGCTGCTAAGTGTTCATTGGCTCCTCGGTGTATGCTTAGTAATATGTTGGGCCAAACATTCTGCATGTCTCATCATATGGCCCAGCAATGATATGGTGCCCAGATTGGCCCCTGCCTTCCCATTGAAAACAACATTTGTGGACAGAGTACAAGTGGAAAGATGCTGCTCCTGTACAGCGAAATTCCACACCGTGCATATGCCCTGTAGGTGTCATTGCCAACTGAGCAGAGGCAGAACAAGAGGGACCAAGGTGGTCTACAGGGCACACATGTACAAGAGGTGGAACTGGATAGTGTTATGGTCCGGTAGGTGATGTTGTTGACTGACAAGCACCTCTTCCAGAGTGAACACAGAATGAGTGATTGATGGAGTTATTTGTGCACTCTGAACCCATGCATATGTTGTGTTGGTAGAGGGTGCCCTTTCTGGCTGTATTTGTTGCTCGGTTTGGGCTCAATTTCAGTCCTCACAGCTGCAAACACCTCTCCCAGTGTTCTCTTAGGAGAAGAGGGGAGGAAGTCAGCATCATGGCCATCATCATCACCACCATCATTGCCATCATTGAAATCAGATCCCAGATCCCAGAGTAGTGGAATGGGTTGGAGATACAGTGGGGGTGCTAGGCCGTGAAACAGTCTGTTCCTCTAGCAATTGGGCACGGCTCTGATGCACCTGACCTACTGTGAATACTGCACATCCGAACCTCCCTCAAGATCTTCTCCTCCTTCTGCCACAGATTCAGTGTCAGCCCCCTTCAGCTGCTGACACTATGGCCCACAAACACCACCGCTTTGCCAGTTCAGAGGAAACATTCAATGATTCCTAGTTATAGTTTTGACAGTCAAAGTTTCGAATGCCAATAGTTCCGACACAAAAGTGCTGGAAAAAAAAGTTTCAATTTTTTTTTGGGGGGAGGGGGTTCCCCCACAAGCCCCCATTTTTTTAAAAAAAACACTTCATTTACAATACGAAATAAAAACAAATGATATCAAAAAAATTAATTCGAAACTTTTTTTCGGCACTTTTGTGTCGAAATCTTTGGCATTCGAAACAATTGTTTCGAAACTTGGACAGGACACCAGATTCAACACGCTAAGGCATTCCTAGGTTTGTAATCTTAGCCAACTTCAATTAGACTTAGGCACCTGTTCCAAATAATGTGTAAAAGCTAAGCCCACATCTATAAACATGAAATCCTGGGTATAAGGAGGAGTTGCCTCATCGCCCCACCCAACATAGTTGCGCACTCTTCTGAAAGCCGCTGTGTCGTGCTTCGGAGATGAACGGTTTTTCATATTCTTTACCCTTGCACACATTGTTCCTTGACGTGCTTGTGACTTAAAACGAATGAGCATGCTGGTGAAGGGCTGTGCATGCCTATTACCTAATACCCACTGCAAAGATTTAATACAGTGCTAAAACTTGTCATTGTTTTTTTAATGTGATAATTGTACATGACCCAGGGACAATAACAGCCTCGTGCAGTATGTTCTACGCAGACTCTGCTAATACAATTAGTTAAAAACAGATATGCTATTACCAATTCGGGCATTTTACATGATTTGCCATAATCGTCCACTACACGCAGGGATACAATTAAACACTTACGATTCTTTTCTTGTAAATTGATAGATTCAGAAAATCGAGCAGCCACTACGCAGGAATGTCAAAGATATGACCCACTTTGTCATTCCACATTTCCACAACAATAGTCTGTTTAATGTCGCTAGCATTTATTACTGCTCCTTTTAATGTTTGCTTTATCAATTGTATTCACATTATGTATTCTTAAGCATTGCGAAAAATATATCTGGCATTTGTTTCAGGTAAACCTCATTTTTCTATAAATTATGCTGTATAGATAGTTAAATCCAATTATATAGATTTCTAATTGTATAGATAATTAATCTATCTATACTTTTTGTGTTGCAGATAGTGTGTCCAACTATTCAACCAATATTCTGAGCAAACGGGTTAGAGGATCTGTCGCCACCACCAAGCGCGGGCTTTCAGACTGGGATGTGTACAGTCAATCAAGCATTTAGACTTTACATGATCCTTCAGATATATGTAGTCTTGAATAGGGCAAAGCTATATGCAGTATAAACGGCTTATGATAGGGTCCCACAAACCCTATTGTGGCAGGTAATGAGGGATAGGCATGCTTTGGGTCATCTCTTAGCTTTAATACAACTCTTGTATCAAAATTTGATACAACTCCTGTATACTGACAACCAAGCAACCGTGCGTTGGGGCATGGCAGAGGAATTGACAGCGATGTCTGGAGTAGAGAAGGGAGTTAGACAGGGTGGAGTCCTTCTGCTTATATATAAACGGTTATCACCGATTTATTAGAAAGTAGCCATGATGCCTCCACCTAGAGCATGCCAAAAATCCCTGCTCTTTTTTTTGCAGATGATGCAGTGCTCCTGGCAAGTACCCCCGTCGGGCTCACACATAGTCCCTTCTCTCTTTCCATGGCAGCCATTCATTTGAATGGAAAAAAAAGAAAACAACATAATGGCCACCATGGAAACGGAGAAGGGACTATGTGTAGTCCATTCTCCCTTTCCATGGCTGACAGTCACGGAAGAAACCCCGGAGCCTCGGCGATGAAGCAGAGGCTTCAAAGCCTTCTCAGCAAGATAAGGCCCGGGCGAGGGCCAATGAGCTTGCTTGTAACAAGCTCATTGACCCTCACCGGGTACTAATTGTGTTTTTGTCATTATGAATACTATATATCACCATTCTGTCTTCAAATTATTCCTTTGCGGGAGTTGTGGCATCAATCCAAGTACACCAGTGATTGGGGACATTAGAAAGGAGAAGCCCAGAATAGTATCCTCTCTTGGAAGCACTTCATTCCAGAAGACCATCATCTCAGTACAAAACAAAAACATACGGATGATCGTTCCACTGATTGTCCTCAGGGACCAGCAATTGTCAGCTGTGAACAATTCACAAGACCACATTTTCGCATTTTCCATGGCGACCAATACAGATGATGGATTATCCTCTGTTGTGTATATCTCAGATCCAGGTCTACTTTCCCGGGGGATAGTCCAGAACAAATTTAGATCCACTCCTCTCAGGATATGCTGTGCCCCAACTCAGACTCTGAATTGTTCATAATAAATAGTCTGGTTTTCCGGTAGTTAGCAGGAAATCAGCCTGATATACAAAGCATATGATATACAAAACACTTGGCACTGCGCAAATACACTTTGCACTGAAACTTTCATTGTGCAAAAATAATTTCACCAATTAATTGATCGGCCTTTGCATTGGTCCTGCACACAATACGCAATGCCCAAGTCCTTTGTGCGAGGTGCAAGGGATTGGCCAGCGCAAAGAGGAAGAAGGGGGCAGAATATGCAAACTTCTTTATTAAAGTAGGACAATGAAGAATAACAGGTGTGTGTAGGGAGGCACTGTGTGAATGCACCAACAGGCCCATCAAGTGCAAACATACCTGTATTTACAGATTTAATCTTGCTTCTGTGCTAACTGGAACTGACCCAAATTATACAGCCACCTTTGACCAGGTGCAAAGTAGAACTGCACCCTGCAATTCTAAGTATACAAAGCGCAATGCAACAGCAGTGAAATCTCACAATCGAAATGTCACTATCAAAATTTTACGATCATGCCCCTTCCTGCGTTGCTTGCATTCATACTGCTACATGGAAGATGGAAGAGGAGCCCAAAAATCTTCCATGCCCACACAACTGTTTTCAGGATGCCAGATAAGGAAGTGTATGGCACATGCCACTTCCCCCCACATTTCCTCCTGGAATTTGTCAGGGTGTGGGAGAATGGCCTGGTGTCACCCACTATGTGCTCACAGCCAGTATCACCCCTGGTGAAAGTGCTGGCTGCCTTTCAATCCCCTGGCCACTGGCTTATTCCAGCAGAGCACAGTCATGGTTGGGGGTATTTCACAGCCCAAAACAATCATGCTTCCTCCACGCGTGCACAGCCACATAGACATGCTGTGCACTCTCCACGCAAGGCAAAGAGTGGCTCGGGAATCCCGCTAACCCAGCTGAGGCACACTACAAAGCAGCTCACATTGCCACTAGAGCATAGAGGAGCGCACATTCAGAGTGCTTAAATCACGCTTCTGCTCCCTCTACCACTCAGGTGGAGTATTGCTATATTCACCACCTGTTGTATGCAAAATCAAATTGGCATGTTGCATCTTGCATAATATTGCCAAATATCATGGCACACCAATGGCAGAGGAGGCTTCAGCCGCAGCTGCAGTTGGAACCCATTGCTTAAGCAGGCCAAAAGGTGAGGATACAGGACGCACGCAACAAGATAGTTCAAAATGACTTCACATAAATAACATCCTGTGTGGAATACACACACCAAACTCACATCTTTGATGGCTTTCAATCATGAAACATGGCAACTGCAGCTTGTACATAAACAACACCCTGTGAATGACTGTCTTAGGTTGACAAACAGTGTATGCTCCATAAACGATAAAGTACACAGCTCCACTAGCCGTGCGATGCAGTATATTAAGGAGGGTTGTGATGGTGGTTATTGGGCGGAAGTTAGTTGGGATGTCGGGGTCAAGTGTAGGTTTCTTTTAGCAGAGGAAGGACTCAAGCATCCTTTAGGCTGGAAGTTACTGACCAGGTGGAGAATGGGGCCTTGGTTTGCGTGGTAATGAAGGGGAAAGGGGTTCAGCACAGTCCTTGGTGACATCGGCAGGCAGGTGTCCCCCTGGCAGCGGGAGGGCTTAAAGCCTTTGATGATCTGGATAACCTCACTTTCTAGGACTGGTTTGAAGTCAAATAGGGCTAAGTTTAGAACTGAGGCCGGTGGCCCGGTAATAGGGGAGTTTGCTTAATGAGGGTTTTTTTATTAGGATCGGAGCATCTTAATTTTATCTAACATGGAATTTTGAATATTGCAACACCAAGTGCTGTCCTCGATTCAGTTAGTTAGAGGGGGCGCAGGAGATTCAAGCTCACGCAGAATTGCGAAAAGTTCATGGAAACTCGATTTTGCATTAGTAATGCTTGTGTTGTAGGTGGCACCTTTTGATTGGAGTAT
The DNA here is from genome assembly GCF_040938575.1 of Ambystoma mexicanum. Taxonomy (NCBI): domain Eukaryota; kingdom Metazoa; phylum Chordata; class Amphibia; order Caudata; family Ambystomatidae; genus Ambystoma; species Ambystoma mexicanum. Next base: position 152,861,332 of record NC_090933.1, read on the forward strand.
TGTCTGTTTGTAAATCCTTTGTAAGGAAATGAAGCAGGCTTTATTAGCTTCAGATGGGTGGTTTATCAATTTTGTTTCCACCTCCAGTTTTTTCAGTGGGGGGCCTTAAGGTTGGTTTTACTGTGTGTGAGGGGAGCCACCCTGTTGATAGCCCATGTCAAGGTTTGATTGTAGATGTCAACCAGAGTAGCATGGTCATCAGCTAGTGGTTGGGAGGGGGAGAGGCCATCCAGCAGTAGCAGAATGCAGGTTTTGGTTATGTTGCGCACACTTTGTGTAAGCATAGGAGGCAAAGGCATGAGCCAAGGTTGACAGGGGGTTTGCTGCTGGTAAGGTGAATGAGATAATATTGTGATCAGTCCAGGGACAGGGCAAATTGGAAGTGACTCGGACATTGCAGTTAAGTGCACTACAGTAATCAAAAATTGACCAATAGACAATGATGACAGGATTCCATATGTATATAGTCAAATGTTGTTACCAATACAAAATCTTCATTTCATTTCATTATAATAGTTAATTGAATTGATCACAGACCCAACTCAGACCTTTTATCCATTCAACTTTCTTTCATAACTCATACATACTATACTCATACCCAAAAATGAAATACTGGCATAGATATCTAATGTAACCTAAACCAACATATATAACACATTTCCTAAATTTAACTCATATATTTCACAGATGTATCCCACTATACACATGTAGGGGAATGATTGTTTGTTGACATGTGTTTTGGTTGTATTTTGTGGGTGCAGGATGTTTTGCCCCAGTTGTTCAGCTAACCTTCCTCAGGACGGAGGATAACAGATGAGTGTCGTTTTCCTCTATGATAAATGGGGTGAGCCCCGTGATCTACAAATATAATAATAAACTAATTACAATGAATTCAGGAAACCTGGTCATCTCAAATAATGTGGAATAAATGTAAGCTTGGTAAATAATCAAATTGTTACCCAAGCAGGCTCACCTAGGACAAAAGTTCCAGCGGTGATTACTGTTGTGTATATTCACCTGGAGGACCACAGACCTATACCAGGTACCCTTTGTGGATCCTTCTAGTTAAGTTCACTAGCCAGTCCAGGATGCAGCCTTTGGAATGTGTGGGAATGAGGATGCATTGAGAGAAGCCTAATTCCTTAAGGTAGCTCACTAAGGTTAAAGCATTAGTGTCAAACTCATCCTTGAGGCCCAAGTTAATGTCACCAAGGAATATGGGCTTGGCCGATGGTTTAGAGAAGGAAAGGAGGTGCAGGAGTTCCTCTTAAAAGGAGAGGAGTGGTCCTGGAGCACGGTAGACCAAGCAAATAGTTATTGTAGTGGTGTGTGAGAGGCTTAACTTGATGGTCAGTACTTCACCTGAACAAATGGTTACGTTATAGACTTCTCTAATGGAGAGCAAATCTCTTGCAATAAAGATGACCCCCTCCCCCTTTAACCTCAGTTCTATCTTCATGGTAGATGGTATATTTGGGCAGAATGTCTAGGAATAGGGCCAGGCCCGATGCAGCGTGAAGCCAAATTTCAGAAATGGCTAGCAAATTAAGGTTATTTGAGGTGATGATGTCTGAGATGTCACAGGAGTGTGCAATTAATGTTCTGGCATTCACTAGGGCTCCTTTTAAGGATGTAACAGTAGGGTTCAAAGTGGACTTACTATACTTAACATGGCCAGGAGTCAGAATGCAAGATGTGCAGCTATTGAGTGCAGGTGTGGAGAGGGCTTGTCCAGGGTTCTGTATACTGCGCGCTTGCAGTGCGCCTGCTTTGTGCCTGATTTGCGTAATTGATGTGTCACAACAGTGGTGGAGGCTATGTCATTGTTAATAGTGCAGCTACTAAGTGTGCTAGTGATGTTACCCGAATCATGGCAGATCAAGATGTGGCTAGACATATAAACATTGGAACTGGTGGTGGGCGAGTTACTATCAGTAGGTCGTGGTACAATGGTAGTTGGTAGCCAATGTTGTAGTGGTGCTCAGGGGGTTAGTGTGTGAATTTTCTAAAACAACTAAAGTGAAAGTAGTGACTTTGAAAAGAGTGGATGATGCTGGTAAAGGCATGCAGTTGGGTAAAGAGTTATCCAAGGGACCTGACTGAAAGTCTGCAAAGGGTATGGGCATGAGCGAGTTGCATTTCTGAGTGCTCTTCAGCGCTTACTCCTGAAAGGTGGAGTCAATGGACAGCCGAAAATGTGCCTGCGGGTGTGATGTACGTGAGGTAAGGCGTGCCAGCCTTGCATTGCCTACTGTTAAGGATATCAATCAGGTGACACGCACCTTGGTCTCGGCCTAGTATGCAGCGCACAGTTGGAATGCTATCGCTTTATATTATACAAATTCAGTTTGAGATGGTACACACCTCGTATCACACCCCCTTTTCAAATACCTCGGGTCACTATGGACCATGAACCAGGCTGGTTGGTGAAATGCAATATTTATTTATTTATTTATTTTAAAATTCAAAAGAAATCATACACTTCTTAATATGAGGCAGCAATCACCCCAATGGGGTGATAATTACCATGAGAATGTGAGCAATGCACTGGGTTAAACCTGCTAGTGGAACATAGGCACAACACAGCGGAATAGGAGCACTTTTTGGTTTAGGAAAGATAGCACCCAAGTTAGAATTTCCCCCTGCAACGTTCCCTCAACCCACAAGTGGATAAACAGAAACAGCAGGCAATCAGGAATAAGAGACAAATAACAGAATCCAAATCCGACCAAATCCGACCTTCCCATCCCAAATAAGAGAGAAAAATGGATTTTAAACCCCTTGCAATGTTATGAAATGACACTCGGAAATTGAGAAATAAATAATGAATGTGTGTTAAAACTCTAAGGTAAATACAAATTCTCACTTAAGCAACAATGCATACACTCTAACAATCACAAGCAATGGATTACCAAGATCATACAATTGAAAAACAAGTGGAAAGTTTAAAACAGTTTGCCGCAAAATGACATGTGTAAAAGTTGCATTCTTTCAATTCCCACCTTAAATTACCCAAACGGGTCTTAATAGAAATGGGTGAAATACACTGATTTGGAGTACGGTTGTTGAGCTGGGGGATAGAGGTATATGACAGGGACAATATGGAAGTAAAAGTACATCTCTAGCTGGTAAATTGGAGGAGTTATACAAGATATAAAAGGTGCGCTTTGAGTAAAATTAGGCTGTGAAGAAGAAAAGAAAATCAGTTGTGACAAGAACAGTTTTACTTTAAACTAGAGGATTCAGGCTAGACCACCAAAGACGGACACAGAAAGATCCAAGGTTGATTCGCGAGCTCAACCCTATCACCCCAGCGCCCAACCTTGGCGGAAACCAGTCCAATCACTCGAAATAGGAGTAATGGCATAGGATTACACAAGACAAACTTGAAAAGAGAAATGGCGTTAGCACTAGAAATCAAGGGTAGGGTTGCATGGATAATTCTGACAGTTTTACAAGTTGTCAGGATAAGGATATGATGGCTTAGAGAGTGGGATAAGGACAAAGGCAAGCCAAGGTATACTATGGGTTTCTACGGGGTGGTCATTTATACTCACAGTCCACTTTTAGTGTTGGGATTTTTGGACCGTCAACGGTTCTGGTCCCTACAAGGAAGTGCGCCTGCCAAACAGCTGGGCAGTTCTGGTCACCGGATGGCAAGGACTGGAATGGCAATTCTGGTCACTGGATACTAAAGGTCAGCTGGATGGCATGATGGCAGCAGGCATGCAGTTAGTGGTATCAGGATGATTCCCAAAAACACCACAGCTTTCCCCTTTGGTTATTTGGGAATTTTAGTGGGATTTTAGAATGGAGGCCTTGTTGGGATAGGATCAGCAATGATCAGGTTTTTGCAGTGGGCCCTGGAGTAGGGTCAGCAATGCTTTGGCCTTGTAGTTGGAATCTGGACTCAGCAGGATGAATGGAACAGGAACGCAGCGCAGGAACGTCAGGAAGAGTGTGTCTAGAGTCTTGTCAGGGACTCTTGTTTATAATGCATAGTGACATCATCAAAGTATATGGCTGGGGCAGGCTTAGCTAAACGCGCCTCTAACAACTGGAGGGTGATAGTCTCCGCCTCGCTCTCAGCTGGTTGGATTTACAGAAAATGATGTCAGATTCATGACGTGAGTTTTACAATGTCCAAAACCTCCCACAATTACTTTACTTTAAAAACAATTTTTGCCCTAAATGGCACCTTCATACAGTGGAAACATCTAAACATGTACATACGCAGGTTACATATTTTATGCAGCGCATAGCAGTCCAATCCTCCAGTTTTTGAGAATTTGTTTCATCCTTCTAGCAGTCTTTTGCGCTTTTCAATGGGATTTCTATTACTCAAAATTCTATAACTTTATAGATGGGTGTGGATTATCAAAAGGGATGTATGTACAGAAATTCGCATTTACAACATGGATGCTTTTCTTGTAATCTGCAAAACTTTGCCATTTCTATTCCCAAAGTGTCAGTGAATTCTACCATGTCTTCAATGAAAGCCCATAAAATCATATTTAGACTACAACATTTTCACATTTTAACAAATTCTTGCTGCAGAGATAAAAGTCTTTAAAGTTTATTTATAAAATAGTCTTTGGAAGGAAATGGCAGTGCTTTGTCTGTCAATGTACCATTTTTTTCTTTCTCAGCTGCCACCAACTGTCACTTCAGACCTGTGTGGGGTGGGGGTTCCCAGTTTGATTGAAGGTTTTATGGCCCCCTCCACTTCACAGTTAGTGTCCCAGAACTTCTATTGTCCCAGCCTGGAGCACAGAGAATGTGTGACGAGCGTGTGAACTTTGTTTGTCTTGGCCCATTCACAGTTTTTCAAGTTAGCAATTATCACTTTCATGTGCTGGAAGATTATGGTGGCACCCTTCTTTAGGGGAAGCCTTAGCTCTATCAACTAGAATAACTTGTTCTTGGAAGCTTGCAAAATCTAGCCAAGTCAGTTTAAAACCTTTATTTTCTTTTATTTGGTTTTGAATAAAAAAAATATGCATGTGGAATCAAAATAGCCCATATGTGTTTCACTGCAGCCAACCCCTTCTCATTGCTAGGCAAAAACAAGCTTTCATTCAACATATTACTTTTCCTTTAAACCAGGCAATTATTTTTCTTTTGTTTGCCAAGCCCATTTTACACATGTGCTGAAAACTGCTAACATTTACTTTCAAATTCAATTTTGCCATCTCCATCAGATTCCCTCTCTGTCCTACATCCATGGTTATTTTCCTGAGTGCCGGGGTTTTGTTTGAAGCACAGATGTATATCCTGGGCATGGCAGGGCCTTATTAATCACAGTGGTTTAAAGAAGGACAGATGACATATCATCAGCAGCATTCATTTAAAGGTGAAAAAAGTTTCCTTTTCAATGGGGATTTCGGGTTTTTAACAAACCAGTGCTGCCTTTTCACTTTCTTCCTTTTGTATATGTCAGAACACACTGGCACGCTCTCTGTGTGTTCCCTGGTTCCATCCTGCATGATGTGTGCTTGGCAGGACGGTGCAGCCATTTTTTTGTTCTCGCTGCAAAACGCAGTTTTGAAGCCATGGCGCTCACAGGAGCCAGCACAGCTATTTTTCTGTTTCTGCCCAAATGCAGCTTGGTGATGTGGGGAAATACTGTTGAGTGCATGAATATATCCCACACTACGCAGGGCAACAATATACAGCATGAGATTCGGGTAAGCAAAGTCTCCAAATGAGAGACTATGTGTGTGGCAGGGGAGACGAAGGGTATGAGTAGTCCAGGAGGAGTGGCACAGGGTGGGAGGAATGTGGAGGGGGGACTCATTGTGTTGCACAGGAGGTTTAAGGGTATGGAAAGCGTAATTTTTCTTCCAGATGGGCAAATAATCATGTACCTTGCGGGATGCGATTGCTTGCAGCCTTCCATGGCCTGACAGGGCCAGACAGGGGATGAGCCCCTCGGCCTTAGCAGTGGGTCTTTGTAGGACTCCCTGGAACAGGAACCAAATGTAGTGAAGCCATCAATTCAGGTGGAGTCTTAGGCGCGTATTCGGCCGTGCACACAGATAATGTTGCAGATGTTGTGATAGGGCAGCCATTTTAAAAGGCTTTCCACTCAATTAATATATAGCCCAGCAGGGCTTACCTTAGAAATGGGTCCTGGTGAATGCATGCAGGTATCGTGGATGCATGCTGTAGTGTCTAGGCCGCACTCCTGTGCCATGATGGTGCTGGCGCAGGGTCATTCAGGGGATGAGCCGCTCAGCCTTAGCAGTGGCCCTTTGGAGGGGGGCGGCGTTGCTTGCCGGCTCCCTGGAACAGGAACCAAATGTAGTGTAGCCGTCAAATCAGGTGGAGGTGGTTATTCGACTATGGGCACAGATAATGTTGCAAAAGTCAGAATTGGACAGCCATTTTTAATAGGCTTTCCACTGAATGTATGCACAGTCGAGCAGGGCCTAACTTAGAGATGGGATCTGGCGAATGCATGCGGGTAGCGTGGATGTATGCTGTGGTGTCTGGGCTGCACTCCTGTGCCGGGATGGTGTTGGCACAGGGCCAGACAGGGGATGAGCCCCTCAGCCTTAGCAGTGGGCATTTGTAGGGGGCCAGCATTGCGGCTGGCTCCCTGGAATAGGAACCAGATTTATTGAAGCCATTGAGTCAGGCGGAGGTGGAGGCGGGCGTTCGGCCGTGGGCACAGATAATGTTGCAGAAGTCGGGATTTGATGGCCATTTTTAAAAGGCTTTCCACTGAATGTATGTACAGCCCAGCGGGGCTTACCTTAGAGATGGGTCCTTGCGAATGCATGCGGTTAGCCAGGCTGCATGTTGTGATATCTGGGCCACACTCCTGTGTCATGACGGTGGTGGCACAGGGCCAGAGAGGGGATGAGCCCCTCAGCCTTAGCAATGGGGCTTTAATTGAAAGAAGTGGAGGGCTACCTCATTGAGAGCCCCACAGTTCATCAGAGCCAAGCTGCGCTCTAGGGAAGGCAGCCCCATCCAACATTCTAGCAGGTGAGGGGTTGGAGGGTTTTGATTGACTCGTTTTGGAACCTAGTATGGCCTCCTTGGGGGTGGTCTCCTGACCTGGGCCACCTCTGGTCTAAATTGGAGAATTAGTTCTACCAATACAAGCTCCCTGTACCTCCAGCATTTGATAATCGAGACTGCTGGGGGTCAATGTTTAACTACAATGGACCAAATGAGAAACATTCTTTGAGCCCAATAGTCCTGCTACAGGAACATGCAGCTACAAGGGAAAGCAATGCCCCTAATAGCCGGCATCACCTAGTAATGGGTCATTAAACCTCCAGTTCAAACCTCTAAAGATCTAGATGTGGTATGGGAAAAACAGGAGGATATTTTGGGTATCCCACTCTTGAAGTTGAGCTATCCAAGTAGGAAGCATGGGCTTTCTATTGATACCACTCAGATTTGAAATTAGCTATATCTAAGAGCTTGTAATCGCCACTTTGTAAATGACCAACTGGCAAAAGATACTTAGTTTGGCCATAATAGCTCTTCTCGAATAGATCATGTACTAGTCTTGACAAAAGACTGGAAATTAGTAAAAATACTTTATGCTTATTGACCGGTTCGAAAGCGACCATAGACCTCTATCAGAAACTTTTCGGTTCCCAGGTGATTGTGAGCCGGAAACACGAGTAGCTGGAAGAGCAACGACAATATCAGCGGCTAGGCATGTTCTTCGTGCCATCAAGTGGACGAAGTTGGAGGAATCAAATAGAATCATTGATATATATAATGCTGCTTTAGGGTGCATTGAAAATATATGTAACAGCGATCATACAGACTGGGGTGTGATGGCAGATTCTGATTCCCTTGTAAGATGTATACAACCCCTAGTAACCAGTTCCAAGTCAATAGTTAAAAATGGGGCTTCCAAGAGTGAGGAATGGTTAATTGCTAAGTAAAGGGATGCTGAAAAGCATCTATTCAACTACTTAAAATCAAACTCTGTTGTGGATAGAGACCTCCTTCAAACTCTCAGAAATATGTATAAAAGTATAAGAGAAAGAACGCCTTTGTGCGTAGTAAATAGGATGATATGCAGGATGCTGTAAGTAAGGGTGACTCTCTGACGTTTTAGAAACTTGTCACAGATACTGATCTCCATGGGCATACTACCATCCAGGCTTGCATAGACCCAGACCCCTGGCTTAAGCACTTTGAAGATGTATATAAAGATAATTACAGACCCCCTTTACATGCACATGAAGAAATGATAGATCAGGGAACACCTAGAGTTAGAAGACCAGAATTTCAGCTTCACTATGGGGGAGATCACTGATGCAATAAAATCGCAAAATGGGGGCAATGCACCTGGCCCTGATAAGATCCCGATAGATCTATTTAAAATGAACTTATGGGGTCGGCACTAATAGTAATGCACCTATTTAATGCTATGATTGCTACTGACACAGTCCCTGCTTCATGGCGAAGAGCAGCTATTGTCTCGGTGTACAAAAAAGGGGGAGGGGAGAGCCCTGCTAATTATTGCTCCTGGATGGGACAGAAAAGTGAAGTATTTGAGTCGGACACCGTGTGATGTACGAGGTAAGTTTATTTACATAGGTATGGACCCGGCGCCCTGCTCCCCACTCACACTTCCAACTCCCTCCTCGACTCTCAACCGACTCCCTCTCCAAATGCCAAAGCAAACCCAAACATTCCAATATCTCTTGTGCAGGCAGGAGCGCCGTCACTAACATAGAATAACAAGATACAACATCACCCCCCCCCCCCATTGCAGAATAATGGAACAGCTTTGGATAACCACCAACATAGGAACAAAACTAAGATCAGAATACTTTTGAATACAATAGAACCTGAAAAGGAAAGTTTAAAAAAACAATCAGTCTTGATGCAACCACAAATGGTTTCGATGACATGGTCTTATTGACCTGGTTCTCTATTGTTCAAATGACATTAATTCACCATAACATAGTCTCTGGACCAAAATGGTAATCTCTTCTCTCTTGAGTCGCGTAGCATTCTACTTACAGAATTAGTCCCAGAAATGTTTCTCTGATGGATGTAATCCACATCTCTAGTCTCAACATTCGTACCAATATTACTTCTCTGTTGCAAATCATCAAGATTCCTCTGCAACCTAGTATCCACATTAACATTTCTCACATCATTTTGGATGTGAACATCATCTCTAAACAAATCAACTGCTCTTGTGTTAAATTTAAACCGTCTATCTTTAGCACACCCTCCTTTCCACCACCACTTACTCACTCTATTCAAATTCCATACGGAACCACCAGTAACTCTAACCGCCCTTCTAAATACTTGTAACACCTCAACGGGGCTGCTATATTTAGATTCTCCCTTTCTCACCCTGCACCCTAACTTTACCCTCACAAAATCACCTGGCAAAATCCTCAAATTGGATTTAGAATCTCTTAAATACATCTCAGATTTCTTCTCCTGGTGCTCACAGGTTCTCCCATCCTTCATTTCTAAACTCCCCCTTTGATTAACCTATTCAGGGTTGAGTAACGTGTTGGGGTCTCTCCCTCTCATCAATTCAAACGGAGATACCTCCAACCCTCTTTTGACCGACGTCCTCACACTCCAAAGCTTCTCCACAAGAGCCTCATCCACAGGAATGTTGTTCCTTAAAGCCAACTCCACAGTCTCTACCACCATCCTGTTGCACCTCTCAACTAACCCATTAGTCTGGGGATGATACAATGCAGAAAACCTCCATTCAATTCCCGACTTCCTGGCAAACTCTCAGACATCTCTACTTTTAAACTGGACACCATTATCGCTAATGATCATTTTTGGAAACCCTTCTCTCCTGAAAAAGTGCTTAAGAAATTTGATTATTTCAAAAGAGTCCACTTTACTAACGGCTTTTACTTCTAACCAGCCTCAATAATATTCAACCATAACTATCAGAAATCTCTTTTCACCTATCAACTTAACATAAGGTCCAACAATATTGATGCCCAGCTTCTCCCATGGTGCCTTCCCCTTATCTACATTAATCGGTTCTGATTTGAAAATGTTGCAACTCTTATCGCTGTTCTGACATCGCCAACAATTTCGAATGAATTTTTCAATCGCCAAATCCATTCCTGGCCACCAGTACTTTGACCTCACATTGCTTTTGGTACCAGTGATGCCAGGATGTCCTCCTTTTCAATAATTTCATCACACAATGTTAAGGGAGGGATTAACTTGTCACCTCTCAGTAAAAATCCATCTTCCATGGACAACTCATCCTTCACTTCCCAGAACTTCACACACCTTTCACTAATTAATCTCTTCTCTGGCCATCCTGACTCAGTGTATTTCCTGACCTCTTGTAGAACATCATCTTTACTGAACTCATCTAACCAAGTTTCTTTCGAAGTAACCTCAAAAACAACTGCCACCATCTCTTCATTATCTTTGACCTCTGTCTCATTGCTCTTCAACGGCAAACGTGACAAAAAGTCAGCAATGACATTTCTTTTCCCTGGCACATATCTCACTTTAAAATGGTAGTCTTGCCGCTTGATGCTTAACCTGGCTAACCTGGGTGAAGCCTTAGACATCCCTTTCACCGTAAGAACCTCTATCAAAGGCTTATGATCCGTTTGTATCAAAAACCTGCTTCCCCACAAATATATTCTAAAGTAATTTACAGCCCAAGTGCAGGCTAACAGCTCTTTCTCTTAAGGACATGCATCATAACCCTTTGAAATACCGCTGCCGTGGATTTATTTATTTATTTATTTGTATTTGTAGAGCGCACTACAGCCCACAAGCATTGCGGCGCTATAGCAGTACTCAAAGAAGACTCGCTTAAGGGTTACAGTGAAGCCGCCCAGGTAGATAGACTTAGTGACGATACAATGCATGATATAGGGTTACATACATATTTAGATCATGGTACATTGCGGGGATTGCGGTTGCACAATGCAAGTCATACAAAGAGACTGGTTTTGATGGCCTTGCGGAAGGCTGCATGGGAGTCAATAGTCCTAATGTGAGGGGGGAGTGAGTTCCAGTGGGTGGCTGCCATAGTTGGGAAACTGGTGCCGCCAGCCTGGACTTTGCGTGTTCTAGGAATAGCAATCAAGTTGGAGTAGGGGGTTCTGGTGGGCCTGGAGGAAGGGGGTTTAGAGATTCTCTGTGCCAGGTAGGGGGATGCCAAACCGAAAGGCATGCGCTTGTATCTGTATAACCCATGTGGTGTAATGAATGCTGTGATGTCTCTACAGTCCTCCGGGAGGGATATCTGATGATACGCACTAGAAAGATCAATCGTAGAAAATAAGTCTGCACTTCCAATACGTTTCAACATTTCAGAAAATATCGGAAGAGGAAAAGTGTCAATTATAATGTTCTTATTGACATCTCTTAGATCCACACAAATTCTTGGTTTCCCATTCTTCTTAAGCGCAACCACAATGGGGCTTACCCACTCCGAAGATTCAATTTTTTCTATGATCCCTTCTGACTCCAATCTTACCAACTCCTGTTCAACTTTGTCAGCTATAGCAAAAGGTATGGGTCTAGATTTCAAGTGTTTGATTGGCACTACTTCCTTTTTGAGATGAATCCTATGTGCAAAATCCTTTAGCAAACCCATCTTCAATTAGGCTTCACTTTTTCTCGGTTGACTTTGATTACTATTCACAACCAAAATCTGCTCCTCTTCTTGGGATCCAATCTGATTCTTAACCCAGCTTGATCTCTCCATCTGATAATGTTCACTCCCTTCTTGGCCACATAGACCTTCACTTGTGCTTGTCTGTCCTTGAATTGGATGATACATGAGAACAAACCAATCCTTTTGATCTTTGATCCTTCAAAACCTCCCAGATCTCAAATGTCAGAAGCCTTCAATTCGCTTTTAAAACAGCATGTTACCAAGTTTCTCCAAGTTTTCTCAGTAATGATTGTCCATGGCGAGGAACTATCCACTTTCATCTTGAGCTTCCAATAGTCGAATATTTCTACACAACTCGGGCATTTGAATTCTCCTTCTGGTGGCACACAAATCAGGAATACTCTTTCTTCATCTGATTCTTCTTCCTCATCTTGTATGGTAGAAACCTTTTTTTTCGTCTGCAGGTGACAGCAAAATGGCTTCTGATCCCACAATTACCACATTTCTGCCCTAAAGCCGTGCACTGTTTAGCGTAGGCATAATGGCCATACCTGCCACAATTGTAGCATCTGTCCCCTTCTCTAGACTGTGCGCTTAATGACCTGGGTTCATTCTTCATCCAACCTTTCCCTCTATATGAGTTTCCTCTATTTTTGAAACCTCTAGGTCTGTTACTCTTGACAGAGGTGTTGTCTATTCATTCCTTCATTCTTAATGCACTGACCATGTTCTGTTTTTCCATCTTTGGCGCAATCTTGCCACTTTGTTGTTGCATGTTATGGGCAGCTTCTTGCTTCTTGCTCTTCATTTCCTTAGAGCACAGTTGACTGTGTACAATTCATTTGGCTATAGCGATAATCTCTGGGAGGGACGGGTTACCCACCATCCATAATCTGTCTTGGACCAAACTGTCCTTTGAATGGATAATAATTTGGTCTCTGATCAATTCGTCCAGAGTGATACCATTTCCAAAATGACAAGTGCACGACAAAGTTCTCAGTGCTGACACGTATTCCTCTATCGACTCATGCTCCTTTTGCATCCTTGTATGGAAATTATATCTGTTTATGGCTACATTTGTCTGCGGAGCATAGCATTTGTCCAACTGCCTAATGGCATTTTCATGCTCATCAGCATCGCCCGCTTCATCTCCTGGTAACTCTGGTAGTTCCCTGAATTTCCTTTGCCCTTCTAACCCCAATGCATGAAGTAGTAATAACTTCTTTTTGTGGGAGGTAAGTCATTCTTGCTCAACCGTCTGAATATAATTTAACCAAAATTCCTTCCACTCTGGCCACACAACAACAGGTTGACCTGGTGTTGGAAGAAAACTCGCCGGTGGCTGAATACTGATGCCCTGCATGTCCAAAATGTGCTTTAAAAGTTCTATCTGAATTCAATTTAAGTGAGTCTGTACAGCCCGGTACTTTTTTTCACTTCATTTAATTTCAGTCACTTACATGAGACTGAAAACATAAGAACATGGAAGAGAAAAGAAAAATATTTTTTTTTTCACCCTGGGACGAAAAATTAAGAAGATTTAGACTGTCCCTTGCAATTCTGCCTGACTTCCTGGCCGTATCCGGGATCGTCACGTGATCACAACCCTGGAGGAGGGTCCTTTACTCTAACACCAGTCAACGGGCACCCAATCGGCTGCAAAAACGTATGATCAGTGAGCCCATTAATTACTTATGCTTCCGCATCAACACCCTGCACGGAATCGTGTCCAATTTCCTTAAAAGAAATGGGCGATCTTCACGAACAATCGCAATGTAAGCGTCTGTTAGGAGTGGCTGCTCTCGATTCTTTCCTTCGCCGCTCCGTAGGTTTGTGGGGCGTCGGTATCCTCGTCGCCAAGTGAAGTATTTGAGTCGGACACCGTGTGATGTACGAGGTAGGTTTATTTACATAGATATGGACCTGGCACCCTGCTCTCCACCCACACTTCCAACTCCCTCCTCGACTCTCAACCGACTCCCTCCCCGAATGCCCAAGCAAACCCAAACATTCCATTATCACTCATGCAGGCAGGAGCGCCGTCACTAACATAGAATAACAAGATACAACAAAAAGATATTTGTGAAGGCCCTCCTTAAACACCTGCAGGAATAGGTTGTTGCTGGGGATCTTATCAGTCACCTCCAAGCAGGGTTTCAAGTAGGTAAAAGTACGTAAGACCCGTGCTTTCGCCTGTTTTTAATACTACACAAATATGTTGTCTTAAAGAAATCTAAATTGTTTGTGGTAATTATTGACTTAAAAACAGCGTTTGATGGAGTGCCAAGAAGATTGTTATGGCAGTCATTATTGGATAACAATATCCGAGGCCGTCAGTTGAAGCTTGGCTCCTTCCTGGAAGCAGTTAGTTGGGGGGGCTCTCTCCTGGGAATTGACTGGTTCTTTTGGGGTCAGGGGAGGTGTAAGAAATTGGTGTGTTCTTGCACCATTACTGTTTAGTATCTATATTAATGGAATTATTAGGGGGTTGATAAGGAGTAGCCTGGACTCCCCACGGATGGGCACCAATAGCATAAATGCCCTATTTTTTGCATATGACACAGTCCTCCTGTCAACTTCCCGTATGGGCCTAAAGGCAACCCTAAATAGCTTTGCTTTGAAATGTAAAGAATTAGGCCCTGAAATTAATGCAAGCAAGACAAAGGCTTTGGTTTTCAGACCTAGATTCTCTACGTAGCACCTAATACACCAGTGTTGATGGCCACGGGTTGGATCAAGTATCTTTTTATGACTACTTGGTTATCCGGTTTGTGGAAAGTTTCCTCTGGACATCCCAGCTTGTAAATGCCAATGGCACCCTAGAGACAATGGGGCCGTGAAGAAATATTTTCTCAGGCATGAGGCCTGGGGGTGCTGTCACTTCAATGTTTGAGATCTACAAACTGCAGGAAAAATCCTCTGCATTGTATGGGGCCAGTATGGGGCTATATTAACGCCCAAAACTTAACAATAACTGAAAATAAATTTCAGAAAAATCTGTTTACGCTCCCCCAAAATTCTCCAAATACACTCTCTCAGGTTCAGACTATCTTGTGTCTACAATAGTACCCGTATCACTCCCCCACTCCTGACCTGAGGTTTCTGAGTTGAATTCCATTGGTTCATCAGAAGATGTCTCCACAGGCTTCCCTCTCCAGGCGCTACTGGTCTTCTTCTTTACCGTCTTTGCCCTTCTGTTTGAAGAGATAAGGAGGGGCTCACCTGGAGACCACTTTGCTAGTCAGGCGATATGCCCGGTGAGAGGGGGCTCCGGAAGCCCACCCCAAACCAGGCAAAAACCGCAGCAGAAAAAGGTTGGGTAGTTTCAGGTGAGTTGGTTTGTCAGAGTAGGTATTTACAATCCTCCTTGTGATACTGCTTCTTGAAGAAGACTTTGTTAACCAGAATGCACTTGGGTGCAAGGAGAATGTCCAAGCCCTGAAGTAGAATTCCAGTGACTTCATGGGCAGGCATGAGGAGAGTCGGCAGGAAGTGCGGAATGCTCAGGGTCAGGGTTGAAAATAAGCTCACAGCAAAGGGACACATGTTGAAAGTAAGCTGCTGCACATGTACACGTGTGTTTGTAACCGCGGGCAGTGCAGAATCTTCGGGAAAACAAGAATACTGCGAACATACACACACGCTGGAAAAGACGCGAGCAAGGGGAAGACAAAACTGGCAAATGCAACCGCAAGAAGCACAGCAGTGAAAAGAACAAACAGGAGGCAGAAAAACTGGGGAACGGCAAAGTAGGCAGAATAACGAGGAGTAACACAAAACAGGAGCTCTGTCTCAGCACTAGCGTTGGAAGGAAATCCAGTTGCAACGCACCGGTTGCCAAACCTGACTGTTAATTATAGTCTTCGTTACTAAGGAGGACTAGAGTGTAACTTCTAGGTAGAAGGTATGATAGAAGCTCAGTCCTTCTTCCATTTCGTCCATCTGTCCCACTGTCTCCATAGGCATTTCAGGACACACTAATTGAGATGGATGGAGTACGATCTTCAACCAATAGGTGACGAGGTGTGTCTAAGACCAGTGTTGTGCTGGATTAGGATATAGGGAACTCCTCAACTATTTAAATCCCGGGCGGCATTAACACATGTCATGACATAACAGGGAGGATGAACCATGCCTTGGCTCCTACACGTGGAATCTGTGAGTTTGGTGTGTTGCATGCTCAAGCATGATGCTGTGGCTACTTGACACCAAATATGTCAGGTGATTCCATGTGAATCTTACAGGACAGAAGTGTAAATGACACAGCGCTCAGCAAATAAGGCAGTATATCACCCAAAAACGAGTGTGCATATACATCTTGAGGTGGCTAACTACAACCAGCATGCAGCAGAAAGACAACCAATGACACAAAGCCCATGCAAAGTAGATCAACACCACATGTCCACACTTCATGATGTAGGCCAACTCCCATCTTTGGTGACAGTGACAATCCCCCAAATATCACCAGCTTGACACTTTCAGTCACATCCCTACCTGTGTCACATAAAGCCCCCATTTGAATACATAGCCCAACAACCATGCACATGCATGACGGTGCACAGCCTTACCTCCTGTAGTGCTGGTGTGTTGTGAATCCCACACTACCTCCCCCCAACACTGTGCCTCTGCATTTGTGTTAGGAGGGCTAGTATCCAGAAGAGGAGATGGGGACTTGGAGTCAAAGAGAGGGATCTGGGTGTATTCACTGGAATGGTGGGTGCTGGCTGTGCAAGGCGATCTGAAAAGATAGGGGAGATTTGTCACCAATAACTTAAGGTGTCCGTCAGACTGACTACACATATCAAAAACATCATGTTTCAACATTACCTTTACCTGAATATGGGAGCCAGTTCCTTGGAAAATGGGCACATCACTTCACTTCACTGTACATGTCAGTATGTACAGTCCTGCAGATCAATCGCTTGCAGAGTAGCATAGGCAGTTACCCATCTGCCCATAGAGCACTATGGCGCTGACAGGCCCTGACAATAGAACATAAGAAATAGAGTCCACATTGAACTATACGCCACGCTGCACATCATGTGACTAAATTCCCTTGGATATTTTTCTCAATTGAATAGGGCTGGAATAGAATGATCCGGCCAACATCACTGCACGTGTTTACGTGCATGTAATGTGGTGTGGGAATTATATATGTCAGCCACACATGGCACTCACCAGATGCTGCAGCGTAGGTGTCCATGCCTCCCACGCCAACCACCTGCTCACTTGTGATGAGGCCACAGGCGGCCTATTCAAATGGAGTGAGATCTTCGACATGAGTTGATTCACTGCCAGTAGCCTGGGCAAAGGCCACATTGCTGCCAAGTTTCCTCTTGGCACACCTGGTGAGGTCATCCATCCTCTTGTTGACCTCGTCCAGTGTGCACCTCTCCACCCCAAAGGAATGTATCTTATCTGTGACCTCCTGCCACTTCCTCCACCGCTGGGTCACAGAAAGAGTACTACCAGCCCAGGGGTAAATATCTACATGATGCTGCACTGCATAATCAGTGAGAATGAGCAACTCCTCATCAGAGAAGTGCTTATTGCTGGCTGACACCTTCTCATGAACCTGTGGCTTTTCCGCAGTACTGGGAGGGTCTGTGGCCCTTGGTGGTATTAGTGCCTTTTCCTCACGTGATGCTACTGGTGCCTTCCTCCCTCATGTTGGTAATGGTGTCTTTGGCCCACATTTTGTCTGTGGGCCCTTCATCTTCCTTGGTCCCTCTCCTCTGTCAGATCCCCTCTAACTCATGATATGTGGATTGAAAAAGAATGTGCTAAATTCCAGAGATCCTGCCTTTGCGGGTCTCAAATTCACATTGTGCCATCCTGCCTTTGTGTGTATGAAAAGGAAAGTCCTCTGTGAACGTGGGCCTTTAGGATGAAGTGCTGCAAATGCACTCTGTGCATGTGCCCCCTATTCGTAGTGTTCCGAGTTTGTATTGTGCAAGCACACGCACATCGCGTGCACCGTAACTAATGGAAATTACGCGCAAAGGGCTTTTCATCTAGATAACTTGCAATGCTGCCTCATTGAACTTAGCTGTTTCTTAGTTGTACTCCTGCTTTCTGACTTTCTGTGCCTCCTCCTACTTTAGCATGCCTTCTCTCAGCAACAACTCCTTCTGTCTGGCATCCTGTCACTGGGTGCTGACTACCGTCACTGCTTTGGAGTGCCTTGGAGTGATTTTACTGCACTACCTGTTCTTCTGTGTGTTCCCTGGCAGTCTATGAGACCACCTCATCTGCTAAATTTGGAGAAGCACACCTCTTTTGTACCATTGCAGCTCCTATGTACAGGTATAGTCAAGACCCTTTCTCACCCCACCAGCCTCAGCTTTACCATGTCTGCCACTTCTTCCAGCACACCTAAGGTGGCAAGGCTGAGGGCCACCAACTTCTCTGCAGCAGAAGGGCATTCAAGATGAACATGTCCTGAAACATTTTTTGTCCCTCTTCAATCCACAGAAGCTGCTTGGGACCTCTGGATGTCGTAGGATTTTCAAAGACATAATGGCTGCTGTCAAGGTAGTGTGTATGGCAGTCTGTACCCCAAACCACATCAAGAAGCGCTGAAAAGACATGCAAATTCGGAGCCGTATGAAAGCAAGGGATACCATTGAGGCTGGACCCACCGTGGCAGTGCATTCTGCAGGCGACCATCGGACTGCAGATTGCACCATCTATTTTGCTGCTATTTGTCAAAATATAGGTATGTGTGGTGTGATGAATCTGGTGGAGTTAACGCTTATTTTCTGGCGGTTACCTCCTCCCATGTGGCCAGGGAACGGCAGCTGCTACCTGATCCTGGGGATGGCTATATGAGGGAGTATCGCATAGGAGGAGACAGCCTCTGGGCAGATGTCATGGCTCCATCGTGTGAGACATAGTGTGCCCAATTGACCCTTGAAAATAACCTTTCTATGCCTGAGACCATCATGGCCTATAGTCATACATCTTCTCCCTTTCCTGTGAAGAGCAGGAAAAACCTTTTCATCAAACCTATAAACCAAACTTCCATTTTTTAATCTGCCTTGACAATCTGGTTAAATCACCTTTTTCAATTCCACTTGTAAATCAACCAGAACTGACTTGCAATTAAAACCCTTTAAAAATGCTTATCCAAATTCCTTGAATCAAGTATCAACAATGGACTTCATTTCCCAGAATGCTTGAAATACTGGGACGAAGAAGAGGAATAAAGCAATGTGGAGCAAAAGAGACTATAACCTCGCAAGCATTCTAGTGTTTCAGCAGCCTGAGCAGAGAATGAAGAGGAAAGATGGTGTGTCAAGTGGAAGCCGTGGGAGACCAGCTGAGGTGGAAGCAAATTGGAACCCTTCATCAGCTGACCATGAGAGGATACAGTAATGCCAGGCAAAGGCCGTGAGTCCTCGCAGAAGCAGCTTGGGCACTGGAGCTTATCAGCGAGCATGCAGAGTGCAAACAATTGTGAACAACTTAACTGAGAGAAAGGAAAGGAATGTACATTTTGGAAAAGAGGGAATTAAGTTACAAACGACCCCTCTTCTAATGAGTGAATGCATACAGTGCAAGTATCTAGGAAAAGGAGAGTGGATAATATATGAGCAGGATATATTATCCATCACAATATAAGAGCAACTTTGGGAGCGGGTACAGACCCCAAATGAACAAAAGCCCTGGCAGGAGAGTATACCAGAAACCCACAAGTGTGTGAATAGCAGAAGCCCTGGCAGGAGAGTATACCAGGCCGTCACAAGTGTGTAAATAGCATAAGTCAGGGAAGGAAGGTATACCAGGCTGTTACAAGTGTATGAATAGCACAAGCCCTGACCAAAGAGTATACCAGGACATTTCAAATTTGTGTATCAGAATTCCTGGTCGGAGACTATACCAGGCAATTTGTGTTAAACTAGAAGGAAGGAGAAACATAACCTGGCAGAAGGATATATCAGGTGTGCTGAAAAAAACAAGATTACAAAGTCAGACAGTATTTTTGTGTGCAAATGTTGTAGTTGTCCAAGAGATGCCCAAAGACTTTTGTGAATAAAAACTCAAGGAGTAAAGAAGAATCTAGGGTCAGGCAACCTCCCTCTAGAACAAGGGCCGTTATTCTTGAGAGGCCCAAAGAACTGTTGTGTATGAAAACCTCAAGGAGTTGAAGAACTTTTGTCCGACCCATTTATTCTTCCATCATGAACACTTTTCTAAACTACCCAAGGTCAAAGACATTTTCCTTTTCACCTTCGAGTTTGTTTTTAGTGTGATGGTCAGAATATAGCTTTGGACAGGGGACAGTTTTTGTTTGGACATTCTGACACTGATGGGTCCTTAGTGTTTGGTTTAGGGAGGGAAATTCTTCTTAGAACAAGGTCAGAGAGACATTTTCTGAAACCCTTTTATTTTCAATAAAAGTCTTTAACCACAATCATTGCTGATTTGTGTCTGAGTTTCATTCCTGACTCCTCACAGTGGTTTAATGTATGCCCCTGGAATTAAGCTAGTTTTATGGTGCCTCAGTTGGACAGAAATCCTTTGTTACTAACATTTGGGGAGCATCCACGCTGCAATTCTGCAGTTATGCTATGGTTGGGGAAAACTGTTTAGATGCTAGTGAATTCTTAGATCCAGTAGACACTAAATTAGGATTAGAGCTCTAGGCCTTCAAGGTCAAAGGAACATCCCAGCACCTGTGTTTGAGTGGTTGATGCTGCATAATACTTAGCACTATGAGGCCTCTTTGAGGAGTTAGAGCTTGGTATAAGCTGCACAAACATCCATATACCAACTTTAAAAAATCTAAGAATTGATACCTTTTAGTGGACTAACTCAAAGGATGAGGTATTGACCTATCATATTCATAATGTACAAGCATAGCTCTACAAGAGAAATGGAGTGCCATACATCATGAGCGAAAAAAGCAATGACTGCATGCAAGTAGTGCAACATTATGATAAACATACCACCATCATCCAATATCCAGAAATACAAAAAAGGGAAGCTAAATTAGCTCAAGATACCAGACACCTATCACAGTTTATCAATTCACCTTTTAAAGAGTACAGCCATTTCACTTTCCAGAGACAGTGCAGTGGTCAAGATATTCCCCTCTCTTATAGCATACAGCATTAAAGATAAGGGCCTGATTTGCAATCCCGTGTTTTGATATAAGCCCCATTTAAAAACGCTTTTTGAATGCGGCCTTACAGCTCCTTTTAAAACCTTAGCAGAGTTGAATTAAGGAGCAGGGAGACTAGAAGCGTGTTCCACATTACTGGAGCACACTGGGGAAAGTCTGCCTGTGGCTTCACTCCCTATGTTCTCTGAGGAATTCTAGTCTTAGTATTTCCTTGTGCTGCACATACACTGCATGTATTTAGTGCATGTGCCTCCAGAGAGCTGCAACTTTTCTGCAAGACTTGCAGGTTTTCCTTGATCCGACAATCTTAGTGTTTTACCTTTCAAAATCCCACAGATCTTTTCATCAAATGGTGGCAGCAGAACGAAAAGGAGGAACAGAAAACAGTAATGATTTTCATTTTCTTAGTTTAGGGAAAGCTCAAAAGGCTGAAAACTAAGCACGGATTGCCGTCCTGAGAACACTACCTGTGATAAGAGCAGAACAGCAGTAATCATGGAAAATAATAGACAGTTATTGCAGCTTAGGGACGTATCATAAAAAGTCACTCGTTGCGAACAAAGAGGACAGCATGTTCCATGCTTCACATTTGCAATGTGTGTGTGCAAACTGTTGCTATACATCGCGTTACAACACTAGTTATTTTGGCTCCCCACACCTAGCGGCAATTAAGTTTGAAAATGCATGACACTGTTAAAGGTAAAAAACATATATCTTGAAATGCTGGTTTCAAAAAGATACAAGCTGAAAGCAACGTGCACTACACCGCATATATTTCACACGTGCTCTCTGAATGTGTTTGTATATATGTGCGTAATCACAATGATGCAATCATTTATCTACGTCTGCAAATGTACGAGTTACTGGTTTCTGATGTAATGATATTAAAATAAAGTGTTTTTTTTCTAAAAACAAACTACATTGCATGCATATGGTTAGCCTGTGCAGCTTTGCCTGCACATAATTAAGTATCACTGTTTTTTAATGTTTATTTGACAGAACTGTCCCTTACTGTTTTGTGTTCCTCCTTCTCATTCTCCTTCTAAGATCTGATGTACAATGTCACTGTATAATTTTCAATTAATCCCATGAAAATATAAAAAACTTGGATTTTAGCAATTTTAAAATTTGGGCACCATGGCATCAAACCCAGTAGATGGGAAGTTGTAGCCAAATGGCAAATGGCCAGACGAGGCAGACACAATAAAAACCGCATTCAAACAGAATATTTTGGAAGTTGTCAAAGAAAAAAAACATATTTTAGGGGTAATCTACATTTATAAAAACTGAAGTATACATATTCACATGAACACCAAGCCGCGTTTGCTTTGTGTGGGAAAACAAGTCGGTAAATGTAGTTATTTAACTAACTAAACAATCTTCTTCAAGTTTCCTTTGCACATGTAAAGTACAGCCAGTTGTAAAATTCATGTCCTTCCATTCCGTTGCTGGGCTAATATGGAAGACTCTGAAGCCAAATGTTGACATTAACTAAGCACAGTTACTTAGGTGGCATCCATTTCAAATATATTTCAAAAGACAGAAGCCATTTCAAGTCTAAATAATCCTTGCAAATCCTCCTCTCCAGCATGCCACAAATTGGAATCAGATAGCGACTGATATTTTTCTTTTACGGTTTTGAGGAGGGCTCACTTCAGCCCTGTGCTCAAGATATGGGAAAGATCTTCTCTAATGCAAAAACGCCAGGACGTTTGTGATGCCTGAAAGGATAATACTTACCTCTCGGGATAAGAGTGCCAATTTTCATGAATAGTAGATGCTCAAATGACTGTTTAAGTTGTTAAGAATAATTTCTAGATCCTAACCATTATGTTAGATGAAGAAGAGAAAGTTCTCAATCTTTGGCTGATGTATAGAACACAACCCCAGGTACTATCAACTGCCTGCTCATGCTAATCTTCTAGTTAGGAGAATCCCCCTTTGTAGAGTTTGATCATCATTACATGACTGCTCCCGTGTAGGGTGCACAATCATCATGCAGTATCAACAACATGTATGGACACACTAATTATGTATGTTTTGGTGCTCATAACTAATCATAAATGGAGCGGGGCCTACTAATGTATCTACAATCCCCGCTATCAAGAGATACATTGCTAAGAACTTCATATTTGCATGGCTACAGCTCAAGCTGTATTTTTGGACCACATGACAGATATTTCCTCTTCCTTAAAGGATCAGTATGCTAAAAAGCCTGCTTATTCACCTTCATTATAGCATTCTGTTCTGTCAACATATTTCAGCAAATTCTTTCAATCAGATGCATTCCGAAAGACTCATTGCTTAAGAAAGACCACTCTCTATGTAAGAAACAGGGTTTCCCTCAGGTCCACTTGTCTCTTAGAGTGCTAAAAGGGAGGGAGAAGTCAGGCGTAAGCTCTTGGGGTGGTGGGACAGTGAGGTTAAAAGTATATAGTGATCCCCTTTTGTTCACCATCTGTCGATTACTATCTTTCTTCCAAAATTGATGTAATTTCTTTTCGTTATTGTGCCTCAGACGTGGGGACATAATTTCTTTAATCTGAACATATTACTTGTAATGTGTGGCAATGGTACATGCATGACTGCCTGTCTTGCTAAAGCTCCTAACTCATTTGAGGCAATTCCACTGTTCATTGCAGTGGAAGAAAGCTGCGGTCACAATGGGTCAGTGTGGCTAGTACACAGATAAACATAATATATGTGCTTTTCCAATGCATACTGGCGCACTGTCGCTAGTGACAAACACCCACATAAACATTCAGCTCCCATCACCTGCGTTGTCACCTACCACGTTTGGGTACTCAGATTAAGACATATAATGCATGTAATGTAACTATACTACAGTAGTCAGACAGCACAACAGCTTTGGTGTGCTCTCCTCAGCCTATAAAACAACATGTGCATAAGAATGTTTTGGTGGGCTCTCTCCTCGGCCTACAATATTAACGTGTGAGTAAGACTGATTTGGCATGCTATCTTTTGAAATACAAAAAAAATACCTACCTATGAGTGCTTTGGCATGCTCTCGCCTCAACCTATAAGATTAACGTTTGACAAAGAATGTTTTTCATACTCTCTGCCCCCCTACCGAAAAAGGATACTTTGGCATGCTCTTTCCTCTTCCTATCAAATTAACATGGAACTAGGAATGCTTTGGCATGCTCCCCTCCCACCAACAAACATTATATGCACATAAGAATGATTTGGTGTGCTTTCCTCGATCGACAAATCAAAGTGCCACCAATAATGATTTGACATATTCTGTCCTCTGCCTACAAAATGAATGTGTGACTAAGAATGTGTTGACATGCTACCCTCCAACCTCCAGAAACGATATGGGCCTGAGAGTGCTTTGGCAGGTGCTCTCCTCTGCCTTTGAGATGAACCTTTGACTGAAACTATTTTGGAATGCTCTCTGCCCACCTAATGAAAATTGATGATTTTATGATTTTGCATTCTCTCTCTTCTGGCCATGAAATTAAAATGGAACTAAGAATGCTTTGGCATGATCTCCTCCCATCTACAGAAATTATGTATGCCTAAGAATGATTTGGTGTGCTTTGCTCCACCGAAAAAATTAGTGTGAATAAGAATGCTTTTGCATGCTCACTCCTTTAACTACAAAATGAATGTGTGAGAAAGAGTGCTTTGGCCTGCTCCCTCTGCCCACCTATAAAATTAACATGTGACTAAGAATGCTTTCCATATTCTCTTCCAACCCATAACAATGATGTGGACCTAAGAATGTTTTGGCATGCTCTCTCTCAGATATAAAATTAGTATGTGACTAAGAATGCTTTAAATTGCTCTCTGTACACCTACCAAAATGTTGTGTGCCTGAGGATACTTTGGAGTGCTGCTTCCTCTGCCTATACAATTAAACTGTGAATAAGATCGCTTAGGCATGCTCTCTTCCCCGTACCAAAATGAGGCATGTCTAAGATCATTCTATCTTTCTCTCAATCGCCTACAGAAAGACATGTGACTAACAGTGCTTTGGCATACTCTCTTCTCACCTATAACATGATCATGTGACTAAGACTGATCTAGTGTGATCTCTTCCAACCAACAAAACTGATATGCAACTAAGAGTGCTTTGGTGTGCTCTTTCCGTGCCTATAAAATGAAAGTGTGACTAAGAAGGCGTTAAGGGCTTGCTGCTCACCTACCATAAGGACATGCACTTAAGCTTGTTTTATTATGCTCTCTCCCCACCTATAAAATGAACATGCAACTAAGAATGATTTGGCATGCTCTCTTCCCAACTACAAAAGTGATGCATGTCTCATATTGTTTTGCCATGCTCTCCTACGTCTATAAAAAGAGGAGCATCTAACAATGTTTTGAGTTGGGTTTTTTTTTTGCCTATAAAATGAATGTGTGGATAAATAAATATTGATGTGCTCTCTTCCTACAAAAAGGATGTGCACCTAAGGATGTGACTAAGAACACTTTGGTGTGCTCTTTTCTTGCCTACCAAAATTAGTTGCTCTAGCAGTGCTTTGATGTGCTCCCTCCTTGCCTATAAAATGAACATCTGACTAGGAATTCCTTAGCATGCTCGCTCCTCCACCTATAAAATGGGCAAGTAACTAAGAATGTTTGGTGTGCTTTCTTCCGACTATAAAATGACATTCAAATAAGAATGCTTTACATTCCCTCCTCCCATCTGCAAAAATGGGTTCTATGTTATATTTCCACATTTTAAAGGCCTAACACAAAAAAGACCAACTTTTTTCAGCCGATTTTGTGTGGCCTTTTAAATGCTGAAATATGGCATTCTGTACTCCCCCTAGCCCCTAGGAAGGTGGTCCGGCGCCCGCACCAGAACCTTTCCCAATCATTTTCTAGAAACCTCATGTGTGGCAGAGGCATGACAGTTTGTTTTAGAAAGCAGTCTCTGAGTAGTCTTTCAAAGATTTTTTTTTTCGCTTTCTTAAAAGTGTTTTTTTCACTAAGTACCCAAAAATGACCTGCACCAAAGAAAGTTATGGAATGCTCTCCTGTGCATATAAAATGGCAAGTGACTAAGAATGGTTTGGCTTGTTCTCTGCCCACCTACAAAAATTATGTGTAGCTAAGAATACTTTGTCAGGCTCTCTCCTCTAGAAAATGAATGTGACTAAGAGTGTTGTGATTGACTGAATTATATTTGTTAGCAAGCATCGTGCACTACCAAGATAACACCAGTATTCTCTAATTAACGAGGAAACAGATATCCAAGAGCTATTGTATGATTGCTATGCACACATGTGAATCTATTAGGATGCTGGGTTCTTTAGGCAGCTCGAATTTGGTGGATTCCCACTGACTTTTGATCAAATTATAGAATATTTTAAAATACCTGGCATGACATTTCTAAGCAATTTTAGATTCGTGATTATTTGATGAACCATGTATGTGCTGAGACTACGATGGTAAAAAATTGGCCCGGGAACAGTAGAACCTGGGGCGCACAGATCACCCATCCTCAACCCACCAAACTGGGTTGTATGTTCAGTACCTGAAAAAGGCGAAAATGAAAGCTATATATTTGACCCGGGGTAGTTAACCCAATTTGAGAGATGATTGTCTTAAGATCCCAACAATTACCTGGTCTTAGACAAGATGCAGTTATTTTTTAATTATTCAATGTTTGTGAATGGCAGTTAGATGTACGTGTATCTACCAACAATTGGCAACACCAGTTCTAAATTACATTTTACTGTTATTCCATCCCAGTAAAATTAAATAAATTGAGTCATAGTGAAAACTACATTAGTTCTAGATGTGAAATGTCTGACAAAGATGCAATCCATGTCTTTGCGACGTGTGGGCAGATAGCTAAAATATTGTCCAAGATCTGTCTGAAATTGTCAAGGATAATTGGCACTCCACTATGTCCCTCCCTTGAGAACATCATGCTCAGAATAGACCCAACATGGAGATCAGAACGATACCAAAGGTTCTTACTTGATGAAATGTTGCTGAAATATTGCTGGCAGACCTTGAGTAGAGGACTGACCCCATCATATAGATTTTGCCTCAATGAAATGCTGGATTAACTTAGTCGGGCACATAAAATATTTTATCTTCACAGGTTTGTGGGGCAATAGAAGGTGATTTGGACTTACGACAGAAAATGATCAATGTCTGCCTTTCTATTGGTGGAGACCTGGGACTGCTTTACATTGCTTGTTGATGTGCAAATAGAAGACTGCGTCATTTGATAAATTGCACTGCTGGACTATGCACAATGTATGCACATGTAACGTTCTATTGGTGTTTTACTCTATATCTGTATATGAGATATATGTATTTATCCCACTAATACATTATTTATTTGTGTATTATTTAAATTATTATAGGGTGCTGTGGTATTCCAGGAGACTAATCTGGGATGTAATATACTGCAATAATATAAACAATGCTACATGTCTTTAGGTCCCCCTGTTTGCCCCTTGGCCTGTGCTACTACCTCAGGGAGACCCGGAGAGAGCAGTGGCCTTACAACTGCTGACCAGGCTTTTTTGCTGCAAATTATAACATTGCTGAATGCAGTGTTCTGAAAAGTGTGTTTGCGGTAATTGCCACTGCAATTGCTTTACTCCACAAGAGAACATTCATCTTACTGTTTGCTGCAGTGTAATTGGCTATGCTGAAGGGTCGTTAGCCTCTTGGTCACAGCTGTAATATACTTTCCCGGTGTCTTTAAAAGCACAGCTTTTAAGTGTTGTCCTGGCATTTGGGCTTGTAAGAAGAGGAGTAGGAAAAGTCAGTGGGGAAAGACAGGGAGGCCTGCTGTGAGTACAGAATGGAGTATGGAAGTTTCGGCGCCAGTCAGCATTTAGGTATTTAGGTTGTGGCAGAGCTATGTTGCCATGTATTCTCCTCCCCTTCCATAAGATCTCAGTCCATTACTCTGGATTAGCTGTGCTTCATAGACGCATGTGTGTCAGTGTGTGTGTGGGGGCGTGTGTGTGCGTGTGTGTGTTGGTGTCAGGTATCTTGATTGTCGTGAAGAGTATGAGACCTCCGTCCCCAAGTATCACAGATAGAAAATACAAGATTACTTCCTATTCGATCATTGAGGTCACAGGTGGGTAGTCCTCGAAGTCCGGAACCACGGAACGCTCATAACCCCAAATCTGCTGCAAAGTAAAGCTTTGGTTAGCAATCAAATGAGCACAGTACAAGCAGAGAGACTAAATAAAGGCAAGGGCTTACCTAAACTGGGAGTTGGTGTGACCCTATATCCTGTGCTTGGGGTAGTTCCGTCGAGGTTGGCACGTGAGCTGGCTTTCCCCGAAAACAAGGGGGAGAGGAACAGTGGGCTGGGTGTGGTCCCCAGCTTATCCGCCTGTAGCGAGTGAAGAAGAACTGGAATCACAAGAACTTGGTGAAGCAAGAAGACCAAAAACGCCAAGTCCATACAGGGCAATCCGAGGCAGTCCAAAGAACAATCCGAGGTCGGGTAATCAATCCAGGAAGAAGAGAGAAAAAGCGTAATACAAGAAGTCCCTGTAGAAGTCCTGAGTCAAAGAGCCATGAAACAAAGTATCCTGAGTGCCGTGCAGAGTTCTCAAAAGTGAACAGCTGTGAAACGCGGTACCGTGGAAGTTCACTGCTTAAGTAGCGACCGCCTCCGCATCATGTGATCCGCGAGTGAGACGGGCAAGCACGTCACGTGACCCGCGACCGCGACACATGAGCGCTGATTTCATCCCAGTGGTCGAGGAAGCGGCCATCTGCGTGCACCATCCTGCAGACGCCGTCTGCGAATGCCATCCTGCAGACGCCATGGAAGGTGCCAGTGAAGGAGTGGGGAACCCCCGCACTTGCGTGTCTGGCGTGTCTGGCCCCTGGGGTAAACCCGCTCACGTGACATCCCTCCAACGTGAGTGAGGGGAAATGAGGGTGAGGATAGTGTGGCTGAAGTAGTATGAGTGTTGCCTGGCCTATGTGCATGTGGAATGGAACGTGAGGAAAGCGTGACAGTTGGTTTGTGTGGCCTTGTACGACTAGATAGTGTTTTTTGTTTTGTCTAGGAGGTGAAGATTAGGGTTAATTTGATGCGTATTGAGGGAAGTAGTTCAGGTGCTGGAGCAGCCTGGGAACTGAGTAATATACTGCAGTTGTCTAGACACATTTTAGTTTGGGGACACGAACACCCTTTAATCATAATGAGATAATGATGTGTTATTTATATGGCGCCTTAATCCAAAGCGCTTTACAGAGCACATATTTACATACAATATCACCCGACCGAAATTGGTGCTCATTTATCGACCTCGGAAGGATGAAAAGCTGAGTTGGCCTTGCAGGGATTCGAACCTGCGGCCTGCAGATCACGCTCAGATCGCAGCAGTGAGCGCTCAACCCGCTGAGCTATCTTACTGGCAATCATCTGGGGCACATGCATGGACACATGTTTGAGTACTCTCTTGGTGAAAAATAATCTGCATCATTGCACGAAAATATATAATGGGGGGCAATCTGGGCATAAAGAGATCTGTGTGACCTGTCCAAGTAAATTAGAGGAGGCACACTCTAGAAGTCCATATACTCAATCACAGTCTGATATGATATGATATGGCATTTGTAACGCGCCCATACACAAGGGTTTCAAGTGTTTCAAGGAGCGACGAGGCAGGGAGGGGTGAACAGGGGAAGACAGACAGCGATTCTACTAGGCCAGGTGTCATTCAGATCGCGCAAGTGCAGGGGTAGGGGGAAGGGAGAAAGTGCAAGGGGAGGGGAGTGGGGAAGTGCACTACAAGGTAAGTAGAATAAACTAAATAAGGGCCAGCTGGTGGCAAGTGCAAGGTAAGTGCAGACAAGTGCTTGGAACGGGGGCTGTAGGGATACAGAGACAGTCCCGCGGTGCAGGGGTTGCCAGGGAGGCAGTGCAAGTGGAGAGTGGCTGGGCCCAGGACCGAGGTCGGCGACAGTGGCCCAGTTGCAGATTCGGTGCAGATTCAGCGAAGAATTAGCAGGGGAGAGGGAGAGAGTAAGCAGAAGCAAAGAGGAAGGTTTTGAGGTGCTTCCGGAACCTGAGATGGTTCTCCTCAAGTTTCAGGGAGGCAGGAAGGCTGTTCCAGAGGGAGGCCCCTGCCGCGGGGAGAGATCTACCCCCAGCTCGTTGCTTCGAGAAGCGGCTGACCCTGAGGGAGTTGGAGACGGATGAGCGAAGGGCTCGGGAAGGAAGATACTTAGGAAGAGAGAGTTGAAGGTATTTAGGCCCCAGGCCCCAGAAGGCCTTGTGGACAATGCAGAGGGTTTTGAACTTTATCCTCGCAGCCACTGGGAGCCAGTGTAGAGACTTCAGTCCTGGAGAGATACAGTCCCTGGGCTTGAGGCCAAGGACAAGTCTCGCAGTTCTGTTCTGGATGAGTTGCAGAGGGCAGAGAGTGGAGGCAGGCAGATTAAGATAGAGGCTGTTACAGTAGTCCAGCTTTGAGAGAACCAGGGCTCGTGAGACAGTAAGCTTCTGGAGGAAGGAGAGGAAGGGAAGAATACCTCTGAGGAGGTGCAGCTGGTAGTGTGACTTCTTAGAGACGTCAGATATATGAGGAGAGAAGGAGAGTGTGGAGTCGAAGATAACACCGAGGTTTTTTGCCGTGCTGGTAGGAGCAGGAAGAGGGCCAAGAGAGGCCGGCCAGAGAGCTGCAGGGAAGGAGGGAGTGGGTGTGCCGATGAGTAGAATCTCAGTCTTACTGGCATTAAGGCAGAGGTCATTGGCGGCACACCATTCCTGGATAGCAGACAGACAGTCAGAGATGAGGGAAGGAGAGGAGGCCGAGGGTAGCCTGAAAATGAGCTGGGTATCGTCCGCATAGCACGGAAAGTGGCGGCAGAGAGAGGCGTTGCGGTGGGCAAGGAGTGCCAGGTACTGGTTGAACAGCCAGGGGGAGAGATTTGATCCCTGGGGGACACAGCTGTAAGCAAATTAGTCAGGAGTTCAATATATGAATGCATTGATATGAGGCACAGCCCATGAAAAATAAACTGGAACCCAACCGAAGAGCAAAGCACATTTATCCGGAGTGTTGAAAAGCAGATTGGCTCATGCTTTTGTGTCATCACACCATGTAAGGCCGAGAGGACCATCAGTTCGAGTAACTGTGAGGTGTCAGTGAGCACTTGGAAGGGAAGCTTCCTCGGAATGATTTTCCAAAGTCTGGTGCAGTTCCGTAAAGGGTTAGAATTATAGACGGGGTACCAAAACTTGAATTCCTCATAGACATAATGGAGGAAAGAATTTGCTCATGCTCTTAGCCCAAACCGCTGGTGTCAATTTGGTGTCAAATAAAAATTCAAAAAAGTAAGTCCCAAAAAATTAGTGGTATCTGTGTCGGGTCCGCGGACCTATATCCTGGTTCGGTATCTGCGGACACATCTGCACCAATCAGAGGACGGTGTGGTGTTTGTGGACATCAAACGTGCGCACTGATCGGTCGATTAAAAATGTGAGGTGCCTCAAAACCTTTGAGATGGATGCCATGTTCGATTCATGGACTGCGCCCATAGTCGGCAAATGTCACAGTAAAAACATATTAAAAAACACAACATTACACTTGTCAAACTAATGAATGAAACAATCTCTGGGAAGGTGAGAGGTGAGGTGGATGGCATGGAATATGGTCATAAAAAGCCAAAAATCTGGTGTTTTTTCTTTTGTGAAGTCCGCAAAAAACTCAGATGTTTGGGGACATTGCTGGGATGTTCACGAACTTGACAAATATTTGAGGACATTCCATCGGTGCATCTTCCGGATCATTTCAGTGCCCAGAGTTGCAGGCCACTGCTGTTTCTACAATGTTTGATGCCAACAAGGTAAGCCCTGCTGGGCTGTTCCATTATTTGCAGGAGCGCCAGCTCCATTCTGTGTTCCCTTGTTGCCTGACCCGACCCACCAGCATTCCTGATGCAGATTGGCTGCTGTACACGTTGAAATGCCCAATCGTGAGGAGCCGGCCGGCAAAGCCGGCCCCCTCCAGAGGTCCCATCACTAGGCCATGTATTTCTGTTTGGCCCTTTCTGGGCTTGGAGGGGCTCTATGCACTCCCCATAGCTTCTTTATATCGGATTCCTAATCCTGCCTTCAATGATTCACTGCATCAATCCACGCTCTTCACGGCAGGTAAGACTGCCCACTGCGGCCAAAATTATCAATCCGGCCTCCATAGCTTCCCCTGCCCGCCTTGTTCACTGTGCCACCTTCTGTTTGCAAAGGAGATGGGTACCCAAAGCAGCTCTGCACCACCCCCTATGCTGAATCCCAGGCGGACAAGGCGCTCTACTCCTTTGCGCTCATCTTGGGTTCTGAAGGTGCTGTATACGGACATGCGGCCACACAAACACTCTAACATTGTCTAATCGCCGCCCACGACAAGCATAGCCGATGCAGCCCCTATTCACACTGGGTGCGGCTTATCCAGCATGCCTCTGTCCTGACTCCCATTTATATTCATCGGCCACATCCTATACCTTACTGTCAAAGCATCTGCCAATGTTAGTTTGTTCTTCATGCATGCTTGCTGCAACCATGCACGCTGACAGTGCCTTAAAGTGGCCCAGCAAGGTGGGCTTGTCGTAATGTACAGCACTGAAATGACTCCCTATGTCTGTAACTTGGCCGGCGTGTGTAACCAGCGTCAGTCATTATCGTAATATAAGCTCCCTGCACATTTTACATGAGCTATATTGTTATAATAAGCCTCAGCGGCCATCTCCCATCTTCTCCCATCCTATGCTGTAACACAAATGTGTATTACTGTGCATTATTGTACACATGATGGAACCCCCACTCCATGAGGTGAGGCTCTACCAGACTGTGCTTTTTTACAATTGTTCTCATTGCACCTTCTTGTACACCTGATGTAGCTCCCTGCAACATGGGATGAGGCTTCACCAGCTCGTGCTTTTTACACATATGTTTTCCACCTACTTTGACTTTTTACAGCATGTTACTGCACATGGATTCTACCTGGAACTTACCTTATCTGACCTCATGCTGCATTTTGCTGTATATGGCCCTAATCCGCCATTTATGTTGCATTCTGCTGTTTACCATTGTTAACTGCATCCCACCTAATGACGTACCTTATCTTAGCCTCATGCTTTGCCCACATTCCTGATGTAGCCCCTGGTACCATAAGGAGTGCCTTTGCCAGACTGTGCATTTGCTCCCCTGTGTATATATTTATATCTGATGTAGCCCCCATACCAGGAGGTTTGGCTTTCTCAGACCGTACATGTACCCTCATTTTGTCCACCCTCTATATCCCTGTATCATGAGGTGTGGCATTCCCAGACCGTGCACATACCCTCATATTGTTCCACATGTATGTGTACCTGATGTTGCCTCCCAGACCATGATGTGTGGCTTTCCCAGACCAAGAACGTACCTCAATTTTGTCCCCCATGGATATGTATACCTGATGTAGCTGCCCGCACCATGAGGGGTGGCTTTGCCAGATTATGCTTTAAAAACCACCTGTATGTTGAATCTGTATGTGTGGTTTGCACTTTAAGAACTTCACTTTGCACTTACTGTAACTAGAACCCTGATGAGTGAGGGTTTGGTGCGCTGCTATAAATAAAATAAAAATCATAATAAATGCATATTTCTGCATCATAGTGTCGGTGAAAAGTCGTTTTTGGATGGCTTATAACTTTGGTGCCATTCAATGAAACTGCAAGAAATATTGCAACATCATTTGAGACCAAACTTTGAATGCTTCTGTAAAGTTTGGTGCTGTTTCTTCAAGAAGAAGCAAAATTAGAGGGCGGCCCCAAAATGATTAAATGGCTTACACATTTGGTGCTGTTTGACGAAACTGTGTATAAGTTTGCAAAAACATTTTAGACCCAACTTTGAATGTTTTTGCAAAGTTTGATGGGATTTTGTCCAGAGGGGGCACAATTAGAGGGAGATCTCAACATTTTTAGATGGCTTATAACTTTGGTAACATTTGACGAGTCTGCACATATGTTTGCTAAAAGATTATAGACCAAGGCCCTGATTCATAGAATTATTTGCGTGTGAAACAGGGATTTGCGTGCCATTCTGCAACGCAAAGAATTCCATGAATCAGGGCCAAAACCTTGATTGTTTGTGCAAAGTTTGAATGTATTTTGTCAACTGGTGGCTAAGTAGTTATATCACTATTTTTTGTGTGTACATTTTGACACTTTTTTTTCAAAAAATAAAACATGGATGGATTTGCAGCAAACTTGTGTGAGGAGCATTGCAAGGACCCAAAAGCATGGTTTTACAAATGTGCCTGTGTTTTATTTTTTGAAAAGTGTCATAACGAAGGTACATACAATAGCGACATACCTTTGGTGACCGAGGTATAGCTTCTGGTCATGGCCAGTGTTCTTGGCCACGAGGTACTGGTTATGGGGTTAAAGTGGGCATGACCACCAGGGATTGGCCGGCTATGTGGTAAAATGTTTCGAAATCGGTATATGTTTGAATGGGAAAATAAATTCAGTTTGTGGCTACAGCCAGAGGTTCTGGACAGGATTGCAGCAAAGATGCACAAGGAGCCTCAACAAGGACCTGCATGCATGCTTTTGCAAATCTGTCCTGTATTTTATGTTTTCCAAAGTGTCAAAATGTAAGTACAAAAACTATTGACATGTCTTTGGTGCCTGGGCAGTGGCCCTCGTCAAGGACAAATGTCTACTCTAATTTTCTTTTTGGGGCATACAGCATGGCCGAAGCCCTAGGAGCGAATAGGAAAATAAATCCTGCTTGCGGCTACAGCCTGAAGTGCAGGACCGATTGCAGCAAACTTGGTGAGGCCCGTCAGCAAGGACATGAAAGCATGCTTTTATAAATGTTTCCTGTGTTTTATTTTAGCAAAGTGTGTATATGCAAGTACACAAAATAGTGATATAACTTCCGTGCCTGGACAGTGGGCATGGCCCTCGGCAAGGACAAATGTCTACTCTGATTTGCTCACTGGGGCATGCAACATGGCCGAAGCCCATGCCCCATGGATTTTGGAGACTGGCCATGGCTGCAAGCCATGAGCACTGGTCATTGGTCACATTATAAGAATATAGGGGACACTAAGCTAGGATGCAGGGGTGGATAACATGGGTGGTTTGGGTCAGCTGGGTCATGGTCAAGCCTCATGCCCTAGGCAATTCAACCATGTCTTTCATCCCCAGCATGCGCTTCTGATAACGACACACATCAGCATGCGTTGCAAAAAATATATTTGTTAAATGAGGTTTATAGTTCTTTCATATATGTTAAAGGAGGAATTATTAATAATTTATATACAGAGATATGACATCATGAAAGAAACATATTTTTTGCAACGCATACTGATGTGTGTCATTATCAGAAGTGCATGCTGGGGATGCAAGACATGGCTGAATTGCCTAGGGTGAACAAATTCAGTGAACAATATTTGTTTAAGGACATTATGGTTAAGTTGTGCTAATAAAAACCTTTGAAATTCAGTGTAATAACGTTGTTAAAGGTACATTATGGTTAAGTTGCAGTAACAAAAACCTATGAAATTTAGTGAAAAAACTTTGTTAAAGGGACGTTATGGATGAGTTGCACTAATAAAAACCAATCAAATTCAATGAAAACACTTGGTTAAAGGGACGTTATGTGTTACAAGTAAAATCGACAGTTATGGTAAGCTATACAAACATAACTTGCGCCACTGCCAGGCACTGCTAACAGTAACACCCAGGACATCAAAGATAACATCACAAATGACATCATCAATACTTTCTGAAATACCTGTCTAGCCCTATTTCATTTTACTGCAGTTCCGAGATATGTTTGTGCAGGTCCCTTTTGCGGTTGCACTCTTCCAGCATTGTGCAAAACAACTCAGCATGTCATTAAATATTATCACCAGAGTCTGGAAACAAGGTTGCCGGTAGCAACGTTCCGGCAACCTTTCCAGACAGGCAGACTACAACTCTGCATGCCGGAGCAGATGCGCCCGGCAGGTCTGACCTGCCGGGAGCAATGGCCCCAGAAAGCGGAGTTGTCAAGGAAGCACCGGCACTGTTGGCAACAGTGCCGGTGCTTCTGAGCCCACATTCATGAATGGGGACTAACATTTGTCTGCGCCTGAC
The DNA here is from genome assembly GCF_040938575.1 of Ambystoma mexicanum. Taxonomy (NCBI): domain Eukaryota; kingdom Metazoa; phylum Chordata; class Amphibia; order Caudata; family Ambystomatidae; genus Ambystoma; species Ambystoma mexicanum. The sequence goes on from NC_090933.1 coordinate 152,897,175, forward strand.
TTCACGATCTGCCGGGACTTGTAATGTACAGGAGGCACTGGGAAGTCAGGTGCCAGAAACAGTGTTACAGGGTTGGCGGAAACCCATTTATGGCAACGGTGGGTCACTGCCAACATTGTAATGAGGCCCATTGTCTAGCCCTGCTCCCAGTTGAAAAATGAAATAAGTATGACGAAGAGGCAGTGTTAGGCAGCACAAATCTACTCATAGACTTCCAGTCAGGAACAGGTAGAGGCCCTTGCTACTTAATTAGACTACATGACACCAATTCCCCTAATCAAGCGAATGCAAAGGACATACACAGTTATTAAGAGTCAATACAAAGATCTAAGGCCCAATTCATGTAACTTTTAGCATGGTGCAAAATGACTTTGCACTGGTGCACTGTGACTTGGCACTGCCAACAAACATCAAAGTGTATTTTTGCTGTGCAAGTCACTTTGCACCACGCTAAATGTTCCATGAATTGGGCCCCTGGCCTCAAATCCAAAGTGTCAATCTCAAGGTTTGCCTAGAACACGGCGAGTGAAAACCCCTATTTGCCCCAAATCATAGGTGTCCAGCAAACCAATAAATGCTTCCCTCCACCCAATAATTAATGGGCTCAAAATATGGCAAATAAATGCATATACTCCTTTGTAAAACAGCAGAATGTTGGGCCGACATGAATCACATATATTGAACAGGTGATGGAGTCAGTTTCTAGGAAATTCTGCTGAGGGAGTGGGTGTCACGATGAGTAGAATCTCAGTCTTACTGGCATTAAGGCAGAGGTCATTGGCGGCACACCCATCCTGGATAGAAGACAGACAGTCAAAGATGAGGGAAGGAGAGGAGGAGGCCGAGAGTAGACTGGAAATTAGCTGGGTATCATCCGCATATCACTGAAAATTGGGGCAGAGAGCGGTGATGCGGTGGGCAAGGAGTGCCAGGTATTGGTTGAACAGCCAGGGAGAGAGGTTAGATCCATGGGGGATAGCACAGGTAGAGAAAAAGATATCGGAGAGGAAGGACCCAAATTGGACCTGGGAGGGTCGGTCAGAGAGGAAAGAAGTCAGGGTGGAATGGAATGGAAAATATACACAAATTGCAGTCTTGGAATACTAGCTGTCATAAGAGTAGTACAACTAAAGCCAGGATGTAGCTGGTTACTTATAACTATGGTCATGGAAAACAATTCACAGTTATAGCAGCTCCAGTAACAGCATCATAGAAATTCACAGGTTGAGAAAAAAGAAGACAAAATGCCTCATGATTCCTTCACAATTGCAGCAATGTGCTTTACCAAACAGTTGTCACACATCACATTACAGCATCAATTACTTTGGCTTCCCATCTCTAAGGGCAATTAAGTTTGAAAACACATAGCACTATTAATGGTAAACTAGATCTTGAAATGGCAGTTTTAAAAAGTTGGAATTGCATTGCTGCAACCATCCTTCTGCTTCTTCTTCCTTACTAGGTCCTGGTTACAGATCTATATCTCTTTCTATGAATTGGTTTCCTCAAAATTGCATTACTGCATATGTTTATCCTTGTAGCTTTGCCTGTACCAAATGAAGTTTTGTTTTTCATTTAGGTTTTATTTTGACAAAGCCATACAAGCACAATATACAATAAAATCAACATCAATGTTTAGGCAAAACAATGTATCAATATCCAATATCTAAACAATATGTATTACACAATTAGAATCAAATCATACTTATATAAATACACCTTTCCACTTTTTTTTCCATCTGAGGTTTAAATTCCATTTTCCTAGTTAGACATGTGCAAATAAATGGCAAATAACAGCAATCAATCTACATATGTTGATATGAGCTTCCTTTCTTCTTTTCTGCCTGCCCGTGCTTTAAGTAAGAAAGTACACACAGCAAAACATACATCTTCATGTGTGGTTGAATAATAAATACTGCAAGTCCCCAGGACCATATGGGCATCTTACTTGACATAGACTTAACAATCTTCATTTGCATGAGTAAAAGCCTCAATATTTTATACCTTTTTGACATTTCTCTTATTCTATTCAACCGCAAGTTCATATACAAACATATTTTCTTACATCTGCAACCTAATCAAAAACCTCTATAAATCATTCACATGTACAATTAAAACCAAAGTGAAAAGATCAAAGGAAAGAGAGAATATCAAAGCCATCACCTAATGACCAGTTTGTGATTTCAAAAGACGACGATAATACATCACCGATCCAAACAAATTTTACAAAAAAAACTCTGTTTTCTTGGAATTACAGACACCAAACTACTATTCAAGTATACATTCAACATGTTTCTGTCTTAATGCCCCAAATACCGACATTAATCACAGAACATCAATTCTCAGTGTCTCTCTCTAGAACTATTTCTTCAGTACCCAAGAATCCTTAATATTCTATTTCATTTTCCAAAAGGTGATAAATGCGATGTTGTTTGAGTTACCATCACTCCAAAAATACAAGTGGATTCTCAAATCCACAAATGCATTGTTGAGCCTGATAATTCTCTCCTCATTGAAGCTTGATGTCTCTTCCCATGCACTCTACCTACCCTTTACATCAGCATCCTTTTTTGTTCATTATTTATGGTGGTGGGTGGTTTCAAGCAGAGAAATTCCCTACTGAACACTCGCTTTTACAGTACGTTTAATATTGATCTTAATTTACTTGATTGCAAGCTTGTCCACAAGACATTGTTCACCTGTTTGCACTTCTTACTTCCTATACTCTGTGGCACACTGGGTATAATTTTCAGGGGGCCATCCCTCATTAATGTGCTTATTTAATGCTACTACTTGGCTCTAGAGACTCTATTGTCACTCTTTTAAATGTAAGATCTGATTTCAATTGTCGGCAGCAGGTGAATTCGTTACCCATCTGCTTTCTTTTGGTTGAGTCCTAAGACTTGTCCAATTACCTTTTGGTCACCTAATGATTTCCCCTTACCTATCAGTGTTCCCACTTCTTTTGGTTGATAGATCTTCCTCTTAGCACCTGATTATTGTATGTCCTTGTCACCAGGCTTCAGATTAACTAATCAATTATTAACAGAGTTCGAACTATTGCTATTTACATTGCCTTCTCCAGCAAGTTCTAAAGTACCTTCATTGTCAGACAACACTTCATACCTGTTACTCAGTGTGATATTTCCTAGTATTGACATGTAAAGACATCACAATATATATATATTCATTGAATAAAACTTTAGTTAACAGACAATTAAGGTGGTCACGCGACAAAACCATTGAAATTCAGCGGATGTGGGAAGTGATGATCATCTTGACTCGGTGTCTCATCATTGATGACCCTTAGAAACTAATGATGTGTTCACAGACAAACTGCAGCAGCGAGTGCTAAACCCACTGAGCAATCATGTTGGCCTCTAACTTTGGTTTTCATTGTGAATACAATCTGTTATGTATGTGCTCATGGGCTTTGCAACAGGGGGGAACCTGAGTGGCTGAAGACCATGGCTAGTGGGCCCAAAAGAAAACTATTGGTACAAAGTGTACAGTGGCCACGGCCAAAATCCATGGCTAGTAGACACTGAGAAAACTAAGGTATAGGAAAACCCTTGAAATTCAGTGTAAAAGCATTTGTTGAGAGAGAGATAATGTGATCAGATTTAATGCAACAAAACCTCTGAATTTCAGGACTCACATTTCAATCAAGTGCACCTCGGGGAATAAAATGCGTCGCACCAACCAAACAATGGTAGGGGGTAATGGCTAGGAGAGGTTCAGTGAGGAAAACAGCAATTGAGGGAAGTGGGGTGAACATGGACAGAGGGTGGGGGCATGTGGTGAGTGCCTATGAGGACAGGAAAGAGTTTTGGATTTTTGGCCATCATCAAGGGAATACCGGGGCAATCCTGCAGGGATGGGTAATTCAAAGCCACTGTATGTGTAGTTCATTGCCATTATTGAGGGGAATATCGAGGGAATCCTGTGGAGAGAGTGAAAACATTTTACGTCTGCAGTGATCACATCTCCTATGCTGGGGGTCATGTACCTCTTTGGCAAAGGTCATGGCTAGTGGGCCCCAACAAACCTATTTATGAAACATGTACAGAGGCCGCCCCAAAGGCTGTGGCCACTGACCATGGCCAAAGGCTATGACTAGAGTGACCCAATGAACCCTATTGGTTGAACATGCACAGTGGCCCTGGCCAAAGACCATGGCTAGTGGACTCCGAAGAAACCACAGAAATTGCACATAACCTCCTCGATCTCCTTTTTGCTGTGTTGGTCCTTTACACGGAAATATTGCCAAATGTCAGAAATGTTTTTTGTGCACATTTCTTCTTCCATAGTGGCAAAGCTGAAGCCTCCCACATCACCTCATCATCACTGCTGGTCGTAGTAATTTTGAAATGCAAGACTATGGAGGAAAACTAAATACTGTAAAAATACACAACACAAAAAGGACTCTGCCACTTAATATCAACAATCCTAAAAAATAAAAATAACAAGCTAAAATAGCAAAACATGACAAAGTACAAAGCACAAGACAAAGGACAACGGTATAGCAAGAAGAAAGGTAAATAAAAGAATGGATAAATCAAGGTACTGCCTTTAAAAGTTCCTGAAGGCTTACAAAGAAGTTCGCCCACCAAGAGACAAAAGCAATGACAGAAAACAGGATTGAGGTGCTTGGCAGAGGGGAATAACCACAGTTATATGATATAGCGAACCAGAATGTGCTTTCCGTACGCACGGTACGTCCAAGCACAATGACGTGTTTGTGCCTAAATTATTGACCAATCACCTAAATCAACGAGAAGATGTGCATGCACATAGTTGTAGCCGCGTTGAGGAAAGGCCCAATCACTTTGAAGGCTGCGTTGACAGAGCTACACGGCTTTGTGTCTGTTTGTAACAGGTAATCGGATCATGTAACAGTTTTGCTTTTCCACTATATGTTGAATGTGTTCATTTTGCGAATGTTATACAAGTTCACAGATTAAAGTACAATTAGTACCCGACAAAGGAAAATCAGATTATTATAAACAATCTGATTGGTTCTCACTGGCTCCTTAGCATTCAGGCAAGGCACCTATCACGTCCCTTGGTGTTCATTCTGTGAGTTGCTGCCATGGAAAGAAAGAAGGGACTACATGTACTCCCTTCTCCCTTTCCATGGCGGCTATTTTCTTTGTTTGTTTCTTCTATCTGTTTAATGGTTGCCAGGGAAAGGGAGAAGAGGCTATATGTGGTCCCTTCTCCCATTCCATGGCGGTCATCTTTTGTGTTCATTTTCTTTTAACTGTTTTAAATGGCCACCATGGAAAGGGTGAATGGACTTCATATCCCATTCTCTAATGGACATCTTTTTCTTTTTTTCAGTTGAAAAATTCTGGAGTGTCTTGCGACCGAATGAAGACACTATTAGTACCCCGGGATGAAGTGGATGAAGACTACCGGCAGAAGCATTGCATCAGAAAAAAAAGATCCTAGGAAGGCCTCTCGCTCATCCACGTGGTACTGCTGGAGAAAAGAGCAGCACATCTCTAGTACCTCATGAAAAGCGCCTCTCTGAAACTCTCTAGCATTTCTGATGACCTTCAAATGGAGTTCTCCAGTGCTTTAGTTGTTTAAAGACTCTACGCCTCATTACGGAGTTGCCGGTAAAACCCGCCGTTAGGCGGCGAGTTACCAGCAACCCTGTAACACCGTTTCCACTGCTTGACTTCCCAGTGCCACCGGGATATTATTGCAGGCGGTGGAAACCATAAATCCCCATCCCTGGTGAGCCAATTATTCAAACTGATGTTGAGCTTGCCATGGAAGAAGTAGAAAGTGCAATGCACCAAACTAAAGTTGCAGATGCAACTTGTGATGAAATAGGCAATACATTTGATTAGAGCAAAAATAAGTTTAATATAAAATTAAAGATATGTTCTTACATGGTTTTCAGCATGACAAGCATTATTGTTCGTATGTGATATACACACCTGTATTGTTGTATGTTAGTGGAGAAGCAGGAACATGTCAATATTTTTATATTCATGCAATAAGAGATATGATCCAAAATGTAACAGATTGCTCATTGTCATGTATCGTAACTGCTCCAACAGATTTAGCAGCATTTAATGTAGGAGGTGTTACTTTACATCAACTGTTGTTGCTACCAGTGGAGCATGACACCAAACCAGAGTATTGAAAACGTGTATCAAGTGCACCACAAGAAGGAGGAAAAGGTCTTAGAAAATGAAATACCTTGATTGTAGATTAAGTAACTATGGTGTCTAAATGGATACTAGCTTTCATTCTCTACGAAAGCAAGAGGTTTTGAAGACTGACTGCAATGTTTTGTTTGGAGGTAAACAAGTACTTGTTTTTGGAGACTTGTGACAATTAACTCCTGTGAAAAGTCAACCAGTTTTCAAAATGCTGCAATTTAAGGACAGTCAAAATATTAAAGGAAGTATTGGTCATTTTAATTTGTTTTGAATTCCAGCAATTTACCATTAATATGAGGCAATCTGCAGACTCGGAGTATGCAGACAATCTTAGTGAGATTTGTATAAGTCTTCTTGAGGAGAATGCGAAAGCAGTCTTAAAGGAAAGACTGATTTCTAACATGTTTCAAGCAGAATGCAGTCCGTCTGATGTCACATTGATGCTTAAGGAAAGAAACATATATTGTGTTGATTTGAGTCACACAATTGCAGATTGTAACAACTTTAACTCTACAATGCTACAGTTAGAGAAGCAAAATATTGTGAAGATAAAATTGTCTAATGTTTTTGATGGTCATGTTATGCCATTAGAGTTGGATAAGAGAGCAAACGCTCTATTACGTCAACTAGAGAAACAGCAGGTCTAGAAGCAGTTTTAAAACTTTGCATCAATGTCGAGTTATGTTAAAGAGGAACTTGAATGTAGGACTTGATCTAGTCAATGGAGCGATGGGAAGAGTGATTGCGTTTCACACTTTTCCTCAGAGTACAGATATTGAACATGTTTAAGTAAAGTTTGATTGTGTAGAAGAAACTCATTTGATTTCTCTGACCTCTGCAAGTTTCCTACTTTTTAAGGATACCTTTGTGAAAAGAGCACCGTTTCCATTGAGCTCTGCATATGCAATAACTGTTCGTAAGTTACAAAGTTGACTTTAGAAGCAGCACTTATTGACATCGGTCAAACAGTGTTTATAGAAGGAATGTCATATGTAGCTTTGTCATGTGTGAAAAATATAGAAGGTTTATTTTTAATAAACTTTGATGAAAGAAAAGTGACAGCTGACATGTCTTACATTGAAGAATATAGTAGGTTGGGTTTAATGTGTGCTCCTCACCTCAACCTTATACCTCAACCTTTTGTACATACACCAGCAAATTTTGACTTCCTGCTGCAGAATCCCATTTTTGAAGCACAATAGGCACTACCATGTCAATCAAAACACTTCTTGCAGGAATAATTGTTTGATTATAAAACCCAACAAAGTGTCTACAAACATTAAGTGCCTCTCTTGTGTCAAATCATTCTTCCACAAACAAATACAAAGTTCTTTCCAAACATCTTCTACACTCTGTTTAATTTTCTCCTCAATGTACAGTAGTTGCACTTGAGACTTATAAAAAGTGTGTCGACAGTAGAAGACAACTCAAACATTGCAATACTTTTTCATACTGTTAAAAATTCTGATCCTTTGAAAGCATAGGATCATCATTTCCACTTCTTGAAAGTGTCCCACCTACATACACATAATCTATTGAATGCATTATATCTATCATTTGCAGTGTAGAAACCAAACTTTCTACAGTTACAGTCAAAAGTGTTTGATTTTAAAGTGCAAGAGACATAATTGGTGTTTTGCACTCATATAGTTTAACTAGAAGGTATCTCCTTTTAGTATGTTGTGCAGCGTGAGAATCCTGAGGGTTTTCTCCCAAGCACACCTCGAGAATCCCTTATTCAGGTGACCTGGGAGCAGCTGCCACTCTCATACCCCATCCCTAGGGGCAGACGAGCGAGAGAGAATCACCTGCATGGGGGAACCCGGGGTTGTGCTCGGGGAAATACACCAGGTGAGACAGGGTATTATACCGGTGAGGATGGAGAAGAGTACGAGATCCCTAAGACCTTTGAAGGCTGTAACACATCTGCCTCCCTTCCTCCCATTGAATCTCTCTTGCTCCGTATATAACAAATCCCCTAGGATCCTAAACCCTGTTGCACCCAGAGACTATCTCTCCCACAGTCCCTGTTTTCCTATGTCCTACCCGAATGCTCAAGTCATTCTTTTCCACATCCATCTGGTCATTATTTTCTGAACTCCCAATCAGTATTAACAAATCACTACTGTTCCCATAATCCCCCCTATTCAAGTCACTAACCCTACGAGTTTCACTTTTCCGAGTTAGCCAACACTTTTTCCCTATCCTACCCCGTTTTCCGACACAAACATTTTCTCACACCGTAACAGACAACAGATTAACACCAGAGGCGTTTACCTGACATGTCCTGACACAAGGCTCAGACAGAGTCAGGCAATTTACTATAATCTCACACACCTGATGACCCGTTACCTTTCCCACAGGGATAAAAGGCGGAGCAGAAGAGCACGCTACACACAAGGCCAAATGCACGAGGAGACAGCTACACCAAACCGGCAGTTCAAACAGAGGAGAAAGGTGGCAAGATCTGGAAGAAGGACAAAGGGGGAACTGCCCTTGCCCTTTTCAACTCAGACGCGCAAAGCCTCTGAAAAGGGAATTACAATAGCAGGAAGTACAGCTGATGTGTGGAGTGACCGATGTCACTGGTGCACGGGGCCTCCCGCATTGATAACACAGGCAGGCTGGCTACCATGGTACCATCCTTGACTCCAGAAGCAAGCCAAGGCAGCAGACCCGACACAATCGGTGAGTCGGAGGGAGCTGATAGCGAACTGAATAATATTGAGCCCAAGGTTGAAAGTGGCAACATTAGATGAATGCAAAAACTGGAGAACAAAGAACCTGTGTGTGTTTGAACTTTTAGGGAAAGCCCAGAGAACGGCCAGCTGCAGAGTAGTCATGCATAGCAGGGGTGCTCATTTGAATGACTCTTGCTGGCCCCTTTTGCGTTGAAACTGCAAGTACTAGAGGCCCTAGGAGTGGTGGCGTGAGGTGTCGGACAGGTCCTGCAAGGGTCACATCAAATCCCTTGTACACTCAAAAGTCTCTGACCCACTGCCAAAACAAAGCTAAGGGAAATGAATCCTGCATCGTATTGTGGGGGTGCCCGAGGACGCCCTCAAGGGCCCTATGGAACTTGCAGTCAAAGAATTGCTGAATGAATTACTCAGAGACCCTTGCTGCTCTGCAATGTTTGTGGTGGAGCGGCGCACAGGACCCTTGCTCCATGTCCTAAGCCTGGAGCATACCCAAGACCGATAATTGCCAAACTCATGAATTACAGAGACAGAGATCTAGTGTTGAGGGCAGCTAGAGCTAAACAAGAATTGAAGCTTGGGCCCAATATCATCCGCATATTCCCATATTACACAATAGCAGTGCAGCAAGAATGGCGCACATTTCTGGGAGTTAAGAAATTGTTACATGAATGCAAGATACCGTACACAATGCTGTATCAAGCCACATTTCGGCTCCAACACAACAATAAGACATACCTTTTTATGTTTCTTGAGGAAGCGGTCACGTTTGTTGAAACAAATATACCTATGCCCGACAAACACTCCCCTGAAAGTGGAGAGGCCACAGACTGAAATGACCAGGCAACAACATTGACTCAGAAATAGGACCAACCTACCAGAGCAGCTAGAAGCGGCGACACCGTACTACACTATGATGCTGCATGCAGCGACATTTCATCGGATAGTAGCCGCAATGTACCTACCGATACAGTTCATTATGTGAGCTAGAAATGCAAGTAAAACTGAACCGGGAAGGAAGACACAGGTACGAGCACCTGGCCCCGGCTGCCATCGAGGTGCCCGCAAATCTGAGAGCATGAGTAAGTTATTGGGCAAGAAGGGAGGGAAGGCTGGGAGGGGAGGGATACTACATAGTCAAAGTTTGGGGTACTATGTGGTTGGGGGAGTCGGGCGAGGGAGTTTATCGGGCAATTAAGTTTGAAAAAATGCACAGACAAGATATCTCACATCATGGATGCGCCACTGGTACACATGGGTATAACAATGCAGATACTGTAAATGGCAGACTGTATGGCTGACAAGAAACTGAAGGAGATTAAAATGATGACCTTGAATGTCATAGGGCTGGGGATGCCGGTGAAAGCATGCAAGATAATGGCCTATGTCAATAGGACAAGCGCACACATTTTGTTTCTACAAGAGACTCATTTGCTCGGTGAACAAGCAAGTAAACTTGCACCGAAATGGGGTCCCCAACACTTCTACACATCCTCCTCCATAAAGGCCCGGGGGGTCATGACATTAATACATAAAATGCTACCGTTCACACACATTGCAGCAGACTGTGACACAAATGGTAGATATGTGATATTACATGGTAAACTACGCAACACTGAAATACTACTCATTAACATATATGGCCCTTCATAGACACCCCCTAATACTAAACCGAGATATTTCAGAAATGTGCCCAATACCCCACAGCCCATATCATATGCAGTGGGGACTTCAATACTATACTAGATTTAGACCTGGACAGGACATCGGACACCCCCAGTCCACAGACATGCGCAGCCCACGAAATAGGAGGATCTAGGGTTGGTAGATGCAACACATGGGGCACAACGTGCACACACTTTCTACTCTTCAGTCCATGGCATGCACTCTAGGATTGATCTCTGGTTGATGTCCCGAAGAGTGCTGGGCTGGACATCAGCTGTCGCAATGTTACCTAGGGCGTTCTCAGACCCTTCACCAATGCTGCTAGCACTCACTAATCCCGAGGTAACCACACTAAAAAATCATGGTGACTCAAGGCCGCTGCACTGTTGGACCCAGTATATAAGATGAGCTTGACATAACACGTCAACGAGTTCTTTGAATACAATGATGGATCAGTCAATAGTCAAGCTATATTATGGCAAGCCTTTAAGGCCTACATAAGGGGTGTGGCCATGTCCACCGAAGTGGGGGTACTAAAGGATATACAGGCAGTACTGAAAAGGAAGGAAAGGGAAATAGCCGAGCTACTAAAGCGATATTCATACGCCCATTTGGCACAGACAGCGTTCCGCAATCAAGGCACATCTAGACGACTACCGAGCTGCTGCTGACCGTGAAATACGCTACTTTGATAAAACGGCAGAGGCAAGATGATATGGCGAACAAGAAGGCTGGGCAAACTGTTAGCGCAGATGGTCCAGGGCAAAAGGGGCACCACTAATATACCTTGCATAACGAGGGATGACGGGAATGTTGTGATAAATCAAGAAGAGGTCAGGGGAGTCTTTTTTGACTTTTACTCCTCGCTGTACTCCTCCCAAAGCACTGCTACGAATGAGGAAATAGATGATTGCTTGTCTAAGATACCTACCGCATTATTATCTAGTGAAGCCAGGGACACACTAGATGCACCCCTGTTGCTTAGCGAAATAGAGGAAGCTATAAAGGCCCTACCGGGTGGGAAAACTCCAGGCAACGATGGCCTAGATGCAGAGTTCTATAAAGAATTTATCCAGTTGTTGGCCGCATGCCTCCTGGCGGTGAGGGTTGAGGCGCTAGAACTCGGTTTACTACCGAACACCACACGCAAAGCTGTTATAACCCTGCTTCTTAAAATGGGGAAGCAACCTGAGGAATGTGGCTCCTACCACCCTCTATCCCTCATAAACACAGACGCTAAAGTGTTCCGAAAAAACCTGGCTACTCGCCTCAACCCTCTTATGACGCATATGGCAGGATTTGTGCAGGGCAGGTCCACGGCTACCAATATAGGCTGCTGTTAGAACATCTTGTGAACATCCCGAAAGACACGCAGGGAATAGCAATGGCCCTCGATAAAAGTATTCGACACAGTATATTGGCCTTTCCTGTTCAGGGTCCTTGAAAATTATGCCTTTGGCCCGAACTTTATAAAATTGGTTTGCCTGTTGTACACACATCCCAACGTGAGGGTCTGTGTTAACAGAGTTTTATCATAAATTCTCGAACTGAAAAGAGGGACGAGACAGGGCTGCCCACTCTCCCCACTGTTATTCGCCCTGGTGATTGAACCGCTAGCAGACTTATTGAGGGTAAGATGATATTATGCTATATATCAGGAACCCAGATAGACATATGTCAAGGGTTCTGAAGGCTATACAGGAATTTGGAAACTATTCAGGCCTCAAGCTGAACGTCTCCAAATCTGAGATTTTCCCACTAACAGATGCAACGGTATGCCCTACTGATCTGCTCAGACTTAAATGGGCCCCAGGGAAGGTGAAATATCTGGGAGTGGACATAGCGCGTACAATGCAACTTACCAGAACCCTTAACTATATGGCCCTATCTGAGACGCTCTGTGCAAAGTTGACACAGTGGAATCATTTACCGATCTCACTGATGGGACGTCTCGTTCTGATCAAAATGATCATACTCCCCAAGCTATTCTACCTATTCAGCACGTACCGGTGTGACCTGGGAGGAGCTTTCTCACCAAAATACAACTAGCATGCTCGGCCTTTATCTGGAAGGGACAGCCCAGAGTGAGTTGGGAGCGTTTGACTGAGCCATACGAGAGGGGCGGTTTAGCAGCACCAGACTTCAAACTATACTACCTTTCATACATGCCTATTATGCGAAACACTGGGCAGAAAGCAGCTCTGATGCACCACATACACGATTGAAACACGAAAGACAAGGCCATTGCAGCTCCTACACAGACTTGGGGCAAGGGGACGCAGGAATGATAACTCTATGAACCCTACACTTGTGACATGCAGGGCATGGAATAGACTACCTGGGGACACCCGTGACACAGTGCTGTATCACCCTGGGATGCCGAAATGGGACGCGCCCTATCTCCCCCCGACTCAAGATTCGATACTAGCCACACACTGGAAGAAGGGTGTTTTCCTCTTTGCTGATGTATTAGTGGAGGGACATTTTGTGGACCGGGATGCAATCAAAACTATTGTGGGGGACAACCCACTCCAAAAACTCCAATACCTCATGTTACGTTCAGCAATGGCTGAGGTGTGGGAGAGCTTTCCGGCTGAAATCCCGATGCATCCAAGTCTAGGATACATGCTCACCCACAATACGTCAAGAAAATCAGCCTCTGCACTTTACAAAATCACCCTGGCGAACAGAGTGACTCAGACCATAAAACCCAGGTGAGAGTGGGAACAGGATCTAGGTACCTCATACCTCATACACAGATGTACAGTGGTTGCAACTATGTAAATTGACCAGAAACATATCATGTAATTCCAGTTACCAACTGTTTCATTATAAGATACTTAACTGGGCTCACTATACCCCCTCACGACTCCAAGGCATATACAACACAGCCTCTGGGTGCGGTGATGAGAACGCTGGTATATTACATATGCTTTGGTCCTGTGCGAGGGTTACAAGTTATTGAGCAGAGGTTTGTGCTGCACTAGATGAGATGTTTGACCACATTTTACAATGGGACCCAGGGATTTGTGTATTGGGCATTGTGGTCAAGATGAACCCAATTCCACGTAGATTTCTTAACCTGAGTTTACTGCTGGCAAAGCGTGTAATATTAATATGCTGGAAAAACAAAGATCCCCAACCCTTGGAGACTGGATGAGAGACATGGCCTGGTCAAACGACAACGAGGAAGTGTATACAAGCCTATTTCCAATGGCCTGTCATCCAAAGGACATCTGAGGTGCGTTCAGACTATACTTGGCCAATAGGGGACAAAGGGAAGGAGACCAAGGCGAAATGTGTAATAGAAGTGTATTACAATTGAGTGCTGTAATGTAAACCATGTGTGAAACAAGCGCTGAAACCATGAACGGAATGTAATCATGATCTGTGCAAGGTAAATAAACGTTTTTTTTTTTTTTAATCCTCCCCTTGATGTCCCTGCAACTAAAGTTTTTTCCTTGAATTTCAAAGGTTTTGTTACATTGTATTGTTCATCTTACGTCCCTGAAACTAATGTTCTTTTCCTTGAATAGCAAAGGTTTTGTTATTACATAGATTTTTTCCACACATGGCCACTGACCATGCCCTACCGCTATGCCACTGTATATTTTAGAACACTACCAGACCACTAACAATGGCCTACAGCCATGACTGGTGCGCATGGCCCTGTCCATTTCAGAACTCTACCAGACCACTAGCCATGGCCTTCATCCATGTCTGGGGGGCATGGCCACTCAGTATTTGAAAACAGTTGCAACCTATCACTGAAAGATGTTCAGCAGTCACAAACTCATTCTTACCTGTTTTGACAGTGGCATTGTTATATGTAAAATATTGCAGACTTTTCAGAACTCACAATGTTTGTAGGCAATGCACAGTGAGATTGCATTTTTTTTCCTGAGAATCTCTCACTTTGGTTAAACATCCTGCTAAAAGCCCCTTGTATTATAGACGTCTCTTGGTGTCTGTTGTGCTACACTGAACAACCCGAACTAATCACATTTAAGCAGCACTGACAAAGTTAAACAATGGCCAACTGCAAGAATAACATATGCCCAGGTACTTTGCCCCCATAGCAAAATGACCCATGAATATACATACAGATAAGGAAAAAAGAGATAGGAACTGCAAAGGGAAAAACAGTAGAATTCATACATAAAACAATGTTTTAAAAAAATACCAATTTGTTTTTGCAATTTATATTTTATACATTTTTAAATATTTTTTCTAAAGAATGGGGTATAAAATGAGACACAAAAATATTACTGTCGTTTGCATTAGGCCGTATGTTCTAAAAGCGCCTTGTCCAAAGCATCAAGGATGCCACCTCCCACCTCAATCAAGCTGTAACAGGTTTTGCACATCACCACAAAGTTTGAAAGATCGGATGCAGGCAGAATGGACTTAGGTTCGGTGGAAAATAACTAGTAATCGTATTGGAACTATATGGCACAGATGATAAATACTTCTGCACTAATCTTGCTCCATGTGCTTTCACCTTATGTTTCACATGAGCCTTCCTATGCAATTCATCCACTTCATCCCAATGTACGCAGACAAGATGTTAAATTAACATTGAGGTTCCCAAACTTTGCAGCAGATTGTTTGAAGGTCCCCTGTGTGTAATTACACATGACCTCCTCCTGTTTTCAATCGTGGCCATTGAAAAGGTGAATGGACTTTGTATCCCATTATATGGCGGACATCTTTTTCAGTTACAAAATGCTGGTGTGTCTTACAACTGATTAAAGGCACTATTAGTACCCCTGTCTAATGGGCCAGAGTCCTAATAGCAATAGTCCCAGAGCCAGAGAGGCATTACCGCATCACGTAATGACCCAGAGTCTTTGTTAAGGCCCTCATTTCGGTCGTGCCTGTAACTATGGCCTTGGGGCATTACTTGATGCGGTAATGCCCCCCGACGCAGGGCTTATTGTTAAAAAACAATTTTCTGCAACACAGATGTGCAATATATTACACACTTAGACTGAAAAGACACTAATTCCCCAAACATGGGTGTACATTGATTTTGTACATGTTTTTCTTTTTTATTGAAAAGCAATATATGTGTAGTTACAAATATAGATCTTCTTAAATCTGCAAATAGAAATCTGTAAGAGGGTAAACAATATTTGATCCTAAGACAAGCTCTGAATAACACAACAAATGCACTCTCAGAGTTTCTACTGCAAATAAATCTGTAAATATTTAATGACACTTATTATCTTCTTATCCAAAAGATCCACAGATGTTTACATTAGCAACAGAGTATGCATACGCACAGTGTGACTTCTGCAATCATAGCCTACATTGTTATTGAGAAATTCAAAGTGTTTATAAGCAAACTTATAAATAACATTATGTGTAATGCCATAAGTGTTTCATCTACGTACACATAATCCTTTTGTCTTTCTAAAAACATGGGGAGAAATTGCCACTTAAATAAAAACTAAGGATGACAATTAATCTTGCATTCAGCTATTAACTTGTCCCAATCCTTAGGTGCGGCACCTCCCACAGCTACCAATTGGTGGCATAGATCACAGATGACTCTCATAACTTAGACATCGGAAGCTGGTAAAATTGGAACATGTGGAGTTGACACTACTGCCAAAGTTGAGGGTTCATTCAGTGTTGATGTTTCACACTGGTGGAATCAGGTGCTGGATGTGGTGCCAATTTCCATGCATGCACTACATGAGCCCCATGCATTTTTATTTTGTGGCGCTGGTGCAATTTCCGATATGCATCATTCACATCCTCCCAGTAGAGTTGCACCAGATGATTTATCATGATTGATGTTCCCAGGCTTTGTGATGGAACATTAGAAGGGCCATGCCTTAGTGCTTTCTTGCAAAATGGGCACTGAACATCCTCCACATCCATTTTAGAGTACTGTTCTTTTGCCTTGAAATATCTCTAACTGTCTAACATGGTTTTTATTCCTGTGCCCTTCTTCCTGGGTGGTGATGATTTGGGGACCCAGATGGTATAATCATCACTGCTGCTGATCTCATAATTAGACATGTTAAAACGTCCAACTGTTAAGGAAAATGTAAAATAACAAAAATGACAACTAGGGTAAGACCTGCGACTAAAGGGTGAGACTCTCTGTTTTGCTGTGAGGGCAGTGGAATTGGATTACTACCGGCGTACGCAAAACTACACTCCTTCTTGCAGTTGCTGATGGGCACCTGCCCACTGGATTGATATTGACATTGTATCACAAGAAGAGGAAAGACCAAGCACTTCCCCTTTAACTCTGGCAAGAGTTCGCCACCGGGAGCATCAGCGTGACTCAGCTGGGCTTAAAACCATGCCCCTGACGCCCTTGCGGCATAAGCCCTGTGACGAAAGGGCGGGACTCTCTGTTTTGTTGCGAGGGCAGTGGCGTACGGGAAGCTACACTCCTTCTTGCAGTTGCTGATGGGCACTTGCCCACTGGATTGATATTGACATTGTATCACAAGAAGAGGAAACACCAAGCACTTCCCCTTAACTCTGGCAAGAGTTCTCCACCGGGAGCATCAGCGCGGCTCAGCAGGGCTTAACACCACGGCCCGACGCCCTTGCAGCATAAGCCCTGCGACAAAAGGGCGAGACTCTCTGTTTTGCTGTTTTGCGAGTTGGGGATTGGGCAGCCCAAAATCAAGTGCATACTCGAGGCGGTGACTGTCGGACTTAGTTCCTTTGAACCACCCCGAGGTTCAACAAAAGACTAAATCGACATTTCTGGAGGCCCTAAGTTTCCATCTATGCGCGAAACCCAGTGTGAACGGTGAGAAGCAGTGGGCATATAAGAGATCTGAAACACAGAAAGCATAAGAAAAGCGCTATTTTTGAGAAGGAGGAATCAACTACATAAACTTCAGCTGACCTCTGGTCTCATCAGAGTCAGAGTCTAAGAAGAGATGGAGTCGGGTGATAAACGGCAAGAAATGGCAGACATTTTGAACTTGGGAGTGACGAGATCTGCAACAAGGCAGGCGACTAATACAGCTCACTCCTAACCTGGTGTCGTTACAAACAACGCTGCTGAGTGCCTTGGAGACCTTGCCAACACAACAACACAACCAATCGCCATCCAAGGTAAGTCCCACTTCGCAAATCCGCTCATTGCTTTGCAGTCAACCTAAAACTAAGATTAATGAACATAGGCTAGCAGCAAGAGATGAGGTAGACCATGCGTCGATGCGCGATGAAGCAACTACTGCCGCAAATTGTTCAGCAAGTGGAAATGTGGAGCTGTTACCAGAAGAGAATATACAGATACCCTTAGAAACATCAATCGTAGGTACACAAATGGAATATACTTCCAGATTGCAGGAAAGCAAACCCTTTGATATTATTATTTCTACACGACCCTTAACAACAACAAGCAATATTCCAGGAAACAGCGCTGAACGCACTATAAAACATGACCTGATGACAGCGAGACTATTTCTGCGACAAGAAGAGACCTCTCGACTTAGTTGACAGTAATACTGGCAATATCACATCAGCTCAGAAAAACAAAGCTTTACAAGCCAAACTGAAATGGCAAACGAAATACAATGAAAACAAAAGACATTCACTGGCATCAAAACAACCAAGCTGCAAAAGAGTGGAGAGGCTATCATTAGATCTTGAAGAAATAGAGGATATCATGGTAAATCAAGAAAAAAGAGCCTTCATATTCGATTTACCCGTTCCCATGGACCCCCATAAAATAAAACAGATGACATCAACTCCCTTGCCAGACCACAATATAGTACCATCTAGCCTGAAATCCCTAGAGTCCTCACCTCCTAAACAAATAAAAGAAGAATTAAATAGATCACAACATGCAGAGAGCGCCCAAGACCACCTTGAGAATGCCCAACTGATCACAAATTCCAAATGCTCATGTAAATTCTCTGATGAGCCGCATCGTGAAGCTATACCTACCTCCATGCACGAACTGCAAAACATCATGACAATGGAAACCAATCATGCACTATTGCCGTTTCTAAAACTATACGAAACGATGGCAGATAACATCATAGATCAGGCCACCCTCCTGGCGATGATACAAACAAAACTAACCCCTATGGAGGGACTGATAACCAGAATTCAAGCGAGATTGGAATGCAAAGCAGGGACTTCATATCAATGGCAAACAAGATTATTCAATATTGCCCGTAATGACAGAGCAGAAAAGGCACACATTACTACAACAATGCTAGAAATACTAGCAGATTAACAGCGAAAAAAGAAAATAAATGTGGATTACATGAGCAGCAAAGCAGGCCCCACCCCGACAATAGCCAAAGAAGGAGACAAGGACAAAGGTGAGGAGAATAAAGGAACAACAGAGCCTCAAGAGAACTAGGAACCCTTACAAAACCCACAGCGAGAACTAACCAGCCTCAAAAGGAGAAGCCAGAAGAAAAACGGAAAAAGGACTGATACAGGCATGATGTCAGACTGTTGACATAGCAAGGGAACTGATACCTTCCCAATTTTTGATCGACAAATGATTGAATCCAACTCAATGACAAAACAAGTAAAGAACATTCCAAAGAAATCAGCGAAACAAGTACAGAAGAATAAGAATGTAAAAAGAAACTCACGGGTGTTCTTGAGAAATATAACTATGCTGGATACATAACAAACACTACCCCAAAGTAGACCGCCAGTACAAGAGCTAAAAAAAGGGAACTCTACACAGCTGGGGACGAAACCTCAGACCCTGGTGTCAGAATATACACCTGAAGAAACTACAGCTTACAAACAAATGATGGATATGTCTGTATACCTTGATGACATACAGGAGCCCAAGCGCCAGATGTTCATGGAGCCAGGTCTACCCAAGATGCAGAGTTGATTCCTCGCCATAATGATTCAGTGGAAGAAGATAAAGGGGGAAACGCTACCGAAGAGATTATATCAATAATTACAATTGACGAATATGAAGAAACTATCAGTGAGAACACACAAGATATTTCTCTAATGGGTGAAACTCTGTCAGATAAAGATCTGAGCAACACTGCGTGTGAATATAGTAATATCACAAACGATTCGATCTTAGATGAATCAATGGAAATAGATGACAACCCAAGGCATGAACATTCTATAAACAATCCTGAAAAACCCATACCCTAGGAAATCGACTTACCAATCTTCCAAGAACCAAGAACAAATATTCAAGGTAAGGTGATAGCAATCGAACGTACATCATCAAAACCAGATGGACTTATATTAAACAGAATGAAGATACTGAGACTTCTGCAGGATATACCTCAACTAAAATCAATAGCCTCAACGGACATTAAACTGGTAGAATTTGGTGACCATGAGAAAACCAACCAAGTGTACATACATCCTTCATCTCTGAATGTACATGCAAAGGTGATGAAGAAAGCACAAGCATTAGCCATGCTAGCCTTTAGCTGCCAAAAAAGCAACATGATAAGAAACTCTTGAATACCAATAAGTATATCCCCAGAGATTGGAGAACAAGATGATGACAAAGAAGACGACGAGAAAAAGAAGCTGAGAAAAGAAGCTTTGTAAATAATCCAATCAGACGCCAATATGACAATTTTGAAAGCTCATTTGCAAGCAGTCGAGAGACTGAATAACAACTAACAAGCAACTAAAAGATAACTCTGTGGAGCTGGAACACTAGGGGGTCGGGGCATATGCTACAAAACAAACATGCGACTCTACGAGAATACCAAACCATCTGCTTGCAGGAAATGTGGCTTTCTTCTCCACCAACCTGCGAAGGTTACGAGGTATGCATCAATCCAGCAATCACAAAAGCTAAAGATCACCCAGCTGCCGGCTTGATAACCCTAATAAAACTAGATGGCTTGATGGAAGTACTAAACACATCAAATCCTAACTCATGGATACAGATAACAACTTTACAATATAAATTACAAGACGATTTGGGAAATTTGGGGCTAAAATACTAGGTATTTTGAACCTTTATTGGAACCCATTAGCCATCTGTCCAATGTCTTTCATTGATATGGTACTTACATCTGTTGACAATATGCGCTTGGAATACTCCAAAATAGAGATCATCGTATGCGCCAATCTAAATATCCATCTATTTACAAAAGATGGTAGATCCTAAGACATATTTGAAAAATCATGGAAAGCAAGAGTTTGGGAAAAAGAAATGAACAAAAGACAACTCACGATGATAAATGAGAAGACATTGAAGCAAACAGTACCAAACTACAAAATATACATGGAAAGGGCAAAAGGACCTAGGCATTCCGGATTGCATCTGCAGCTCTGAAGGGATTTCTTGAAAAATGTTGACATTTTCAAATGTGACAACCGAAAATAGCGATCACAACAAATTATCAATCAAGTGGTCTACAAAATTGGCGGTAAGAGAGAAAATTCAACTGCCCAAATTGGAACTAAATTCAGCCATGAGTCGGTTAACAATAGCTGCGAAGAAATTGCCTAGCTTTCCGGAAAAGTTTAAGAATCATCTATGACATCAAAATGAAACTGCAGATTATGAGACACTCTTAAAACCATCATCCAGGTTCTTTCGCAAGCAAAAAAATACAAGTAAATTCACAATCACACAAACAATACCATCATAGAAGAAAAGAGAGAATTAAATAAGAAATGAGGAAAGTGAAACAAAAGAAAGGCCCGTCTATTGTCAAAACTAGTCAAAAATGAAAACAGGAATATCATAACTGGATAAAAAATATGAAAATAACTTTTTTTTAATATTTTTTTTATTTTGGATGGTTAATTAATTAACCTTTCAAAACAAACATTTTATAGATACAAAAGGATAAAAAAGATGAATAAGTAAAAAGTTGTCACATTGACATGATCACATCACATTATAGCAGTAACATACATATCAAACAACATTCTATTAAAAAACAATGAATTAAACATTCATTTCAATGTGACAGTGTTTCCTGAGATGTATACCAATCTCATTATCTTTAATAGACCCACGCATACTCCTTTACATCCTATGATACTTATAGTATCTAAGTTTCAATCAATTAGAGTTGAAGGGGTAGCATTTGGGCAAGCTAGTTCTCAAAACACGTTGTATAAAGAGCTGTATTTAAAAATTGCATGATTGCTATTCTTACTGCAATTTTCGATGTAGCAAATAGCTCATGCCATAGTTCATCATTTGACCGAGTTATATGGTGACATCGTATTAGTTTATTAGTAACCACTTCTCTCTGCTTTTCCAAGGCAACACACTCAATTACTATATGTCTTAGAGTTTCTTCGGTTTCTGGTACTTTGCAGAATCGACAGATCGAATTTTCCACTTGAATAAGACCTCTTCTCAATAATATTTGGTTAGTCGGTCATAAATTCAAACGAAACCATAATATCTGATTTCTTAAATTAAAAGAAGGGCTTTTTAATAAGTAATGAGCAGCCTGTCGAAATTTTTTATGTCCAAAGAGAGCTCTATCAAAGTCTTTCAGTTGCATACATCTTTGTTGAGTAATGTGCCAATCCAATTGATGCAATTTGAGTTTTGCTTTGTTAGGGTTATTAAGCTAAATATCCAACAAGATGTTAACTTCACTCATATCTGATATTACAGCATTTCTCCATTTCAAAGGGAAAGGATGCTCAGATTGCATTAAGTAGTTTGCCAGTACTGTGAGTACATTCTTATTAGCTAGACCTAATGCACACTTTCGAAAAAGGCAACATCTCTTCCAAGCTATTTGTATATGTATATCATAAATTACCTAGCTCAAAACGGAGAAGAGCAATTGGAGTTGAGTTCGGAAGATTCATTACCCTTTTCCAAAACTTTGCTTCTAATTTATTCCAATAGCTGGAGTTTTGGGGAAGCCAAGTCTCAGCCCCATATGTAATAATGGGTACTAATTTCTGTTGGTAATATATAAGGATGTGTGCACATTAAAATTTACCATACTTATACTGAAGAATCTTCGCTTGTGAGATTAGAGTAGTCAGTTTGCCATTTATGTTATTTAGCTGAGGTTTGTTCGCAATGGAATTATTGAATGTGACTCCAAGATATTTATATTCATTGACTATAGTCAGTTTTTGCTTTTTCAGAAACCAGTCATAATGCTTTCTTTGTCTCTTTTGACTTTTACCCAATTCCATGATTTGTGTTTTCTCCAGATTTAAGGTTAGATTGTTTTTAACAACACACTGGTCTAATTTATCAAGCATGTTTTGCAGACCACTCTGCGTCTGCGATATGAGGACGAGGTCATCTGCATATAGAAGCCATGCAACAACCTGGTTTCCGAGTTTTGGTGCATCATGCATTAATTCCATGAGATCAATTCCTAAGTCGAATATGAACAAGTTAAATAAAGTAGACGCTAGTATGCAGCCTTGTTTCAGGCCGCGTTTAGTGTGAATTACTTCAGATAATAACCCGTCCAAGTTCAATTTTACCTGCATAGAGGTGTTTGAGTGAAGTAAATATATTAAAGAGACTAGAGAAGATGGACAACCAAATCTTGTTAGTTTTTGGAAAAGTAAGTGTCGATCTACCGAGTCAAAAGCAACTCGAAAATCTACATATGCCAAATAAAGAGGTTGTTTTTTTGACGCATAGAGCTCTTTAATCGCGTTGAGTGTCGTGATGTTGATGGCAGTGCCAAGGCCTGCAACAAATCTAGTTTGGAAAGGATCACAACGGTTGTCATTAAGTGCCCAAATATTGAGATCTCTTAATACAATTCTACTGTAGATCTTCCCCGGAGCGTCAAGAAGAGATATCGGACGATAACTAGCCGGATCCGTTCGGTGTCCTTTTTTATATATTGGCACTGTTATAGCTCTGCCCCATGATGGCGGAACACTTTGTTTTATTTGTATTGCTTGAAAAACCACATATAGAATGGAAGCCTACAATACTGGATTCTGTTTCAGAACGAAATTTGATAAGCCATCAGGACCAGGCACTCTTGAAGAGCTGGCCTTATTTATATAGAATAGCACATCTTCTAGGTCGAATTTGATCGTGAAAGCAGTTTTAGCCAAATCGTAAGATAGTTGTGCATTACTGTTTTGTGGAGAAGCATAAATATTTGTGAAATAACTAACCTAACTCTTTTCAGATACACCGTTGAGTTGTGATAACAACTGTGGGCGTGCTGAGCCCACATTTATCAGCTTCCAAATTTGAGATGATTGTTTATTCTTAATTGCTTGAAGCCACTGTTCGCCATCATTTTGGTGCATTACTGCCTTATGCGCACGCATCCAATTTTTGTACTTTGTCTTTAACCTGCGTAAGGACAGCTCACGATATTGCACCGGAAGCAATAAAATCTGCCTTTTTTGCTTCCGGAATATCATTTTTCTGAGTCTAACAGATTGATCAAATATATGGGTGCGCGGAATACTGGGCTTATTGGCACCAGATACATAAGAGAATGCAAATAAATGTATTTTATCAGTATACTTAGGAGGAGCAAAACCCCTCTCTAGAAGATGTTGATCTTCTACTAAGCTACACGCAAAAGCTTCTAGCGCAGGGCTAGTCCAATGTAGTCTATTTTGTTGAGGATTTATGAATAGATTCCTCAATATTTTTTGTTGCGTCCGAGAATCATGGGAAGAGTGGATCACAAATTCGGCCATCAGCATCAAATGATCACTAGAGATAGTTGGCAATACAGAAAACTTGGTGATTTTAGCAAATAGTCCTCTATCCACATACATATAATCAATTGTTGCCCTTTGTGATCCACTTATCCAAGTGTGAGATGGAGTATCAGACTCCAATGCTCCATTTAGCATTATTAAATCCCATGTCTGAACAAACTCAAGCCACTGAGTGACCCGTTCCGAATTTCTCTTTTTCCCTACTGCCAAAAGATGAATATTCAAGTCGCCAGCTAGAATCACATGGTCAATATTTGGAGTAATGATGATTTCCTCCATAAGTAAATTCAAATCTTTAAAAAAGGTATTGGTTACAATTGCCATTGAGTTGCAGTATGTGTTAATTATTGCAAATCTTGTATTCTGTATTACTATTGTTGAGCTTTGTAAAAAGGAATTCGGAGAGGGCCAGTCAGCTTTATTGTTTGTAGTGGCAATGTTAGAGATGGTAGCAAGGCTAGACATCGGTCTTCCTTTTTGACCTTCTATAGCAGGAAGTAAGTGAACATAATGATTATCCCATGAAAGAGGGACACTTAACCAAGTTTCCTGCAATAGCACTAAAGTAAAACTTTGGAGCGAGCAATTGGAATTGTTAAGTAAATGTTTATGTCCTCTGGTATTCCAACTCACAATGGCTATTTTATGAGTTAGAGGACACGAATCAACAGGTTCTAGTTAGGTTTTCTTACAATTACAAGCTAAGGCCAAAGTACGTTCAGTGTTATCCCCTTGTATTCCATGCTGTTGTAAAGACTCATTAGGACAGCTCTCTATTGTGGTAGGGATTAATATGAATCCAAGGTCATATAGAGCAGATCTTGCAGACCAGATTGTATTGTAAATAATACGAGACTTTATCGACAGACAAGATACAGTCGGATCATTATCATCAGGGAATTCAACCTGCTGAATATCTCCTGAGGATACATCTTCGAAGCTGGTTTTATCAGAGAATAGCTGTAAGATACTCATCCTGTTCATAGTGTAAGAAGGAAAAGAGCCACCATGGCAACTAAGGAATAGTGAGTACATTTGGGGGGACTTAATGTTCTTAGCGCTCGTGTTTGAACTTGCCTCTTTTTTGTTGGATTCGGTATCTCTATGCAAACTGTGGTTCTTTTCTTCTATTGGCAGTTTAAAAGATACATTCCTTGAGTCCATTTTCTCATCAGGAAAACTTAATGAGTCAGGTTTGTTGATGAACAGGGTTTTCAAAGAGGATTTAAGTATCTTCTGTTCGGCAGTTAAGGCTACTAAGCAATCTTTAATTGTGCTTAGAATATTATTTTGGAGATTGTCCTGTATATCAGGTAAAGGAGATTTTTCAGACAATTTTCCATTTGTAACCTTAATTTTATTCCTAGATGGTAAACCCATCAAATTTGTTTTTGTTTCATTACCCAGACCTAGCTTGTGCTCAATTGAAGAAGTCAGTTGAGCTGGCGGGTGAATCACACTCGGCGCTGGGTGGAATTGACTCATATACTCGTCCACAGCTTCCCTAAGATCTTGTATATTAAGTGTAGATTCACATTTTTCACCATTGCTCACTGCTTTACTTTTAAGAGTCAGAGCCGGTTGAGTTTCTAACATCAAACTCTCTTGACTATTTTCCATGCCCTCTACAACCTGTACTAACTTATCTAGTGGAGAGTGTGTTAGGTCGGCTTTAGGGATGTTATCACCATTCATTGCATTCCTTTCTCTTTCTAGGGTTTGATTTAGATATTTTTTCGATATGGCATTAGCTGCCAATGTGGAACATTTCACTGGCTTGGACAGTGATTTAAAAAACCTGTCTTGTTTGTCCACTTGGATTTTTCACTGGCTTGGACAGTGATTTAAAAAAACTGTCTTGTTTGTCCACTTGGATTTTTGATTTTTAGATTTCTTCATGTTGATCCTAATTTCGGATTTCTGGATTATGGGATTTTTCGCGAAAATTGTATACGCTTCTTTGCTAGATTTGGCATTTTTTGACTTGGGCAAGGCCACATCAGGTGCCTTAATCGCTGCATCAACAACATTCGACTGCGGAACCTCGGGAATTATGGCAGCCGCATCCAGAGGTAGTTCACGTATAATACCCTCCACACACAGGACCGCAGACTTTGAGCATTGTAAGTTTTCACCTGCTGTCTGTAGCTGTCTGTAATTCCAGCTGCAGATCTAGTTGTTCAGTTAATCTTTTGTACCTTAATGAAATCTCTACAAATTGCTTTGACAAAAGTGCCAAATCTCTATCATCAGAAACTTGTCTCTGAGCCAAGAAATCACTGCGTGTTTTTTGCCAACTTGCCATACTTTCTAAATAAGTATGAATTAGATTTACTTTGGAATTTAAGGCTTCAAGTAGTTTGGCAAGTGACATTAATGCCGTATTCATGGTTTCAAATGTTTTCAGAGAGGGCTCCTTAAATTGGGAGCCCATAATTACAGCCAAATCATTTCTAGTTGGTCTCCTAGGGGTTGGAGGGATAGAAGATATAGAAGATTCAGATTCTGAAATATTCCTATTCTGAAACAATGCCAGCGATTTTGTAAGATCGGATTCCCCTTCCTTGGCTGAGAAACAAGAATGCGATGATTCCAAATCAATAACCGCATCATCTATTACATTATCCGATTTTGACTTATTCAACATTGATGCAACAATTCCAGAACAAGCATTTTGTAGCATCATGGTATCCGACAAGGAAATGTTACATAGTTGTTTAGCAACCTCATTACTATCATTCACAACCAGTACAGTCGGTGAGCTCATTAAAGGTTGCTATGCTACTGCACCATCTTGATTATTCGAAAGTGGTTGTGCCTCTGCATTCGAAACACTTAGATTTACCAGTTCTGCCATTCGTGTCAGAGGACCGGGGGAACGCAAAGCAGCAAACCCAAAATTTCGAAGATCACCAGTTAGAATATTGGGACGTGTCCGTTTCCTTGACGGTCGTTTATCCCACGGCGCACTCTTCACACAAGTCTGTGCCGTTTTTGGCATAGATGCAGGGCTATCTTTTGAAGTAGAGTCAAAAAGGGCACATAGCCTTTCAGGACAGGGCATGTCCGTGCATAGAGTAAACATCTGAACCCCTTAAATCCACCACTATCTCAGAGTGGGCCAATACTAGGGCTTAGATTCCACCAACACTAATATGCTGTTTAAGCTAACATTTCCAAGACTGTGGAAAGGGTTAAAAAATATTTTCACTCTGCTATGCTATCCGTGCCGCTGCGGGGAAGCGGCAAAGCAGGATTTACCGGGGCTTCATGGGTGTGCGCGTGCGTTGCGCGTGCAACCACGTATTTATGGCCCCTCCCAGAAGAAGTATAGCAGAGTGCCTAAAACAAGCAGTAAAAAGTTATTTTAGCATATATTTATGCTAGTAGTAAAAATTGTCAAGCTTCCTTAAGCATGTCTTCACCTGCTGGAAGATGTCGTTCGCTCACAATCCACAAAAGCGCTGAAACAGGAACAATCCACAAGGAGTCTCCCCCGGCAAAGCAGGACTTACCGGGGCTTCATGGGTGAAAATAACAATGGTTAAAAATGATGCAGAAAAAATGCTTGTAGCACTAAGAAATCAGAACACCAGGAATTTATGGGCAATGCTGAACAAACAAAATAACCAGCAGTCTGCAATGACTCAAAATGTGCCAGAGAAAGATTGGATTGTACACTTTTCCACCTTATACAAAAACGCGACAGTGGAGGAACAACAATACACTGCTTAAAAGTGGATGTTGAAATTGGAACACACAGATATACTGGATCATGTTAAACATTTAACTCCATCGAGAGCGCCTGGTCTGGACAGACTTAGCAATGCCCACCTCAAGGAAAATACAGAAATACGGGCTGACATCTGCAGTGAAATCTTCAAAGCTATTATCAGAACAAACACAATTCCTTGAACTTGGAAAACCGCCATCCTCCTACCAATTTCTAAACATGGTGACAGAAAGCTGTCAGCAATTTACCGCCCCATAGCATTGCTCGACCATATGGGTAAGGTCTTTGCTTTGCTTCTCCTAAAGAAACTCATAAAATGGGCAAACGATTCAGGAAGGCTCGATCCTAGACAAACAGGATTTGTGACAAATGCTGGAACAAGTATAACCTGATACTGCTCAATTTGTTAAAATTTAAAGCCTACAAGGAGAAAACATTGACCCATGCTGTATTCTTTGACTTAGAAACAGCTTTCGATGCAATAAATAGAAACATCTTGTGGGAGAAACTCAAAAGATGGAATTGTCCAGCTGATATCCTTCTGCCGATAAAAGCCCTTTATACCTCAATCATAGTTAGACTTTTGCAAAGTGGCCACCTTTCAGCCACAATAATAACACCAAATGGCTTGAAACAGGGGTGTCCGCTTGCAGCCACACTTTTTGTATACATTTATGATTTACCAGAACATCACTTGAAAATAATCCACCGAAACTAAACCTCACCAAAGTACCGCATTTTTTATATGCAGATGATATGGTGTTATTTGACAAAAAACGAAAATAGGATTGGAAAGAACTATCAACTATCTCGTAGAGTACATGGAAAAAAACGATCTTAGAATAAACATCAAAGAAACAAAAGTAATGATGCTAACACATGATGCTAAAACTAAATCAAATCTTCAGTCCTATTTCTCAATGGAATCAAATGCCACAGTAACAGCAATTAAATATCTGGGAGTGATAATAACCAATCAGAAACAGAAAAACAATGGGTAGAGAAAACAAAAGAAAAAGCTATATCCCTTGCACGCCAAGGAAAGATGCTACACCAGAAGTATGGATCTTACTTATTTAAACCAATAATAGCATTTTACACACAGAAAATATCAGCTATTGTAACATATGGTGCAGAGACAATGCTGAATGCCCCACATGACATGTGGACAATGCTGGAGGGAATAATATAGCAGAAAATGTTATCTCTACCCCCAACCTTTCCAGCTCCACGAATACGACATAAATTAGCCTTACTGTCCTTGGAAACACTGAAAAATTGGAAATCCCTCATGTTATTCAGAAAGACCTGCATCATGGACAGACTACTGGCAATCGACATCTTGTGCAGGAAAATTCCGACCTCAAACATACCAGTGCTGACTATATGGAAGGAAGCTTGAAAAAATCTATTGAAACAGGAAGAAATCCATCTAGAAATGCTCTTGAATCGACCACAAAAAGCCAAGCTAATTCTACAAAGAAATGATTGGATACGAACGCTTAAACAAAACACAATGTACAATTCATCCATAAAATATGATATTGACGTTCGAGCTCTCCACCAACTCCCACAGTATCTCCAACAGTTTCTAGATTGTTCAATTAGAAACCAGTTTCTAAGGCTACGGTTAAATATTCTACCAACCAGAGAATGAATGACCAGTGTAAAACAACTGGCCGCTGACCTTTTCTTTTGTCACTTCTGTCAAGACAAAAATCAGTTAGAGGCTTTAAACCACATCATTATGGAATGTCCAGTCCTCAACAACAAAAGACAACTGTTCAGACAGATGTGGTTGCAGCAAAGTATGCCGCTTGAACTGGCACAGCGGTGGTCAAAGATAATATCAGGAAGCAATACGAAATTAACTGTAACAATCATTCAATTTTGGGAATCATTAATGAACAACCCTCCCCCATTGAAAAAGAGAAATAGTATGTAAAGAATCCAATGAAAGGAACATGGTTTAGAAAAATGTGGGATATAAGATGAACGATAAAACTGTCATTTTGTAATTAAGAATTTTAAATGGAAATTAAATTGAAATGAGTGAAAAAGTTTGATACTAAACTAAATCATTCAATAAATAAAATGTTTAAAAAATGACAACTCTAAAAAGACAATGCCACGAAAAAATTAAGCCTCCTCTCTTAATCTCCCTAGCATTTCTGAGTCCTCTTTGAATGTAGTGCTCAAGTGCTACAGGTGTTTCAAGACTGTTGCTGGCAGCACCTTTAATGGGTGGAGGTTGATTTTGCACAAATACCGCTCACAGCTAGAATGAACAGGTAACACCACATGTAAGTCAAAAAAGTCTGCAGCCCAATATGGGCCACACCATCCAGAAGGTATTAGGTGCTTATTTGAGACATAGTTCACAGCATCTATCCGTCATGCCGATTTAAATAAAATATCCCAAAGCATGGACAAGATCAGAAGTACAGGCAACCATGGAATAGAAAAAGGGGGAAGAAAGAAAGCCCAGTGGGTACATAATGGTCACACACCTCCGAGAACACCACAGAAGGATACATGTGGCAAAAAAGCACTGAGATATAGGATAAAAGAAAGCACATTGTAATATTTTATTTTTATTTATTTATTTATTTATTTATTTATTTATTTATTTATATAGCGCTAAAGCCTGCAGGCATCAGAGCGCATTCCAAAAAGACAGGACAGTGATTACAAAAACGGGACAAGAATAGACACACAGAAGATCGGGAGCTGAGAGAGGTCGCTGATCCAGTTTATTTAAAGAGTAGGGTCTTCAACTTCTTTCTGAAGAGTATGTAGTTGGTTTCTAATTTCAAGGATACGGGCAGTTCATTCCATTTATGGATGCTTCTGTTTGGAAAGGCCTTGCCCAGGCCGTTTTGCTTTTTAGTTGGGGTTGTCTGGAGAAGACCTTTGTTGGAGGATCTTAAATTTCTAGATGGTTCATGCCACTTGAAGTGTTTTTTCAAGTACGCTGGGGCTTTGCCGTACAAGCATCGGTGGACCATTGTGAGGGATTTAAAAGTAATTCTCTCCTCCATGGCCAGCCAGTGTAGATCTTTCCTATCGCCTGTGATGTGTTCCCTCCTTCGCCTACCCGTGATTGTCCTAATGGCATTATTCTGAAGTACCTGGCATTGCTTCAGGTATTTCATATTAGCTCCCAGAAGCAAGGAGTTGCCGTAGTCCAGTCTTGACAGTATAGTTGCTCTGGCTATGGTAATGCTGTTTTTTTGGTTGAGCAAGGGTCTAATTTTTCTCAGGAGTTTTTGATGGTATTGACAGTTCCTTTTTAAGTATGCTGTATGGGCCTCTGCTCCTAGTGAGGCTTGTAAGTAGACTCTCAGTGTCTTTACTTTCTCGGATATAGGAATTAGGGCATTTTTTATACTGAATGCAGAGTATGAAGGAGTTTGTTTTTTCCTGGCGTGTGTGGATCCAAAGATCATTAGTTCTGTTTTGGTGTCATTCAAACACATCCAAAAATCCACATAATAAATATACTCACCCACCTCGATCGAGAAAAACAACAGCTAGCAGGTGTAGTCCAGTGAAGAGAAAACAGAAACGCTGTCATCTTCCAGTGAAAATAAAGACAAAAAGCTCTGAAGAAAAGAAAAACGGAGAAAAATCAGAACTAGAATGGAGACCACTTTCACCCAGACACTCTCATTCAGCCGTGGTCACCAGAATGGAAGCCACCAACAAAAATAGCAGCATTCCTGAGGAGAAGGTTGGGAACACTGACCAAAAAAGACAGAAAGAAACTACAGAATGAGTGTCCCAGACCACATCTGGCAAAATCAATAGCTAAAACACCTAAAAAAAAACTAATGCTCCCCCGCATGGATAGTATACTAAACACATCAATAAACAGCTTGATGCATCTTGGAAATCATACCAAGATAAATTACTAAATGTTTTAGGAACAATTTCAAAGATACTCGACCTAGCTGATAAAATAAAAGAGAAAAGGGAGGAGCAAAGACCCTACAGTTCTCACAAAATGGGACCCAAAATCCATATGCATAATGACAACAGTACAATCAAACAGAAAGTAAAAGGGCCATCATAGTATAAATTGATCATATTTTGAGCAAGTTACCAACATCGAAGGCAGCTGCAGCCAAGGGCAAATTATTTGGACAATCATTCATCAAAGAAAACCTAAACAAAATAATTATCATTTTTATTCATTCTTTCAACATTGTCCATCCCCTATTTAAGAAACACCAGTTTGGTGAAAAATAAACATTTGTTACTTGTTCTGTTTTATTTGATTTTTATATAAATCACTCGCTTAAAAATCTTCAACTACATATTCTGCTGACATATTTCAACATATAAATAAAGTTAACACCAGGGATACATTTAAGTTGCATTGCACATTGTTACTTGCTTGGGGAATTTGGAAATCACTTGCTCAAATCTTACAGGAGACCTGCACAACACACTGAGCAAAAAGCAATGGAAGAAAGTTATGAAGATGTGCATTGTATGCTAAATATTTGCCTTAACTACATGGAAGAATCAGTGTGCCCAGAAAACTGTCACTGACAGCTGGCACTATTTCTTTGTAAAGTAACACCGGAGTAAGAAGCACATTAAAAAAGTTCAGTGTGTTTCCTATTGTAAGCTATTGCAGATGGAGGTTTCCAATAAACCATCCCAAACGTTTGCAACCTCTAATTTATTTAAGCACCTTATCCAGTCCTATTACCACAGTATGGACAAATCCTATACAAAGGCTAATTTACATCAACATGTACAAACCCATTACCTACAATCTGCACACAGATAGCTGCTGTAGAAAAGCATGTTTGTGTCACTCTCATCCACTTCTATTGCTTCCTCTATTCCAGACATCTCCACCCAACCTCATCCTATCCTACCTATAACCAAACTGCACAACTGCAATGAAAGAAAGTTATGAAGATGTGCATAGGTGAGCTGAGTATTCACCTTAACTCCATGGAAGAACCATTCTGCCCAGAAAACTGTCACTGGCAGCTGGCAGTATTTCTGTGTCAAGTAGCAATCGAGTTAAAACATCATTAAAGAAGTTCAGTGTGTTTCTATTATAAGCTGTTGCCGATGGAAGCTTCCAATAAAGCATCCCAAACATTTTCAACCTCTAATTTGAATCAGCACCTCATCCAGTTCCATGACAACTATGTGGAGGGACCCTATACGAAGGCTAATTTCCATCAAAAATGTACAAACCCATAGCCTATAATCGTACACAGGTATCTGCTATAGAAAACCACATCTGCATCACTCGCTTCCACTTTTATTGTTTCCTCTGTTCCAGCCACCTCCACCCAACCTCCTCCCATCCCACCTATACACAATCTGCACAACTGCGAAATAATGTGTTTGAAAAATGTCAAATGCATCATGGTGTGAAATCACAGCGTATATAGTTACACAAGACCGATTTCACAACACAACAGCAATTGCTGCCACTACACATGTATAAAAAAATTCAGTGGCATTTGTTTATCACCTTATTTTACAAAAAAAAACTAAAAAAAAAAAACTAATGAAACGAGTAAGCACAACATACCCATACTTCAAATATTATGTATTGTACTGAGCCCATAGTGTGCCTGCATTTATTGGGGGAAATTAGCACTGGAGAAACCATTCAATTTCTTTTGTAGACAATAGGAGTTTGCACAAATAATACCATTCCTATATTCTTTATGAGTGTATATTTAAAATTAAAACCAATCAAACATATTTTTCATGAAATTAAACACTAGGTTTCACAAAACAACACACAAATGAAGACATGCCTCATTACGAGTATGGAGGCAGCCATGCCCTTCATAAGGGTATGGCTGCCTCCATACCGGGTTCCAGTACCGGGTTCCTCCCACCTAGGAGGACCCGGTAAGTCCTCATTGGAAAAACCCATCCCTATTCCCATTTGAGCCCCCAGAGGGCTCAATGGGAATGGGGAGGGAGCTAATAACGGGCCCGTTAATAACGGGCCCGTTATTAGCTCCCTGGACCCTCGCGGGACCTGCTAAACCGGGTCCCACAAAGGGAAAATAGTAATAGGGCGTTCCGTAATGAAGGGTGCCGGTCCCGTACTGGCACCCTTCATTACGGGAGCGCCTGCCTCGTAATGAGGTCCAGTGTATTTTATCTTATAGATAACCACACAGTAACAATCTCCAGCAAAACACATCTTTAAAAGCACACACATTTTCAGATCACCCCAAAAAGCACTTTAATACACATTATAACTGATTATTAAAGCATTGTAAATAAAATCACATTTCTACTGCTTTGTGATCATTCTTTTCTTTTGAGTGCAGGAAGTATAATTTGAGATTCTATATCATGCACCTCATTTAAATACATTTTCTTTCTAAATAAACAACTTCCAATAATTGTTCCCACCCATGTTCTACATATACAGCAGGGACACATCATTGTTAACAAATACAGTAAGATACAAAAAAAAAACACAAAGCACCATTATCAACATATTATAAAATGCAACTTTCAAGAAACCAATGACATACAACTGATTAATGGCAATCAAATTTTGTCACAGGTAACATGAACTGCACAGTGTGAGTCTGCAGTCAAAATTAGAAAAGTACACAAAATGGTGAGTTTCATAGTTACTAAAATCAAAAGCAGAAAAAGAGGACTATTTTGTAAGAAAACAAATAAAATGTCCGGCACATATTCAATGCAACCTATCACAAAGAAGTACACATTAACAACATTAACACTATCCAATTAGAAACACTGAAACACATTCGAAACCCTTCCTAGCATCTCTAGTACCTGCGGCTATTCAACACGGCTACAGATCTTTCTTGAAGCAACATCTACACATAGATTCTCTACAAATTGGAAACCAAACTAAGCCAACTTTCAAACCTTCAAATAAGACAAGGTAACACCTAAGCACACAAAATAACACACACACAGATAAAGTTCTGACCTGTATCATCCACATAAAAATATGATTATTGCACAGAAAATGCATGGTCCAATAGAAGCAGCTATAACAGTAGCCGCCTTTCTAAGAACAACCAACGAATAAGCGTTGACACGCCTGTGCATGCGCTTCTTGTAGTTGCAGTTATAAAGAAGCATCACCGATTCAGCTGTTATTACCCATGGCTAAGACATGTTCACAAACACTCAATGTGCAATTTGCTGAAATATAGCCGCGGCTGTGCAGGGTACCACTTTGGACCGCGTGTGGCAACGCTGTGCACTGGGTGGGTGGCTGATAGTCTCTGTTGAAGTTGAACACACTAGCCCATTGATGTGCCTTGACGCAATCCTCAAAAGACCAATCACTCCCTTTTTTTCCTGTAACAGCGGTCCCCTCATAGTAAACCCCACTGGTCGGTGCTGAATAGTCATGGGAAAAAAAACCATCATTGCTGTTGCTAGTCGTGATCCTCAATACAGCAATCACTCCCATTTTTTGTATAGCTGTGGCTCTAATTCTTTTTTTTTTTTTAAACTCTGAATGCAATATAAATGACAAAATAGACAGTAGTGATACAACAGTGCTTAAAAAGGTGTCACTATAATAAATTACTGCTCATGAAGTTATTTAACCCCTTAACTGCCAAAGGTTTCCCCTCGACCCCCAGTGCCAATGCCAATGCCTTTTTTGGTGATTTCAGTATGTTTCCATTCAATCCCTTGTAACTATTTTGTTGCATGAGATATCTCGGCCAAATTTTGCCTCTTTTCTTCCCACATGTAGGCGGTCATAAAGCCACCAAGGAGTCCTGGTTAACTGTAGGGGTTGAGATAAAATAACCAAAAAGGGAGAAAATGTTGGTTTTTTTCAGAAAATGCCAATGAAATGATGTACAACGAAGCCTGTGGTATTTTCCTTGTAAGAGCTAGGAACAAATGGTTTGCTGTGCTGAATTCGCAATTTTCCAGGCTTTCAAGAACAGGTTGAGTGGAAACTAAAAAAACATATTTTGATATGGTTACCAGCCGTTTTGTGAGAGGTAGGCGATTTTGGCCTTTTTTCCAAAAGGACATACGTGGACGGAATGGAAGAGGAGGGTAGGAAAGCTGAAAGGGAAGACAGAAAGGCATACATTTCCAAAAAGTAGACAAAATTCTAGTTTAGGAAGGGGTGATTTGCGCAGGTCAGGCAACCACCATGTAGGAAACATTTCCATAGTTTGGTGAAAAATTGGAAAAATGACAGAAAAAAAGGTATGTGGTGGTCATCCTTGGCCCGGTAAGGCAATAGCTTCTGTGAATTTTGAGAAAAGCAATGCTCCGCTACATTTCACTGACTCTTCCAGTTAGGAAATCACACATTTTTTGTAATGTTTCACAAAAGAAGCAATACCACAAGCCAAAAAATGAGCCATGGTACACAGGATTTGTATGCTTGCGGCCTATATAGACGTACTTAGCATGTGTAAATAAGGAAAACAGATGTGGTGAGGAAGGGCAAGCATACATTATTTGAAAGAGTATAGGCAGACCTTTTGAAGGGTAGGTGACTTGTGCAGGTTACAAAAAAAGTGAATAGTGCCGAAAGAAGTGACTTAATGTAGGTCACATTTGGGAAATTAAAGGGTTGCAGCAGCAAATGTGTCGAAATGTTATGAAAACCAAGCAAACACAACAAATGTCCTACCTTCCCGCATTCCCACAGCCCCCCAAGGCTAGGGACATTACCCCCAACTGTCCTGGCTCTCTGGTTGGCGTGCGTTGCAGCTTCTCCCTCTGGGAAAATTCAGGGACCCTGCCCGGGCTCCCTGGAACTGCTGCTGCACTTTTGGATGGTCAAACCACCTGGGTGGTAGCCGTCCAAGCTACTAGGCTTGGGACATGTCTTTCTTGGGGCGGGTTTCAGAGCTTCCACCAAACTGCCCTGGTTTACCTTTGGTCTCTCTTGGCAGCCATCTATAGTTGCTTTGCTCATCTTCTTGTCCTTTCTACTGTTCCCAGGTGTCTTCTGTTGTGTAAAAATAGAGAAGGCCGGGTTGGCAGTAGATCCTCTGCCCTCTTCTGCCACTGAGATATGATATGATATGATATTTTAATCATATTGCGCTCATACACCAGTGTTTCAGAGTGCGACCAAGAAAAGGGAGTAGAAAAAGGGAGAAACAAAAACTATACGATCTTACTAGGCCCACTGACATTAAGAATGCGCAAGTGCATTGAAAAGCGAAAAGGGGGAAAGTGTGTGGAAGGGAGAGAAGTAGAAAGTGAGGAGCAATGGAAAGAACAGAATAAATAATAAGTGCAATAGATAAATACATAAAGGCAGTGAAGAGTGGTAGTGCAGCCAGCAAGTGGCAAGTGCATCATTAGTCAGATAGGGTGCAGAAGAAAAATGGGGGACTGTATGGACTGTATGGGTACAGATACAGATCCCAGTGCAAGGGATGGCCCGGAGGCAGTGCAGGAGGGAGGCAGGGTGAGCAGGTAACTGGGCCTGAAGGACAGAGGGTGGCAAGGTGCACGGTGCTGAGCGAGAATAACAGATCAGCAGGAGAGAAGAGGGGCAAAGGCAGAAGCAAAGTGGAATGTCTTAAGTTGCCTCAGGAACTGGTGATGGTTCTCCTCAAGTTTCAGGGTGGCTGGGGGGCTGTTCCAAATTGAGGCCCCAGCCGAAGACAGAGATCTGCCCCCAGCTCATTTCTTTGAAAAACGACTGACCCTGAGGGAGTAAGAAGTAGAGGAGTGAAGGGCTCTAGAGGGGAGTTATTTACGCAGGGACAGTTCAAGATATTTTGGACCCAGGCCCCAGCAAGTCCTGTGGATAGTGCAGATGATTTTAAATGTAATCCTTGCATCCACTGGGAGCCAATGAAGGGATTTCGGAGCTGGAGAGATACGATCCCAGGACTTGAAGCCAAGGGCCCGTCTCGCAGGCCTGTTCTGGATTAGTTGTAAAGCGCAGAGAGTGGATGCGGGTTAAGAAAAGGGCTGTTACAGTAGTCCAACTTTGAGCGAACCAGAGCATGGGAGACAGTGAGCATCTGAGGGAAGGAGAGGAAAGGCAGAGTACCTCTAAGCTGGTGCAGTAAGAAGTTTGACTTTTTAGAGACATCAGAGATGTGTGCGGGGAAGAAAAGTGTGGAGTTAAAGATGACCCCGGGATTCTTAGCCCTGCAGGTTGGGATAAGAGAGAGCCAAGGGAGGCAGGCCAGAGAGTGAGGGGAAAGGCTGGTGAAGGTGTACCAATGAGGAGGATCTCAGTCTTGTTGGCATTTAGACAAAGATCGTTGGCGGCACACACATTTTGAATGGCGATTAGGCAATTGAAGATGAGGGAAGGAGAGGAGGTGTCTGAGAGAAGCCTGAAGATGAGTTGGGTATCATCAGCATAGCACTGGAAGTTTGAGCTGAAAATGAAATGCAGTAGGCATGGGTTGCCAGGCATTGGTTGAAAAGCCAGGGCGGGAGGTTAGACCCCTGAGGAACACCACAGGTAGAGAGGGAGATAGAGGATAGGAAGGACCCAAGTTGTGCCTGGGAGGGTCCATCAGAAAGGAAAGAGGTCTGCCAGGCCCGGGCCTGATCGGTGATACCCAGGTTGTCACTTAGACAATTGAGCAGGATAGTATGGTTGACTGTGTCAAAAGCAGAGGAGAGATCAAGTAGGATGAGGACGGAGGGAATGATAGAGTCAAGGTTGGAGAGCAGGTTTTCATAGCAGTTGTTCAAAGAGTTAGAACATCTCAAAATCAACCATCAACTCCCGGGTACTACAAACAATTAAATCCAATTGAATGTCCTATATTGTTTTACACACAGGAAGTCAGGTTTATCTGCAGAACGCCTTCCAGGTTTCTAATGCAAGAGTTCCAACTAGTGGCTCTGTGTCTGAGAAACGGGTACTGGTGCCTACTGTTTTTTATTACTTTCAAGTGCATTGCTGACGGGCAACCTTGTTTGACAGCCACAATTGTTTGGGGATCGAACTATCAAACCTTTAAGTATGTTTCCCAGGGAAACACATGATAACTTCTTGGGCACCTCTCCTGTGAAGCTTAAAGTCACTCAGGTGGCACAACACACCGGTACATCTCTAGATTCTTTTTGGATTAGGGCTCACTAGAAAAATAAGGTTGCTGTACTAGTACAGGACAAGTAAAAGATTAGGGGACTCTACACAGAGCAACAGAATCCGAATGACGCTCAACCTAACATTCATTTAATCATTTCTGGTGCTAGGGCATGTTTGATCGATAAAAGTTAAAAGCCTAAATAGTGAAAGCAGAGATATTTATGTATTTATTTATTTTTTTTAGAGAGTTTTACAACAACTTTAAAAAATCAATTCATCCATTCACATATCAAATCAGTACATCCAATGATAATCAAACCTTTCCCAGAAGAGGAATGATTAAAACAATACATCAGAAATGTCAACAATCTCTTTCCAGAACAATGAAAAATGGTAATGACAGCCTTCCTGATTCCCACCCATGAATATTTTCCATACCTCTGCAGAGCTATTCATGCCTAACTCACTACAGGACTCCAGACATGGAAAGACCCAAGACAACCTTCAGTGGTTTATTTAGTTATTTTCTTCGGGCTTCGGTAGACAGTGCCACCAGAGGGCGAGTGCTGCCATTCAATCCACCATCCTTACTCCTTATTTCTAGACAGCTGAAGGGGGTGGGGATGAAGGGAAACACTAAAGTACTGCTTCACCAATTTCTCCAGAGAGCTCACAGTGGTACTACTTTTAATATTAGGTTAAGCATGCGTAAAGTGTTATGTTTGGCTTGTGGTGGGTACAGCACAACAGACTAGAAAAGGAATGTTGCTGCAAGTGCCTGGTTTTCAATGTTATAAGGAAGGCAAAGTGATCTAGAAGGGCCTGGATCCATGGAGGAGGCTGCTTCAAGAGCTGGGTACAGTGTATGAAAGGCTGAGATGGTTTTTAGCGGACTGGAGCTTTCTGGGTGTGAAATGATGCTGGGGTGTAGTGGTGATCATTTGTCGGATTGATTGGGTGAGCTCTCCGCATAAGTAGCTCAGTTTGCAGGGTATACGACATGCTTTGGAATTCGGAGAAGAATTTAGGAAACGTCTCATCCCTGGTCTCTGCTGTGTCACGCTAGTGCCTGAGGACATGTCTGCAATAGGCAGCAATTAGCACCTGAGCCTCATTTTTATCAAACACTTTTTTATGTCAAAGTTATTATACTCTATAATGAAAAGGCCCAAAAAGTCTTATAATCACACTTTAAATGTAATTCTGCGCATTTCAATTTCACTTTATTGTCGTTGTATATGTAGTTTAGCCCTCAAAACCTAGGGTGGTGCACATTCTTTCTGACCTCCATTATCGCGAATTTGCAAAGTTTCCCCTTTTTTCCAGTTATGCCAGCAGCAACGTGTTTGGTTGTTGTCTCCTGTACCACTAACGTAGCGGATGAAATATCCTGCCAATTGCTTCTAAATTGAAGTTCACTGACATTCTGTAATGCTGAGAATGAAAATACACACAACCCCATTTGACGAACTTTATTACTGCTAAAGTACACGTAGAAGAAAATAAAACACTAATAACCACATTTGCTGAAGTTTATTAATGGCGAAGTACAAACCAGACACGGATAACATGTGCATCCCTTTTGCATCCCATTTGCAAACGTCTTTAACTCCCAGGTGGAAAAAGAAATTAGCAGAAACAAAATAATTCGTTCAGATACATTTTAAGTTTAAGTAAATGTAAATAGTACTAAGCAATGGTTTAGCATGAGAAAAATGTGAGGCACACACAGCAGAAAAAGGGTGCATCCACATTCTCCAGTCACATGGAGCTTGTCAATAATCAAACCCAGGGCAGTTACAAGAGACAAACCGGAAATGGAAATGGTGTACTGTCTAGCCTGCTGCTAAACTATGTCCCAAGCTTCGCAGGATCACCTCTATCATCATTTCATTTTGAACTGGGAGTAACATGTTTGTGAAAAAAATATTTTGCAAAAGGTGTTTTGTAAGAATATTTCTCCACTCAGACATGGTGTTCAACGAGTAAACATTAGCGGGTTTTTTGTTTGGGCTACAGCTTTTTGGGAGAGGGGGGTGCAGCACCTTCTGGGCACCATTTATCACACGCATTCAGCACATGCCTATTTAAATACGAGCTGACAAAAATCCGAGCAGGATCAACAACACACATGACAGTTGTTGTGTAGGTTTTTATTAAAGATGTCAATTAATAACAATCATACATACATGTGAAAACTAAAGGTCTACTGGTGTGCTAACCGAATGGAAACATAAAGCAACATGAGCATTGGATGGCTTCCCCATGGTTCCACTATAGAAAAGAAACTCTGGGCAATACATGGCTTTGGTTGAAGCAACGCTGTTCTATATGTTGTCCTGTGGTGGAGATAATTCAGTCATTAACAGCATGGGGTTATTGTGGCCCCACAATGTTTTCTTGTCTCTTTCTTTCTTGGGTAGCTGTCAACGTATTCTCATTCTGGTTGCTTGTCTCTCTGCAGGGCTTGTTCAGAGACTCAGAGCTTTCCATGGGTCTGGGCGGTATGCCTAAGCAGCAGCAAGTGGAATGGTTGAGGATCTTCAGGCAAGGCCAAAAAGATACTAGCAAGCTCCATGCCACTAAAGCAGGTCAGAAGGCTAGGGCGTTGTATTAGTCCCTCCTTATTTTCAGAGGATGTATTCCTGCTCCCCACCACCCAGCCTTCCCATACCGTCTCAACAAAATGAGGCAAACTCATTCCTAAAGGGCTTGCAAATTACTTACTTCTGGTCCCCTGTCTAGTCTCCGCTCCAACATCCATGATGCTTCGCTATATGTTTGTTTCTCCACCCCTCCTCCTCTCACACCTCAATATGGTAGGATACGCCTGCTCCTCTACTAATGTCTTTTCCTCCACTCTCCCTTTCATTTTCTCTCAATATCTTTCGTATTGTGTTCCTCTCCTCTTTTTGGTGTTTCCTCTGAACTTATCCAGGCTCTTCTGGACCTCGTTCCCATGCCTTATGATGTTCACAACCTCCTAACTCGGTTCCACCTCCTTCTCACCCCTCTTATTGTTCCTCCTGACCCCCTCATTACTCACCTTCACCCTCTCCTCCTCACATCTCCTGTTGATCCTCATCATCATCTCTTTATTCTCCTTAACTTTCTTATTCCTTCTGTTGGCTGGTAGGATAGCTCGGGGCAATATGCTTGTCTTGAAAGCAAGAAAAAGCTGAGCAGCTTCAGTTTGATCCCCAGTCCCAACTTAGATGCTGATAAAGCGTGATATAAGAGCCCAAATAAAAACTAAAAAAACTTGTCTTCTTCTGCACCACCTCCTTTTTGACCTTCACCTCTGCCCCACTCCCTTTACTGTTCCACATAACCACCTCCATGTTCTTCACTTCCAGTCTACCGTATTTACTCCTCCTTGACAACTTCTCTTCCTCTCTGTCTTCCTTCCTCCAACCAGGGCTACTCTTTCCAGCACCTCCTTAATATGCCTCCTCCAGCTTCCTGCCCTATACTTCCACTCTCTCTTGCTAGAATCCTTCAAATAGGGGTCATACCCCACCTCCAAGGAGCACCACAGCCTAACAGGATTATGGTGTGCCTTTATTCCACGTTTAGTTGATCAGATTAATTTAGCATTCCTTATGTTGTCCCCGTTGTATACCCCCTTCCAAATAGATCTGATAAATGTTTTCGCTGACATCTTGGATTTGTTTCTCACATTTGCACAAAAAGGAAGTTGAGCATGATGGGGCACAATGCTTCCGGAGCCTATAGATCAGGGATTTGTCCAGCATGAATTTATGCACATTCAAGTGGGTCTTCTGTGTCATGTATAAAAATAATGTCTGATTATCCTACAGAATGTTTTTCCATTCTAATGATATTTTCCAGACTGACCAGAAATTGTCTCAATATGAAACTATGTCCATTGTGGGGTCTTGACCTTGAGTAAACTGTTGAACACCAGACTGTTTAAATAAATTGCTTCTGGTGGAGTTGGCTTGCAGTTGGTGGTAGGAATAGCGCCTCGATGCCTTCGGGCTTTGGCGCTTGCGAAATACTCATAACATAACAAAGCTATGTAGGAGATTTACAGTATACAGTAGAAGGTTTAGTACAGCAGTGTTCCTTAAAGGAACATAATGTCTAGGGGGCTCCATGTGACAAACCCCTGTCACAAGGATGACGTGAAGTGGGGTGCCAGGGGATCCATCCCGCACTGACCCCAGGCCCAACGTCATTTAGCAGGCAGCAGCATTCGCCCACATGCCGCCCCATCATTCAACCTCAGAATGAGGCGGGGGACTTCATTGCATCACAAAACCCAATGTGTGGGTATTACGTTGTAATTGTTTTATTTCGGCAACACAGCCATAAAAACGTTTACAATTTAAAAATTCCACATTGAAGTATATAAAGTTTGCACTAAAGAAAACATCAAAATTACTGCAACATAACTATTGACAATACAAGCATCTACAAACAATTGTGACAGATT
The DNA here is from genome assembly GCF_040938575.1 of Ambystoma mexicanum. NCBI lineage: Eukaryota > Metazoa > Chordata > Amphibia > Caudata > Ambystomatidae > Ambystoma > Ambystoma mexicanum. The sequence continues at coordinate 152,940,589 of NC_090933.1, forward strand.
ATTTGATATATAGGTCCTATTGCAATGTGATTAGTATATTTTTATCACCATTAAAATTCATAAAAATCTCAATAATAAATTGCTAAACTCAGTTTTCTTATAATATCTCAATTCCAAGGTAAGAACTATCCACCAATTTGTAGGTGCTTTCAAGCATCAACAATGTTACAAAAATGATATCCATTACCATATAAACATTCCACGTATTTTATTTATTTATTTATTTATTTATTTATTTATATAGTGCCAGCAGCTCGCAAGCATCAGGGTGTTGACATGAAGAAGTAGGGACAAAAACACATATAATCATAGGACAAAGCGCTCAGTAAATCATTGGGGGTATCAGTTTCCTAGGACCGAGTTGTCATTTGAACAAATGTGTCTTGAGTTTTCTCTGGAAACTTGTGTATTTCTGTTCTAGTTTTAAAGAGATGGGGTAGGTTGTTCCACATCATGGCTGCTTTAATATGGTTTTTCAGGTAGGACGGGGCAGGCCCATGGATGCATCTGTGTGTCAGTGTCATAGCCTTGAAAGCAATTCTTTCCTCAACGACTAAATAGTCTAGATTCCTTCTATCCTCGCCTATGTGTTCCTTATTGGACTTCGTTTTTATAATCCGTACCACATTATTTTGGATAATTTGACATTTGGCGATATGACCTTTATTTCGTCCCAGCATGAGGGCATTGCTGTAATCCAACCTTGATAGGATAGTAGCTCTGGCTATTGTTGAACAATTGTCTTCACTCAGGTAGGGGCGGATTGACTTGAGGCGACAAAGGTGGTATGCACAGTTCTTATTTAGTTGGAGAACATGGGCTTCGGGCCTCATGGACGTATCCATATACATCCCTAATGTTTTTATGCTGTCGACCACCTTGATTTGGATGTTGTTTATGTGGAAGTATTGATATGAGCTGTTATGTTTGGCTCTGGCATAGCTTGGACCGAAGACCATTATCTCCATCTTATTTGCATTTAGACATAGCCAGTTGTTATTCATCCAGTTCTTAATGGATTTGTAGACTTCTTCCACCCTTGCGCTATCTTGTTCGTAGTCCCTGCTCAATCTCACAACCAGCTGAGTGTCATTGGCGTAGTTGGTGAAAAAGGCACCCAATTTGTCAAGGAACAGACATAAGAATCTTATGTACAGATTAAAAAGTAGTGGAAACAGGCTGGCTCCTTGAGGCAAACGGCAGCTAATTGTCTACGTGAATGAAAAGTTGTTACCCTAATGAACCCTGGATTTTCTGTCTGACAGGAAGAAGTCTAGCCAGCTAATTGCTTTAGGAGAGCAATTAGTGACCATTGCTAAAGCCGATTTGAGTTGATTATGGTCTAAGATATGGAAGGCTGCGCTAAGGTCTAGCAGCATGAGGAGACCAATGTTCCCCGTTTCCACAATGCTTAGCATGTATGACTGCAGGTCCAACATTGTGGTCTCAGTACTATGAGCTGTGCAAAATTCAGAATGTTTACCATGTAGTCCATTATTGGATTCCATGTACGCTTGAAGTTGGACAGTTGCTATCCTGTCAAGTACTTTTTGCAAGAAATTGCAGTTTGTTATCGGTCTCAGATTGCCGGGGTCTCTTTGATCTGATTTCGGTTTTTTGCTAAAGGCGTGACATGACAGATTTCATGCCTTCTGGGACACGTCCATCACAGAAGGATGCATTCACCATTTTAGATAGGAATGGAGAGAAGATGTTGGTGTTTTCCAAGATAGGTTTTGGCGGAATGGCATTTTCTTCACATGTGGTAGGGCTCATTGAATTTAGGGTTATCAGTATGTCTTCTGTGATGACATTTTTAAATTGGAAAGGTTCCTGTTGGCATGTGATCGATGCTCCTACTGAGTGATCTATTTGATCTGATGGCTGTTTTTGTGCCTCCCGAAGTAGGGTCCTGGCTTTGTTGACTTTGGCAGTGAAGGCTGATTGTACATTGTCACAGTCCACCTTATATGGAGTAAAGGGTGGAGCTAATGCCTTAGGTTTTTCTATTGATTTTAGTATTTAGAACAAGGTGCTCGTGGAGTTACCGGCTTTATTTATTTGCTCATTGTAGAAATCTCTTTTGGTGTCACATATGCTTTCTTTGTATGTTTTTTCACTCTCTTACAACTGTCCTTGTTTTCTCAGGAGTGATATTTCCTCCATCTGTCCTCACTTCTCCTCTTTTCTTTTTTTAAGGCAGTTAGGGAGTTATTAAACCATTCCTGGTAGTTGCCATTAGGTCTAACTGTTTCTGTTCTTAAAGGGGCTGTTTAATCCATCATGAGGTTGGCGTGATGTGAAAAGTTTGCAATCAATTTGTCGCAGAAATCCTTGTCATTAGAGTATTTTTAATGTATTGAGTATGCATTGTTCCAGATGTGCTGGCTTGATGTTTTTGTAATTCCGATTTCTAATTTTGATCGGTACATTCACTTTGTTATTTCTCATAGGCGTATTTAGTGTCAACAAGAAGAGGATGGTGGAGTAGTCTGACCAAATACAGGGTTTGGTTTGAAAGTCACTTGTCTCCAAATTGTTGGATTATCCAGCCGAGTTGGTTACCATTATGTTGTTAAGGATTTTCTCTAAGTGGATGGCGTCTTTATCCTTGGGGTTCCTGTACCATCTGTTAAAGTCCCACAAGACCAGTGTTGCGGTGATAGGGCCCTTCAAGGAGTTTAATTACTGTGTTAAATCTGCGTTAAACTCTGAAATCAGGGAGGGTGGTCTATATAAGAGGATGATGTTCAAGCCGTGGTTGTCTGTTGGGGTGTATTTCAAATGGAGTTTTTCGCAGCCATCACTTGAGGTGGTTGCTGGAAACATTTGAATCGAGTCTCTGGTGATTATGGCGACCCCCCCCCCCATGCCAGACTCCCTTTCTTTTTGATGTATCACATAGCCCTGTGGAACTGCTGTGGCAATTGTTGGTCCTACAGGATCCTGCAACCATGTTTCTGTGATACAGGCTACATCAATATCTTCCTCTGTAATTAAGTCATGTACATCTTGTGCATGCTTGTTGAGAGAGCCCGTGTTGAGCAAGCACATTTTCATTTGTCTTGTCTCGCCTTGAGGTTGTTCCTTGATTGGATTGGTTTATTTTCCTTCCTTTGCCTTATGTACTCTGTTTGCTTGATCGCAGTGTGCTGGCGGTCTAGTGGTATCTGTCAGGCTTGTTTTTGAATTATCTCTACCCATGACTTTGTGCACCACTTGCCGTGCCATTTCTAGACAAGCCTGGAGGATCAGTTTATCTCCTAGAGGGCTGAGGTACTTGAACCCCATTCTTACTTTTTAACAATAGGAGCTCTGTCGAGTCTGGGTTTTCGGGGTTCAAGGACCAGGGTTACTGGACTACGGATGCCTGGGACAGCGAGGATGGCACAAGACCGGCTTATCTTCATTCAATTGCTTTCATCAGCTCTCCAGCCCCTCGCAAAACAGTCTGGTTTTACCAGTTGCTTCTCCTTACAAAACTATCTGGTTTTTCGAGTTGCTTACTGTTAACAAACAGACCCTTTTATTTCAAATTTGGTATGAGTTGCATTTTCTCCCTTAAGAACCAACTTCTAAAAATGTACCTTGAGGTGGCAAAACCCACATGTGGGCGAGACGTATATTTACAAAAATCCACTGCCTCTCTAGTATGTCTGACACCTCTATGAGAAACAGTGGACTCAGACAAATACTTCAGTCTAAGAGTCCCAGGACAGAGCACGAGGAAGTAGGTGATTGTTTCTTTTAAATTGCCACAAAGTGGACAGGAATCACTATCGTTCAACTTCCACCTCTTCATAATTGGCGCCAATCTGAATCTTACATACAGACCCCTCTTGTGTATAGTACAAGGTTGGTCCAAATAGTTCTCAAAACCAACTACTAATTTATGGGCAAGATATTCTGAGCTGTTTTGCAGAAAGGAAGCTTCTAGTACAAAACGTCTTTCTGATTTTACTTTTAGTAAAATTTTTAGTTCCGAGCATGCTTTGCAATCTATTCCCTGGAAAGCTTCCCAAAGCGAACTTGCTCCTCAGGATATGATATGATATGATATGGCATTTGTAACGCGCCTATACACAAGTGTTTCAAGGCGCGACGAGGCAGGGAGGGGGGAACAAGGGGAAGACAGACAACGATCCTACTAGGCCAGGTGTCATTCAGACCGTGCAAGTGCAGGGGTAGGGGGACGGGAAAAGTGCAAGGGGCAGGGGAGGGGGGAAGTGCAGTACAAGTAAGTAGAATAAAGTAAATAAATAGGGCCACCTGGTGGCAAGTGCAAGGTAAGTTCAGACAAGTGCTGGGAAAGGGGGGGGCTGTAGGGATACAGAGACAGTCCTTCAGTGCAGGGGTTGCCAGGGAGGCAGTGCAAGAGGAGAGTGGCTGGGCCCAGGACCGAGGTCAGTGAGAGTGGCCCAGTTGTAGATTCGGTGCAGATTCAGTCGAGAATTTAGCAAGGGAGAGGGAGAGAGAAAGCAGAAGCAAAGAGGAAGGTTTTGAGGTGCTTCCGGAACCGGAGATGGTTCTCCTCAAGTTTCAGGGAGGCAGGAAGGCTGTTCCAGAGGGAGGCCCCATGCCATGGCGAGAGATCGACTCCCAGCTCGTTGCTTCGAGAAGCGGCTGACCCTGAGGGAGTTGGAGATGGATGAGCGAAGGGCTCGGGAAGGAAGATATTTAGGAAGAGAGAGTTGAAGGTATTTAGGCCCCAGCCCCCAGAAGGCCTTGTGGACAATGCAGAGGGTTTTGAACTTAATCCTCGCAGCCACTGGGAGCCAGTGTAGAGATTTCAGTCCTGGAGAGATACGGTCCCTGGGCTTGAGGCCAAGGACAAGTCTCGCAGTTCTGTTCTGGATGAGTTGCAGGGGGCGGAGAGTGGAGGCAGGCAGATTAAGATAGAGGCTGTTACAGTAGTCCAGCTTCGAGAGAACCAGGGCTCGGGAGACAGTGAGCTTCTGGGGGAAGGAGAGGAAGGGAAGAATACTTCTGAGGAGGTGCAGCTGGTAGTGTGACTTCTTAGAGACGTCAGATATATGAGGAGAGAAGGAGAGTGTGGAGTCGAAGATGACCCTGAGGTTTTTTGCCTTGCAGGTAGGAGCAGGAGGAGGGCCAAGCGAGGCTGGCCAGAGAGCTACAGGGAAGGAGGGAGTGGGTGTGCCGATGAGTAGAATCTCAGTCTTACTAGCATTAAGGCAGAGGTCATTGGCGGCACACCATTCCTGGATGGTAGACAGACAGTCAGAGATGAGGGAAGGAGAGGAGGAGGCTGAGGGTAGCCTGAAAATGAGCTGGGTGTCGTCCGCATAGCACTGAAAGTAGGGGCAGAGAGCGGTGATGAGGTGGGCAAGGATTGCCAGATTCTGGTTGAACAGCCAGGGAGAGAGATTAGATCCCTGGGGAACACCACAGGTGGAGAAAATGATGTCAGAGAGGAAGGACCCAAGTTGGACCTGGGAGGGTCGATTGGAAAGGAAAGAGGTCAGCCACGCCAGAGCCTGACCAGTGATACCCAGGTTATCACGGAGACGGTTGAGCAGGATGGCATGGTTGATAGTGTCAAAGGAAGAAGAGAGATCGAGCAGAATGAGAACACACGGAGTGTTGGAGTCGAGGTTCAAGGGCAGGATATTAATGTTTCCTTCACATGCCGCACCCACTTAAGGCTTTTTCCCCCTTTTGACGACCTGAGGTACTTCAGCCCTTCCCTCTGTTGCTGTAATCCCTCTACTTGACATAACCTTAGCCAGTATAATACTACTCTTGATGAAATAAAGTCACCAATAAAGGTGATACCTAGTTCCATTCTCACAGAGACAGTAGGAGCGCTCAGGGGCTAGGACAGCAATTGTATTGTGCACTTTGATTCAGTTACTTCCAGGGCCTTTGTATTCCCTTGGCCCCAAAGCTGGCACTGTTTGACCTCTATGCATCTGTAGAAATGGAGAAACTGCTGCGCTTCTAAGCTTACAAAACATAGATTTTACTGCTCCACAGTGTTTGTTCCATTGAAGATTGGATCTTTAGACCTGCTCTCCCCAATCGGCATCCTCTTGAAAACGGATAATCAAAACAATGGGCTTGCTCAAGTGGAACACTGCCCACTGTTAATGGGAGGGGGTATGGTTTTCAGTGTTTTCTGCGAAATACCATCATCTTTGTTTTTTCAGTGTTAACTACCAAAAGAAGTTCTTTACATTTGGTTTTAAAGATTCTCAAAGAGTTCCGTAGACCATGGGGGTGGTTGCCAATAACACAGCATCATAAGCGGCTCCCAATTTAGGGCAATCCTGACAATCAGACACAATTGCATTGCATTGATTATCTCCTGTACACATATGCAGATGGCAGCGGGGCCACCACACAGCCCTGTCTAACTCCTTTGCGAACTGAAAATGCAGGAGTCACTTCACCTCCTAAATCATACCTACTTGTGCTCAATTCTTAAAGTCTAATTTGCGCACTAATGCCACTAAATACATTGGGCACTTTCTCTTGGACAAAATCTGCCAAAGGGTGTCCCTCGATTCACTGTCAAAAGCAGTTGTAATGTCTAAAAACACTGCATACAGTTTTATCCTTTACAGGCTAATATATTTCTGCAGAAGAAGGAACAAAGTGAAACATTAATTCATTGTTCCACTTTCCGCTTGAAATCCTGCCTGCAAGGAAGAGATTACCTGGCTACCATCTATCCACTCCTGTAACCTATTTAAGATTATCTTTTCAAATATTTTCCCTGCCGAATCCAATAGAGGAATCAGGCGATAATTCACCAGGGAATACCATCCTCCCTTTTTGTATAATGGCATACTTTGCCATGATGTTGGTATAGTTCCTGTACTAATTATGGCATTAAAAACTGTGTGAAGCATCTTAGACCAAATCCTAGGGTTATCTTTGAACAGGTCATCAAGAATCAAATCTGGGCCTGCAGCCTTCCCCATTCTTTTTTTTTCATTTTTTTGTATATGGTTAAAATTAACCTTTCACAATCAGCCAATCACATTTTCATATTGCACATACAAGAAAAAGAACATTTAATCAATCAATTACATTATATTAAGATTAGATGGCTAGAATTGCCAAACAATAATAAGGCTATATAATATCTGTGCCTTTCATTTCCCAAATAAAACAATTAAATGTAACATGAAAGAGGCTACCCCATCTATTATGTAAGATCACCCGATAGTACATTTTCCCTTCATCGAATTTCTTTCTACTTTTCCCAAGGGTTAGGGTTCTTCCACTACTACCCGGCTAGAATGTTCCATCTGCCTGGGCTTATAGCCCTATCTTGCAGCTTTCAAGCATTTGTATCATTGCTATTGTCATACGCTGTCACAGTCCATCAATCCATCTTTCCCATAGTAGATCTTGCATATAGTATGTTGTGTCATAAACAAATTTACTAACAAATTGTTGTCTGTCCTGTCTAGTACCTTCACAGCCCATCATCAGATGTTTGATCGTTTGATTTTCTGGAGTTTTACATTTCTGACATAGGTTTATAGCTGATTCCCCCATTCCTCTTCTTGCCAAAATTTCACCAGTATGTATGATATTCAGCCTCAATCTTAGAAATGTGTTCCTGATTCTCCAGTAAGGAAATGTAGTCAGAAACTTACTCAGGAAGCCTAATTTCCAATCTATATTCTGCTGGGGGTTTGGATTTGCCCCCGATCTTATTTTTTGAATGGTATGGGTCCAGTCCATTAACTCCCATTTTCTTTTAGCCTTCATTGGGTTTTCCTGTAGCAGTTTACTCTCTATATTGGCACCTGATAGTATCGCTTTCACCAATAGATTTAAATTTAAAAGAGATTTTGATCCCCCCCCTCCATCTCCATCTGGGCCTTTATATCAATATATAGAGAGTTATCTTGCACTGTATTGATCCGTTGTTGCAGTGATATCAATTTCCACCAAACCTGGTATTTTAGGAATTTAAAGCCTGACTCATATCTGAGATTATCCATTGAAAGGCTCATTTTCTGCTTGCTAATCGCCTCCTGAATCTCCTTCAGACTGATAAACATCCCGCCCTCATCTTCGGGCGGCCATTGCGACACACCTGTATAAATAGCAGTGCCACTACCATGATCACTATAAAGGGTACTAAAATTGAGCCACCAGTCGCTCCCAGAGATGTTACAAGTAAGAGTCTGATCAACTTCATTGACCTCTCCGGCCACTCATTTCCGGATAATAATACAATCCTTATCTCTACTTGCCTCATAAAGTTTTCCCCATTGAATAGTTGCAAATTCCCCTTTTTTCTTAGCGAGAAGGCTGTTATATCCTTGTCTCAACATTAAGAGTTGTGTTTTGTTGGCAGAGGCATTCCCTTTAACACATTTAGCAATCTTTCCCTTAGCCTTGTGGTACTTTGTGGTTATTTAATGAGGCCTGGGAAAGGCTTTGCAACTTTAGGAATTTCATCCATAACTTGGTGAATTATGCACAGACAAAGCCCTGCAAGTTTGCACATTCCTCTCAAAAACACAAACATCACCATCATCTAGATCTGTTGAGCCCATCCATTTTTGGAACCGTTCATTCAGAAGAACTGATTAGAACTCAGGCCTATGTTAAGCAGCCATAAAGTCTTGGTTTTGTCTGCGAAATAAGAATGAAAGTTCCGGCTCTGCTGTCCTTATTGCCATGGACACCCCTACATGTTTCAGTCCTCTTACCTGTGGTCCTTCTGTAGCCAAACATACTTATTTGTATACCTAAGTTTTAATGTCCCTTTTTTTAAGTAGGTCCCAGGGCCAGCCACTTAAACCAGTTTTGAAAGTTTATGCACACAGACAAAGGCAGCCACTTTATATAGAGCTCCATTGTGGGGCCACAGGAAGGCGGCAGAACTACAGGTAAAGGAAAATAATTTCTTCAGACAGCTTTTGCGCCTTCAGGGCTCAACCCCTTCTTCTTCAGTTCACAAGGAATTGGAGGAATCAGCTATATTGGGGATGGAGTTCTGGGAGGATCATTGGCCCGATGGCCCAAGCATTTTCTGGCTACGACATTGGGAAAATGAGCATGCAACTCTGTGCCACTTAATCATTAGGAGCATCAAGGGCAAAGAAAGTTGGCATAAAATCCCCCGGCTGACATATGTGAAGGACTCTTTGTGCTCCAGTAATATTCAGGTTCGGTTCCCCCAGATGCATTGTTGTCAACCACGCAACTGAGAGTCAACAAGCAGGCCCTAAATTGAGGGGCTCATGAAAAGAGGGGGAAGATGGCATGTGCAACCTACTCTGAGAGTCAGCATATAGAGATAAATAGGGTGTCTGAGATCCAGCCCTACCTTACGTGTAGCCCGAAAAAGGAGGCAAGATGGCTCATAACACAGGCTAGATTTGGGGAAACACTGGAAAATGGCCAGGCTTCCCAAACGACCTCCACTGTTCAGCATGTGGGTCAGAGAGGGAAGATTTGAAGCATTTTGTATTGTTTTGTCCCATGTATGGAGATGTTAGATGGTCCAACATCTTGCAGGTGGTTAGGGGCCAGTGGTATCCACCAATAGAGGCCGCTTTTACTCTTTATTCTGATGGTAGAGTTGTTGGGTGTCTTGACCCACGTTCAAGTTATTATGCTGCAACATTTGGTGCTGTGGGCTTAGAAAATCCAAGATGGCGGAAAAGCCCACATTTGCGCCAGAATCCAGGAAAACCGCACAGTTTTGCGCACACAAAAATGGTCACCTGACCTACCACCCACCAGTGCGAGCGTGATGGGCCAGAAGCGCCATGAGTGAAACGTGGTGCCAAAGGAAAAACAGCAGTGCCTGTTAGCTCAAAAGCGCTTTGAAATCACCTTTGTTTCTCTGAAATGCAAGCTAAAAATGCCTATTTTAAACATTGCAAGATATTCAAAAATCTCACTGAACACCAGCAGACATTTGGCAGAATGTAGTCTTGTGTGCATTCAAAATCTGGAAAGATGAAGAGCCCAAAACAATGTTTATAACAAAACTGGCTGAGCTGTGGATGTCAGCAGCTGAAGTGAAATTGGACTTAAAGCCACTAAAATTGAATTGTTTAAAATAAATGAGTGACCTACTTTGAGTGTCATATAGGTTGCAACTGTTTAAATGTCATAGTTTTGAACGTAGAATCAGCATTCTAGCTGCATGTGTAGAAATTTAAAGTTTGATTTGAATGAAGAAAAACTGGGAACAAAAGTGACATTTGGCTGAAGCCTGGCTTGAAGAGATTGAATTCTGCCCGGCAACTACCCCCGACAGGAGTTGAAACTTGCTCAGCCACTGCATTCACAGGCCTGGCTGCCTTCTGCTGTTCCCACCAAAGGAGATTACACATATCTGATTGAATCAGGGGAGGAGCACCTGGGAGCAGGGAAACAGAACAATGAGCCTTCCTTGGCTCAGGCAAATGTTAAATTAAGGAGGTTCGTAAATGGCTTCCTCTTGGGAAAACTGGGAGGAGCAGTGCCTCTGTCAGCAACCTGAGTTGGAGGAAGTGGATAAACCAGAAATTCCACCATGTGCTTTGGGAAACCACACCCCTCTGGGCCAGAGCATAATTTTAAAAAGATGGATAATTCATAGTACGGACTTGTCAAAATTATATAATTAATATCATTAATCTTGTGATTTTTCTGTGCACATTTTAAGAGGTGTTAGGACTCTGTGGTATGTTCTGGGGGGTAGTAGCGGAAAATAAGGTATTACTCTGAATGTTAAAAATCTGACACTTTATCATCTGATGCCCATATTTCTTTATAATAATATAATATTAGAAAAATGGTACATAGATAAATATGTATTTGGATCAAAAATAGATTTGTGTGCAAATTGACAAGGGGAGTGTTCTTTCTGTATGCCATAAAATAGATGCCTGATTACGCTCCATTCCTTCCCCCAATCAAGGGAGAGAGGAGAGCTTGGCAAACGATAAATTGTGAGGGGCAGGCTTAGTTATGACCACGCACACACCCATTTTCAAAACACATAAAAAGAGACTGCTTTGGACAGGGAACACATTCACTTTCCACTTTCTTGCGAAGCATTTTGCCGGACCAGACAATATCCAGAAGGACCATCTCCAGAACTTAGAATCCAGACTTCAGAACTTTTTCAGCAGTGCCAAGAACTTTTGCTAGAACCAGAGACCAGACCGGTGTGAAGTGCAGAACAGAGCTGACCCAGAGAGCTGTGACTTCAGAACCAACCGCCAGGAGTCCAGTCCAAACCTGATCAGACTTTGACGGCCTATTTCAAATTTATAGTGTCAGTACTCAGCCAGAACTATGCAAACCAATCTCTTAGTTTAAAATAATCTAATTAAAACTTAAATTGCAAAACAAACCTACTTCTTGGCTCAGTGAGGTCAGGGGAATTCAAAGAGGCGGGCGTTATATAAGGGTTTATCATCCAGAGTATAACTTGTCATAAAAATATATAAATAAGGGCTTCCCTTGGGTGTCCCAGACGAGGCAGTGACTTAGTGGGACTGCTGAATTGAAGTCACTTAACAGATTGGGGGCTCGTCCGGGAATCTGGATTAGATCTATCACTTGTGCAGATTAATACAGTGTGCTAACTGACAGGATATATAAATCCTGTTGGATCACCACGCCGTGTTACACTGTAAAAACATCCCTCAAAGGAACGCTCTAAGGAAATGGTCTGTTTTGCAAAATAAAATACAAACTTCTGTAAGTCATGAAGGAAATCAATTTCCAGAATGACGACTTTGGTAGATATCAAAATAGCCAGAGAACACCTCTTACATAAGCTATTTGTGAGAGGTGAGTGGGCTCATCAGGACCAGGCGGTCTGGTTGCAGGCAATCGCACCCCAGATCACTGAAACAGGGTCAGACATATGGAGAGATCAGGGTCAATTACATGAGGCCCTGAGTGAAGTATATTTGGCCCCTAAAGCCAAAGATGAGCACAACAAGATTGTTAGGGTAGCGGCATATTTATATTTATACATGGGAGCCATACAGGACAAATGTGTGAAGGCCAAGACCTGGCAAATAGGCAACTGATGGCATTAGAGAAGGTCCAATCTGACCTGGTCTCTTCTGAGCAGAGGCTGCAGAGGAGCCAGGAGTCAGAAAATGATAGTAGGCAGTATATTATTAAAATAAAAGAGGATATGGGTATCCTGCAACAGGAAAAGTCTGACCAGGATACCCGATTTCTGGCCTTGCAGAAGGAGTACCAAGAAGGTTTGGACTCCCTACTGCAGAGCCAGAAAAAGCTGGAGCAACAGATAGATTTCAACAGGGCATGCACAAAGCAGGTAGCCACCCTGCAAAGTCAATTGGATAGAGAAAAAGAGGAGAGCAATAAACTGATTCTGAAAGACCTGGATACCCAGACAGAATTTGAGGAAGAGCGCCAGAAAGCTGGTGCCTTTCAAAGGCAGAGGGACGACCTGGCGGCACAGATGCAGGCTCTTAGTCAGGAAAGGGACACCTTAGGCCAGGAAGTCTGCCAATTAAAAGAAAAAATTGAAGAAAATCACCTGGCCCTAAAGGGGCTGGGTGACCTCCAAAAAGAGCATCAGGACTTGCTAGGCACACCAGGAGGGTGGAAGATGCTCTGGCAAGAAAGGAACAGGCCAGTAGGGCGGGGACTCAGGAGGTAACCCTCCTGCAGCAAAGACTGGCCCAGTATTCCAGGACCAACCAGGAAGCGCAGAGAGAAAATGAGGCTCTCTGTCAGCACAATGATAGGCTCCAGCAACAGGTAGCCATTCAGGAGAGACTGATAGAGTCTAGTAAGGCCTTAACTGAGGAACTGAAGTTAAGGAACTGAAGGTGCAGGCTCTTGCATTGCAACAGGGAGCAAGGGGTGACTGAGATGAAGTTCGCTGGGAAAGGGAAACACCTGAGCATAACCTCAGGAGCCCTAGTACCAGAGGCCTTCATCTCTCCCAGTCCTTGGACTCTGCCATCCCCACGTCCCCTGGCGCACATGAACACAGGGTCACAGGGATGGCATATTACTATCCAGCCAAAAGTATGGGGTTCATAGGCCAGTACCTCCCAGGAATGGATGGGCGTGCATCCGGGTATGGGCACCCAAGCACAGTGCAATTTAGTGGGGAACCCCAGGAGAGTAGGCCCACTAAAGGCATCCTAAAAACCTCTGCCCAGTTAGGTCAGTGGGGGGGTACCCATCAAATCCTGGCAGCAAGGAGGGATCTGAAGACTCCTCTGAGCGGCCCAGGACACAGGAGACCAGGTCTCCACATTCTGCCAGCCATTCCCAGGCTCGCAGAATCCGGGAAAACCTGGAAGATCAGAAGGGCACCTATGGGAGCAGTGCTTCTGAGTCACAGGATGAATGGACCAGGGTTACCCGAACCAGAAAGGCCAATAAGGCAAAAAAGGGCCTTGCTTAAGGACCCCTTAAAACAGATTAAGGCAATAAGGAGTGTCATCACGCCTTATCACAAGAACGCCAAGTATTCTGTTTGGGAACACTTGAAGCTTTATGAGCAAATGATGGAGACTTTCCATTTGAAGAACAGGAGTAGCTGCATTCAGTATGTCAAATGGACATTCTCCCCAGAATACTCCAGTTTCTTTGCGGGGCTGGAGGACCAAAATCATTTAAGATGGTCCACCTACTGGGCGGCCATCTTGAAACATTTTTCTGTTCACAGAAATCCCCAAGAGGCTCGCAAGGCAGCCTACAATTTGCAATGTGGGGAGGATCAGGCCCCACAAGAATTTGTGCAGGAATTGAAGCGTGCTTTTGCACAGACTACAAAAAGGGTGCGCACGGACAGTAAAGAATTTGTTAATACGTTTTTCCATGCCTTACCCAAATACATAATGACCCAGCTCGTGAGAGATTTTCACGAGAAATTATCTTTAGACTGGGTCATTGAGCAAGCCACTCGCATCTATGAGGTGCAGAAACCGGTGGAAAATAAGAATCAGCCCAAAAACCCCAAAACCAACGCACCCCTGCTGCTGCCAAGGTAGCCGGGGCAAAGGTTGTCCCTGTTTTAGATTTGGAGATGGGGGGGCCTAAAAACCTGCCTGCACTGAATAATCCACAGCCCAGAAGGCCCTTGGGCCAGTCACAGACAGGGCGTCAAGGAGGTAATCCCACAAATGGGGTCCCTCGCTCCCCTGACTATGTAAGTCCCCGCTACAGGGGAAACAGACCCATCCTGGGTTACGTGTGGACTCCTCCAGCCCTAGGGGGGGGATCCAGCCAAGCACCTGACCCAGGGAACTTCCCTCCTAACTTCCCACAGGAGGGCAGAAATTCCCCAAATCCTGGGCAGAACTTGTTCCCCAGGTATCCACCCAACTTCCAGCCCCAAAATCATCCATCCTTCTTTCCCCACTTCCCTGTGCCCAGACCACCTAATCTGGGAGAGGGGAGGCCAAGGGTGGAGGGGTACCCAAATCTTCCCAACCCGGGGTACTACCAGAGAAGGGATAGCTACCCTTCCTGGGATCAGCCCAGGGGAGAAAATAGAACCCTGTATCAGCCTGAGCGGGTTTCCCAACTTCAGCGCCAGGTCCAGAATATGGCACAGGAGCAGGGTTGCATGCTAAGGGCTCAGCAGAACCCTCAGATGGGCATGCCGGCACAGAATGCACCAAACTCTGGGCCTGGTGCTCCAGAACAATGAAGGGGGCAGCACCCCGATAACCCACCGGTTCCCAGGAAGGAGGCACAAGGGAAGGGGGGTGTAAAGCCTTGGAGGAAGCTTCCTTCCCCACTTGTAAATAGCCCCTGGAAACCCAGGAACCAGAAACAAAGTCTCCTGCCCCTGAAAGTCTGCCACCCAAGGAGCAGAGGGGGGGTAGGAGAAACAAAGTACCCAAACAGACCCATTTTGAGGAAGAAATACAGATCTTCCAATTTGAGGGAGAGGGATCCTTCATGGGAAAAGGATATTCTCCTTCAGAGATGGGGGAACTCCTCCCAAGGAAAAATGGGTCCCAGGGGATTCACATCGAGACTGGGTAGATGTGGGGATTGAGCTGTCGCCGCCCATCATTCTATCCCAGAACCAACAACACTGAAAACCCCTGGTTCAGACCCATCCTGGTGACTGCCTCCAGAAAGGGGGGGGCGGCCCAGAACCAGAACCAGGGGAACCTAGAACCGCATCCTTATCTGATTCCCAACATTTTCTTTGAGATTCCCAAAACTCCCTGCTGAACTGTGCCCAAAACTCTGCTCTCTCAATGCCCAAAACCAGAAAATTAGCCCACCAGTTGTCCGAAAATGTGTATTATCTGTGCCCCCTTGAGGAGAAGGAGGGAAGATACTATGCCCTGGTACAAGTACAGGGGCAGGGTACAATTTTGGCACTGGTGGACACTGGATCCCAAGCTACCCTTTTGTCCAAAAGGGCCTTTGATGAACTAAATGCAGGAAGGGAGGAGAATTACCGAATTCCTCTCACCTCTCTTCCTGGACAACTTCAGAACTTTGACAGGAAGGAAATTCCTGTTGAGGGGACTGCAGATTTGGACATCAAAATTGGGCGACACAAGGTGAAACACCCGGTCATAGCAGTGACTCCAGAGGGCACCCCTTGTTTACTAGGGAATGACCTCCTGAGAAGGTTGTCACCCCTAATAGATTGCGTAAACAAGGTCCTCTGGACCCAGACTAGCCGACCAATAAAATTAAAACAGAGTGTCAACCATGTTAGTTTAAACGGCACGTGCCACATGGTTGAACAAAAATCTGACCAAGTAGAATTTCACTTCCAGAACAACCAAATTCCAATGTGACATTAATAACAGTAGGACAACAGACTGGTAATGGGGGGTCCTCTCTATTTCTGAAAATTAACCTTCCTTCCAGTTTAAGGTGGTATTCCACACTGGAAGGAAACACTCTGAAATTCTTTACTAATCCACAATCAGACATTCCCACTCCGATAGTCCAGAAAGATGTGAAATCAGCCCGGAGCCTGGCTGATATTCGGCAAATTGGAGAGCAGTTGTTCATCCCCGTTCAGTTAAATGAAGGGAAGGACTCTGTTCTCACCCGAGTGTGTGTGAACAATGGTAAGAGCTTCATCAGCGAAGCCATGTTCCGCCAACTCCCAAAAGATCCAGCCATTCCCACATTCAAACTGATAGACAAATGGGAAATGGACCTGGAAGCACCCAATTCCAAACATCTCCTGCCAAGCAGGTGTATGCTCAAAATCTCCATTGGCAACAAGAGCATAGTCCATAATTGTTGGGTCGTGCAAGACGTCACTGCCGCCTTTTACTTAGGCAGTGACATTCTCAATCGTTTTGACATTAGTTTGGACCTAATAAACTTTAAAGCTTGGTTCCGATTAGCGGATAATCCCATGGGCTTTGATGATCCAGAAAAAACATTTAGGTCAGCTCAATTGCTACCTTATGCAGTTAAAATTCAGGTTAAAGAGGAAGTCACCATCCCAGAAAGGACCCGTCAATTCTCCCTGAAAGTGAAAGTTAAAAGAGGACAAAAATTGAAAAAACCTGATGCTTATATTCATCTAAATGCTTCTCTTCAACAGCAAGGGTTGGGGGTAAACCCAACACCATTAGAGAACATAGAACATGACACCATTCCAATAGAGGTGGATAACAGCGACTTAAAGAGTATCATTCTAGGCGCAGGCACCATTATTGGAATGGCGGTTCATGACCGACATTTCTCCATCGATTTAGGAAATTAATTGGTAGGACCAATCCCCAAGGACTGTTTTGACAGTGAGAGTGATGACAACACAACGCCAGACAGGATCTTTACCCGGCATAGGGGGAACTTCCTGGTGTGCACTTCCTGCCCTTATGGTAAGGAAGATGTGACTTGTGACTTCAGGAGGGATAAGGTGATTTTCCAGGTCCATGAGGGCTGCCTTTCCCACCTGAAGCCTCCAGTCCAAATCAGCACCCTGACCAGGGACTTCTCCACCCAGCTGGAGGAGGCCACTGAGATAGCAAAACCAGAAGTCTTTCCAGGCTTCAGGCAGATGGTGGAAGAGAGAGTCAACCTAGCTGATGCCTGCGTGACTCTGGAACAGAAGCAAAAGTTGAAACAAGTTTTCTTGGATTTCCAAGATCTCTTCGCGGTGGACTCATATGACTGTGGTCGCACCGACATCCACACAACAACAATTCCCACGGACCCTGGAATGACTCCAGTGTTTGTGACGCTATATTGCTTGCCTCTCGCATCCATGGAGTCCCTTACTGAAATAATTAAGAACCTTGAGCCCCGGGGGATAATCCGTCCAGTACACAGCACCTTCAATAATCCGGTGCTGGGAATTTTGAAGCCAAACGGCCAGTGGAGACTCTGCGCCGACCTTAGGGAGCTCAACAAACGGGTCCATACTTCCCGATGGCCTCTGCCCTACATTGACCAAGGGCTGGCCCAGATTCAGGGGTCACAGGTATTCACCGCAATAGACCTGACCAATGGGTACTGGACTGTGCCTGTCAGTAGGGAGGACCAATACAAGCTGGCTTTTACCTTTGGGGGCCAGCAGTACACATGGACCCGGACTCCCTTCGGATACCTCAACTCTGGCAATGAATTCAACATTTTCCTACATAAGGCCATGCCCGACCTGGGTGCGAGTGGTAAGCTGGCTTATGTAGATCATGTCCTCATCAAAAGTTCATCTGTGGAGGAACACATAGCGGAGATCCATTATGTTCTGACACAGTTGAGGGCCGCCGGAGCAAAACTTTCCTTTCAGAAAGCACAATGGTGTAGAACCCATGTTCATTTCTTGGGCATGAGATTACTCCTCAGGGACTCTGTCCCCAGGAAAAGAAAGTGGAAGCACTTCAGAAACTGAAAGACCCCACAACTCTGCGGGAACTAAGGAGCCTCCTTGGACTGACTAATTACAGCAGAAAGTTCATTGAGGGCTACACAGAGATCACCAGACCCCTGATTCATCTCTTGAAGGGGGGGTCATGTGGGAATGGGGTCCAGAACAATCCGAGGCAGTAAGACAGCTCAAAAGAAGCCTCTCACAAGCGCGTTGCCTAGTTTACCCTGTCAGAAACAAGGAGTTCTTCCTGGAGACAGGGTTCTCTAATACGTGCTTGACTGCAGTACTATACCGAAAGCATGACAAGGTCAATAAAGTAATCTCCTATGCGAGCAAAACTTTATCCTCTGTGGAGGAAAAATTCAACGATTGCGAGAAGACACTCCTGGCAACGGAGTGGGCATTGAAGAATTACCGCCCATTTATCCAGGGGGAACACATCATAGTGGAGACTCCACACCAGCCTCTGCAATATCTCCAAAGTGACAGAATCTGGGCCGGAAATGTGAGTAATTCCCAAATTACTTCCTGGATTCTTTCAATGCAAGGCTTTCCTGTGGAGGTAAGATATGGCCAAAACAAGAAGAGTCCCCTCGTGCAAGGTCTGGCTGACTTGCATGATTTTGCCAGAGAAAACTGTCTCGAGGATGAAAGTCTAAAAATCAAGGACAACATGGAGGCAAACCTTAATTCCCCACACAAAGTCTTTGAAGAAGACAAGTGTGAAGGAATTCCCACTGTCTATGTGGATGGATCCTCTTACCATGTTGACAACAATGGGGAAAAAGAGCTTGTGGCCGGCGAAGGGAATGCATGGGTGAATGAGTCCCCAGAACCCTCCGCTGGATACAAAATTGGTCCCCGAAGTAGTCAGGTGGCAGAGTTGATGGCTGTGCATCAAGCCATCCTCAATGCTGTCCAACATCAACTCCACGAACTGGTCATAATCACAGACTCAGATTATGTACGGAACGCGTTCATGGAGCACCTGGTTAATTGGAAAACCAGAGGCATTTAATGTGCTAATAACAAACCCTTGAAACATGGGAAGTTAATTCAAAACATTGATGATCTGGTCACCTCGAACGGGATGACCATCTACTGGAAAAAGATCAAGGGTCATTCCAAAGTAGAGGGACCAGACAAAACTAGAAATGACTTAGCTGATCAGCTGGCCAAAACCAGGGCCATCCAAGGGGATCTAATAGAGATTGAGTCCCTGTTGGGGGAAATCCAGGTCACTGCTATCACTAGGTCCCAGACAAATGCTCACAATGATCCCTCAACTGCACAATGGTGTAAGGAGACCTCAGATGCTGATTTGATCACGGCTCAGAAGGGGGATCCAATAATTGGTAAGTTTTACCAACACATTGAGGACCCTGAGAACTTTCCCCTGACGGATACCGATTGCATTGGGAAAGAGGACCCTAGAGTGTAGATGAAATGTCCAAAAATTTTCTGAATCCAAGACGGTTTGTTGGTAAGGAAATCCCAAGCTGGCCATGATCAGTGGATGGTTCCTACCTCATTCCGAATCCTGATGTTAAGTCACACCCATGATGGGGCCACCGCCGGTCATAGGGGGTTTCATACAACACTTGAGATCTTAAGAGAGGTTGTATACTGGCCACAGATGGGGCAGGACCTCGACCAATACTTGAAGGGGTGTCTTGTGTGTGCACAATTTCAGCCAACATCCCTCACACACCGTGCGCCTCTCCAAAAGAGGGGGATGACACTGCCATGGTCAGATTTGCAAATCGACTTCATGTTCCCCGTGATTCACTCCTCTAGGGGAAATAAGTACATGTTGATGGTGACATGCTTATTTACTTAATGGGTGGAATGTCTCCCGGCCCCAAACTGCGAGGCAGAAACAGCAGCTGCCCTAATGATCAACCACATCTTTTCGCGTTTTGGTCTACCCCAAAGGATTGAGTCAGACAGAGGTAACCACTTCATCGAGGTTATGGCCAACAACAACAAAACAGGAGAGGTTATACGTCATATAGCTCGGGTAGTTCTAATGACGGCAGTTTTCAAAATGGTCAAGATCAGAGACCCTATAGAAATAGAGGTCGGCAGCAGAGAGGGAACTATCATAATAGGCGTTCACAGCGCAGAGGTGGTACTAGTAATCAATTTAACTCCAGACCACAACCACAACAACAACCACAACCTCCCAATTCTCCGGTATCTTTTTTGGACGAGCGAGAGAGAATGAACGAATGGGAATCAGAAGAACGCAGGACTCGGAGCAATCATCTTTATTAGTCAATCTATCCGCATATACTCCTAACTCTGTTGAGGAGAGAGTGTTAAATCATGGGCTAGGATTTGTCCCTACTACGCATTACAATAAGTTTCAAACTAGAATTGAGATCGAACAGTTACTGTGGAAGATCCACTTGAAACAGTACTTTATGGATAAAGATTTTGAAAAGGCTGTGAATGAGAGTGGGCTAAAAAAAACGTCCAACTTTGATCCTCCGGTAGCTAGCTATACACCTGAGGCCATAGTTTTTGCCAGACGGGTGTGGCAAGATCTGCATAAAATGGAAAGTACAAATGTTCCCTCTAAATTTCAAAATGTGAGTAATGAAGAGAGAAAAGCTATAAAATCACTAGCAAAAAATCGCAGTATCATCATACGAAAGGCAGATAAAGGTGGTGCTGTAGTGATTCTAGATAGAGAAGCTTATATAAGAGAATGCGAACGACAATTGAGAGATGTGTCTTATTACCTTAAGGTTACAGAGGATCCTTCTGGTAGATTATCGAGTCTTATTCGAGAGAAAGTCGAGAAAGCACTTGGGAGAAGATGGATATGTCAACAGGAATACGAATATCTTATCGTCCACAGACCCTCCATCCCCAAATTTTACACTCTGCCCGAAATCCATAAATCACTACTGTTACCCCCCTGGCCGTCCAATTGTCTCAGGTATGGGGTCGTTGCTAGAACCGCTTGCAAAATTTGCAGACAAATTTCTTAAACCATTTGTATTAGAGATGTTTTCATTCATACAAGATACAACGGAGGTTATCAATTCCATAGAACATATGAGTTTCGACCCTGATATTCATCTGTTAGTGAGCCTAGATGTAGTAGCATTGTACACGTGTATTCCACAACATGACACGTTAGAGGTGCTTGAAAATGTTTTACTAACCAAGAGGACTACAGGAGTAACACCTAATAGCTTTATTCTATGGTGCGCCGAGATGGCTCTGACAGAGAATTATTTTATGTTCAATAATGAATTATACCATCAGATCCATGGCACTGCCATGGGGTCGCCAGTTGCACCGACAGCTGCTAACCTATATGTGGAAAATTTTGAAATACAACACATTTATCAAAACAACAATCCATATTTTTCTAAAATCGCATTATGGCGCAGATTCATCAACGACATCCTAATAGTATGGGAAGGTACTGTGAGTTCCTTTCTAGAATTTTTTGAATGGATCAACCAACAGAATAGACATTTGAAGTTCACCTGTACCTACAGCGCGGAAAAAATTGACTTCCTGGATATTACAATTTGGGTGGATACAGTACAGAACATATTACAAGTGAAACCCTTTCACAAAAAAACAGACAAGAATGCCCTGTTAAGTTTTAACAGTTTCCACCCGAGACACACAAGAGAAAATTTGCCATTTGGGCAATTCCTTCAGTTAAAAAGGAATAGCACATTGAACACAACGTTTCATGAGGAAGCAGAATCATTAAAAATGAAATTGCTGAGTAGAAAATACCCGAAGAAGATCGTAAAGAGAGCTTATAAAAGATTGACTAACCATCGGGATGCATTACTAGAGTACCATCCAAAAAATCTAGATAAGAGAGAGATCGTGTTTGTTAGTACGTTCAACGAAAGAAGCAATGAAGTTATCAAGATTGTCAAAAAAACTGGCACATTCTTACAGGGGGTGAGAGCCCATTAAATAGGCCTTTATGTGCCTACAAAAGAGCTTCTAATTTAAAAGAATTAGTAACGAAGAATGACGTTTTTCTGAAATTGAAAGATCAAATTAGTGTTACACAAGCCTGGGGGTTACCCTTACTAGTAGGACATGCGCAGTGTGGCAAATGCGTCAATTGTAAGTACACGCGGAGAACAAAAGAGGTTGATTTGAAATTACAAAAAATGTGGCAACAGACCAAATTCACAAACTGTAATTCAACGCATGTGATTTATGCAGTATGGTGCCCATGCCAGAAAATGTACATAGGCATGACTGAACGAAGAGTGACCACAAGAATAGGAGAACACAGAAGTTGTATCCGTAATAAGAATATATTGGCTCCGATGGTTAGCCATTTTATGGTAATGGGCCACAATGTAGAGGAACTGAAGTGGACGGTACTGTGGCAAGCAGAAAGAACTAATAACTCAGAAGCAGATTTAAGGAAACTCCAATACAAAGAACAATGGTTAATCTTTTTAACTGATTCAGCAAATACAGGGCTTAACGAATTAAACAATTGGAAATTTTAATTCTGGTTGATCCAATGGCACGGACGAGCTATTCATAGACCGGGGATAGTGTAGATCCATACAGGACTGCAAGGAGAACGAATCCTATAGCGGTCCACTGCATTCTTACCTGTATTTCTATGGTAATTGATGGAATTAAGATAAGACAGGCGGTAGGTATTAGTAATGATACCTGAAACGTTGAAACTCACCATGTTGATGGTACCCAGTGTACATGCAAGACTTTTCAGCGAGCATGTGGTCTGTCGAGCGATGTGTCACGCATCACTCAGACAGAGGGTCGGATTTGGTGTCCTTTGCACGGGCTACAACGAGTTAACTATCAGAGCCAGACAAACACAATCGGTCACGTGAACATCCGCGTGATACAGACGTTCACACCGTGTGACGTAGAACAAATCGTGCGTACGTGGTGCTAGAAACCCGGATATAATCTACTGTGTCTGAATATCATTAGCGCACAGCACGTTTTGAGAAGAGACAGACGAGGTCGTAGCAGTTTGTGGATGAGGTAAGCACTTTTCACATAGAATGGGGATCTAGGGGAGCATTCGCACCATGACGCTTGTGACGATTTTATGAAGGTGGTGTATTTTCCCATTTTTTGGTGTAGACAATTCACTCGGCAATACACTTGTCACGGACAAGAACGCATTGCAGCTTCACAAGTGAAAGCGATGTTAACGAAAAAACTAGCTGCAAATGTACGAAGTACGACCGATCAACGTGAGACTCAAGTTCCGTTGATAAAAGGTATGTGAGTGTGCCCCTTGCTGGCATTTTGTACGTCAGAGAATTCAGCACGCAGAAGGTGTGGTGTACATGATGTAGAAGGTGGATGATGGTGACCGACTCGCCACGTAGAGGTGGTTCCATTAGTTAATGGTACAAACACAGTAAGCACCCTTAAATCGGAGTTCTAGCACTATGGTCAAGTACTATGGACAAACTTATGGCGTTTCTTTAATGGTAATTTTGGCTAAGAGGTGCTATGAATAGCGAGCACACCGCGTCAGAAAAGTGATTGTAAGTAGTTTCGCATGGAGATTACTCGCCACATGGAAGTGCTTTTTTGCTTGTATTTCTCTAGGTTTTGAGTGGTCTGACAGATTTGTTGGGACCCTCCCCTATGGTATCGTGGTCAATTGACACTCTTGGAGTGACACGGTAAGCCTTAGTTTGATAAACTTAGGTATCAACTAGGAAGTACAACAGCTACTGAAGTACTAATGACTGTTGTTTCTTGTTATTTTTTCCTACTTTTTGTTTCCCCAGGTCAAGAACTGTGTTTGAAATATACTTTGAATTGTAATTTTTGAGCGTCACTGAGGGTGAAATGTTGAAAAGTGATGTAACAACCTTATAGGCATTAAGAGTGCTAAAGGGTACAGATGGTCCCCATGATGAAGTTCTTGAGCACTATATTGAACTGAATTGTTGGACGAAACATGTTGGGAATTGAGTAGTATTGTGAGTTAGTGACAATACACAAACAACATTGTAAATTCAGTTGTGACTAAACCCTTGAGTAGCATTATGAAGGATATTAATATACAGAGTAGAAAACACAAGGTATCCAGTATTTAAAAGGGAACCTGTGGGCTACCGACCATTGTGCTTTCTTTAGGAAAGGTAGTGTTCTTGTAGGCACTATACACTATTCAGTTCTGTATAGGAAGGAGGTTACAAGGTTGAAATACAACACTGGGTTTTGTATGGTATTGTATGGTTTTGTAATTGTATTTTATATTTGTATAAGGTTTTCGGAATTTTTTACAAATTTTACATGTTTTAGATATTGCGTGATGTATATGTAATAAAATTATGAATTACTGTTTTGTGGTTTAGTTTTGTCAAAGTTTTTTGAAACTTAGTACCTATTTGTTCAAAGTACTAAGATATAGCGACCTGGGTAGGACAAAGAAAGGTAACAAGTGGACGTGATTGATCCTTTGTCAAAGGACTGTCCAGCTTTTTTTGTGTAATAAGTCAGGTCAACACGTCGATAAATGGCTTAATGTCTCTGTTTGGTTGATATATAGAGGTAACCACTTCACCAGCGAAGTAATGACTAAGATGTGGGAGGTACTGGGAGTTAAAAGGAAGCTACATATTGCTTACCGGCCAGCCGCTTCTGGTGCAGTAGAGAGATACAACAGAATCATTGTGAGCATCTTAAAAAAGTTGTGGCAGATTCTGGGCCAAGTTGGGATATCCGATTACCGCTTGTCTTAATGGCCATCAGATCTACCCCTTCATCTGCAACTAAAATGTCACTGTTTGAGCTGATGACTGGACGCAAGATGGTGCTTCTCCAGCATTTGCTCTACAGGATCCAAGAGCAGACATTGATCAATGCCTTCACAACTCATGAGTATGTGGAGAATTTGAGGAAACACCTCCAACATGCTTTTGCCTATGCTCAGCGGAATCTAGAAAGATCAGCTGATAGCATGAAGACCCATTACGATTTGAAAACTACCATGAAAGAGTACAATGTAGGAGACCAGATTTATCTATACAATTTCCAAAGAAACCAAGCCAAACAGCGAAAATTTCTGCCTACATGGAAGGGACCTTTTGAAATTATAGACAAGATCTCCCCAGTCGCCTACAAGATCCGCATCCCCAAAGGTAGTTCGGCAGAAGGGGAAGACAAGTGGGTCCATATCAATCAGCTAAAGTGTTGCCATCCCAGGCACACTCTGCAACAACTGGAGGAGTCCTCTGCAATACCAGAGGGAGCCTCTCCAGAGTAATTCAGTTCCAACCCTAAAATATCCCACATATAGTCTCTAAAATATTATGATTCTGGAATGAAAATGTCTCCTGATTATATCTAGGTTTTTAAAAAAAAATAAGAAAGTAAATGTCTATTGATTTATAAAATGTATATGCCGCCCCACTATATCAATAGTGGGGGAGAAATGTCTACGAATAGGTATTGCTGCTTTGCTTTGTCATCCTAGGAGGAAGATGACCCGGGGACCGGGAGCAAAGATCCGAGGGGCCCGGGGTACCGCCCAATACTCCCATCAGGACCAGCAAAGAGAACCGATCAATTGACCCTGATGGAGGAAAAGATGCTGAACTTTGTCATCTGCGGAATCGGAAGAAGATGATGCGGACATCCCAGTGCGTGGATCAAAACATCCTTTGCACCCAACTCCCCCTCGACTTGAAATCAAAGCGCAGTCAGGCGGGGGGGCTTGTTGGGTGTCTTGACCCATGTTCAAGTTATTATGCTGCAACATTTGGTACTGTGGGTTTAGGAAATCCAAGATGGCGGAAAAGCCCACATTTGCACCAGAATCCAGGAAAACCGCGCAGTTTTGCGCACACAAAAATGGTTGCCTGACCTACCAACCACCAGTGCGAGTGTGATGGGCCAGAAGCGCCATGAGTGAAACGTGGTGCCAAAGGAAAAACAGCAGTGCCTTTTAGCTCAAAAGCGCTTTGAAATCACCTTTGTTTCTCTGAAATGCAAGCTAAAAATGCCTATTTTAAACATTGCAAGATATTCAAAAATCTCACTGAACACCAGCAGACATTTGGCAGAATGTAGTCTTGTGTGCATTCAAAATCTGGAAAGATGAAGAGCCCAAAACAATGTTTATAACAAAACTGGCTGAGCTGTGGATGTCAGCAGCTGAAGTGAAATTGGACTTAAAGCCACTAAAATCGAAATGTTTAAAATAAATGAGTGACCTACTTGGAGTGTCACATAGGTTGCAACTGTTTAAATGTCATAGTTTTGAACGTAGAATCAGCGTTCTAGCTGCATGTGTAGAAATTGTAAGTTTGGTTTGAATGAAGAAAAACTGGGAACAAAAGTGACATTTGGCTGAAGCCTGGCTTGAAGAGATTGAATTCTGCCCGGCAACTACCCCCGACAGGAGATGAAACTTGCTCAGCCACTGCATTCGCAGGCCTGGCTGCCTTCTGCTGTTCCCACCAAAAGGAGATTGCACCTCCCTGATTGAATCAGGGGAGGAGCACCTGGGAGCAGGGAAACAGAACAATGAGCCTTCCGTGGCTCAGGCAAATGTTAAATTAAGGGGGGTTGCGCTTCCTCTTGGGAGAAACTGGGAGGAGCAGTGCCTCTGTCAGCAACCTGAGTTGGAGGAAGTGGATAAACCAGAAAATCCACCATGTGCTTTGGGAAACCACAGCCCTCTGGGCCAGAGCATAATTTTAAAAAGATGGATAATTCATAGTACGGACATGTCAAAATGATATAATTAATATCATTATTCTTGTGATTTTTCTGTGCACATTTTAAGAGGTGTTAGGACTCTGTGGTATGGTCTGGGGGGTAGTAGCGGAAAATAAGGTATTACTCCGAATGTCTGTATGTTAAAAATCTGACTCTTTATCATCTGATGCCCATGTTCCTTGTGCATGTTTGTGTAAATTCTGGAAAAGTTTAGAAGTTGTGTTCTTGATTAAAAGGGCAGAATTCTGTCATAAGTAGACACAACATCTTACAAAGACAGGGATCGGATGGTTTGGTGCTACAGAAAATATGTTAACTGGACATATAATATTAGAAAAATGGTACATAGATAAATATGTATTTGGATCAAAAATAGATTTGTGTGCAAATTGACAAGGGGAGTGTTCTTTCTGTATGCCATAAAATTGATGCCTGATTACGCTCCATTCCTTCCCCCAATCAAGGGAGAGAGGAGAGCTTGGCCAATGATAAATTGTGAGGGGCAGGCTTAGTTATACCCACGCACACACCCATTTTCAAAACACATAAAAAGAGACTGCTTTGCACAGGCAACACATTCACTTTCCACTTTCTTGCAAAGCATTTTGCCGGACCAGACAATATCCAGAAGGACCATCTCCAGAACTTAGAATCCAGACTTCAGAACTTTTTCAGCAGTGCCAAGAACTTTTGCCAGAACCGGAGACCAGACCGCTGTGAAGTGCAGAACAGAGCTGACCCAGAGAGCTGTGACTACCACCCGCCAGGAGTCCAGTCCAAACCTGATCAGACCTTGACGGCTATTTCAAATATATAGTGTGAGTACTCAGCCAGAACTGTGCAAACCAATCTCTTAGTTTAAAATAATCTAATTAAAACTTAAATTGCAAAACAAACCTACTTCTTGGCTCAGTGAGGTCAGGGGGATTCAAAGAGAGGGGCGTTATATAAGGGTTTATCTTTCAGAGTATAACTTGTCATAAAAAATATATAAATAAGGGCTTCCCTTTGGCGTCCCAGATGAGGCACTGACTTAGTTGGATTGCTGAATTGAAGTCACTTAACAGAGTCAATGCTGACAGCTTGGGCTCTCTTATCCTACTTGAAAAGAGCAATGTACTTGAGAAAGGTGTTTTAAGTGAATCGTAAAAGTTTTTAAAGTGAAATGAAATTTCGTCTTAAAATATAGCTTTTTTATGTGTGCACTGTCTTGGCAATGGCAACAGCATGCACACTAGGATGCATGTCACAAGAGTGACAACCAATGTCAAACAACGAACATGTGTGAGCAACTGACAAAATAAAATCCAATACTTTCTCAAAAATCTAAAAGGTGTACAATATTATTGAAGAAAAACCAAACGTACTTTCAATTAAAAACGGGTCATTACCCAATCCAGCGCCAACGTACAAGAGGGTTCCAATCCTAGCTAAATACATATACTCAGAATTTGGACTGCACGAACTCTGTCCATTTGGAAACCCACATACGGGCAGCAGGAGATAACTGGTTCACCACAAACCAAGCAACAACACAAATAAACAACCTAGCACAGAGATCCACAGTTCCTATAAGCTTCAACCACTTGTCATAAAACTTAGCGAAGTCGGTGCTCTTTTGGGTCTTAAAGCTTGTTACCTAATGCCTCAACATCCTCTGAAGCCTTTTGTGGGAAGCTGTGTTCTAGCTCTCTGCGTTCCCTGCTACAGGATGCACATTGGAATGCCCATCTCTCTTCTCAGTCATATATTCTTTCTGATTTGTTTTGAGTTGCCTGCTAGATTCCGTTGCCTCGGTAGTTTATAGTCTGACCAACATGTTGACCATCACCTGTCTAAGGTAGTGTCTCTCTTGGAAGTTCTCTGGAGTACAATCAGCACTTCTTCTGTCAACTAGGCAGCAGGAAGGATCATTAGGTATCATTCTTACAAACCACTCCTAGGTGCTGTGACTGCAATAAGAGTACATTTTTTGCTTAGGCTTCGCTGTATATTTTACAAGTATGAACCAGCCGTTTGATCTCAATACTAAGCCCTTTATGCAACAGCCACCCAAGAATTCGGGGATAATGATAATGACGTGCCTCCACAGCACAAATTTTGTGGTAGGGAAAGTGATAAGTAAGTTTGAATGGCAATACACATTCCAGGCCAATCACAGTGAAGGCAAAAATGAACAAAGTAGACTTGAATAGAAATCAGGACACATTTTAGTGACAGTTTTGCATAAAACAGCACAGGGATTATACTAGAATAGTCTGGCGATTTGCCTTTATTTACACTGCAGGGATACCAAAGCAGTAAATGAATGTTCACATGCATTTTACAGTGTACAGTTTATTTACAATACAAAATGAACACTCCGGACTCTTCCATGAGAGCAGCTCTAAGGCATAAGATTGTCAAGAGGTTTTGTTACACACAGATTAGTTACTTATTTTCAAAAGACACAACTTGAGGCTTCGGACGTGATTGTGGCAGCCCTGCTCTCTTTCCCTGTGCGCTGTAAGTAAACAAGGTGGCTCCCAGGGAGTTGGCAAATGATTGCCCACAATGAGTGGTCTAGGAATACGAGTTATTGACAAATACGGGGTATTTTTCAATTTGAGCTCGATTTTGTAGGGTTAAACCAGGTTTTACATCAAAATGGCTCTTCCATAAACGTTCAGGACACCTGCACTAGCCTCCCAACCCCAACAAAACAACCAGCACCAAACCAACACACAATCCTGTGCAGGGGCAGTATCAGAGCTTTGAGTCCAAGAAGTGATTTGCACACACACCCGCAATTCACCACAGACTAAACATATTTACAGCATAGTTTACAGATGAGCGGATCACACAAGGCTTAAATACAAGCTGACCAGTCCCAAACCCTGTGGGCACTTCCTAAAACTCCCAAAACAGTCTTCAGAGCATTAGACACACTTAATTGTATACATTCAATAGCAAAAAGGAAGGCCCACTAGAGGTACTGTGCTTAACCAAATCAGAGAAATTCATCACTCAATGGAAGCCAATGGAAAGTTGAGCATAGCACCAACTATTAACAGCAGAGGTTTCTGCACCAGGTTGAAACAAGGCATATATATCAGGTTGAGGTGCTGCAAAAAGGGGAGACTTCCCATGGCCTGGAACAATTCTCACAAGTGTATTTTGTTAAAAGCGGGGCACTTCCCCCATAAGGAGGTGGGGTGCTTAAATGAGGTCAGGGGATCAGCACAATTGCGCTGTTCCCAGCAATGAGTGAACAGCAGAAAGCAGCAGACGGGATGTTCCAGGGCCTGCCAGAGGGACAGCCCTCGAGCAGCATGGAGGACAGACCTATGCCAGGCATGGCAGTAACAGGGGAAAAGGCCTCAGTGAAGCCAGACACAGAGGTTCACAGGCTGTGAGAGTCTACCCAGAAGGCCTATAGAGAAAAAGTCACACCCAAGCCCAGGGGCTTGGCTAAACTAACCAAAGGTCCAGTCCAAGCAGGCACTGTAGCGGGGGCCACCGGGACAATAGCACTTACTCTAACCGGATAGCAACATCTAATCCACACATACAAATTTAGAAACAAAGTGCGAACTGAATAACACACATTAGGCCAAAACTCCAAATACAAAAATTACACAATACAGTGAATAATTAATAAAATCACATGATGTTTTCTGAGTTCAAAAAATAAAATAAAATAAAATAATGGAAGTTCTGGAAAGTGTCTAATTGACATCCTGGTGGGCTATCCCTTCCTGGGGGAGTAATGAGGTCTGACACCTTCCTTCATTGTAGAGATTGTAGTGAAAAAACAGTCTAACATTTTCCAAGTGTCACAGACTGAAAATGTCTGGTAAACAGGATCTGGAGGATGGGCTGGGCAGCAAGGAGCACTGGAACATTCCAGCCGATTACATTGAATGCAGATCATAGAACAGAATAAGGCACCATAGTGTATAATGGCTTTCTAAAGCAATCAATGCAATTTAAAAGGGCATTTTATACAGAAGGTTTTCCTTTCAGCCCAAAGCAGTCCTATAGTGAATGTTTGCTCAGTCATTTCTGTTCAAAGGTTTACCTGTACCGGAGACGGTCCTTCTCTATCTAGAAGTGCCATAGTGCAATTGTGTGACTGCCCACACACCCACTTCTTCTGAGTCTGGGGACCCTGATACCACTGTCCTGGGGGCAAGGTGCCACCCCTAGCAACAGCCTTGATTGGGGTGGGGGTTACGCTTGGAGGTCACTTTTGCCTAAGTAGATAACTTTCTGCCCATTTGCCTCAAGGTGCGTTGCTTTCATTTGTGTTCTTCTGCCATGCGCATTAGTCAGCAGTGTCCATCAGAAATAGATTTCGCAATTGTCATGTACGCTTTCCTTAGGATACAGCACTACCAGTCAGCAATCCTCTGCCCCTTGAGCTGGTCTCCAGACCTGTGATGAGTTGCTTCAGAGTGGCAAAGCTATAGATCTGTAATCACCCGACTCCATTCTAGGAAAATGGAATTGTGTTCCTTGAGCTTTGGCCCTTACTTTACCATGCAGTGCAATATTACTGAACACAATGTATCTATGTTTCAAGATTACTGGGTTACTTCATATTGCATATGTTATGCATAAATACTCTTTTGCATGAACCTGGAATGTTCCTTTCTAATGTTAAAAACTATGGAAGAACACATGCATTCAAGTATATGGTATTCTCCAATCTGTCTGTGAGTCTGGCATATGCAATTCACTCCAGGGTAAAGATCCTCATCTTTCTTTGGTCAAAAAAGGGTTAACGTTTCTCATTTACCTTGTGTATGCTTTATGTGCTACTCTGCCATTCCAGTGGCTGCATATGCAGAATCTATGTGTTTTATTTTTTATTTAGTCATTAAAACCTTTGTATTGCTTTTGAACTAAAAACCTTGCTAGACAAATGATTTATAGTGCACTTAAAAAACAAGTATAAAGTCTTGTAAGCTAAATCACAATAGTGTGCATGGCATGCGGAACATACTGTTTTTGCGAGCATGTATTCAAAAACAGCAATTGCGCTTTGCTATAAAATAGTAATTCTGCTTTCAGATTCACCTGAGTGCCTTTCGTTCAATTCAGAAAATGCGGTTCCTTTGCATTGGATTTTCTTGGCCCTCCCCCCACTGCAACCATCAGTCTATGCTTTTCTGTTTCTGCTCTCGTGCTGTATCATATAGAAAGTCTTTGGGGCTCATTACAAGTGTGGTGGTATCTCAGCGGTAATTACTGTTACTGCCACTAGGTCCAGCGGTATTACTGCCAGATTACAAGTGGCGGTAGTCGGAGTAAATCCCCATTTCATGGAGTCTCATATGACTCCATGTGGATGTTGCTGGTATGACAGGTGCTGGTATTGCATTTCCGCTGGTAAGGTGGTGGAATGCCCTCTACTCTTAGCTGAAGGTCATTCCACCAAGGCACCAGCAAACTGGTAGCTGGCCGGCGTGGTAACGTGGCGATATTCGTTAATACTGGCACGTTATTACTGCACCGGCAAACTTATAAAGAGGCCCAAGGTTGTGCCTAACGTACGGTCAAATACTTAATGTGGCTTGGCTGCATGCCTAATTCACCACACTATTAACTTCCTATTCATACGCCTGCTTTAAGTGACAGGTAGGGTATTCCCAGTCATTTTGTTCATCTCGAGAGGCAAGAAATCCAATGTTTACAATTAGACTTCTTTATAGAAAATTAAAAAATCTTGCTACCTTGCTTTCATTTACATATGCTATAATTGCTGGAGTGCATCTAGTTGTGTTTTGCAAAACAAAAATCAGGACTTTTGATTTGGACATCTCTGGTTTATAGATATCTAGGTTGTGTTGCAGTCCAATGATATAGCACATTCACTGCATTTAATTGTTTATAAAAACCCCCCAGGTATTTTGATTTGACAACATACATTTTCGATATTTTGCATGTTTAGGGAATAAAATGCAATCAAACTTCAAACAAGTGTATCAAAATATAAAGGAGCTCATTTTAAAATGAGCGCATATTGCCCTGGGTCGACTGCTTGCATTTGCTCATGCAAACACGACGCCTTTGCACTGCAAAGTGGAAAGGAGAAGTATTGGTGAGGAAGTAAGCATCTTTACGTCTCTCTTTTCCACCCTGCAGAGCAAAATTAGTGAAACCCTGGTGCAATGTACGCATTACAGGCAGCGTTAACAATAATTTACAATGCAATCTGTCTGATTTTTTCTGCTCTCAAAAGCAGTCATATTACAAAGAATACATTGGCCTTATGCCAGCCTGAACATCTCATGATAGCTTAAAACCATATTGTATTTGAACAATATAGAAAATGGCCGGACCGTTATTGGAGGCGTTAAGATAGGCGTTCACACCTTCATAACTGTCTTTTGCACCTTCACTCAGGAGCCAGGAATTTCTAAAATGTATCCCAAAGTATTATTTATAAAAGAAACATCTCTCTCTAATGCACATGGCCAATTAACACGAGTTTCCTTTAATATAGGTATCAAATATTGTTAAAATGTTTAGCCGCCAGCCATTTTGTGACACGTCATATGCTATCTGACAACTTGAAGTAAGCTTTTTCTGGTCAATAGAGCTTGTATTTTAATTGTGTCTCATGGCAGAACTACTCCGGTTCATCTTCACACTCAGCAAGTTCATCAAAACCATTCGAGCAGGAAATGTAAACCATGTTTGCTCTTCATTGTGTGTTTAAAAAACAACTGCTGAATATAAAATCTGCACTTAACGCAGTAGACACTAAAATAGGTTACTGTTTGTCTTTCAAAACACAGTAAACAAATAAGCCATAAGCATTTTTTATTAATTAACCCACTCCGTGTATTTGATCCGAGTGGGAAGTCTTGTGCCACTGTATTTCATGTCTTAAACCTTCATATGAGCTGGCCCAGATGGCATAATAATCACGCCAAGTCCTAAAGATAGTTCCAGGGTTTTTATTTTTCGCTTTTTGGAGCCTAGGTCTGCGCTTCCTGGCTCGTCTTATTATAACCCAGGAACCACAGGCATCCATAAACCCAGGTTAGTGCTAACAAATTCTGACCCCTACTATCTAAAAGCTGGCTTGTGCTAGAGACAGTGATCGAAATGCCACCTAAATGCTATTGAAACTCCTTAGGCGACTTCCTAACTCTCCCCACTGTAGCCAGTTGTTAGTGATCTGTTGGCGGTTCTGGGGCAGTGCCTTACAAATACTCTGGTACATTAATTCTCCCATTACATGCTCATTCTCACGTCTCCATTTCGGCTCGATGGTCTTATATAGTTGCCTCACTCCACCCACTAATCATCTGTCCCTTCAATGTTCTCACTCCTCCTGGGTCTTGCCTCCATCCTTTGATGTTATTCTTCTTTCTGCTACTAATGCTCCACTATGCTCTACTCCCTCCCCCATGCTACTACTCCTCTCTCCAAACCAGTACTCCTCTTCCAAAACCACTACTCCTCCCTCCAAACTCCTAGTCCTACCCCTAAACCACTGCTCCTCCCCTTACGACTACTTCCCCCTGCAAACTACTACTCTTCCCTTCAAGCGACTGCTCCTCCCTGCACACCACTATTCCTCTTCCCGCTACTCAAAACCCTTCCTTTCACTCAATAACATTTGCTTATTAATCATTCCTTACTCTACCCTGTCTACCCACTCATTACAAAAACAGGTACACTCACACTACAAAGCCACCTTCATTCCTTAGCCAATAGCTCGCCTGCTCCACACCTTGTCCCTACACTCCTTCCTTCTGCCTGCTGGTCTCTTGGTCATCCTCCACTTCCACCTCTGACCTCACCCGAAAAATCTGAGCTTCCTGCTTCTTGTTCCTTGTTTATATCTCACCTTGTCTGTCAGGATTGGATCACATTCCCTGGCCAATCTGGCCCTGTTTTCCCACCAAGGGCATAAGTGTATACCGAAAGGTCTTAAGAAGGGGGCTAAGCCCTGCCCACTTCCTCCATGCAGGATTTCCACATGCCGAAGATGGATGCCCAGGAAGGCCAGTGTTCATGATTGTATTTCCGGAACCCACTTCTGCGGGCTCTCCCAGAAAGTCTATCCATGGATGTGGGTCCCTCTCTCTGTTGTGTTCCTAGTGATATAGAGCATAGGGCCTTCAATTTGTTGTGAGGGATGATATATTTTCTTGGGTGGCTCTGTGAGATCTGTGGCCCTGTCGCGTATGGGAGCAGACTGTCTTTCTCCCCGTTGTGGCCATGTATACAGCGTTTCACTTCTGGGTGCCTTTCCTCCCTCTGCCACTGTGGATCCTGCTCATCTCTCTGGTCTTCTTGTTCAGATGTGATATCACTGCAAATGATAAGAGAGGACTGGTGAGAAATGTGTTGAGGCATGGCATAAGCATATAGCAGTCTGTATAGAAACATCTTGTCACAAGATGGGGGGGTAGGAAATGGGGCCCTCTATGGTACCACTGCCCACATCAGTGAGAGGGCTGGCTCTGGATCCCTCCCCAAAAGGCCATTGACCACTGGGTATTAGGAGTTTCTGTACCCTCCTGACTAGGCCAAATTGCTGGCCTTGTCATAGAACTGTAATATGAGTGTTGGGTTTTGTGGCACTGCGTTTCAGCACCAAAATAATTATATAGATATCACACCAGATTGGTTCTTAGCGAAGTGGACTACTATTGGGGCTGTAGTTGTTTTAGTTATATAGCAAAACAAAAGTGAAGATAGCTGGAAGGTTTAGAATTAATCTTAACCTCTGGTATTGCTCTCGGCAACCCTCTAGACCATCGTTCTTTGCCTGCCAAGATATTACTAAAGGAGAAACACCATATGCAAATCAGGCTTGGTCCCACCCCAAAAGGGGCAGTCTAGTCAGAACTACTTGGTGATATCCCTTTTACAGAAGACGACAAGCATCCTCAGACATGTTTTGGCCTCTTTGGGCGTCACCTTGGGTCGCTAGGCCCAGCAGGCACGGTACCTATGTCTGGCCATACCCGTCCCACTCGGAATGACGAGGTGATTTGTTGTTTTAGTTGTAACATAGCTATGGCGTTCCACTATGCATGTCTTGATTTGGCATGCAGTCTTTCCAATATGCCTTTTATCCCAGGGACACAATCCTATACGCAACCATGACAGTTTCACAATTCACATTTGTTTGTTTCTTCACTTCTTTTTGGGACGAATGATGAATTGCAGACAGAGCGGTAGGAACGGGTCAGGGCCTTCTTTCTGCAGGTCTCCATTTCATGATGCATTTTTCCTCCATGCGTGTTCTCCAGCCATTGCATGTCGTGTCATTGAAAGCCCTCCTGTTTCTCTGAACCTCTTGAAACCAGGTAGGTGACCCTCTTGCCACCCCTTTCTCCATGAACTTCCAACCATCTCCCCTCTTTCTGCTCTCTTCAGCCCTGCATCCTTTCTTTTCCTCACTGCACGGCCCTGGATCCGTTCCATGGAGGACACCCTCATGGACCCAAGTTTCTTTTTAATTGGGTGGGGGCGGATAACATAAAGATTTGTGCTTAAGCCTCACACAGCTGGGACTACGAAACTCCATCGTCCCCTGTGAAATTGCCTGCACTCTCATTGGCCCAGCTACCACTTCCTACTGTGTCACCATCCGTTATAACCCAGCGCGTGGAAAAAGCTTGTGGTAAGATTACGTGAGACTGTTGTCGAAAGAGTAGCGCCCTGGCATGCTATCTTGGGGATACTCAACATGTTGCTCAAAGGGGCCGCCTTTCAAACATCTTCCCTCACGAGCGTATTCCTCAATCGCCTGCTTCTTTACATGCCAATAGCGGGTGTTTATCATGCAGCTGGTCCACTGTTCACTTCAAGATGTGCGTGTGTTTAAGAATTGTTGTTTTTACACGAAACGAGAGATATGAAAATGTCCAAATTTGTGTCGTGGCTGTTATTTCACTCTCGAGAAGATTTCAAAGTAACATTTTGTTCAAATTCTTACTTTAATAAATGTGCTTATCTGTTGAAGATGATCAGTTTATGTACTGATAAGATGAGTTGTAAAAACTGTCCATATGGCAAGTTTTTTCACTTAGATGTTTTGGATAAAAATGGTTATAAAGGAGAGACAAGAGATTCTCTGCTGGTTTCGAAAAAGGTTGTACTATGATTTCCTACCCGTTGCCAAGATGGCTTCATCCATATATCCAGAAAGTGAATTTCCTTTTCAGTGAGGTGGCTTGTGGATCAAGGTTGTAAATCCAATCTATACACAGACTCCTTGGAGCCTGCCGAAGCGACTGATTTGTGCCCAATGAATATTTTCCAAATCGCTGTGTGGCGCTGGACTCTGTTGAGTTTCATGAAATCCCATAAAATGGAGGTTGAGGGGTCTCCAGGTGTTTCTTTCTGATATATTGTATTTCTGTTACTAGAGCATAAGAGCACTATCGTGCACCTTTATTTTGTGATGCCCATTTGATATTATAGTCTTCTAAACACAGCCACAAATGAATGCCTGATGCTCCTGACTAAAGTATGATTAGGTTAAGCTTAAAGAAACACTCCTGAAACACCCCGTGTGATATGTTACATGTAGGGTCAATGCATATGTAGATCATGAGCAAATGTTCACCTAGCTTTGCATGGGTAAGGTTCCTATAGATCAAAATCACTTATAATGTGCATTCAAGCTGATAAAGGTAGAGGGCTAGTTGATGGGCAGTTGATGCATTAAGTTACAGTTTTTTCGCAAAGCTAAATAGTCTAGCGTGCAGTAGGATGTGCATAGGGAAGTAGGCACCAGAAGACATTGGTGTCAAATACTGCAAGGTTTAATGTGTACAATCAAAATGTAATGTGGAAAACAATAACATGACTTATTGTGGGATTACTTAAAATATAATTACCATTATTGCTGACAGGAGAAGCTCCTGCTGATGGTTAATACTGCTGGTAATAATAACTCAGTAGTTGAAGCACATATTTTTCTGCTTTTCCAACAGTTTGAACACATTTTGCTGGGGTTAGATACCTACAGGTATAGTTACACTAGAGAAGGAGCCAAGTACCCCCACCTCAAGTATCGCTCCCATGTTGCCTTTATGCTGGGAACCAGAATGTGAACCACGTGCAGTACCAGTGAAGATACCAATACCAAGGAGAATCATGGAAGCAAAGTTCCCATTGCGAAAACCACACCAGCATGCAAGACAGTATGATGGTCATTGGAATGAGATGCCAGAAGAAGTGTGAAAAATGACCAAAAGTGCAGATTGGTAATGTTATACGAAGCAAGACTGATGCACCCAGAAGAGATGCAGAGACAAGAGAACATAGACATTCAATAGGCGTTAAGAAAGTATCAAAGATAAGCAGCATTTTGGGATTGAGATGAAGATGTTTATGCTACAGAAAAGATGACATTAAGTCATTTTACATGTGTACAGATGCAAAGAAACGTAAGCAGACAAAGTATTCTTAAGGCGAGCTATGTAGTGAATAGATTGTGGCATGCGCCAACATATATGTATATAAGAATGAGTGCACTATGGACGATTCCACTATGTATTTTAGCAGAGCTGGAGCAGAAAAAGGAAGGCTTTTTCCAGTGTGTCGCAGTTGAAAAACAATTGAATTACAGAGGTAAATCAAAGAAGGGCGAGACTGGATCAGCACCAAGAATCCAAGGCCGCTCTAAGCTGGAATGATCAGACAGTAGCTACAACCATGTGAAAGAACAAACTGCTGTTCAGAAGATGGGTATGAAAAAACAATGTAGACGTCAGAGGTTCATTAAATAGTAGTATTTTAAATACACCAGAGTTCAAAATCATGGTCTTCAGACACGTTTATGGCTGAAAATGGGCAATTGTGATGAATCACGCCTATGCAGGGAGACAGAGCATGCTATACTCCCTCCTATTCTCCAGAGCAAGAAACATTTCCAGGGACAAGTTCAAAGCTTTAATTGACGTTCAGACCACATAAGTGATGATAGATGATTTGCTAATTGGTGGGAAGCTATGGTCAAGGCCAACCCACCAGCACCTGGAGGCCAGCCTGCTTGTTTCTGGCGTATGTGGAAAAGTACTGACGGATGTAAGGGTTCCAACCAATTATAGAGGGCCACGTAGTAAAGAGCTTTATAGGTTCTGTAACCAATGGGACGTTGTGTATTTGATGACGTTCATAGTGACCTTTTTGAGGGGAGGGCATAGTTGCCCCACCTGACATTAAAGACCCTATCACTCTCTTAGACAAGTATTGAACATATACCTAGATGTTCCCGTAGACCTAATGACTTTCTCCAATATGTTTTTGTAGTTTTCCACATTTGTTGACGTCAGTAATGACGAGGTTTTACTATATAAGATTTGTTGAGAGATCATGCTTTGCGACATCCATTGATGTCCGTTGTACTCTCTGTTTTAGATCATTGCAAATAAAGCAGTTTTTGATTTGCCAACTTTCTGAGTTACTTTTATTGATGTTTGAGTATCTTCTGCATTCCCGTCCATCTCAAATTATTGCAATCTCATACTAAAGGGCTGAGTCGGTAATCCCGGTTCACGTGGTAGCAGAGAGATGATGGTTAAAGAACCGTCGACCTAGTAAGCTTTGGTGTCCCGTTAATATTGGAAGTCATCCGCCATTTAGGCGATAGGAAGTGAATCTCCCTGTAGATAGCTCAAATTTGCTTAAATAATCTTGCAAGTGCAGGTGGGACGGGTCCCTTGGTTTCTTCGGAATCCCCTCGCGATTTCTGCAGTAAGCTCGGTGGACGGAAGGCTAAAACGGCTGGTTGAGGAGGCGACGATCCCGAGAGTCAGAAGTTGAAAACCTGAATTGTGAGTAGACTGAGTGAGGTGGCAAAAGATGAATGGTTGTTGAGTGGAGAGAGTGATAAGGTGGAAAAAGTAAGAGAGGGTGGTTTGGGTAAACAACTTGAGATGATGAATGTCAAGTTAATAGGTGAATAGCTTGAGACGTTGAGCGTCGAGTTATTAAATAAATTGACTTGAGACGAGGAGCGTCAAGCAATTGAGAAACTGTGAGACGAGGAGCTTCACAGTTAGACTAAGTCCAGAGTCCTGCGTCACAGCACGTTTTCACAAGGAGTTGTATCCAGAGTCCCAATAGTGGATGATGTAGACTACAGACACAGTTAAAGATTGTCTAAAGGGAACAGATCAAACTCTGTAGGAGTATTTTAAGGACAAGGATAATCACGGAGAGCATGAATGAAGAAATGGTCACGAGAAGCGTAGAGTAAGATATATGTAGGTTGGCAAAATCTGTCAGTTTGTCTGTTAATTTTATATGTTGTATAATGTATATATGGTGAGGAAATAGGGAAAGTTTAAGAGACGTGAAAAGAATGCACAGAGATTGGAACATTTATTATTTGTTTAGTTGAAAAAGATGATGTTTAGTGAATAAGAAGATCGAAATAGAACATGATATAAAAGGTTTGGAGCTGTGACAGTTGGTGCACGCTCATATTGTGTTATTTTTCTGAAACTTATTTATAAAGTGTAAAACAACGGTGAGTATTGACAGTCATCAAAATGGAGGATATTACATCTATCCAAGCAGTTGCCAAAGCACGTGCCGAAGCTCAAACAGTACAGTGTGGAATGGGTTAAGGGCACGGCAGATAAGATGTTCATGCCATGGCCACAAGGGGGATCACTACCAAAGGCAGTTTAACAACACATGATGACATATTTGGACGCAGCATGCATGGGTAAAAAGTTAGAAAAGAGGTTAGCGAGCTTAGAGCTCTGGAAAATGTACCAGGAGGATAGGGAAGAGCCACCTCCTGAAGACTGGATACTTAACCAGTGCAAAGAAGGGGTAACGAGTCTTCTGCTCCCCCCGCCTTGTCTGAAGTAAATGGCGATAGTATGAAGGATTGGCCATTACCCAACTAATGTCCAACATATTTTTCTAATCAACTTTTACAACAATAAGGTTCTTTTCATTTCCAACAAGCAATCAAGTTGATGCTCATTTTGAACAATGGACTTTAATTATTTCCCATGCCCAGCAAGTTGACATGCTTGAAAATCACTACTAGACAGCAACTGTGTTCTCTCCCAAACTTACAAATTTCTAATTGTTGCTTTGTTTTTTTTACCTTATCTCAATTACCTTTGCAATACTGGCTGCATTGAAGTTCATCAATGCACTGCAAAAATTGTAAAAACAATGAATTGTTCCTTGTTTCTGTTTAAATGTAAGGATTGGATCCTCCCATGACAAGATTAATGTCCTGTCTATTCTAGTAATGTACGTCACTCTCACTCTAAGACTACTGTTTAGTTATGTTGTGGTTACATATGTATATGCATACTGCCTTCACTTTTTATTTGCATATCCAAAATGATAATTATTACCTTAGTTGTTCTAAAATCATTTTACTTGACTCTTATTTATATTACATGTAAATAAACACATGACCCCATATTTTCCAGATCTATGGGGCGTATAACAGATTTGTGATTCATTCCAAAAGAGCCCTGCTATCTCTCCGCATGTGAGCACCATTTTAATCACTTGCATGTTGGGCCATTGGTGATTACTACTAACACCAATACAGTTACTTGAGAATAGTACAACGTTCTACACTGAAGATATGTATCACACTGGGCTGGCGGACTCACCCCTTTATCAGGTAGATTGCTAATGTCTTCCTCATCAGTAGAACTCAACTCGTCCCCCCGTTCCCTTTCCTCCTCACCTGAACTTGAAGAGTAATTTAACTTCTTTCTTCTGACGTGCAGAGCAGGAAGCCTTTTCTTCTTTAGAAGGTAAGGTCGGCCTCGAAAGGAAGCCACAGTGGCTCCACAAAGGAGGCACGGTGACCCCCCTCCGCGACGGACTAACAACGGAGTGAGGGGAAAAGCCAAACGGCGTAAAAACCCCTCCGGAGTACTGGAGCAAGCAGAAACCCGGAAACAGGAACAACTCGGTGAAGCACAATCAGGCGATCCAAGGCGAGGTGAGTATGAGAGTGTACAAAGAGAGGCAAGCTCCGTAGAGAATGGAGCAGAGCGAATAGCAGCAAGGAAAAGGAACCGACCGGTGAAAACAACTGGGGGAGGGAAAACTGGAAAGGCTGGGAGGAGGAGGTGAGCAAGGGGAAAGAGAGCAAGGGCATGGAAGAACAGAACAGCACAGGCGGAGCACCGCCAGGGAGAAAACTATAGAGGAGGGTGAGCAACAGAGGGAAATCCAAAGTTGCAACGTGCCAAGCCGCCTAGCGTGTGGAAGTAAATACGCATAGGCGGCGGCCATGTTGAAAAAGACTAGAACGTTGGTGCTGTCAGGGAAAAGACGTGACGGCACAATCTAATGGCGGCCCAGCTTCCACCTCTTCCACAGCCGCCAGCGCCCAGCGGTCGTGACAGTATGCCCCCCTCTAGGGCGACACCCCCCGGGCTTGCCGGGATGTAGGTTGTGGAACCGGTGTAACAAACGGGTTGCGTTAACATAAGATCGGGGTTCCCAGGAATCCTCGGACGAAGGGAAGCCTTTCCAATGAATAAGATATTCCAGGCGACCCCTATGGTAACGGGAATCCCTGATGTGGGAGACTTCGTATTCTTCAGAGTTAGGGTCGGATGGAACGTGAAGCCTGGGAGCTCTCTGCCTTCTCTCATCAGCCACATAGGACTGGAGTTGTGAGGAGTGAAAAGTCGGGTGAACACGACTAAGCGACTTAGGTAACTTGAGGCGGTAAGCCACTGGGTTGATCTTGGTCAGGATGTCGAAAGGTCCAATATACCGGGGGGACAACTTGGAAGGTCTGACCCAACGGGGTAGAAACTTGGTAGACAGCATAACCTTTGAACCTTTTTCCCACGTCGGCACCTGTCTCCGGTGGCGATCTGCTTGGGCTTTGTATTGAATGCTTGCCTTTTGAAGACTCTGTTTGGCAGATATGTGTCATGCTGAGAACCTGGTGTCTGCAGAAGCTGCAGAACCCCCGACCATCCACCCAAAATGTGGCACTCTGAGCTGACATATATATAACTGCTCAGTTTACCTCACTTTCAGGGGAAAGGGGGAAGGGACAAAGAAACAAACACCAGGTTGGAAGCTATCAACTCGCTGGTTCTTCACCTGTAGTTAAAACATAAACATGCAATACACCTCATTACTCAATGGGTTACTATACTAACCTTAAACTCTATATCCTTTACCAAAATAGTCAAAAACCATACCTGGTACTTCTCTTCAGAATGCCCAGAGAAGTGATAAGCAGACAAGACTTCCTTACTTGTGGACCAGAATCTTATATATCATTCAGCCTTCTCAGTAGGTCCATGAATGTAAATTTTAACTTGTAGTGCGTCTGCTCAACCCTAAGATTCTTGAACAAGGTCTAAAGTTCTTCAAATAAGTTTAAGGAAGTTCTTTTAAGTTCTTGTATTAGTTTTTATATTTTCTTTGTAGAGTGTCTTTTACTCAGAAACAAATTTTAAACTTGCGATGAAATCTTCACGTGGAAAGCCAGCACACGCGCTAAAATCCAAACCGCGGGTAAAACGTAAATGCGCTGAAAATCCAAACCGCAGGATAAAACACACGCGCTTTAATCCAAGTCGCGGGAAATACGCACACGCGCTGAAAATCCAAACCACGGGAATAAACACACGCGCTTTAATCCAAGTCACGGGAAATACGCACACGCGCTGAAAATCCAAACCGTGGGAAAAAACACACGCGCTTTTCTCCAAGTCATGGGAAATACGCACACGCGCTGAAAATCCAAATCACGGGTAAAACGTACACGCGCTAAAGTCCAAGACGCGATAAAAACTCACTCACGCTAAAGTCCAACCCACGCAAAAAATATGCATACGCGCAAAAACCAAATAGCGGGAAAAAGCACACACGCTCTTATTTTATCACGTAGAAAAAACCCTTGCGTATATGAACAGTAAACGCGAGTCCAAAGTTCACGCTCGCACTTCACTCTCACGCGCAGAGACACACGCGCGGGCTCAAAGTAACGGGAAAAAACTCACGCGCTAGTTTGAAATGACACGTAGAGATGAAAACAAACATATGTGCTTCAATTCTTTAGATACAGATTTGCGAATTCAATCCCTTTAAATTAATATAACCTTTTTACAAAGTTCATCAAAAATGGAAAGTCACTTATCTTGTGATTGAGACTTGAAAACGTATTTTCTCAGAAAATTGGAAATTTCTAACTCCTGTCCTGTGTCTCCACCAAACTCCATACACGACTCCTGTTATACTTTCAGATTTTCCACTCAACTGCTTGAAACATGTCACCCTTGAACAAGTTAAGCAGGAGCTGCAAGGCACACGACCTCTTAGCTGGGCAAGGACGATGAAAGGCAGTTTAGAATGTTCATTGTCCTCCCTATAAACAATCTCCAGCCAATTAGAATTTAGACTGAGAACCTCCATCTTGGCTTGGGGCATTTTCCATAGACTGCAATGAAGGTTAAGGGCAAAATTGGCTGTTTAAAAATATAACCCATAATAACTTCCCAAAATCTTTCTATACTAAATATGTGTCTAACCTGACCCAATGTAAATGAGTATATGATACTGTATGTAAAGAACATGTCACTCCAACCTGACAGTACCTGACAGTACCCCCCTCCTAACACCCAGTCCCTGGGCAACTTTTCAATGGAAATTTTTTATGGAATCTTTCAACCAAACGAGGAGCATGCACATCACTTGCTTTCTCCCAAGTGCGCTCTTCAGGACCAAAACCCTCCCAATCAATGAGATACTGTAGCTTTCCTCTTACTCTTCTAGAGTCCAGAATTCTCTTAACCAGAAATTCTTTGGAAGCATCTTCCTCAATCACAACTGCTGAAGGAGTAGGTGTTAATCTAGTTCCTTTAACCACAGGTTTTAATAAACTAACATGGAAAGTTGGATGAGTTTTCATATGACTGGGTAATTTAAGACGAACAGCCACTGGATTAATAACCTTTTCAACAACAAACGGTCCTACGAAACGAGGACAAAACTTATTTCTTCCTTTAATTCTCAAAAACTTGGTTGATAACCACACCAAATCTCCCTCACTATATTGAGGACTAATCTTTCTTTTACGGTCAGCAAACCCTTTGTATTTTTGTTTACTCTCCACCAACACCCATTTTGCCTTTTCCAAATGTCTTTTCATGACTTCTAGTCTCCTTTCGACTTCTGGGTTTCCTGAATCATTATTAATCTCAATACTAAGAAAACGAGGATGAAAACCTTGTCCCAAATAAAACGGAGACATAGAGGTGGCATCCTTACTACAGTTGTTATATGCGAATTCTGCAACCCACAACAAATCTACTCACTCTTCACCTGTCTGCAGATAACACCTCAAATATCTTTCCAACTCCTGATTTATCCTTTCTACCTGCCCATTGTTTTCGGGATGGTAACCTGATGATAAACATACCTCAACTCCCAATCTCTTACAAAAAGCTCTCCAAAACTTAG
This sequence comes from Ambystoma mexicanum, assembly GCF_040938575.1. Taxonomy (NCBI): domain Eukaryota; kingdom Metazoa; phylum Chordata; class Amphibia; order Caudata; family Ambystomatidae; genus Ambystoma; species Ambystoma mexicanum. Next base: position 152,985,560 of record NC_090933.1, read on the forward strand.
AAATAAATTGAGACCATCTATCTGAGATGACCTGACTGGGAATTCCATGTAATCTTACCGCTTCTTGCAAGAAACTGTGAGCTAAACTATCAGTGGTAACCTCTCCCTTCATTGGAATGAAATGTGCTTCTTTAGTGAGTAAATCAACTACAACCAATACCGATGTACACCCTTTATCTTGTGGAATATCCGTGATGAAATCTAAAGACACTGAGTACCAAGGCCGCGGTGGAACTGGTAATGGCTCCAATAACCCAGAAGGCTTTCCAATGAGATTCTTAGATCTAGCACAAACTTCACAGGTCTTAACAAAATTAAGGGTATCTTGTCGAATTTTTTCCCACCAAAAATTTCTTCTGATCAACTCAAGAGTCTTCCGATACCATGGATGTCCTGCTAAGACTGATTCGTGACACTCCCTGAACATTTTTTCTCTAAGTTCAATTGATGGTAAATAGAGTCTGTCATCTAAATAAGGTAAACCATCTTTAATTTTGCGAGCTGGATCCAAACAAACCCAATCTTCAAGTTGTGTCTCAGAAATGGATTCCCGTAATTTCTTGAAGATTTCGTTCTCCTTTTCTATCCCAGCAAGAACAAAACGTTCTGGAGCGATCAATGGAAGAGGCTCACAGACCGACTTAACCTCACTTTCTGGAAACTGCCGTGACAGAGCATCTGCTTTTTTTATTTTGATTACCTGGCTTAAAAGTAACTATAAAGTCATAATCCGCAAAAAATAATGACCACCTAAGTTGCCGAGGTGTCAGAGTTTTTGCTGTCTTCAAAAAAAGTAAATTTCGGTGGTCAGTTAATACTGTCACAGTGTGACGTGCTCCTTTTAAAAAATGTTGCCATTCTTCAAATGCTGCTTTGATAGCAAGAAGCTCTCGGTTTGAAATGGTGTAATTTTCCTCCGCAGGTGAAAATCTCTTAGAAAAGTAGGCCACTGAATGCAATTGTCCTGTAACATTATGCCTCTGAGACAACACTGCTCCCATTGCCACATTGGAAGCATCAGCCTCTACAAAAAATGGTTTGGAAGTATCAGGATGAATCAAGATAGGAGAGGTAATGAATTTCTCCTTCAAAATTTGAAAAGCTACATCAGCCTTAGCTTCCCAAACAAATGGAACTCCTTTTCTTAAAAGTCGAGTAATTGGAGCTACTAAACTGGAGAAGCCTTCAATGAATCTTCGGTAAAAATTGGCAAATCCCAAAAAGCTCTGGATCTCCTTCACCTTAGTTGGAGTAGGCCAATCACGAACCCCTTCCACCTTTTTTGGATTCATTTCCAGGCCACAAGGAGTGATCACAAATCCTAAAAATTCTACCGAATCCGTATGGAACTGACTCTTCTCCAATTTAGCGTAAAGATTATTCTCTCTCAATTTTCTTAAGACCTGTCGAACCTGAATTTTGTGTTTCTCCAAATTCTGGGAAAAAATCAAAATGTCGTTAATATAGACGATAACAAAAACATCAAGAAATTCCCGAAGAACCTCATCGATAAAAAATTGAAAAGCCGCTGGGGCATTGCAAAGACCGAAAGGCATCACTTGGTACTCATACAGGCCAAATCTGGTCTTAAAAGCCGTCTTCCACTCACCCCCCTCTTGGACCCTTACAAGATGATAAGCTCCACGTAAATCCAACTTAGAAAATATGGTAACACCTTGGATTTGATTTAACATGTCTGAAATGAGAGGGAGAGGATAACGATTTTTCACTGTCATTCTATTTACCGCCCTGTAATCTATACAAGTTCTGAGAGAACCATCAGCTTTAGGCACAAAGAACAATGGTGAGGCTGCCGGCGATTGAGAGTGCCGAATAAATCCCTTAGCCAAATTTTCCTTTAAATATTCTTTCAAATAATCATTCTCTTTTTCTGTCAAAGCATAAACCCTACTGCTTGGTAAAATACTCCAGGCTCCAACTCTATCTTGCAGTTAAAAGGTCTATGAGGAGGCAACTCTCCAGCTTCCTTTTCATCAAAAACATCCCAAAAATCCTGATAACAAGTTGGAAGTTCACCCACAACTGCTCCAATGTCAAAACCTATTGCCCCTCTTTCTGCAAGCGAAAATGAAACGGAATTCACAACTTTTTCTTTCTCTTCAAAAGATTTTCCTGAAAGACAATGTTCCTGACAAAGGTTGATTCTAAGGATACAAATCTTGCACTCCAATCAATTCTGGGATTATGAAGTGTAAGCCAGGGCATACCAAAAATAATTTTCAAGATTGGCGCGTCAATTAACTCAAAAGAGATATTTTCTTTATGACCTCCAGTCATCTCCATCTCAAGTAACTCTGTATTATGAGTGATTGGACCTGAAGAAAGAGATGTCCCATCAACTGCCCTGACCTGCTCCATTTCTTTCTTTGCAACTATAGGAACACCTAGAGTTTTTGCCAATCCCCTATCCATAAAATTACCCGTAGCTCCTGAATCAATAATAATTGGCCCAGAACCTAAAAGTACTTTTTCAAACATCAAGGATACGTTCACAGTTATGTGAGGAACCGCTGTCTGTATTGTGTTAGCCACTTGTTGTACTCTGCCTGAAGATTTGGAGATCTTCTTGGGGGTAAAAGGACAGGTTTCAAGAAAATGACCACTCCTACCACAGTATAAGCACAAATTATTCTCCCTTCTTCTTGCCTTCTCTTCCTTGGACAACGGACCTTTCACCCAGCTCTGCTGGTCAATTATCTTTGACTTCACTTCTCTGTTCACCACCTCAACTTTAGGCCTCTCCATTCTTCCTGGAAACCTAACCTCTTCCTGAGAACGTCTACGCTCTAAACGTCTTTCTGTTAAACGAAAATCCAACTGAACTACCAAATCAATTAAGGCATCGAAAGTATTTGGTCGCTCCAAAACTCCAGCCAGAGCATCTTTTAACTCATCCTTTAAGCCCCTATAAAATAAGGAAGCCCTCTTCTCCTCTGGCCATTTAGTTTCTAAAATTAAAGTTCTAAATTGAGTGATATAAGAAATCAACTCCTTTCCTCCCTGGCGCAGTTCCAGTAATTCTCCATCCACCTCTAAATATAACTGTCTCTTATCAAACATTTTCTTAAATTCGGTCTGGAAAAGGGAATAATTATTCAAAGCCAAATTCTTTTGACTCACCAAAAGACTTCCCCACGCAGAAGCTTCTCCAGATAAATATGATAAGATGAATGTTACCTTTGAAGCATCTGTGGAAAGCAACTCTGGACGACTTAAAAAATGCAATTCACACTGAGTCTGAAAAATTTGAAACTTTCTTGAATCTCCTAAGAAACGTTCAGGAGCAGCCAAAGGAACAGGCATAACTAAAGTTCCTAAACCTCCCCCTCCCCCTACCCCTGTGGGAAGCCTAATTCTTGTTCTTCTCCTACTCTCACCAACTCAGGTGGGTTTCCTGCACCTTCCGAAACTTCAACTTCTCTTTCTTGTATTTGAGTTACCTTTAAATTTAACTCATCCATTCTTTGACAAAGACTTGAATATTCCTGATGAGCCACCCGTAACTCTTCTCTCATTTCCCTAACCATTACTCCCAATGCCTCCATGGCTGTCTCGTCGGGGTTCATTACAGCTTGGGCAGACACTTTTTTTTTATTGGCCTTTCATACTGTCATGCTGAGAACCTGGTGTCTGCAGAAGCTGCTGAACCCCCGACAATCCACCCAAAATGTGGCACTCTGTGCTGACATATATATAACTGCTCAGTTTACCTCACTTTCAGGGGAAAGGGGGAAGGGACAAAGAAACAAACACCAGGCTGGAAGCAATAAACTCGCTGGTTCTTCACCTGTAGTTAAAACATAAACATGCAATACACCTCATCACTCAATGGGTTACTATACTAACCTTAAACTCTATATCCTTTACCAAAATAGTCAAAAACCATACCTGGTACTTCTCTTCAGAATGCCCAGAGAAGTGATAAGCAGACAAGACTTCCTTACTTGTGGACCAGAATCTTATATATCATTCAGCCTTCTCAGTAGGTCCATGAATGTAAATTTTAACTTGTAGTGCGTCTGCTCAACCCTAAGATTCTTGAACAAGGTCTAAAGTTCTTCAAATAAGTTTAAGGAAGTTCTTTTAAGTTCTTGTATTAGTTTTTATATTTTCTTTGTAGAGTGTCTTTTACTCAGGAACGAATTTTAAACTTGCTATGAAATCTTCACGTGGAAAGCCAGCACACGCGCTAAAATCCAAACCGCGGGTAAAACGTAAACGCGCTGAAAATCCAAACCGCGGGATAAAACACACGCGCTTTAATCCAAGTCGCTGGAAATACGCACACGCGCTGAAAATCCAAACCGCGGGAATAAACACACGCGCTTTAATCCAAGTCGCGGGAAATACGCACACGCGCTGAAATTCCAAACCGCGGGAAAAAACACACGCGCTTTTTCTCCAAGTCGCGGGAAATACGCACACGCGCTGAAAAATCCAAATCGCGGGTAAAACGTACACGCGCTAAAGTCCAAGATGCGATAAAAACTCACTCGCGCTTGTCATGATGCCTACCTCCAAGGAGCCAGGCCGGGCCCATTAACCCCAGAGGCAGACACCCAGGGAAGTCTCAGCGGGCCCAAGTCGGGGCCCTTTGGACTCAGTCCTGGCGCCCTAGGCGCCAGGCTCATAGAAGAGGATATGTGTTTAAGTGCTTGGGTGCACACTTACCTGATGCAGACCTTGCTGCTTCATCCAGGCCCTCTTGAGGCCTGAATGGGACTACTTTACCTGTAGGACTACTTCACCACCCGGGTGTGGTCAGGGAAGGATACATACCTGATTGGTGGAAGGATACATACCAGGAACTTCTTCCAAGGCTATTTAAACCCCACCCAAACAGCCACACGTGCTTCGCGTTGTTCTGCACCTAGCAGCTGGACGCTCACCGTGTCAGCTCCTGCATCCTGACTTCAGCCACGCCTGCCAGCACCCTGGAACACCTGCAAGGGGAGAAAGGAAGAGAATAGGAGAAGAAAAGCCCTTACCTGCTAAATCTGCATCCCGGAGTCATTTCTCCAACGGCCCTGAAAAGGAAGACATAATTTTAAAGGCATGTTGTTTCGATCGCTGCAGCGCTGCATTTTACTCACCTTTGCAAGGCGCTTCCATCTTCAGCAGCGATCTTCCGGATTCAGCTACGCCCCGGCGCCTAGAGGAAAAAAGACAAGAACAAAGGTGAGAGGGAGAAAAGGAATAAGGAAAGCTCAGTTTCCTTTTAAGTCTTACCTGTTGGATTATTCCCACTGCATTTCGGGTCCTGCCGCTTCCTGGCATCTCCGGACCCCGGCCCCTATGGGGAAAAAAGACAAAGACATTGAATGAGCGAATGCAAAGACATTACCTGAGCGCTCATCCAGAACTGTTTCACTTCAGGTCGGCGCCATATCTCCGGCACTCCGAACCCCGGCCCCTAAGGGGAAAAAGACATAAGCATTAGCGCTTGCTGCAATTAGACAACGAACATTATTATTAAGCTTGAACTTTTGAACAGAACTTTTACAGCGCCTTATCTGAACAGTCAAGCTTACCTGAACTCCCATCAATCCTCAATCCAGTGAAGTAACTGGGTTTCAACGCGCCCCTGCATCAGAAGCAGGATGGAGAGCTCATCCTTCCAAACCCTAAGGAGGGTATCCAACGAGCCAGGTAAGCCAGAATAGAGGGGCCCTTCCTGTCCATCTTCAGAGTTCTGCGCCTTCGACGCCGCGCCTCCGTGGGAACCAGGTGAGCGTTACAGAACGCGAAGCCTTACCACAATTTCCCACCTGGGCGCTATGGAGACTTCCGAGACAGATCAGCTGGCCCATCTTTTAGGGGAATTACGGGCAGAAGTGCACTCAGCCCGCCAGGACACTAATGCTCTCAGAAGGGAACTAATCCTATCCAAGGAAAGAACTGATGATCTGGCCAAAAGGTTATTGCAGGGCCAGGCAGAACACTCCTTTACCTGTTTCCGGAGATATTTCTACAACAATGGGTTCGAATAACCCGGTACAAATCAATCTACCTGGACACATGCCTTTGGCCCCGCCGGAACGTTTTGCGGGGGATCCCAAGAAATATGCCGTTTTTATGAACCAATGCCGTTTACACTTTTCATGCAGGCCCGGGGCCTTCCCCAACGACCAGACCAAAGTAGCCTTTGTACTATCTTACCTCAGTGGCTGTGCTGCCGATTGGTCTATTCCATTGGTAAATCAGGATGATCCCATTCTCCGGGATTTCCAGGGCTTCCAGGCCAGCATGGAAAGATTGTTCGCTCGACACTCGCAGGGACAGGCCCTTGACAACGAACTGCTATCCTTACGACAAGGTAATCAGGATCTTTTGTCCTATATCGCCACCTTCAATAGACTAGTTGTGGAAACCGGATGGCCTGAAAATAAAAGGATCACATTGTTTCATCGAGGCCTGCGTGGAGAGCTTAAAGATGTTATAGCTCAGATAGTAGATCCACCCCAGGCCTGCGCAGACTACATAGACTTAGTGGTTCAACTTGATCACAGACTTCAAAATAGAAAAGCAGATCGGCTCAAGTATGAAACCAGAGTACCTATCAAGACCCACGTTAACTCCAAGAGTACTGAGTTTCCGAACCTATGCAAATTGGCAGTGTTAAAGGACCATTAACGCAGAAGGAACGAGAGAGAAGGCGACAAATGCAACTTTGTCTGTATTGCGGAACTTCCGGTCACTTTCTTCAAAGTTGTCCAGTTAAACCACCCAAGAAGGTGGTTGGAGCCACTGATAACGAGTTATTGACACCTGGTTCGGGAAACGACCTAGCCCGACAAGCGTAGGGGTCCGCTTGCCGAGCTTGAAAACAAACTCTTTGACCTCGCATTTTGTCATGCCAGTGGTGCTTGTGAACCCAAAACAGCCTCAGCAGTTGCATGCTATAAAAGCATACATAGACAGTGGAGCTATTGGAAATTACATAGACCGTGAATTGGCTTCCAGGATTAAGCTTCCTCTCCGCCCGAAAGTAACCCTAGATGTAATTACTACAGTTGATGGAACCGAAATAGCCTCAGGGCCTGTAACGCATTCCACAGTTGAAATCACTCTGGTGGGTCAGGACGGACATCGGGAAGCAATCATGTTTGATGTGATCAAGGCCCCACAATTTCAAGTACTTCTTGGTATCCCTTGGTTAGAAACACATAATCCGAGAATAGACTGGCGAGCAAAGAAGATAACTTTTCCTGATTGTGAACCAACCTGTTACCCAAGGAATCCAGCTATGGGTCTAGCCTCTGTAACTTCCACCCCTGTACAGCTACCATCTGAATACCAAGAATTCCAAGACGTTTTTCAGAAAGAGCAGGCTAACACCTTACCTCCCCATCGATCTTACGATTGCCAAATGGACTTGGTACCCAATGCACAACTACCTTGTAGTAGGATTTATGCTCTTACTGAACCTGAGAACCTGCATTTGTGCCAGTATTTGGATCAATACCTGGCCAATGGCTTCATTCGCCCATCAAAGTCACCAGTCTCTTCCGCTTTGTTCTTCGTACCTAAAAAGGAAGGAGACCTTAGGGCCTGTATTGACTACCGTGCCCTAAATCAGATAACGATTAAGAATCGTTACCCTTTGCCCCTGATACCTGAGCTTATCGACCAAGTAAAAGATGCTCGTGTGTACACCAAGCTAGATCTCCGAGGAGCTTACCACCTGGTACGTATAAAAGAGGGCGACGTGTGGAAGACTGCATTCCGCACCAAATTTGGGCTCTTCGAATATCAAGTAATGCCCTTCGGTTTGTGCAACGCACCTGCCGCCTTTCAGTACTTCATGAATGATGTTCTTCGGGAACTTATCGATGTTTGTGACATCCTGGTGTATTCCTCCTCAGAATCTGATCACAGAAACCATGTTAGGACAGTTCTTGAGAAATTGCGCCAGCACAAATTATTTGCCAAGCTCGAAAAATGCGTTTTTCATACCACAGAAGTGGAGTTTCTCGGATTCATCCTGACACCTCAAGGAATCCGAATGGACTCGCGGAAAGTGGACGCCATTCTCAAATGGCCATCTCCTGGCTCTGTGAAGGGAGTGCAAAGCATGCTTGGCTTTGACAATTTCTATCGAAGGTTCATCCCGGAATTTTCTCGAACTGTTCAACCCATCACAGCTCTCCTAAAGAAAAATAAACGCTTTGAATGGACTCTTGAGGCTGAACAAGCCTTTCAGGACCTGAAAACCAAATTCACCTCTGCGCCTGTATTGAAGCACCCGCGCCCAGATCTCCCTTACATCGTGGAAACTGATGCATCCAGTTCGGCCATGGGAGCTGTCCTGTCGCAAAGAGACCCAGAACCTAACCAACTACACCCTGTAGCCTTTTGGTCCAGAAAATTCTCTCCACCTGAACTCAATTACGCAATTACCGACAAAGAACTACTGGCTATTAAATCAGCTTTCAAGGCTTGGCGTCACTATCTTCTCGGTGCAAGACACACCATCACCGTAATTACGGACCACAGAAATTTGCAGTATTTAAAGACGGCCAAAGCTCAATCTTCGCGACAACTCCGATGGGCTTTATTCTTTGCGGAATTTGATTTTGTAATTACCTATCGCCCTGGCTGCAAGAATGGTAAGGCAGATGCCTTATCCCGGATAGGCATGGAAGAACCCAATTCGAGTTTAGAACCTGTGCCAATCATACCGGAACAAAGAATTCTGGGCTTGACTTCATTGCAAACCATTGAGAACATCCAAGCTCAAGTAAAACAGCTTTTTGACTCTTCTGCCTTACTGGAATGGAGTCAAAAGGGTCCTCACTACACCGTTAAGGATGATTTACCCTACTTCCAAGAGCGGTTATTTCTGCCAAGTAAAGAATTGCAGGAACTTGTCATTACCCGTCATCATGAATCATTAATGGAAGGACACCCCGGTATCGCGAAAACAGAAGAAAAGATCAAACGCCACTTCTGGTGGCCTTCTTGGAGAAAAGACATAAAGTCATTTGTGTTGTCTTGCGGAATCTGTGCCCAAAATAAGAGTCAAAAGAAAAGGCCAGCCGGCCTACTTCAACCTTTGGACATTCCACCAGCACCTTGGCACACCTTGTCAATAGACTTTATAACTGACCTGCCTCCTTGTGGTGGTTACAACACGATTCTTGTAATAGTGGATCTATTCTCCAAAATGGCCCATTTTATCCCTTTAAAAGGATTGCCGTCAGCTTCCACCTTGGCCAAGGAATTTATGGAAAATATAGTGCGGTTACATGGTTTCCCTTCCATATTAGTCTCAGACCGTGGAAGTCAATTTATCTCCCACTTTTGGAAGAAATGTTGCCAACTAGCACAAATAGACGTGCGGTTATCCACCAGCCACCACCCCCAGACCGACGGACAAACCGAGAGAACCAATCAGACTCTCGAGCAATATCTGCGGTGCATGTTACACCAATCCGAGTTAAATTGGAAAGACATCCTTTGGATTGCAGAATATGCATACAACAATTCAGTGCATTCTGGAATCGGACAGACTCCTTTTTATACCCTGTATGGTCACCATCCTCGGACCTCTGACCTAGATCCACCTCTGACCCTGGAGATGCCTGCAGTAAATCGCCTACATTCCACAATAACCCAAGCCTTCAAAGAAGCTACAACCCACTTACAGCAAGCCAAGAAAAAGTATAAAGAAAACGCTGATTTGCACCGAAGTAAAACTCCTCCTTACCAAGTAGGAGATCAGGTATGGCTAGCAACTAAACATCTACCCCTCAAGGGTCAGCGAACTTTTAATCCCAGATTCATTGGGCCTTACCCCATCAAAGCTATTATCAACCCAGTGGCCTTTAAACTCGATTTACCATCCAACATGCGGATTCATCCCGTTTTTCACGCATCTCTTCTAAAACCAGTACAACCTGGAACCAGACTGTCTGAGCCCCCAGGCCCTGTCCAAATTGATGGAGAATTAGAATTCGAAGTGAAAGACATTTTAGATTCCAAGATAGTTAAGTCGAAACTCTTCTATCTCGTTGATTGGAAAGGATATGGACCTCAGGAAAGATCTTGGGAACCCAGTAACTATGTTCACGCACCACGATTAATTCAACGATTCCATCGAAGATTCCCGCACAAACCAAAACCCCCCGAGGAAAAGACCTTGGGAGGGGCCTTGAGGGGGGCTACTGTCATGATGCCTACCTCCAAGGAGCCAGGCCGGGCCCAGCAACCCTAGAGGCAGACATCATTTTCCCCAGGGAAGTCTCAGCGGGCCCAAGTCGGGGCCCTTTGGACTCAGTCCTGGCGCCTTAGGTGCCAGGCTCATAGCGGACCCCAGTCCTGGCGCCTTAGGCGCCAGGCTCATAGAAGAGGATATGTGTTTAAGTGCTTGGGTGCACACTTACCTGATGTAGACCTTGCTGCTTCAACCAGGCCCTCTTGAGGCCTGAATGGGACTACTTTACCTGTAGGACTACTTCACCACCCGGGTGTGGTCGGGGAAGGATACATACCTGATTGGTGGAAGGATACATACCAGGAACTTCTTCCAAGGCTATTTAAACCCCACCCGAACAGCCACACGTGCTTCGCGTTGTTCTGCACCTAGCAGCTGGACGCTCACCGTGTCAGCTCCTACATCCTGACTTCAGCCACGCCTGCCAGCACCCTGGAACACCTGCAAGGGGAGAAAGGAAGAGAATAGGAGAAGAAAAGCCCTTACCTGCTAAATCTGCATCCCGGAGTCATTTCTCCAACGGCCCTGAAAAGGAAGACATAATTTTAAAGGCATGTTGTTTCGATCGCTGCAGCGCTGCATTTTACTCACCTTTGCAAGGCGCTTCCATCTTCAGCAGCGATCTTCCGGATTCAGCTACGCCCCGGCGCCTAGAGGAAAAAAGACAAGAACAAAGGTGAGAGGGAGAAAAGGAATAAGGAAAGCCCAGTTTCCTTTTAAGTGTTACCTGTTGGATTATTCCCACTGCATTTCGGGTCCTGCCGCTTCCTGGCATCTCCGGACCCCGGCCCCTATGGGGAAAAAAGACAAAGACATTGAATGAGCGAATGCAAAGACATTACCTGAGCGCTCATCCAGAACTGTTTCACTTCAGGTCGGCGCCATATCTCCGGCACTCCGAACCCCGGCCCCTAAGGGGAAAAAGACATAAGCATTAGCGCTTGCTGCAATTAGACAACGAACATTATTATTAAGCTTGAACTTTTGAACAGCACTTTTACAGCGCCTTATCTGAACAGTCAAGCTTACCTGAACTCCCATCAATCCTCAATCCAGTGAAGTAACTGGGTTTCAACGCGCCCCTGCATCAGAAGCAGGATGGAGAGCTCATCCTTCCAAACCCTAAGGAGGGTATCCAACGAGCCAGGGAAGCCAGAATAGAGGGGCCCTTCCTGTCCATCTTCAGAGTTCTGCGCCTTCGACGCCGCGCCTCCGTGGGAACCAGGTGAGCGTTACACGCTAAAGTCCAACCCACGAAAAAATACGCATACACGCAAAAACCAAATCGCGGGAAAAAGCACATGCGCTTTTATTTTATCACGTAGAGAAAACCCTTGCATATATGAACAGTAAACGCGAGTCCAAAGTTCACGCTCGCGCTTCACTCTCACGTGCAGAGACACACGCGCGGTCTCAAAGTAACGGGAAAAAACTCACGCGCTAGTTTGAAATGACACGTAGAGATGAAAACAAATGTACGCGCTTCAATTCTTTAGGTAAAGATTTGCGAATTCAATCCCTTTAAATTAATATAACCTTTTCACAAAGTTCATCAAAAATGGAAAGTCACTTATCTTGTGATTGAGACTTGAAAACTTCTTTTCTCAGAAAATTGGAAATTTCTAACTCCTGTCCTGTGTCTCCACCAAACTCCATACACGACTCTTGTTATACTTTCAGATTTTCCGCTCAACTGCTTGAAACATGTCACCCTTGAACAAGTTAAGCAGGAGCTGCAAGGCACACGACCTCTCAGCTGGGCAAGGACGATGAAAGGCAGTTTAGAATGTTCATTGTCCTCCCTATAAACAATCTCCAGCCAATTAGAATTTAGACTGAGAACCTCCATCTTGGCTTGGGGCATTTTCCATAGACTGCAATGAAGGTTAAGGGCAAAATTGTCTGTTTAAAAATATAACCCATAATAACTTCCCAAAACCTTTCTATACTAAATATGTGTCTCCCCTGACCCAATGTAAATGAGTATATGATACTGTATGTAAAGAACATGTCGCTCCAACCTGGCAGTACCTGACAATATGTGAGCTTCTCTCAGCTGCGCTAAACCAGATTCAATCAATGGGATAGAGGTATCTTTCCAGAAAGTGGGTATAATAGATCTTGGGTGGTATCCATAAGTACAATAAAAAGGACTCATACCTAAAGAAGCATGAATCGCATTGTTGTATGTGAATTTGGCAGTTGGGAGAAGAGAAACCCAATTGTCTTGTGATTGATTTATCAAACACCTCAGATATTGTTCAAGGGTACAGTTCAGCCTCTCCGTTTGGCCATTAGTCTGAGGATGGAATCCAGAAGAAAGAGCCCTCTCAATCCCCAACAATTTGCACAAAGCCGACCAAAACTTAGAGGTGTACTGGCTTCCACGATCGGATACCATCTTTTGAGGAAGACCATGCAATCTGAATATGTCCTTAAGAAAGACTTCAGCAGTGAGCGAAGCAGAAGGTATGCCGGACAATGGGGAGAAATGCACCAATTTGGAATAGGTATCGACAGTTACCATGATGCACGTACAACCTTGGGATTCAGGTAAGTCGACAATGAAGTCCGTAGAAATGTTAATCCAAGGACCTAGAGGAATCGGGTTGGGTTGAAGTAACCCCAACGGCTTCTGGGTGGAATTCTTGTTACGTAAACAAGTCAAACATGTTTGAATATAAGCCTGAGTGTCTGCCCTCACATTGGGCCAAAAGAAGGTTCTTTGGAGCAGTTTGAGCATACCGCGTAGGCCTCGATGACCCGCAACCTTTGAGTCGTGACACCAACGAAGAGCTTGTACCTGGAGGTCGTGTGTAGGTAGGATTAGTCTTCCTTGGTTGAAATATAGTCCATCCTTTTCCTCGACAGGTAATTTTCCTAGACTGGGAGCGGGTCCTTCTAAAGGAGTATAAGCCCCCCTAACCTCTTCTAGAAAAGATGACACCACCAGGACAATCTTAGTACGGGGAAACATGAGTTCTTTCTGATATGGCTTGTTGACTTTGTTTCTTCGAGACAACGCGTCAGCGACTTGGTTTTGAGAGCCCGGAATATACGTGATGGTGAAATGAAACTGAGCAAAAAAGTGTGCCCACCTGGCTTGTCGGGTGTTGTGGCATTCCTGTTGCCTCAAGATCTGCAGATTTTTGTGATCGGTGCGTATATGAAATGGGTGTACACTTCCTTGAAGTAAGTGTCTCCATTCCAGACAAGCCAATTTCATAGCCAGTAGCTCTTTCTCGATGACAGAATAATTTTGTTGACTGGTTGTCAAGGTCTTAGAAAAATAGGCTATTGGATGTTCCATGCCGCGGTTGATTTGCAGAAGAACAGCCCCTACTGCAGCAGCAGAAGCGTCGTCTCCATAATGAAAGGTTTCAGTTGGTCTGGTTGCCGGAGAATAGGAGCCGTGCAGAATCTTCCTTTGAGACTGACACAACTGTCTTCAGCCTCTTTGTTCCAAAGAAAGGGTTTAGAGGATTTCTTAAGTAGAGAAGTGATGGGCAGGGTGAGCCTCGAAAACCCAGGGATGAATTTCCGGTAAAAGTTTGCCAGACCTAAAAACCTCTGGATGTCCTTGACTGATGAAGGAGATGGCCATGAGAGAATGGCTTCAACCTTCTCGGGATCCATGGTTATCCCCTCTTCAGAGAGTATAAAACCCAAGTAAGGCATGGATGATTGGGCGAAAGCACATTTCTCTGTTTTGACCAATAGGTGATGTAATCGGAGTCGGTGTAACACCTCCAATAACTGGGAAGAATGCTCTTCCTTCTTCCGGGAATATATCAGGATATCATCAAGGTATACAACTGTGTTGATCCCCAACAGATCGGAAAATATGCGATCCATAAACCTCTGGAATATAGAGGGGGCATTTACCAGTCCAAATGGCATCACTCGGTACTCAAACAGCCCGTAAGGAGTGCGGAAAGCAGTCTTCCATTCGTCGCCGGATTTCACCCAAAGCAAATGGTATGCATTCCAAAGATCGAGCTTAGTAAACAATACCGATCCCTGAACGGCTTCAAGTATCTCCGAGATTATAGGCATCGGGTATCTGTCCTTGATCGTGACTTGATTTAGACACCTGTAATCAGTACAAGGTCTCAACTCCTTGGAGTCTCTCTTGGGTATGAAAAATAAGGAAGCACCTGCTGGGGATCTTGATGGTCGGATCAATCCGTTGGCAAGATTGTCATCCAAGTAGCTCCGGAGAACTTCCTTTTCAGCCACAGAAAGGGGGTACATTCTTCCAAAAGGGACCAAGGTCTGAGGTATGAGGTCAATACTACAATCTTCCGGCCGATGAGGAGGGAGTACCGAAGGTTGTTGTTCCTTAAAAATATCAGCAAATTCCTTGAATATCCTGGGTATATTATGGATGGAGCTACTCTCAGTAGCACATATCGTCTTGACTTTCTCAAACACCGGTCCCGGCAAACACCTTTCTTGACAAAAGGAAGAGTGAAAACTGAGCAGGTTGTCTGTCCAATTTATTGTTGGGTTGTGTTTGCGGAGCCAACCAATCCCCAATATAACAGGAAAATGGGCGGCCCTGATGATATCGAACTTCAAAGACTCAGAATGTTGTTGGATAGATACTTGTACTTCCTCAGTGGTGTGGGTAATGAGCCCGGAGCATAAAGGAGTACCATCTACCCTTTCTACCTTCTGGTCTTCCTTCTTAGGAACTCGGAGAAGACCTACCTTGTCTGCCCACAAGGTGTCTAGGAAATTTCCGGCAACTCCACAGTCGAGCAAGGCTTGTGTCTCTATCTCCTGTCCTCTGAACTGGAGTTGGACGGCGATTACCATCAATCGATGGTCTTCGGAGGTCTTGGCAGAGGTCACTGAAAGCATAGCATAGGAACCAACTGACGCCCCTCGATAGTCTGTCCCACCGACTACCGAGGGCGCTCGTTTCCCGGCCTTCTCGGGGTACGTCAGGACAGTCTCTCAGAATGTGATTGGCCGAACCACAATAGAGACACAGACTGCCTTCTCGCCTTCTCTTCTTTTCTTCTGCGGTCAAAGGAGCTCGGGTGGTACCAATCTGCATCGGTTCGTCTCTGGAAGGCGGGCTAGTAACAGGTGAGGAGGTCGAAGGGTGGGTTTCAAGAAAGGATCCGGGAGGACGAGTCTTCTTCTTCTCGTTCTTTCTTTCGGTCATGTGATAATCGATCCTAATTTCCACCTTGATGAGATCGGAGAATCTGGGTGGGGAAATCTGGCTAGTTTGTCTTTTAAGTCCTCTCGCAAACCTCTCCGGAATATGGTATACTGTGCTTCTTCCTGCCAACCAGCCTCAGCTGCTATTCTTTTGAAAGAGGACAGATAGGAAAGTACGTCTGAATTACCCTGACGCACGTCAAGGAGGTCTTCGCTGGCTACAAAGGCTGTTTCCGTATGGAGGAAAGTCTGTTTGAGAAGGTCCTTGAAGGCTGTATAATCCTTCCTGAACCCTACCTTGGTATGGTCTGTGGAAAAGGTGCCTCTTCGGAAAGCAAAGTGAATATTACAGGCATCTAGGAATTCCTTTACTTTCCTCTCGGTGCCATCAAATTTGCCTGATACCAAAGGTAGGGGGGGGAGATCAGCTGTGAGCTGTTCTCGAGCAGCAACCCTTTGTTGAAGGGCGGCATTACCTGTTTTCAAAGTCTGAACCTCCTGACTCAAACTCTGTACTGCTGCAACGAGTTCCTGGAGTTGTTGTGGGGTTGCCATCTCAATACTTGGGCGTTGCAAGCTATCACACTGGGCTGGCGGACTCACCCCTTGACCAGGTAGATCGGTAATGTCTTCCTCATCAGTAGAACTCAACTCGTCCCCCCGTTCCCTTTCCTCCTCACCTGAACTTGAAGAGTAATTTAACTTCTTTCTTCTGACGTGCAGAGCGGGAAGCCTTTTCTTCTTTAGAAGGTAAGGTCGGCCTTGAAAGGAAGCCACCGCGGCTCCACACAGGAGGCACGGTGACCCCCCTCCGTGACGGACTAACAACGGAGTGAGGGGAAAAGCCAAATGGCGTAAAAACCCCTCCGGAGTACTGGAGCAAGCAGAAACCCGGAAACAGGAACAACTCGGTGAAGCACAATCAGGCGATCCAAGGCGAGGTGAGTATGAGAGTGTACAAAGAGAGGCAAGCTCCGTAGAGAATGGAGCAGAGCGAATGGCAGCAAGGAAAAGGAACCGACCGGTGAAAACAACCGGGGGAGGGAAAACTGGAAAGGCTGAGAGGAGGAGATGAGCAAGGGGAAAGAGAGCAAGGGCATGGAAGAACAGAACAGCACGGGCGGAGCACTGCCAAGGAGAAAACTATAGAGGAGCGTGAGCAACAGAGGGAAATCCGAAGTTGCAACACGCCGAGCCGCCTAGCGTGTGGAAGTAAATACGCGTAGGCGGTGGCCATGTTGAAAAAGACTAGAACGTTGGTGCTGTCAGGGAAAAGACGTGACGGCACAATATAATGGCGGCCCAGCTTCCCCCTCTTCCACAGCCGCCAGCGCCCAGCGGTCGTGACAATATGTTCTAATTCCTAATCGGTGGTACCACACCCCTGGATATATACTGATAGTATGAAGGATAACAGAATGTTCCCAACAAGAGAGCTTAAGGCAGACATGGGGTACAGCAATCGGGCATGTGGGTTGCGTGCGGCGAGAGTCCAGAAAAGACTCTATAAAGAGATGTGGTTTCTAAAATCCCAAGGGACAAGGAGAGAAGTGATCGACCAAGTACATCCTTAGATAAACGACAGGAAATAAAGAGATGGAAAGGAGAGAAAGATAAGGCTGATGAGATAGCGCTTATACAGAATGAATGGATGGGCGGTCAGATTTTGCTCAAGAAAGAGCATTGAGGAAGTAAGGCAAAGGGAAGATCAAGATGAACAATCAAGACAAACAAGATAAATAAAGATAGAGAATGAGAGGAATGATTGAAAGGAAATTAAGCTAAAAGAAAGGATAGACAAAGATGGGAACGAACAACTGTATCAAGATGAGTAGCTGAAAAAGCAGGAAAGGGCAGAGGAATAAAGAAAGTATGATAATAGACAGAAGGCAATTGAAGAATGAGACAAACTAGAAAGAGAGAGAGAGGAAGATTAAGAGCAGAAATTAAGAGATAAAAGAATACAAAGATGAAGAGATGAAGAGATAAGTAGGGCAAACGCGAGAAGAGAGGTGAAAAGACAGGAAGAGGAAAGGGTAAAAGAAGAGGCAAGGAAGCGAAGAGAACTTGAGGTAGAAATAGAACGCAAGAGAAGACAGAGGGTATGCGACATTGATCGCATAGAAAAAGAATGAATGGAGCCTAATCCAGTAGTAGCATGGGAAGTTATAGAAGAAATCTTCCTGACACATGAACCAATACCAGGTCTGTCTAGAGCAAATCTAGAGGATGAGTTTGATATGAGAAGCATTGGGTATAAAATTGATAAGGTCAATCATGAGATGAGGGCCAAGAAAGAACCGAAAGCAAAAGGAAATAATGATCAGCTTGAAAGCACGCAGTTGCACGGAAAGGAGGGAAGTTTGTACAACCTTGAGAATAGAGCGTTGTCTTTGGACAGACTAACTTTGGATAGACAGGAAAAAGAGGGAAGTCATATGAGTTGGGGATAGGATATGTCAGACGAGGACAGAGAAGCCTTCCGTGTGGAGGAGGGAGATAACATATGTGGTCCTGAAGTGAGATGGTCAGATCTAGACCTACCTAAATCTAGGGCATCAGAATCTAGGGCATCAGAATCTGTGGCGCTGCTAGATCCACCCAGAGGGTGTTCCCATAGTGAGAGGGGGACTTGCAACCTTATGTGAGCAGGGTATGGTCGCTACCGGGATAGAAGGCGGTGCAGAACCATTGACCCTGCTATGGACAGACAGACGATGGGGGATGCATGTGAGTTTGGGATCTCACAGTTTCCTTTACTAGAGAAAGGAGGGGCTAGACCGCAGTATATACCATGGCCACAAATTGATAAGGGCAATTTAAGGTGTAAACTTCCAAGTTTAACTTCCGGTGCTGGCAAATGGATACATGAGTTAGAGAAAATGACAGGAGGAAACACGTTAGCTTTAGGAGACAATAAAGGTCTCCAAGCTGCTACCCTTGGGGAGAGAGCAGACGACATTTGGTCGAGAGCAGGATACTTGAGTGTTACTGTGCGAAACACTGCTCATGATGGAGCGCCATTTAATAACTGAAGAGCAGCAGTCTGGAAAGTGCTTAGAGTGCAGTATCCAGACAGTTCAGACATGGGAGTTATAATGGCATGAAATATGCAGCAAGAGGAAGATCCACTTGTTTACATTCAGAATTATCAAGAGCAGTGGTCTTTGAAAATGCAGGAACCATGGAGAAAATCTATACCTGTATTTTACCATATTTTATGTCATGGGCTGCCAGATTCAGTGCAGAAACAGCTTAGGAAACTGGTGGGAACGGAGGCAAACCCTGGTCAGAAACAAAGCTGACCACTGTGCATTACTGCAGACTGATACAGGAGAAGAATCGAAAGAAAGATGATGTTAGTAAAGGTGAAGAAGCAGAATTGGTGCAAAAGAAATAGTCAAAATGCGCCATAGAAGGGGCGATGTTGACTAGTGGAGAAGGGTCCGGTACGCAGCAAACAACAGGTATGCCACAAGTGAATAACCAAAGGTAGTTTCATCAAGGTAATAATGGATTTGTACCAAAAGGTAGGGGAGTTTTACGAGGAAGAGGCTTCCAGAATAATTAAGAAATTAAGAGATAAAAGAATAAAAAGATGAAGAGATGACGAGATAAGTAGGCTAAACACGAGAAGAGACGTGAAAAGACAGGAAGAGGAAAGGGTAAGAGAAGAGGCAAGGAAGCGAAGAGAACTTGACAGAGAAATAGAACGCCAGAATAATCGAGGTGGGTTATAAGGAGTCGCAGAATGAGAGCCAGGGCATGCAGGAAGGACAGATTAAGAGATTCCCTTCTGTATGCTGGACATGTGGAATAACAGGGCATAGTGCGCATCTGTGGAAGTCAAGGGTTTGTGCAAAATGGGCAATTGTCAAGAGCGGGGACCACTCATCGGCCTGCATGTAGCCGGCAAGGTAGAGAGGGTTTTGCCCTGAAACAGACAGTGCAATAAGCACAAGCATTGAGAATGCAACAAACTTTTCAAACACAGCAGACACCATTGAATCCGCCACAAGGACAAGCACAGCACGCACCCATGGAGATACAGTAGAGCCCAAACATGGGACAGTTAATGACTCCTAGGATCGGGGGTGTCTCCGTCGAGGGAGTGCACCCTTTCACAGGCACGGGGATAAGCATGTACCCACAATAGGACAGCTCACTGGGTGACTTGATGTGTTCAGTGCTATCTTTGACTCCCAATCCTCAAGAGGAACCGAGGGTTGATGTCACTATAGGAGGCAAATCTTTTTCTTTTTTGGAAGACACAGGTGCAACACGCTCATGTAGGAGGGGAAGTTTACATTATCTGTAAATGCCATGAATGCTCGAGGTTTCACAGGTGCTACAAGTAGAGTTCCTTTCACTGAGAAATTTCCAGTCCCTATAGGAGAATGTGATATGTCTGTACCATTATTGTATTCAAGGCAGACACCAGTTAATATACTGAGTCGAGATTTAATGACAAAGTTAAATTTGACGATTTTGTTTATGGATGAAGGCATAGTATGTTCAACTCCAGGAATGCATTATTTAAACGTAAATGAATTTATCTTAGCATTTACAGGACAAATGGCCATGCGAGGAACACCATTAGAACCAGAAGTCTTTCACTATGGGGTACGCATTTTGTTAACGTGGTTACCTGGCTTTGTGGGTAAGACTGTGAGGTACCTGATGAGTTTTTAATCAGGCCAGGGATACCTATGGATGAAGAGGGGCAATGAATCTTCCTCTTAGAGTTACAAGCAGCCATAGTGCGAGCAAAAATAGCTATGCTTGATGGAGTTGATAATGAAGGCAGACGATGAAGCACAGTGATTGCCATTGGAGAGGGTTACAGATTGACTCACATCACTGACGAGGATAAGTTTAGGGATACCCATCAGTTGATGAATTAGTATTTGAAATGATTATCACTTATTGGGTGAGGGCAATAAGTTGCAATGTTCCTCAGAAGGTGATGATAGTACAGCAACATCTACCTTTTTTGATGAAGACATGGTGAAAGTGCCAGTTTCATTATGGATAACAGGCCCTTATGACGTAGACCTATTAAAATGGGTAGGAGAAGTTAAGATTAAACTGAAGCCAGGAGCAATTTTGCCTCGAGCACGACAGTATCCCATATCTCGAGAGACAGACGAGGGTATTTTTAAGATTATATCCGCCATGATGGATCAAGGCATCTTAGCAACGTCAGAGTCACCAGGCAATACCGCAGTGTACCCTATAAAAAAATCTAAGGGGGGTGTTGTAGCGTTTAATTCAAGACTTGTGCCCAATTAACCAGATTAATCAGAAATGGCTGAGTTTCCTCTAGTTCCTAATCCAGCGACGGTTTTATATAGTATTCCTGTTGAGGTGTGATATTTCACTGTGATTGAATTGAAAAATGCTTTTTTCTCAATCTCGTTGCACAAGGATTCTCAAGATCTGACGTCATTTACGTTCAGACAGACTAAGTTAAAAAGCACAAGATTACCCCAGGGGTACTGTGATTCCCCATTGATTTTCAAAAGAGTCCTGCAGATGGACTTAAGCAATATTGATTAACAACGTGTTGTGTTGCAATACGTAGATAACATTTTAGTCTGCAGCACATCAGAGAAAGAGTGCAGACGTGATTCGGTTCAGCTAATGATTATTCTGTCAGAAAAAGGATATAAAGTGCATAAGGAGAAATTGCAGTATTGCCAAGAAGAGTTGTTATATATATGGCAGCTAATTTCGCATGAAGGAAAGAAAGTTACTCCTGAAAGGGTTGATGCTATTGTGAAAACAGCAAAGCCACACACAACAAAGCATATGCAATGATTTTTGGGACTTTGTAATTATGTTAGAGCATGGGTAGTCGATTGTAGTTCATATGTAAGACCCTTGTAACAAGCTCTGAAAAAGGCACCGGCAAATCAGGAAAACATTGTCTGGACTGAGGAAATGGAGGAAGGGTTTGATGAGTTGAAAAAAACAATGGCCCTCATTACGACCCTGGCGGTAAGTACCGGTCATTACCGGCATGGCGCAATTACCGTGTCCGTGCTGGCAATAGACCGCTAAAAGCGGCCCATCACGAGTTCGCGGTCATGAGCTTTGCACCATGCCGGTGATGAACTCACCACCATGCCGCTAACGGCTGAAAAATCCCCCTTTACGGCAACGTATGCAGTGGAAATAGCACCTCCGGCATCCTAGCCATTGGCATTAGCGGTCACCGCTAATAGCGGTCACCTCAAATAGCGGCAACCGCTACTAGCGGTGACCGTAAATAAGCGGCTCCAGAAGTAGCGTCATCGCACAGGAACAGGAAAGAGCATGGCGCCCATCTTTAAAAACACAATCCATTGCCATCCACCCCAACCAGGAGCCATCTGACCCCCAGTGCTCCCACACACCTCAACCACCACCTGTCTGAATTTAGGATGCCAAAAGTTGTGAAAAAACTGGAGATCGGCTGCGCCAGGAGCGCTTCTCCAGAGAGGAGCTCACCATGTTGGCTGAAACACTTCAGAAGCATGCAGACGTGGTGTTTGCAACTAACATGTCCTGACCAGCGCTGCTGCGTAAAAAGCAGATTTGGGCATTGGTCGCCCAGAGGGTCAGTTCTGTCGGCACCACACCCCGCACACCAAAACAATGCCGCAACTGATGGGACGACCTACGTCTACGTGTGAGAAGCATACTGTTGGCAAACAGAAACCTCGGGATGACGACAGGTGGAGGTGCAGAGTCGCCCCTAAAACTCCAACCATGGGAGGAGATATGTGCCTCCACCACAGGCACAGAGTCAATAGAGGGAGTCGGGGACATGGAGAGAGAAGCCCCGTCATCAGCAGATGCAGGTAGGTGTCTCAAATCAAACAATGCCAATACCACCACGTTGATGTCCAGATGAACTGACAGTGCAATGATGTGTATCAGGGCCCACCAGACACATAAGCACAAGATTGCCTACAGGCAGTGCAGAGCATCATCTTGTCCACATGCATGATGCACCCCATTTGTCCAATGCCTCCATGCAACCCAAATGCCTCCATGCATCACCCACCCAAGAGTGAGACAACCTGTATATCACTCCCCCCAATGTGACTCATCTACCAATCCATATCAATGCAGCCACTCCAATGCATGCTCAATGCACGTGGACCCATCACTAACCCTCTCCCTCCTTTGGTCCCCCACAGGCACACAATCAGACAGCGCCAATGAGGACACCAGTGCCACACCAGGGAAGAAGGCCAGGGCCGAGGAGGAACAACACCGGCCCTCCACTTCAAGGGACATAGGCCAACCGCTACAACATCAGAAGGCCAAGAGCACACCACAGGCCACAGCACCAATGTGCTCTACGTCCCCCACTATGGCACCCACAACAGCCAGCATCACTCAAGTGTCAGCGGCAGAAGGGACTGCATCGGCTGCAAGCAGCACAATTGGCAAAACAGCTGCCACAGCAGCAATCTCCGATGATGAGGAAGGGGATGTGCTGCATGTTGCAACTCCCCCCACTGGCCTGCTGCATTCCCCACACGTGTCCCCATGCAGCCTACCCGACACCAGCATGCAAGGGCTGTCTCCGGCTAACTCATGGCTGGAAACTCCCAGCCCAACCACAACTGTGCACGAGGAACACAGTATTTCGGGCACCCCTCATACATCCACCCAAGCCTCAAACACCCAAGAAGGGATCCAGGACATTGTAAGGCGCCAGCAGCAGCTCACTGGCCTCTTGACACAGCACATTACTGAATGTGGCAGTGTAAGGGAGGACAATCGTGAATGTGCTGCTTCCGTGAAGTCAGCAATAGAGTCAAGCTCAAAGGACATATGCGCAGAACTGGCAGCAGTGCGGCACATACTGTCTGAGATGATGGCAGCAATGCGGGACATGCGTCCATCCGAGCAATGAGGTACATCCTCAGCTGCTAGTTCCACCAGGACCAGCCCCTTGCACAGGTCTGGCAGGAACCTACGGCGATCAGACAGGGGGGTACCTGGTGCTGGAAGAGGGGGATGCCAGTAGGCACAGCCTTGCGTACTAGTGCCACGTGGTCCACTGGTGGACAGTACTGCACACCATGTGTTGGGGAGTTGAGGGGGGCGGGGGGAGTGGGTGTGTTGGGGAGTTGATGGGGGAGTGGGGAGTGGGTGTGTTGGGGAGTTGAGGGGGCAAGGGGTAGTGGGTGTGTGGGGTGGAGGGCTTGTTCACTTAGTTATGCTTCTTCAATACACATTTTGGTTACTCATAATTCACATGTGTGGACATTGCTTATTGCATATGTGTGCTTTATTGGTTAACAGTCTACAGTGTCCATGTCCCTGACACACCCAGTGCCCAGAGTGCCATCTCCATGTAACACCCCCCGTCCATGTGTACTGGAAACATTGGTTGATCAGAGTCTGACGCATGGCACGTCCCTCCTGTGCATTGCTTCCTCCCTGGGGTGCTGCCCATTCGCACCCTCCTCATCCTCTTCATCAGGTAGTTGCAGTTCAGCATCAGGGGCAGGGGCACATTCCGTCGGATGCACATATTGTGTAGCATGACACATGCCATGACGATGTTTGCCACCTTCTTATGGCGGTACAGGAGTGCCTCACCAGACCTGCTGAGGCAGCGAAACTGTGCCTTCAAGAGGCCAAATGTCTGCTCAATCACCACACGGGTTTGTGTATGGGCAGGTTATAGTCCTCCTCATGCCTGTTCTGTGGGTTCCGGACTGGGGTAAGGAGCCACCTCTTCAGGGGATAGCCTGCATCACCTGCATGTGGGCAACAATGTATGTGTAAGTTATCACATCATATTTGACCTCATTAAGTGACACCATGGCATGCATTTATATCTTAATTTCCACCCCATTTACATGCATGAATGGAGACACACGATGTGACTGCTATGTGTGTATTCCTCTTATGGACTGGTTTGCATGTCATCAACTAGTGGGCGCAGGGAGGTCCAGTTCCTTGTGAGTGCCCATGCACTGTGTTAGTCCACAGCGGTTGTTTCTGTGATCTGGCAGATGTCCAGTAATTTGTATGCTTTCATCCTGGCACCGTTGATGTCAGCCTCATGATGATCTCACTAAGCACAACAAATGGTGTCATGCAATTCAGTTGGGCCTCTGTGTCAGTGTAGTGGTGTATTGATGTATTTGACCCTCATGTGACTCCTTTGTACGCCGTAATGGGGGACTGTCCTTTCAGTTGATGGTGTTTGGTGCTGTGTATTGGCTATAGTCATTGCTTGTAGCTGCATTTTGTTGAGGGGGGTGCGGTCTGATTTGGTACAGTGCACATGCAGATGGCTGTGGAATGGTTGTGACACTGCTTCATTTACATGGTAGGACTGCTTACATCTTGCATTATGTGGTCAGGTGTCAGCACCAGTCTGGGCTGCTTTGGGGTATGAGCATACTCCATTCCGTCTGGCACTCGCAGCCAGGTGAAGTATGCACCCCCCCATCTCAGCCAGGTGAAGTATGCATCTTCCCCCCCATCTCAGCCAGGTGAAGTATGCATCCCTCCCTCACATGTCAGCCAGGTGAAGTTTGCATCTATACCTCAATCACCTACCCACATCACATGTCCATGAGCATAACATGCGATTCACAGAGAAGCCAGAATCTCTGCCCTGCATGTCGCTCCATGTAGCGTGGTATCGTGAAGTTCCGCAGGACCATTGAATCATGGGTTGATCCAGGGAATCGGGCACAACAATGTGTGATGATCCTGTTTGAGTCACATACCATTTGCACGTTGATTGAGTGGTATAGCTCACGGTTGCGGTACGCTACCCCCACGGCATGTGGGACCACCAATTCCACATGAGTGCATCGATGGCGCCAATGCAACCAGGTATGCCGGCCAGTGAATGGAAACCTACTTTGGTGTTTGAGATCTCCTGGGCAGACTGTGGTAAGGAAATGTGGTCGTCTGTGTGCTTGAGGAGGGCATCAAGCACTTGGTTCAGCGTGCGTGAGAATAATGGTTGTGAAATGCCATGCAAGTGCCCCACTGTGTGCTGGTAGGTGCCTGTGGCCAGGAAGTGGAGCACAGACACTACCTTCAGTAGGGAATGGCGGTGCGTGTTTCAATCAGGCTGACAATGACGTCATGTATCATGTCCACAATGGTGGTGATGGTGTCCCGGTCCAGACGGTACAGGGTGTGGATCTGCTCAGGGGTTAGGTTGAATGGACTGGCTCTGATGCGTGGGATTGGGGGCTGCCTGCGTGGTGCCACTGGCTGTGCTGGTGGGGCATGCTGGCCCTGCCTTGCCCTCCTTCTCCTCCTGCGTCTCCACTGTGCTGCAAGTTGTTGTTGTTGTTGTTGTAGCACTTCCACTGCAATCAGGTCCTCCAGCCCCAGCATTCCTAGTAGTATTGGAATCATTGTGGAGTGTGACTGGGTGTGGGAAGGGGTGGGGTGTGATCCTTTTGTGCTTGCCCAGTCTGTATTGCCTCCACCTGTGCTGATTGTGTGCACCTGTGGCAGTTTGGAACACTGCACATGGCCATTTACGGTTGGTCCGCAATGGTGGTATTTTCACCATGGCGGTAATGTACTTTACGGCCTTCACAAGGGCGTTAATTGCATGTCCGTGTGACTCGTAATGTTCCCCACTTTGCGCCATGCTGGTATTTATGGCATGGGAGGACGCGTGCCCACGCCCTTGGCGCTTTTAGAAGTACTGTTAATTACGGTGCCGCCAATAGCACTTTATCGGGTAAGAATCAGCCAGAGCAGTAAACGATGCCGGTAATTCTTTACCGCCATTGTTTTTCACTTACCGCCAGGGTTGTAATGAGGGCCAATGTGTACAACTCCAGTCTTAGAGATTCCCAATTATACTTAGGAATTCTTTTTATTTTCACACACAAATGGTACAGTCATGACAGCAGTACTCACAAAGAGGACTGTGTTGGGTACAAGCCTCTAGCATATACAGTGAGATTCTGGACCTAGTAATGAGGGGTCACTTTCCTTGTGAACAATCTTTGGCAGCCGCCACATTTGCCATTGAGAAAGTTGCCAGCATAGTGATGGGGTGTTCCATGACATTATTTGTTGAACATGCTTTGTTTGCCATTTTGGAAAAAACTAAGGGTACTTTGATGTCTTAAAGGGCTTCTGCTAATGAGGTGGTCATATCAAATTCAGTGATTAAAATAGTCAGATTCAGAATAGTGAACCCTGCCATATTTGTAGCAGTACCACTGGCAGAAGACGAACAAACACATGATTGCTCAAATTATGAGGAATTTTATGATGAGATCACAAGGGTGAAAGAAAATGCTTTGGCAGCTGGGGAAATTCTCTTTATTGACGGGAGAAGACTGCAAAAGGAGTTAGAGCTATGATGTCAATGGAAGGCAGCAAGGGAGCACAACATGTGGTTGTTGGTGGTGGCCAAAGGCAGGGAGGTGAAGAGTAACAAGGTGGTGAGGATAACAGGGTTTTCCTTCACTTCTCAATAACAATTGGTGGAGGAAGTGGGCTGCTAGGGGCGGGGTTGTCAGACCAATACTGAATGTGCCTCCGTTAAAGGGGATGAGACAAGGACCATTTGGCATACTAATGCCTAGTGATGCTGCAACCCCTTTTTATGGGAGTCCCTTTGTGGGACGGTCGAATGCAGGACTTCAACATTTATAATACCTTAAATACTCAGAATGCAGGTAACAGATACACATTAAGAGACACTTGAAAGTTTATTAACACAACACAAATGGTTGATGGATTCGTCACTAATTAATTGTGCACAAGGTTCTTGACTTGACTCAACCTGGCCCTGCTCCAGAGTGCAGTTAAATACCCAGGCATTTATCTTCATGTTGCAATAGTTTCTGGGTTCCCAAATCCACTTCCACAAAATGTGAAGTAAGGGCCTTACAAGGCCAAAACTTCACAGGTTTGTCAAAGTTGTATATTCCCTTCCAAGAGTCTAAGACAGTGGTTTGCCCTTTCCCAGCACTGGTACACTTTCCCAGTGTTTTAGGGATGGTCTTGTGGGACATTCTGTCACCTGACCATGCTCTATGGACCTCGTCTCTTGGGCAATCTTTTTTGCTACCACTAATGACACCTTCATATGCTTCTGTAAGGTTGCACTGTCCCTTCACTCCTCCTACCTCTTAAGTCTGCACTAGACCTATCTAGTCCTCTTTGACCATACTGGTCTCTCTGATTAGTAGGTATGCTTCATATTCCTCCTCCTTCGGTTTTTGCAACTCTATCCCTCACCTTTAAATGTTCTACCTCATTCTCGTCAGATGGTAATGATTTCCGCCTTCTCCCATTTCTTCCAGTCTTCCTCTATAGAGATAACTCGCTCCATCCAACCTCCACAGTATAACTCTCTCCAGATGGCAACTTTTACCTTCCAATATTCTCAGTTCTACTCTCCTCAGATGGAAAATCTCCCTTCAACCTCCTTAGTATATCTTTTTCCTGAAGACAACTACCTCCCTCTAACCTTCTTCTCGGCTGAAACTTCTTCACTCCAACCTCAAACAGCCTCCTCCTAAATCAACTCTCAATAGACTTCTCACTTGCCCATCTCTCTCAAATACCTTCATCCAGCACGTTCTGGTACATCCCATGCTCTTTGACTGAGAATGTTGGCTTTTATAGTCTGGTCTCTCCTCCCCTTGAGTGGTGATTAGGGGCATGGATTGCATCTATTTAGTATGGGCTGGGCTTGTATGTGAGTGAGCATGTGCTTGTGACCAGGTGGGCTGAAAGGAGGTTGACCTTCGCTAATATCAAGGCCTGCCACCATTTTGGATTTCAAATCTGCCCTGGACATGCCTTCCCTGTTGGAGTCTTGCTGACATTGTTTGCTGATAACCCTTTCCCTCTGTTTTGCCAGCATCTGAATGAGCACTTTGGTAGGCAAGGAAAGTCATTTCTGGTGAATGTAACACAATGGGGAAATGTTATTGTTTACCTCGTTGATGCTAGCAAGAGAACAGGCATTGCATGTTTTGAGTAAAATGCATATCTTTCATTTCATGTTTGTTTGTTGAGCGCAACTTTGTATCTGTAGGAGTTCCATGGTCTGTGCTATTCTGATTAGTTTGCTTTAATGATTTCTTCAGCAGCAGGAATGAAAAGATAAATGTATTTCTACATGGACCAGTGAATTCAGAGTGTGTTAACTCTGTTCACTCAATGGGAAAGGCATCAATTCCTATGCTGGGTGTTTGGGTTCTGGCTAATTGTATGGAATAGCTTTGATAAATCCAGGAAATTCTCTGCCTCACCCGAAGGGGGAGCCACCCCCTTTGGGAATAGGGAAGTGAGTCTGCTAAGCTTTACACCCCCTATGGGACAGCAAGCAGGATCCCACTTGAGTGACTCCCCCTTAGAGGACAGGCCGCTGGCTAAAAATGATACCCTCCCTTGTATCAGGAAGCTAATTTCTTTATTGGCTATTTGAGGATTGCAAGAGACAACTGTGCGACTATCCCTATAGAAGTGACTGCTGTGGTTTATGATTCTTTAATGTTGCCGTCCTTGCCTGAAGCAAAGGACCAATGAAGTGTCCCATCTCCTTGCAGAAAGGAACATAAAGGTCCTCTCAAACAAACATAATGAGGAGGGAGAGACGCACACCCGTGGAATTACATAGACGAGTGAACACACCCTTTGAGGTGGATCCAGGAACCAACACCATGCAGCTGGCGTGAAGAGCGGAAGAGCAAGTAAATCGGCGGAGCGCTGCTGCCTGTTACAAAGTTGGGAGCTGCAGAAGTTTTAATCCGCCGACTGGAAAACAAATGTGACCACATGGAAAGTGGTTAACCGGCGCTTGCTGGAATCAACACCAAAGTCCTGTCATAAGCCGATGGGAAGAACTGATGGACGATGGACACTGCCTCTACTGAGGAATGCTGCTGCAGCAAACAACGTAGGAGGTGCGTTCAGGGAACTGAGAGGAGGGTGGACAGGTCTGGCCAAATTCCAAGACTTTGTGGGAAACCGAATAGCCCAAGATTGGCTGGCAACAATCCAAATAACTCTGGTTGGGGTGATATGATATGATATGGCATTTATTACGCGCCTATACACAAGTGTTTCTAGGCGCAACAAGACAAGGAGTAGGAAACATAGGGAGATCAAAACAACAATCTTAGTAGGCCCTGTGCCATTCAGATCACGCAAGTACAGGGAAGCGGAAGGGGAGAAGTGCTGAGGGGCCCAGGGGGAGGGAGAAGTGCAGGTAACTCAAAAGTGCAGCCAACGAGTGGCTCAGTGCAGGTAACTCAAAAAGTGCAGCCAACGGATGGCTTGTAAGTGCAGAGAGAAGGGACTGAAGGGTTGCAGATACAGACCGCAAGTGCTAGGGGATGCAGGAGGCAGTGCAAAGTATAACTAGACATGCAGGGTCCTGGGCCCAAGTTCAGAGGGTAGCCAGGAGACCAGTGCGTGGACATCTCATTTGTTTGAATTAGATTCTTTTGCTTTTAGTGGTTTGGATAGGAATCAGGCTATGATAGGTTTTCTAGAGTATGGACAGACTTTGTTTTGTACAACATTTTGGTGTGCGCCTTTCTGAACAATTTCCTTTCTACCATACGGACCAGAACCGTAAGGAGAGTATAGGGTTTTGGCACTTCAATAAAAGAGTTAAGTTAGAAGGCACAATGAGTTTTCCATCTCCTGATTCTGACTTACCATAAGTGGTGTCAGATGTGGGATATGCATCACATGACACAGCATTAGACTCAGAGAGACCGCCATATGTCCAGACCTATCAATAAACTATATCCTATAGGATAGTGGGGCATCAAACCTTCCTTGGGAGTGATCAGGAAGCAACCATACATAACTATGAGAAGGTCCTTGCCACCCCCTCCAGTCAATCCCCTCACTACTAAACTCCCCGGGAGTTCCAAAGACAAGGAAAAACTTGGATACCCGGGCTCTGAATTCTTTTCAACCACTAACAATAGGGTCATTTGGGTCCTCGCTCAAGGACTCTCTGCGTTAGATATCGCATCTCAGTCATCTCGAGAATCTCTCTTAGAGAGAATCATTGATAGTCAGTGGAGAGCAGATTAGCACCATCAAGAGACTCTCTACTGACTAAGGGGAGTCTTCAGTAACCTGGCCCTTCCCCATGGAGTGCTACAACCCTATTAGGAAGAGGAAGACTTGTGCTTCTCTACGTAAACGTTGAAAGGTTGGCAACCCAATTTCACTGGGATGACACCCCTAAAACCTGTTACTTGGCACCTTTACTTTTGGGGTATTTGCAACTCTCTTACCAAGTCATTGAAGCAATGGCACTATCTCTTTTAATTAAATAAAGAAAGCCTTCCTGGGAAAGGTAGGACAGATTATTTCTTCCGGAGGAAACTCTGTAACACCTAATTGCCCTGTAATGAGACCCCTGTGGAATTGGCCAGGAAAATATAAAATCTACTAAGCCAATGATTGGGGAGGAAAAGCTTGCTAGAGGTCCTATGAACATTAGCTCTGGGGTAATGTATTAATTCCTTGCCCACCCCCCTCCAGAGAGGCATATTACAATACCATCAACCTTCTCTGGAGACGGCAATCAATATTGCAAAGGTTCACTGTGAGGCATTCCAATTTCTTTGGCGTCATCATGGAATACCAGCCAATACCAGGAGAGGGAGGGAAACCCTTATGGGACGAACAACAACACACTAGGGAGAATGCAATATTTACCCACCCCTTTACACCCTTCCTCACCCTCTTATGCCATAGAAGATCCTAAGGCCTTATACACCTCAATGTAACGGTGTAAGGTAAAAACACTACAGGGTCACGCCTAATTTATCTGTAGAAAAGACACCTACTCCAAAAAACAGGGTATCATGTAGTATACCAAAAACACAGAGCAGGATACCCTGCTCTCATGTGTATCAAAAAGGGGACACCTTAGACTGTATAATTACTTTGTATTGTATGATAAATCCAGTGGCACACTGTTTTCAAGAAAACAACATATAATGTAATGTTGTTGATTTTACAAATCTCTCAAATATGTATACACAGACAACATCATATCATTCAAAAAATATTTATTAGTATTAACAGACATTAGAATCACAGCAGATAATACTAATTCGGACCAACGGTCTCTGTGCAAAATTGTGTTAAAGTGCTACATGAATTCCATAAAGTGCAAGATGCATGAAAGTGCTTGCTTCAAGTGTAACAGTGTTTCAATAAACTGATTGTAGGAATAGTATATGAGTGTCCTGTTGTTGAAAAAACAAAACAAGAGTCCAATAGACCTTACTTATACCATGGTCCTCAATTGAACACATGTGTGATAAACGTAATCCTAATCGTAAATGGACACTGTCACCTAACACGTATAATTTGTCAATGTTTAGGACACCACATAACCCACAGGGAGTCCCTCCAGGATGACAAAAAGCAGAGGTCACACATTAAACGTTGATATTCAAGTGTCAACACTATGTGTTGTGGCCCAAATTAGGGCAACATTCATCCATGATGTTTGTTATGTGCCTTGACAAAAAGCTTAAAAAGTATTGATTTATGCAGTAATAGATGGGAATTGCGTGAACACACGAACTGCATGACAAAGTGGGTTGTGTTTGCCATTAAATGTCCATACTCACTCATCTACATAGGGAAAACCTTCTGCAAAAGCAGACAAAGTATATGTGAACATAGGTTGTGTATTAAAAACAACGTTGCAGACAAACCTTTGGTTGATCATTTTGTTCAAATGAACCAAAAAGATTCAAATATCTTTTGGTTCATCATCATGATGCTTAAAGCACACAACAGACAGGGACAAGGCACTGACCCGTGTCAAGCAGAAATGGATATGCTGTTTAAATAGGGTTGAAATGAGATTCAACACACACATTGAATGGTCAACCCTAATCTTCTCAGTCAGTCAGTCAACAAGTTTATTCGGATTCAAAAAAAATCCATCAAACACAGAAAAAGAAAACATCATACAAAAACAATTATAATCAATAATCCAAAATATGATGACAGAATACACCCCATCACGAGTCACTGAGGAAGAGAATATGTGAACCTGAAGGCCCCATTTTCTTCAGGATATCCCCCACTGCAGGGGCCTGTCCCCTAAGGGGCCTGACCAATCACGTCTCAAAGGGGTAAAGTTAGCACCAGACAGGGGAGAAGGTCTCATAGTTGTCCTCGTGGGGCACTCAAAGTCTATATGGAAATAAGTGCTAATTAGAATGCCACTCCTGGATCACCAACTAGCCCCCCCACATTTTCCTACGACCGCCTTTGCCACTCTCCAATCCCAAAATACCAGTTCCACGATGTCACCCAGCTGATTGTCCAATCTTGATATTCTGCGACACCCTGTCAAGGATTCCCTGTACACAAAAGAGCATCCTCTTATGAACCGTAGCCAATGTAGGCTTTTGTTTAGGAGGGCGGCCCTTGACTCCTTCATATCCCTTGCCAACCTAGGTACACCATGCAGGTTCACGTTAGCTCGTCCAGTCGGGCCTTGGACATAGGGTGGAGGTAACCTCTCTCTACACTGCGAGCCGTAGGCTCTCTCCTGTCCAAGAATGGGGCCTTTTGAGCCCATTTTGCTTGGTGCAGTATCCTGCAGAGATGTAGGTTTTACCTTAGATTGGGGCACCCCATTGGACACTCTGGACTCGACACATGTACTGGGTTTTTTTCCCTTGACTGCTTGTAGATTCCCAAGCACCTTTCTAGGACAAGGTTCAGTGGACGCCGAAGTCACGGGGGCCTGTTCCGGGGGGTGTGCCAGTGGGGTGAACCAGGGGTGAGACAATGGACCCTTTGTGAGCAGTTGGAATGTTGCATGGCTCCCCCTCCCGCTGCTCTTTCCCGTAAGATCCTATGAGGACTGAGAGCAGATTTTTAATAACTGCCAACTCCGCCAACACTTGGAAACATACACATTTGCACCCCCTGGGTGTATGATCACCCCCAATTGAGGGGTCAATGACTAGACTTGCAGCCAAAATGGGGTCATCACATTGTTGCTTCGGAGCCCTCAGTAAGGATAAATAAAAATACGAGCTGACCGAAGGGCTTGTCGGTGACAAATGCTCGCTCCAGAGACTACTAGAGCCAGAGGGAAGATTCAGCGGAGGGATGCGATATGCGGATTACCCTCGTTGAGTGAGCAGTCCGGGGTGGACCTGGACGGGGCCACCTCTGTACAGGAGTCACGTTTAGAGCAAAGGGCTGGGGTGGAGACCATGCTGGGGATTACAGGAGTAGGATTTGATGGTGGGCAGCTGCTATCCGATGCTACAGTCCCGGCAGCTTCCCCCTCTTGCTCGAGACAGAGATGACCGGATACGGGGGTCCCGTTTGAGGTGCTGGGTATCGCAAGGAGCTGGAGTCTAGGGAGCTCAACTGCATCAGTGTTCCGAAGGACCAGGGTAGGGGGTTTGACTGGATGGCACTGATGTTGCTGCCTCTTAACAACCAGGATCTTGCGTTCCGGTTTAAGACCGTTATCATGAGGAGCAGACTCGGGGCAGAAAGGAGGGGGGGAGGGGCAAAACAGAGGGAGCTTTCCTTGGAACAGCATGAGTCTTTAGGGACCTTAAAGACTTTAAGAGAGTCATAGCCACTCCAACGTTCACTATTCCCCCTAGGCAGCAGTTAGGGTTGCAGTTACAGTTGCATGTTGCCGCCCCTTATGTGGGCCTCGTGTGGGCACTTACGTGGTCTTCTATCTTCTGTCTTCTTATTCACAACCCGGACCGGCCCAGACAATCCTCCCACCTCAGGCGCTGAACACGTGTGGTGCCAAACACCGCGCCATTGCCCCGCTGCGGGCTTCACCGCTGCAGGGCCGCAGTAGAGTCTTTATGGCCCAGGAGGGGGCATGGCCAAAAAGCAGGAAACTGCTGCAGGAGATCCGGGGAGGCCGCCAAACACCACGCCCTTCCCCCGCCGCGGGAAATGTTCTAATAGGCTTTGCCGCCAAGGGGATACATGCTCGAGGCCATATACTGGGAGGTGAGTAGCGCTTGACTAAGACATGTTTTCTATTGATTTTGAACTTATATCTAGTGGTGTTTGCTTCAACTTGCTATAAATGGAATTCCATGTGGTCTCCATAAATTGGTAGAAGAGGAAATAAATATCTTTAGAACCTTTTTGGAAAACAGTTCGGACTAGTTTTAAAACGTGGAGTTTGGCCCAATTTTGTGTGCATCTTTCTTTCTTTTTTCATTTCTGGAAAGCTCACATTATGTGGTATTGTGTAATGCATACATGATGCCGTATATCGGCATCAGTGGGTGGAATTATCACACTTGAAGGAAGCACTTTCATGCATCTTGCACTTTATGGAATTCATGTAGCACTTTAACGCAATTTTGCACAGAGACCGTTGGTCCGAATTAGTATTATCTTAATGTGTATTAATAGTAATAACATTTTTTTAATGATATGATGTTGTCTGTGTATATGTATTTGAGAGATTTTTAGAAATTACAACATTCAATTATATGTTTTGTCCCTGAAAACAGTGTGCCACTGGATTTATCATTCAGTACAAAGTAATTATACAGATTAAGGTGTCCCCTTTTTGATACACATGAGGGCAGGGTATCCGATGTAAGGTAGACACTTCCACCTCCTTAACAATTAGTTGGACAGGGAAGAGTAGAGACTACCCATGTGTATACTGTAGAAAAACTGAGATGAGGAAGAACATCCGTACCTCAGTGAATCATGGCAGTGACGATACTGTGACGAGGTAGATGCATGGAGTAATGAGGAATACTCCAAGGAACGTGAGTGCAGTCTAGTCAATATGGACAATTAATCGCAGTGGGGTCTTTAAAAGGAATGGACGGACTAGCTTTGTCAAACTTCTGTCCATGGAGGAACTGCAAAGTTCAAGGAAGCTAGAGAAGGGGAAAGACTGATATGTCACAAGAAGGGAAAGCGTGTCCAGAGATGGTCCTGTGTCAAACGGACATGAAGGAGAAGCTGAGGAAGAAACTGCCAACGAACCGGAAGGTTGTAGACACTGGTAAACAGAAGTTCAGCCGCCAGGAGAAATGCTGCAACTGTGGACCCGCCGCAAACTGAAGGTAGGTGAACCACAGCGAAGAAACCACACAGCTGACATCCGGCATATGAAGAGCCCTGACAATGCCGCAGACCAGAGAAAATGATACACATGTGGCAGGGAAGATGCAGAGGAACCAATCCAGTGGGCTAAAGTGGGCAAACACAGAAAGGCTCTACATACAGGGTCTGAACCCACAGGGCAATAACAATATTGGACTTCAGAGGCATCAAGAGTGATCATCACAGTCACAGTACCTGGTAAGTGATTATACCAGATGGACTACAAATAAAGGCAGGATTTGCGAATCTGAGACCCGCACCCATAAATCCAAAGCAAAGGAACAAGAGTGCTCATCTTAGTCACAATACCTGGCAGGAGAGTACACCAGGTAGACAATGTGAAGCAGCAGAATATGTGATTCTGGGACTCGCACCCACAAAACAGTAACAAAGAATCATGAGTGCTCACAATCGTTACACCACCTGGCAGGAGAGTGTACCAGGCGGATCAAGCCAAGAAGTAGTTGCTCATCATTTTAGTACCTGGCAGTGAAGCCACCCAGGTAACCCATCAATAAAGAAAGTGAAGAAGCAAGAGAAGACAAATACCTCTTCTTCAGCGCAATTGTGGAAGAGATGAATAAACCAGGGGAAGGGAGTCATCCCCTCTGGTAGTTGTGAGCATTGAAAGACTTGTGTACAGAAGAAAGAAGAAGAAACCAGGGGAAGGGAGTCATCCCCTATATTTTTATTTTATTTTTATTTATTGAACATTTGTATGGCGCCTATATGGCAAAAAGTGTTTCCAGGTGCCACAAGACAAAAAATGGGGGGAGGGGCAGAGGAGAAAACAATATTAACCGTCTTACTAGGCTTTCTGACAAAGTGCAGGGGGAGTGGGGAGATCGGGACAAAGTTAAGGGATATGGAGAGGATGGGGAGGAAGAAGTGCAAGAGGGAGGGGGCTTATGGGCTGGACAAGCGCTGAGGGGAGCCCAGAGGGCATAAGCAAGGAGAAACAGGTGTAGGGGTCAGCTAGTGCGAGGAACGGAGGTGGACCAGCCTCAGTAGGCTAGTCAGGGAAGGGTTCCCAAGGGCAAGTCATGGCAAGAAGCATTGCAGGGGAAGACTGGTCGAAGGGGGGCCTGAAACCAAGAGACTAATAAGTGAACAGGCCACCAATTGCAGTGGCTGGAGGAGACTAGCAGGGGATGGGGAGAGGCAAGGAGAAGGAGAAAAGGAAGGTTTTGAGAAGGTTCTGGAACTTAAGGAGATCTGGCTCAAAACAGAGAGGGGCAGTAAGGCAGTTCCAGAGGGAGGCACCTGTCGAAAAAAGAGATCAACCCCCCACTCTCTGCTTGGAGAAACGTCTGACCTGCAGAGAGTTGTAGCTAGAAGACCGAAGGACTCTAGCAGGGATGTATTTGTGGGAGAGAATTGAATATAGCAAGGTCCCTGGCCCCCTTGTTGCAAACAGTGACAGAAAGCCAGGGAAACAGAAACCCTTGCTCTGGCAAACCATGCTAAGAACTGTGAAGATCTCCTGTTCAGAAGGAGGAAAGAGAAACATTATCCTTAGTTGAGTATAAGTGTTAGGGACAGAAGTAGGCTTGACACAACGGTTGGCTTTTATGATTTGATAGACATTCTGACAATCCTTGCTTTATTTGTTGAGACATGGAAACCCCTCTTAGCAATAGAGATAGCTAGGTTTTTTCATGATAATAAAAGTCTATAGCCGAAAGCATGATGCCTTTGTGTCCGTCCATTACTTCTGCACCCTTACACCACCCATTCACTGCCCATGGCCATTTTAATCCATATGGCAATTCCCACCCAGTTCCTACCCCTCCCCGCCCGAAACACCTCCTCATGGGAACTCGTTGAGCTCGCTTTAGTCACGCCTTACCATCAAACTTTGCTCTTGAAGTGCCTGACAGTGTTTTTGCAAAGCTGTTTTCTGAGAGTTACGGACTTAATTGGAGCCGTAAACCTGCTACTGGTGTACTGCAAATGTATAAACCAGGTCTGCCTTTAGCCCTCAGTTTATAAGTACTATGTGTGTCCTTCAATAAGCATTGCAAAGCCAACAGTTTTGACTTGTATGCACGTATGAGGCATTTGCCAGGCAATGCTATTAGATTCCCAGGTACTCACATGATTTTGCACCTGCTACCAACAATGGCGAGTTAATACTCCCTCCCGAGTGCCTGGCAAGTGCCTTTCCAATGCCCACACAAAAGCCCAAACTGTTGGCATCTCCAATGCTTGTTTGAATAGTGAGAATCACATGTAAGGACTCAAATGTATGCCGTTATGTCATGGTGAGTTTACATTATTTGCTTAGGATCACACAATTTGATTGAGTAGTAAATCCAGCAATTTTACTCACCTTGCATTTAAGGCACCGGACCACATGCCGTCTGATCACCAGTTGGTACAAACATTTTTTGGGGATTTCAAGAACTACACATGTATGGTCTTATAGAGCTTACTTTCAAAGTGCATAACGAATTTAAGGGAATCGGATAATATGTAAAGCTTTATACAAACGTGTTAATCCAAAAGAGTACTATTGTATCTCTATTTTGTACATCCTAAATCAAAGACTACAATTCCCAGAATGCAAAATCTCTTTTTTGTAATGTTCAACCAGTAGACTTAATGCATATAATCTCGGCTTTAAAACATAGCTTTAGTTTGTGACTCACTTTCTTGCTCTGGGCCTTCATACAGCCCTAGTGCGACTCTTCAGCAGAAGTGTTTATGTTAAAAGCTGCCACAACTCTCCACTGCCCATGAGGATTCAGACACTTGAGGACTGCCGTGAAGCTGAATTGGATTCTGCCCCCTCGAACCTCCTCAATCTCTCCCCTGCTTACTTGATTACCTAAGACCTGAATTCTTGTCATCCATTTATTATATATTTGTATATGTTTCACTCCTAAAATGTGTGCCCTTTGTTCAAAAATAGATACCCTTGACTCAGTTTGTGGTGAAAGCAGGCATATATGTGTTAGGTGATTGGAGCTTTGTGGGGACATTCAGTTGTCACTGCCCCATCAGTTTCAATTCAATAAACAGTTCTGCTAACAATGCAATGTGTTACAGAAGTAATTGTCCGGCCTTTGTTAATAGTGCAGGCACAGTTTATTAGCTATGTCCTGTGCTGCTCACAACAGTTCCGTAGATGAGCAAGGTCCAGCCAGCAGAGGGCCCTCTAGTTCACCATGGGCTACGGAGAAGGCTAAACCCTATTTAGCCTAATGCTTGTCACGCGCCTGGCCACATGGTGCAGAACGCATGAAGATTGCAGACGCTAGCATTCGATCAGCGCAGAGGCGTGGGATCATTTGTTCCTCTGTAAAAGACTCTCTTTATTTCAATCCATCATTGATCATTGTTGCAGTGTTCCTAATGTCAATCCCACTAACAACCCCTAGCCCTCCTTCCATTGTAGATACTCCAGAGCTCCAAGAGACCGCGCAGCTGGCAAGAGTGTGCGGTACAAGAGCCATTAACATTAACATGTGGCTGGCTCTTTAGCCCCTGAGAAATAGTTCCTGATTCCTACTTCCAGTTTCCTTGTTCAATGTTTCTGGTTTCTGAATTCCTAATTATTGTTGTTATGCCAGCCCTTCAGTAACTGACTGTAGAGCCAGCCTTAGGGGGTGGTGGGACGTGCGACCCCAGGGTGACATTAGCCCCCCACGCTACACCAGGTCGGGGGAGTCTTTTAAGGGCTCCCCCGTGCTGGCGTAGTGAGAAAAGGTGCGGCAGGCGCCATTTTGTTATTAAATGTGCCCACGGCGGTCGGGCGCATTTAATGACAATAGGGTGCAGATGCAGAGCTCCCTGCGAGGCGCAGGAGAAGGGAGGGACAAAACAAATGTGGCGCTCCTGCCCTTTCTCCCCTGGTCGACCAGGGGTGCACTAGGTGGGGGGGGCGTTGCTGCCTCTGGCTGTTTCCAAGAATACGCATTACAGTAATCCACGTGTTCTCGAGACAGCTCTTCTTCAGTGTTGATGAACATCACAGCTGTCTTCTCTAATTCGTTTACCTTGCTTTGTTCTGTAGTTCCCCCTGTTCCAATGAGAGTCTCCCGTATTAAGAGACTTCATGTTACTAGTTCTAGATTCTCACTCCTTTCATTGATGGGCGGAGGGTGTGGGGGGGATATTGTGTTTTGTTCGGCATTTCAAACCGCAGAGAGAGATCAAACATCTGTGTGTAGCCAATTACTCACAGCATAATTGAGGCCCACAATGAAGAAGCAATCACAATGGCAGATCACAGCAACATGCAGAGAGCGCCTTACATATGAAACCAAAACAAAATGTCCATTCATCTGCATAGATGCCCCTTTTGTCTTCGCAGCACGCGCTTCAAGTGCATACATTTGCAAAAGAGGCCTTTAAGGGTTTGCAGGCCGCTTGCAGTGGCCACAGGAGAGACTGGGGCTCGGCTGTCTGCTGCCTGTGAGTTAAGCAAAGGGAAGATACCAATGGAACGGAACAATTGCTTAGAATTAGAACAGAGCAATTCATCCTTTCAGAACCTACGTTTGAAACTATGCTTTGGGGTTCTTTTTTTAGATACTGCCATGTGCTATAGGAAATTAATTCTCGGTTTATTACAATGATTGTATTGTTTTTTGCGGGGACTTTTGGTAACTTCTAAATGTCTTTTCCTGCAAAGTTTTTTGTCATTCTATGGAAAGACTGGAGACGAGCATTATGCTTCAACTTCTTTAATTTACTACTCCTCAGCAGTTTCAACAAACCAATAAACCAGTAACAAAACTGAAAGCAAGTCTCAATAGGCTTTCTTCTTTTCAACTACAATCCCCATAGTCTCTGTAGTCCATCTCCTACAATGCTCAGCTATGACCACTTCCTGTCCCTGAGCCCCTCCTCTTCTTTTACTGCTCTTCAAGCAAATAGTACTCTTTCTGATCATCTCTCTGTATGATGTGAAAAGCTAGAGTTTGTTTAGCAGAGTTCAGTAGTATGTGACTGCGCAGCGCAGGGGAACGAAGCAAAATGCTGTGGAAGCATATATCTGTCGATTTGAATTGCTTTTTCGCTACAAACAAGTGCAGCGTTATCACAGCACATGCGGCCCAAATTGCGCCCGTTTAGAGTTACTTATAGATTATTAGTCCACTTTGCACGGGTCACACTCCCACGGCATAATCACCCTGTGCCATATGACCGGCACTCCAGGGTTTGTTGCCCGGCACCGTGGGAGTCTTAGGGTGCTCACAGAGCGGCAGCGAGGGCCAAGGCCCTCCAGCCCCCTCCTTTGGGGAGGTGGGGCCCGCCTTCGGCATGAGAATGGCAGGATACTGCGGCCCCCTCCTTTGCGGAGGCGGGGACAGAGTGCGGTGCCAACTTCCATGTCGCATACTTCTTGCGACGCGGAACGAAGCACACCTACAAGCCGGGCCCGGCGGTGATCATAATCTTTAGCTACTCCGTAGCTTTATACAAACATTAATACGCATTCTACCAGAGCAAAGAACCTCAGCGCGACGCGCCCACCTGAAGGGCTGGAGGCTGCTCGCAAGCAGGGATCAGTGGAGCACTG
Organism: Ambystoma mexicanum; assembly: GCF_040938575.1. Taxonomy (NCBI): domain Eukaryota; kingdom Metazoa; phylum Chordata; class Amphibia; order Caudata; family Ambystomatidae; genus Ambystoma; species Ambystoma mexicanum. Next base: position 153,026,638 of record NC_090933.1, read on the forward strand.
AGGCTTCACAATACACGACAAAGGCTAGCAGCCTGAAACAAAGACACAGAGCCCTCATGATCAGAGAGCACATTGAGGAGAAGAAGCCTATAACAGGCAATTGATAAAAAAAACAGTCTGGTGCAGCCACAACCAGAAAATAAATAAATAAATAAATACTAATTGATATTAAGACACCAGTACAGAAAGAAAACTGGGAGTGAGCAAGCAATTCTCACCAGAAGCACCTAAATAGTGAAGGGGCGTGCTCAGACACCTGTGACAAATATACCAGGCACAGAGCAACCTCCTAGAATGTCTGAATTTGAGTGGAGAAAAGAGGAGCAGTCATTAGACTTAGCTGCCAGCTTCAAGGAGATGCTGGGAAACTCACTAATAAATGCTGTGATGCATGGGGTGAAACTCCTATAAGACAGGCTCGAGACCTTGGAGGCAATACTTCACCAGCCTCTTGATAGCACCTTAAGGACAGAACGCACGCCCACTGAATCCTCGGAAGCAGGGTCTAAGGGGAGTACTAAGGCCCAAAAGAGGAAAGCCTCTTGCGACCCCAGGGCCCTTCGGATGGGGCGAAAGAAAAGGTCCCGGAGGTAGTCGACGCCTTTGCAAAGCTCAGAGAAGTGTATTTGCAGCATCAGACGGTGCCAAAGCTCACGACTCCCACTCCAGGGGAAGAAGATGATGGAGAGGAGAACCCAGGCTCGCAAGAGGAGGCGGTAGAAGGAGACCTCCCCTCCCAAGACAAGGATGAGATAGGAGAGGAGGAGAAAGTGAAACCCAACGGAGGGAAGAGAATCCACAAGGAGAAACATCTCGAAGAGGTAGACCAAGATATGTTCGATCCAGACAGCATCTGGAACCCAAGGTCATCAGACTGGCAACCATCACCAAGGATGGTACAGTACATGACCATGAGACTAAGGAAAGCACTCGACAAAGAGGTCTGACAGCGCCTTCGAGAGGAGTGCCCGAAACCAGACCTTCCGGGCAAAGTAGTCGAAACACTGGAGCTAGACCCCAAGATGAGACCCCAAGATGCTTACATTTGTATCTAAGACAAGTAAGGATCCCAATAAGGGTATTGACAGATCTTGGAGGAGTTGTCAAGAGAAGGTGCTTGGCCTAGCCGGTCCGCTCGCAAAAATCATCGACCTGGCGGAGAGAGCTAGAGACACGGGGGAAGAAGTAGACCCCGACGCCCTGGCAGGCTGGGCACAGAGAGCAGTATGTCTCCTAGGTAATGCTAACTGCGCCATCACCTTGGAACGAAGAAGGGGGCTATTACTGAAGATCGATGCCAAGCTCAGTGACCTTGCATCATACGAGGCATGACAGGCAGTCAAGGACTCCTCTCTGGAGAGACTTTTGGAAAAAAGATGGGCCGCTTTGTCGGTACCTACACTTCCCTGGAGAAGGCGCAGGCCTCCATCCGCAAGATCTTTCCTAACTGGGTTTTTGCCGGGACCAGTCGCCACAGGGGTCGCACGGCTGGTCAAAACCAGGCAGGTAGAAGACCCCCGAATCCCATAGCCCAATACTGGGAGAACAGACAGCAGGACTCCTTCTTCCCAACCAGAGGGCGCTTCCCGAGAGGATGCAGAGAAAGAGGATCCGGTCGAGGTCAAGAATTCACACAAGGTAAGAGCAGCTCATTACCCTCGAGTAGGGAGGTGAACTGGTATGTTCTGGAGAAACTGGCGCATGCTTTCCAGCGATGCCTGGGTATCACAAATAGTTCTAGGTATGCACCTAGAATTTATGGAGCCACCCGTACAAGAGCGAAAGCCACACCAACAGCGATTAGAGCGCGCAGAACAGAGACTGCTAGATCATGAGCTATATCAGCTAGCGAGAAAAAACGACATAGAGAAGTGTCCGAGAGACCCCATCTTCATAAGCAATATGTTTCTGGTGCACAGGAAGGAGAAAGTGCGTCCAGTTATCAACCTAACAGAACTGAACAGTTGGGTAGTCTACCGTCATTTCAAAATGGAGGGCATCCACCAGCTCTGAGACTCTCTCAGAGAAGGGGATTGGTTGACGAGACTGGATCTGAAGGATGCCTATCTAACGGTCCCAGTGGCAGAGGAGTTCAGGGCCTTCCTGGCTTTTCGCTGGAGGGGGCGATTTTGGCGATTCAAGACCATGCCCTTCGGGCTTACATCGGCTCCTTGGGCCTTTACCAAGCTAATGAAGCTGGTAGCGACAGCGATAAGGGAGAAAGGTATAAGGTTGATCATTTATTTAGATGACCTCCTTTTGTTGGCCGAAGACCAGGAAACACTCATATATCAGACAAGATGGGTCCAAGGCCTGCTGTCATCCCGAGGATTCCTAGTCAACGTGGAGAAGTCAGACACTGAACCAGCACAGAGGCTGGACTTCCTAGGTTTCATCCTGGACACCAGGAAAGCCACGCTGGAACTCCCAGCCCAGAAAATACGTGACATCAAGAGGGAAATAAGAGGGTGTCTACAGAAACAAGTTGTCTCACTCAGGACGTTGGTGAGAATAGTGGGGCTTCTAGCAGCTTCCATTCAAGGCATATTTCCCGGACCCTTACACTATCGTGCGTTGCAGAGGCTAAAGATAAAATACCAGCAGCAGGGTTTGAGGTACCATCAGTCGGTACCTTTGGATCAAAAATCCATAACAGAACTGGAACGGTGGTTGAAGAATATGGACGCCTGGAATGGGTGGGCCATTTTCAGAGATCGACCGGACCTGATTATAGAATCTGACGCCAGCCGGCTGGGCTGGGGCGCAAGGTGCAGAGACCTACAAACAGGGGGGGAAATGGAGCGAAGAGGAACTCCGTCTCCACGTAAATTGTCTGGAGCTGCTGGCAGGATCCTTTGCGATCAGAGCCTTCACGAGAGGGAAAATGAGATTGTGTGTCTTACTGAAGATGGACAACATATCGGCAGTTCGATATATAAACCATCTAGGCGGCACCAGATCCAAGATGCTAGCAGAGCTAGCGAAAGATTTTTGGCATTTTTGCCTTCAATAAGAGACATTGGTAACGGCGGAGTACCTCCCCGGGACACTGAACGTAGCAGTGGATTGGAACTCGCGCTACCTCACGGACTCCAACAATTGGAAGCTGGATCCAGTAGTGTTTCGGAAGATGAACCGGAAATGGGGACCGCTACACATAGACCTCTTTGCATCCCGGTTGAACGCTCAGACAGCCATGTACTTCAGCTGGAGGCTGGAACCGGGTGCTCGAGGGACAGACGCGTTCCTACAAGAATGGAGCGAAAGTCCACACTACGCTTTTCCCCCATTCATGATGCTGAGCAGAGTTCTAGCGAAGTGTCGGAGGGAGAAAGCAGAGCTGCTGTTAGTAGCACCACTGTGGAAGTCACAAGTGTGGTTTCCAACTCTTATGGAGTTTGCAGCAAATCATCCGAGAGTGCTCCCAGAAGGAGAACACCTGCTCATGGGTCATATCATCCTGTGAGAGTGAGAGGGACAATCCCGCTCATCGCGTGCAGGATATCAGGAGACATTGAGTACTGCCAGGCATTTCGGCGCAGGCTGCTCAGCTCATCGCAGAATCCGGTGCTCAGTCCACTAGAAGGAGCTACGACGCGGCTTGGGCCAAGTGGACTAGCTGGTGCAAAGGGAGAGGTGTTCATCCCATTTCTGCACCTGTAGTGATGATACTGAATTTTTTAGTGCAGTTGTTACAGGACGGGTGAGCGTTCCCCACAATAGGAATGTACAGGTCCGCGATATCCGCAGGACATCTGCCAATCGAGGGAGTACCAGCGTGAGAACATCCAGCTGTGGTTAGGCTGATTTGAGGGGCCAGATTTAAGATGCCCCTGGAACCTCTATATAAGACAGTCTGGGACATATCAGTTGTTCTTAAACTGTTAGAAAGTTGGCCTGGAGGCAGATACTTATCCCTTAAGCTATTGTCAGGGAAACTAGCAATGCTTTTGTGTCTAGTTTCTTGCAAACGTGTATCAGATGTGAGAGCACTAGAAGTGGATAGGAGGTCCTTTGGTCCAGAGGGAGTAACCTTTGCAATAGTGAGGAGGACTAAGACAGGTACTTCTTCAGTACACTATCCATATTTCCCGAACAGACCTAAATGGTGTGTAGCGAGTTCCGTCAAGAAATATGAAAGAAGGACGGCTGAGCACAGAGCAGCCACTACCACGTAATTGCTCATAGCGCGTAGGAAGCCTTTTCAAGGCGTATCCACAGCTACCATTGCTAGATGGGTTAAGAAAATCATGCAAGTGGCAGGCATTGACGTGGGGAAGTACGGAGCACACTCAGTACGAGAAGCTATGGCATCTAAGGCCTTTACAGCAGGAGTGTCTCTGACAGATATTATGTTAGCAGCAGACTGGACGAATTATTGCACGTTTAAAGAGTTTTATTTTAAGCCGACAGAGAGTCTAGTGGTCATTGTGTTGGGAAGATTTGAACAAGCATAATGCTCGCCTCCAGTCTTGCCATAGAATGAGGATTACCCCTGCTAACTGCACAGGGAGTATTAATTCTATTAAAGACTAGGAGGCGATCATTACATTCCCGCCCAAGTTATCTATTGTGTATATCGCATTTGTATATTATAATTGATAATTCTGTATATGATATTAACTATAGATGGACACCACCCTGAATTTTCTGTTTTGTATTATTCCTAGGGGAAGAACAGAAGAACAATTGAGATAGGAGACTAGCCGCTATAGTCGCCTGGAGTCGAGAAGGATCAACATTCGGTTTGGAGTGATTTAAGTCTTCGCTCTGTTGGCAGGACATAGTGTGGATTTTAAAAATGACAGTTCAGAGCGAGTAAAAGAGAGGAGGAGCTCAAGGGCAGGAGGTGGTCATAGCTGAGCATGGAAGGAGATGGACTACAGAGACTATGGGGATTGTAGTTGAAAAGAAGAAAGCCTATTGAGACTTGCTTTCAGTTTTGTTATTGGTTTATTGGTTTGTTGAAACTGCTGAGGAGTAGTAAATTAAAGAAGTTGAAGCATAATGCTCGCCTCCTAGTCTTTAATAGAATTAATACTCCCTTTGCGGTTAGCCGGGGTAATCTTCATTGTACATTATTTTTGCTTCATAGGGTATGAAACACACAACATTGATTATGATATGATATGATATGATATGGCATTTGTAACGCACCTATACACAAGTGTTTCAAGGCGCGACGAGGCAGGGAGGGGGGAACAAAGGGAGGACAGACAAACGATCTTACTAGGCCAGGTGTCATTCAGATCGCGCAAGTGCATGGGTAGAGGAAAGCGAAAAGTGCAAGGGGAAAGGGAGGGGGGAAAAGTGCAGTACAGGGTAAGTAGAATAATAATAAATAATAAAAAGGCCAGCTGGTGGCAAGTGCAAGGGAAGTGCAGACAAGTGCTGGGAAGGGGGCTGTAGGGATACAGAGCCAGTCCCGCAGTGCAAGGGTTGCCAGGGAGGCAGTGCAAGTGGAGAGTGGCTGGGCCAGGGACCGAGATCGGTGAGAGTGGCCCAGTTGCAGATTCAGTGCAGTTTCAGTCAAGAATTAGTAGGGGAGATGGGGAGAGAAAGCAGAAGCAAAGAGGAAGGTTTTGAGGTGCTTCCGGAACCGGAGATGGTTCTCCTCAAGTTTCAGGGAGGCAGGAAGGCTGTTCCAGAGGGAGGCCCCTGCCGCGGAGAGAGATCTACCCTAAACTCATTGCTTAGAGAAGTGGCTGACCCTGAGGTAGTTAGAGGCGGATGAGCGAAGAGCTCGAGAAGGAAGATATTTAGGAAGAGAGAGTTGAAGGTATTTAGGCCCCAGGCCCCAGAAGGCCTTGTGGACAATGCAGAGGGTTTTGAACTTAATCCTCGCAGCCACTGGGAGCCAGTGTAGAGATTTCAGTCCTGGAGAGATACGGTCCCTGGGCTTGAGGCCAAGGACATTTCTCGCAGTCCTCTTCTGGATAAGTTGTAGAGGGCGGAGTGTAGAGGCAGGCAGATTTAGATAGAGGCTGTTACAGTAGTCCAGCTTCGAGAGAACCAGGGCTCGGGAGACAGTGAGCTTCTGGGGGAAGGAGAGGAAAGGAAGAATACCTCTGAGGAGGTGCAGCTGGGAGTGTGACTTCTTAGAGACGTCAGATATGTGAGGAGAGAAGGAGAGTGTCGAGCCGAAGATGACCCCGAGGTTTTTTGCCTTACAGGTAGGAGCAGGAAGAGGGCCAATAGAGGCCGGCCAGAGAGCTGCAGGGAAGGAGGGAGTGGGTGTGCCGATGAGTAGAATCTCAGTCTTACTGGCATTAAGGCAGAGGTCTTTGGCGGCACACCATTCCTGCATAGCAGACAGACAGTCTGCGATGAGGGAAGGAGAGGAGGAGGCTGAGGGTAGCCTGAAAATGAGCTGGGTATCATCCGTAGAGCACTGAAAGTTGGGACAGAGAGCAGCGATGCAGTGGGCAAGGAGTGCCAGATACTGGTTGAACAGCCAGGGAGAGAGGATAGATCCCTGGGGGACACCACAGGTAGAGAAAAAGATGTCAGTGAGGAAGGATCCCAGTTGGATCTGGGAGGGTCGATTGGAGAGGAAAGAGGGCAGCCACGCCAGAGCCTGACCGGTGATACCCAGGTTATCACGGAGACGGTTGAGCAGGATGGCATGGTTGACAGTATCAAAGGCAGAAGAGAGATCGAGCAGAATGAGAACACACGATTAGTTGTCTAATACATTTTTTTTTCCTTTTTCGAAAGCCACAGAACGCACATTAGACTCTTGTAAAATGCAGAGGCTGCAGTGTTTTCTTTTGTGTTTGTACTTAAGTGACCCGCACAATCTTAAATATAAGAATCTGGCCTGTAAATGGCACCAGAATGTGTTGGAGAGGTGGGATGTTGTGGGATAGTCCATGCCCCCGCGATGTCCGGTGAGCCCCCGCACCTGTCACAGACTCACACAGCAGACGTCCGCTCGGTTCGGGCCCCCCAGTTTCACTGACTGCTGAGGCATGCCCCCTTTATTTAAAGGCACGTGGTGGAGTGCCATGCCACTCTGCCACATTCCGAAGCCCTTAAAGGGGCAGCACCACACTCCTCCTTTTTCGTGAGGACAAATAATAAACAACATCAACTTTACACTCACAAAACAGAATAACAACATCAAATCACAACACTGTAACCCTTCTGGACCCCTTTAATCACAGCCACTCGGATCCCCTTATAACTGGCGCACCCCACCGGGGTCGCTCGGGATCACCGTTCCAACACATAGTCACCGAGACAAACAACTTTCCCTCGCCCTGTCCTCAGGGCGTACCTCCTGCTCACCCCTGTGAGCGGGGATCCATCGGCGGCGTACCACTGACTGGAGATCGAGGGAGGGGCCCCACACCCTCGCCCTCGTCTGAGACCTCCACAAAGTCCAGGTCTGGGGGCTCTTCTGCCCTGGGCTCCCACAGTTTTTGAAGAAACTCACATTCCTCGTGACAGATGTCAAGGACGTCACCATGGATCCTTTTACCGCCACCACATCCAGTGGCTCAGGCTCGTACGTCAGTAATATCTTCCCATGTGGGTGCCTGTTTCTGATCAGCACCTCATCACCAGACACGAGTTGCTGAGGTCTGAGCCCTCTCCTCATGTTTTCTTGCCCAGTCCTTAGCCTGCGGTCCAGGTCCACTTGGTGATCATCAATGGCTGCTGGTTCCTTCTCCCTGATCTCTGGTAGCAGCCCCCTTGAGCACCGCATGAATAGTGCTTGCACCAGGGCCACTCCTGTGGAGGTGTGGGGGGTTGTCCGGTAGACACGCAGGAATTGGTATAGCGCCCTTTCAAGGCATCGCCCTTGCCCCTGCACAATGCGGAATAATTTGTTTAAAGAGCACAACAGTCTCTCCTCCTTCCTGTATGCCCTGGGCAAGAGTGGGGTGATTTTCCTGTGTTGGAATCCATAGTCTTCAAACCTTGGAATGGTGCCCCATTGTCCGAACACAGAGTTTTTGTGAATCCATGAGCATCAAAGACCTTCTCATGGCCATCACCACATGCACAAAGACCACTGACTCAATAAATTCGACTTCCAAGTACCTGGACCACTCGTCAACCACCACCACGAAGTGGTTGCCCAGCATGGTGGAGCCAAAGTTGGCATGGACCACCTCCCAAGGGTGTGTGCCTCTGGGCATGGCTTTTATGAAGGGCTTTCTCTGGGCAGGGGATGCCGCCTGACACCATACGCACGAGGCCACACACTCTTCCACTCTTCTCTCCAGCTCCAGGAACCACACTTTGAGATGTAGGAAAGCTTTGGTTTTGGCCGCCCCTTGATGGCCTTGGTGGGCAAGCATGATGACCTCCAGGACCTTGGCCTGAGGGACCACCATCCTGTCACCCCTCAACAGGAGGCCGGATGCGGAGAATGACAGTTTCTCCCTCACCTTCCACAGCTGCTCGAGTACCACCTTCATGTCCAGAGTCCGCATGGCCAGAGAGTCCAGTACAGTCTTCCAGGAACCTTGTTGCATCGCCGCTCTCAGGATGCAGAAACATTCATCCTGGGCCGCCGCCACCTCCAGGTCTTCCAGTGGCAGAGTATGTCAGGGTCGCCGCCTCCACCACCAACTGGACATAGTCGTCTGCCTCTTCTGCACAGGCCTCCGTTCCGCTCTCGATGTCCCCTCTAGGATGTTGAGACAGATAGTCTGCCACATTGTTAGAGCCTTGCCGGTAGACCAAAGAGACCCCATATTCCATCAGCGCTAGCATCCATCTTTCGATCCTCGCTGGTGGTTTAGAGGATGAGCCGGTCACGATGTGAAACAGAGGCTTGTGGTCAGTCACAACCGTCACTGGTCTACCCAGAACATATAACTGGAAGTGGCTGCACCCCCACAGAACAGCTAGGGCCTCCCGCTCAATTTGGGAGTAGCGCTGCTCGGTCTCGGACAGCGCCTTGCTGGTGTACGCCACTGATCTGACACTGCAGTCGGGGCCAATCTGTGTCAACACTGCCCCTAGGCCAAATGGGCTGGCGTCCACTACTATTTCAGAAGGGAGGGTGGGATCAAAGAACGCCATAGTGTCTTCTGCCGTCAGGGCACTCTTGATGTCCTTGAAGGTCACTTGTTCCAGTGGCCCCCATTGCCATGCCATCTCCTTCTTGGTGAGGGCCCACAGTGGCTCTGACCGAGACGCCAAGTTCTTAATAAAGTGGCCCCAGTAGGTCACCATGTCCAAGAAACTCTGCACTCCCGACACATTTTCTGGTGGGCGGGCGTCCTTGATGTCCTTTACTTTGCAGGGGTTGAGGGATACCTCTCCTTCTTTGAACATGAATCCAAAAAACTCAATGTTCGGTTTTAGAAGTCACATTTCTCCCAATGGAGCGTCAGGCCCAGCAACTGCAGCCGTTCAAAAGTTTTGGCGAGCTTGTGTAGATGATCTCCCTATGACTTTGCGAACACAAGGATATTGTTGCTTATGTTCAAGACCCTGTCGAGGTCCGCCAAGGCACCACGTATTATATTTTGAAAAACCTCAGCCACCGAGGACACCCCAAAACTGAGTCTTTTATATCCGTACAAACCTCTGTGAGTAGCGAACGTTATGATGTACCGGGATTCAGGGAGTAACACGACCTGGTGGTACCCAGCCCTAAGGTCTAATTTTGAGAAGAAGCGGGCCCCCTGCAACTCAGTGATGATGTCATCTATGGTTGGTGTTAGATGTCGCTCTCTCCGGATTGCCTTGTTGGGGTGCCTCATGTCAACAAAAATCCTCACCAAGTATGGTTGCTTAGATTTTCTTGCAACAACGATGGAGGACACCCACAGTGTCAGGACTTTGACCTTCACGATGATATTTAGGTTGACAAGTTTGTCCAGTTCTTTATCCACTAACTCCCTCATGTGGAAAGGCACCCTGCAGTGCTTGAGAGCGATGGGCTGCACTGAGGCGTCGATGTGCAGCCTCACTGAATCGCCTGCCATCTGTCCAATCCCCTGGAATAGTTGGGAAAATTTGTCTAGTAAAGACTGAATGTCCTCCACGTATACTGAGTACGAAAAACTCACAATCCCCAAGGATTCTGCCGCAGCACAGCTCAGAAGTGTATTGGTGCTGATGGGACGGGTGTCACATAGAATCATGCTCTTATTTTCGAATCAGCATGTCCCACCTCCGCAACAAAAGCCACATCTAGGGGAATTGACTGGGAACCCCCAAACATGAAGATTCGAGCCTTGGGGGAGGTCAGTCTCGGGGGGCATTCCATGGCGTCATAAGGTTCCCTGGCCATCACATTGATGGATGCCCCCATGTCCACAAGTACCGGGATAGAAGATTCATTGACTTCGACAATGCACCACGGTTGACGCCTGCTGTTGGATTTGAGGGACTCCATGATGGATACAAAGAAGATGTTCTCTTCTTCCTCCTCTTCCTCTTCGTCCAGCTGTGCACCCTCCTCACCCAGATAGATCTGGGCCACGTTAGGCGGGTGTGATTGTCGAAAGAAACCAGACTGCACTGGACCTCTCAGCACCATCACCGGCATGGACACCCTGCATACTCTGGCATAGTGGTCGGCCAGGCCACATCGGCCACAAGTCTTTCCTGCCACTGGACACTCAGCAGGGTGGGGTAGGTCATACCCGCACTTTAGGCATGCCTCCCCAGGCTTTCCGCCCCTGTCATGGAAGCTACCCGCTGGCCTCCTGCTACCTCTGCCGCCACGACCCACGGCACAAACCTATTCCATCTTGGCTGGACGCACCCCCGCTTTCATTTTGGATGCGCGTACCTCAGAGACTTCTTAGCAGCGACCCAGTTCCAGGATGAGAGGCAAGATGATCCCAGGTTCCCTCAGCACCTGCCTTTGTAGCTTACCCGATGAACAACCCTGTATCAGCTGGTTTCTGACCATATCCTCAGGGTTGTCCCAGGCCCACGCCACAGAGATCGGCCTGAGACGGCCATAGAATGTGTCCAGTGTCTCATCCTCTTTTTGGCAGGTGGATAGCATTGCAAACCGTTATAGTCTGCATTTGCCAACGGAAGAAAGTAGTTGTGGAGAGTCGTCTTCGCTGCACCATAGGAAGCATCAGCAGGTCGGACAGAGTCAAAGATTTTGTGTACCACATGCCCTGCCGAGTTCAAAAGGGTGCCAACTTGCTGTCCTCATCAGTCTCCATGGTGGCCCTGAAGAACGTGTCAAGGCGATCAATCCATCGCTTCCACCTATGCCCCAGGCTGGATGGAGGGCCAGACACATCAAACTCAGGGATTGGCTGAAGTGCCTCATTTGGGCCATGGCTTGAGGCACAGGTGTGGGCACAGGCTGGGCTCGGGGAAGTGGCTGTGCTCCTGGTTGTCCCCCTCCTTGGTCAGCCTGATCATTCATGGGCTAAGCACACGAAGACCACTTCCTGGATGACAAAGGGGATGCAACACACACAGACCGACTGAAATTTGCAGGCCTTCTTGAGCTTCAAACTTCCACACCAGTACAAAGTGGAGCGCAGGCAGTGCAGGCTGGTCCAGTCACAGTGAAATCGTTGGGGTCACATGCCAAGCAGGAAGTGTCCAAAAATTGATCCAGGGAGGACTGGGGTATTACCAGAAAAAAAAACAGCAAGCTTCCCCCAGCGCCTCACCTTTACTCGTGGAAAATCACCTCAAAAATCGAAAATGTCCAAGATTTGAAGGATTGTGCAAGCAGATACAGCTGCCTGCTGCAATGAGGTCCAAACATTAGGCCTGGATGCATCTGGGGACCCCACCAAAGCACCACGATCATCCCGGGCCTTATTGACAAAATGGCCACCAGCCGTGTGGTCCACACCCACTCCGTGGCGTAGACCGAGAGGTTTCCATCCCTCATTTGATATAAAAAAAATAATTATATGCACTGCCGGGCCCGGGTGTGACTCCGGTCTCGTCACCACTGTTGTGGGGAAGTCCACGCCCCTGTGATAACCTGTGAGCCCCCGCACCTGCCACAGACTCACACAGCAGACGTCCTCTCGGTTCGGGCTCCCCGGTAGCACTGACTGCTGGGACACACCCCCATTATTTAAAGGAACGCGGCAGAGTGCAACGTCACTCCGCCACATGCCGAAGCCATTAAAGGGGCAGCACCACATGGGAGAATTCCTACCACTTGCCAGCTGTTGACGTATTCTAGTTAAATAGAACCACGTGACCAGAGATCACAGAAGTGATTCCTGCAACCAAGAGCCATATTTCATGTATGTATATTTGTGTGCGCCAGCGTTCAGATAAATACAATACGGTATCAGTGAACCTTGCATAGCGCATTTAAAGGGCCCGTCAAACTTATACCACATGACATACAGTCTTGGATTGCTAGCAATGATGATGACATTTGGTAAAAAAAAGGCAGAAGCTGCTGAAGCGAACACAGGGCCAGCTAAAGGTGAGCATGGGCCCATTTCATAGGTCTGCTTGGGGGCCCTTAGCTTCAGGGTCAATCATGCTCGCCTGCTGCACATGACATATCATCCGGGTAATATATATTTTAAATGAAATAGAATAGAAACAGGTTTTCAGAAAGACATATTATGAGTCCATTCTCAAGGAAAGGAGCAGAGCTGGCTGCACACGGATTTAAAAAAGAGCAGGACCGCGTAGATTAAATACAGATCTCAGCTAATCTTTCAACCTGCTGGGCTAGCCTCTCCCGTTTCTACCTTAAATTCGTATGCCCTGTTAGAAGCAATATGGCTGCATCACAGATGGCTCCGCTCATTAACTATGGAATACATGGCACGCTTTTCCAACTGCCATTGTCGGTATGGTCGTTTGCCTGGCCATATGGTGTCAAGAGCTGGGGGATAAGCAATATCTTTGCAATAATGACCAGGAAGAAAAAATGTTCCCCAATGTCTACTGGGCCTTCCTATGGGCACCCCTCCACCCGCCCCCGCCACCAACAGCCCCCTCGCTTTTAAGGGCAGTCTCCTTTTGAATACCGTAGGTCATAAAGATAACAAGTCCTGTGGTATTGGGTAATAATTGGGTCTTCACACCAGCTGGTGAAGTGTAGAAGATCTTCTGGAAGACCAGTTGTACCTCTACCTGCAATTCAGAGAGCTAAATCATTGCCTTACTGTCACTATGTGAGGGGGTCCCGTAAGACCCCACAGCTCACTTACATTCAGGGAATAACCTTCAACAGCAAATGATCAGAATGAAGGTGTGCCTGCCGGCTCTACTCCCCAGAGTGGGCCCCAATGGCTCGCTTTCATAATACTTGACATTCAAATTACACATCCCGAAGAACATAGGCCCGCCATGTCTATGGCCCGGTACACTAAGTTGCAGAGGTAGACTATACCACTCAGATCTTTTCCATCGAGTTGACGGAAGGCTGCCGGGCCCAACGGTGGATGTTCTTTGACTGAAAGAGAGGACAAAGCTAGTTGTCTTTTTTCCTGCCCTTTTTATGTGAGGGCAAATAAACCGTGGTTCAAACAATTCTCGGAGAATTGCTGTAAGATGTGTGCTCCTTTGATACAAAAATATTATGCACCCCATCCCCCCGCCCCCTTTTGACATATGGGGTGTACAAGTACCTATGGAATGGCCCTGGAAGTTGATGATAAAGGATTGTAATTTATATTGGTATTATTCTGCACAAATGGGCCCTGTCCTTGCTTTCACTGATAACTGTCTGCAGGTACAAGAATGATTTTGAATGCCAAAAGCTAATGAAACTGTATATTTTAACATATTTGGCATTTGTAATATTATGTGTCCGTCACTTTTGACTTACGTTACAATAGTGGAACAACATGAGCGGCTGTAGGTTAGGATTCAGGTGTATAAGCAGAGCGTCATATATGCCAGCACTGTAGCAGGAGGGGATGCAGCAGGTCAGGAATGAGGCATATTGGCAGTGCTGCATATATCTTAGTAATGGAACAGCAGAGGATGCAGCAGGTCAGGATTGAGGCATATTGGCAGTGCTGCTTATATTTTAGTACTGGAACAGAATGGGTGTAGCAGGTCAGGATTACGGCACATTAGCAGTTGTGCATGTATATCTTAGTACTGGAATAGCAGGGGTGCAGCATGTCAGGAATTAAGCTTATTGGCAGTAGGGGTGTACCGAACTCTGGCTTCGAGTACGTTTTCGGCCGAATTCTGGCTGAAAATAAGCTATTCGGCCCCGGCCGAATACTTTCTTGCTATTCGGGTTATGCCGAATACTTTGACATTCTCATTTGAATACAATGCAACAAGAACTCAGAAAGGCAAATATAGACTTCATTTTGCAAAACTGAATAGAATTAGACCAGACAAATAGCTATCACACAGCTGTAAAATATCTTATATTGTAATCTGCTCTTTAGGCATGTTTTGTTACAGATATTAGACATAAAAGGTGCTCATCTTTTATACTTAGCCTGCAACAATACAGGAACATCTTTTCTTTTGGTGAATGTTTATGTGCAATGTGCACTTTTTTCAGTTGGAAAAGGCAAACTGAGAGAAATGTGCATATTTCACTTTAGTATACTTTCAATGCCTGTCATGTCACTTCCCATTCCGTATGTCATAGTCCCGCCTTTTCTTTTTTTATGCACTTGGTCCTGAGTTTAACATTATCTGATATTTTATTAGAAATTATATGTTGCATATGTTTGTGTATTGGTGAGAATGAGGGGCGGGAATAAGTGAAAAGTGAGCAGCATTTGTTTGGACGAGGTGAATAGTTGTTAGATGGAGTTCATGCATTTCAGATTTCCTCTTGACTTGTGTCCTGCCTGAGCCGACATGAATCATTTTATACATTTCTATGTGAGCTGCAAAAAACTTTCGAAACTTGACTGCATCAACTTTGCAACTGGATAGAGAATGCAATGCATCTGATTCACAAAGGCAGTTGCAAATTGCAATATCCATTTTGTTAATTACAACCTAACCTTTTGCATTTGTGAAGCCTCCTACTTTAACTGGCACTGATTTTGACTATGCAACAACCTTCTAAACTGGATGGACCCCAGCCGGCTCATAAGACTGGGGGTCTCCAAACAGCCCTTTAAGGTGAGTAGCAGCACCCTTGAGATAGACGGGGGTGCAGATTTGTACTCTTGCACCAAATAATTATGACAACTCAATAGTTTGGCAAAGGTAGTCCGTTTAATGACAAGTACAAAAAACGGGGAGTTCAATGAACATCAGCAACCGCTCGATCTTCCGTCTTGCTTAAAACTCCACTTAATTTCATAAAAAACAGTGCATTTATATCAAAAACTCGTCATCACTGATGCGCAATCTTAAAACCCTAACATGCAACGTGATTGGTTATAGGAAGGTAACTGTAACATAGGTACTATAACTGTATGTGGTAACGGCAGAGGGGGGATTGGCTAATCAATGTTAGGTGGGGCAACTAAGCCCTTCCTTCAAAATGGCCACTATAAACGTCACTAAAAGTACGACGTCTCATTGGTTCTACTAACTATAGGACCCTAGATTACACGGTGCACTATGATTGGATTGGCATCAACCCCACTCATGCTTTTCCACTTGCCTAGTAGCATGCAGAATAACCAGCCAGGTGCAGGGAGTTAGTCTGCACCCCAGCTTCCCTCCAATTATGTTACAATCAGTCATCACCTCAGTGGCATGTGTCAATTATTTCTTTGTTGTTTGGCCTTGTTTTCTCTTTAATTGTATCCAATGTTGGCCTCTTTCAGCCCAATACGACCTTGGCTTCTTGGCATGGTTACCGTCAGCTGGGTTTCTCTCTGTCTTAATTTTCGATTTGTTTGCTGCAGCACTCTCCTCTTGAGACCTTTATTAACCATTGTTCAATTCTGCTCATGTGCGTAGTGGATTTACACTCTTCTATAAAGTGCTTTTGAGGTATATATCTGTATTGTTGGCGCTTTCCGCAATCTATTGTACTACTAAGCATCAGCAAGCTTCACAATTTCTTTACTTCTTGCGGTTTCTTGCGTCTGTACACATTTAAACTAACTTAATATCTTCATCGTGCATATGGCATCAGTTTCTGCATCTTGACATCAACTGCTTCACCTTAGTCTCAAGATGTCACTTATCCATGGTATTTTGTCTCTTTGTCAATATTCTCAGGTCATTGTATCATCTTTATGCGCGTCCGTCCGATTTACCATGACGTCACCATCCATCTTCCTTTAATATCTTTGTGGCTTCTTTGGGTAATCCATTCTGACAAATGTCATTTTGTCTTGCCTGTAGATATGGTTTTCTCAATGGGTACGTTGCTGTCCAGGTTTTCTTAGGTTCCAGTACTTCAATGGGTGTTGTTACTCTGATAGCACTGGGCAGAGTCCAGCTGCGGTTCTCTGCAGGTTTATCTGTTCATCATACATCACATATTTTGGCGTGAACATACCTGGCACTTCGAAGGGTGTGGCTGGAGTGCGGATGACACTAGGCACTTCCTCTTCACTCCCCCCTCTGGGCGATTCATCAACCACTCTCACTTCTTTTTTTGCACTCACCTTTATGTCATCCTCTGGATCTAGACATCTAGGACTGCAGAAAGGCTCCTTTGGAGTCCATATCTTTATGACTCCCTTCAAACATCCTGCTGTTCTTATGTGCTCATCTTTGTTCCATGTCATTAGTTGACATTCTGCACTTGGATTGCAATAGATCAATTTTCCCACATATTTTCTATGTTTCTTTGTATAACGAAACTTTGTTCCTTCTGGTGCATAAATGCTGGCCTTCACAAAGTCTCTTATTTCTTCAACAGTCAAGTCTTTGGGCTTTCATCCTGACTCGACATCAATCATGATTTTCATCCCTATGGCCTTTTTGCAGTTTTCTGGCACTGAGAGATTATTAGCTTGATTATACAGAATCCAAGCAATATCATCACCAACAGGGCTCCTAGGAACTTCAATGCGTCTCCCATCCATTGTCGAACCCATGAAAACAGCGATCCAAAACAACTGTCATCATCAACTTTGTCAACTTCATCTATCACCTAGTTCTGTCGTTTTTTCAGCATACCTATGGCTTCTGTTAAGGTTCCATTTTCGTCATCTTGTGACGGTATACATGTGCAACATGATTCTTCGATTTTTGCACAAACACCTCCATCCATAGCTGTGATCATGTCTAGGACATATCTGTTCTGGAGTGTCATTAGTCAAATTGCTCTTAACTCTTCTTTGATTGCATTAAATCCCTTTATGGTTGTGTTGATGGTCTGCAGTAACTCCCATCTGGTTATGTGCAACCATTTAGTATTTGCTCCAACATGAACTCTTGGCATCAGGATTGTGGTAAACAGTGATGAGGTCAATCTGAACAACCTATGTTCATATGGGATTGCGTCAAAGGCTTCTATCGATTTGGCAGAGAAGTAGTTTTCTCCCTTCATCCCGGTTATCAGTTCCACAGATCTCGTCTTCCTCAGGTGAGCATCTGCTTTCAGGAAACTGTCAATATTCAGATCACTACTTGGAATCACTAATGTTGGAACATGGACATTTACCAATGTACATATACCTCCCCAATTCTTCGGCAATCTGATGTATGCTTTGGATCCACCTGCCCAATAATGATCCATGATCACTTCTGTTCCATGCATCATTCCTGTGGCATCGAAGATGCATCTACAGTTCTGATTTTCTCCCATTTTTCTCGTACCATTGTTAATGAAGCACCGTTTGGAATTCTTCAATGGCACTATCTGTAGGGGTCCTCCTCTATCTTCGACCCATGTTAGCAGTCTTGCAAGTCTTGGCCATAATGGTTTGATTATCATCTGTGCATTTTCAATCGTTTCTTTATAGTATCCAATGATCATCCATGCTCTGCAGATCACTACTCCTTTCTCATCCTTCTGGAGAAAGCACTGTTACCCAAATTTGCATTTCATCTCTGTCTTTCCATCTTCAAGCTTATTCTGTAGATTTCCCTTTGACGTTCAGCTTTTTGTTTGTTTCTCTTCTGATCCCCGCTCCTTTAACTCCAGGTTTCTCATATCTGATCACAATGTTCTTTGTGTTGGCATTGTTTCTTGTCTTTATGTCTTGGACATAGTTATCTTCATCTGAGTCAGTTGCATCACTTCCCATGACCTGGCCTCTGGTCGTGCACATTGCTAAATGTGATATGCAATGCGCTGTCTTGACATCTATTTCAGCAGCTAAAAAGATTTTTGACTTCCCCATGCTGTTGGGTAGGAGCACACACACAAAGCATTCTTCCTCTGAAGTTCATCTTCTAACTTCCTTCATATGTTGGTACCATATGTTGTTTCCCAAGTGTGCTGTGCTGTCTAGGTAATCGTTCAATTCGTTATTGTCTTCTCGTGTGCTTCATCTAATTCTTAAGGTCTTCCTGTAGTTTGCTATAACCACATCCTTAAACACATCCATATAGCTTCTTCTTGCTGGAGTATTCTCAGGTATCTCCATCAATGACCCTGGCATTTTCATCTATACCATTTGAGTAGGAGGAAGTCCAGTAAGTCTTTCCTTGTCTTCCCGTCTCTTTTTGGCTCTGTTATTGACCGTCCATATTGGTTCTCCATTATCTCAGCACTTGATTGTATTGTAGGACTTAAGCTTGACCTTTTCATCAGTGGATCAGGCGTGATCGTCGGTGATGTCTCTGTTTGCTTATTCTCTAAGGCATTTTGTCTCTTTAAAAGTTCAGCTTTCTCCATTTGTCTCTCAACTTCTCTTGGTGTGGAACTTCTCATTGTTGTTTGTCCAAGCTTCCCCCATTCTCTGGAATGTGATTCTGAACTTATTGACACTAGACCAGGTGTGTATGTGCTCATTATCTGTATGCATGTACCCTTTATCAACCCTTTCTCAGGTTTGCTTTGCCAACCCTGTCTCTGGCGTTTCAATTCATTTGTTATCGCAAGTGTCACGTGTGTGTCATTGTTTATCACATCCATCTCAAGTTCAGTCACTCCATCATCCTTTCTAGGAACTGGAATGACTATGTAAGGTTGGGGTACCTTTGTATGTTTCATGCGTAGATCATTAGGTGGGTGCACAGGAACCTGAACGCCTTGTGCACCTATAAAAAATGCATTTCTAATTGTCAGTGACAGTAATATGATAATGAACACAATGCATGTGTAGATGATGCACCTATACGTTAATTTACAGCATTTGTACCTGGGCCAATATGAATGTCTTTCCTCATGAGGCAGGACAACGTTACTGCTCTGGTTTCCCATCTCCATCATCTAAGAAACAAAACAACTTCTTGAATACACGCTACATCTTGCCATTTTATCTGGATTCTGCTGCCTCTGCTTGCAGGTCACAAATGCTGGACTGATTACCCTTTTTGTCAGAAAAAAGACTGTCTCTTGTCTCTGGAAACAGTTCTTTTTCCATTAACGAAAGTTCCAAATGAGGCAATAAGTTCAGTAAGTTCCTAATTTGCATGTTCCATGTAAACCAATTCCCAATCTATGCCTCTAATATGTTTCACTCCAGACGACATGTTGGTTCTTTGTCAGCATAAACAAAAATCATTTGCAACACCTTTATGATCTGTCCCTCGAAGGATTGTTTATACTCTTCTCCTGTGATTCTGATGCTGACTAGAAAGTTTGACCTGCATGGCGATACCATGCAGGAGCATACTCAGATGTGTAGTGTTCACTTGGTCTCTGATGAAAGTGAGGACGTCGACATTGGCATGTCTCCCCACAAGTTCTGGAAAGTCTTCAATCAAGCGCAAAAAATACATTACTGACTAGTCTGCCATTCTCTGTTGACAGGAACATTTGGCTCGTCCTCGCTTTACTCCAGGAGCAAAAGAAACTGTTCTGCTCGTTTTCAGGATCTTGAAGAAACTCTGTTATGTTCATGAGCCCTCCTACCAATGACGGGTTTGACCTCAATACTAAATCAAAATAGATCAGAATGTCTTTGGTGAGGTCACTATTGCGTGACACCATAAGTAAGTCCAAAAAGGGATTCTGTGTCGAAAGAATCAGGATACTGTATTATGCTCCAATTGATTTATCCTCGATCAAAATTTGGCATCTCTTTTCTTATCAAGGCTTCAGTGTGCCTCAGTCCATAGTTCAAAGTCACCAAGCTATTCTGTGCTTATACATGCAATCCTTCTTCCTCACCCTGCAACTAGGTTGCGCAGACTGACTGTGTTTTTTTGTCCTTTTTTTCCCTTATTTTGCTCAAAGGAAGTGTCCAAAACTAAGCTATAAATTGCACAAAACGTTCTTTGTCTTTGCTTTGCTGGTCATGCGTCTGCACGTGCTGTGGTTCTTCCACATTGTCTGTAGTCTCTATGCATTGGGGTGCAGGCAGAGGGTCTTCTCCGATGTATGTCTTGATGTCACCCAGAAAGATCCAAGCTCTTCTTCCCTGTAGCTTCACTGCAGAGGGTGTGACATCCTCCACTCTAAAGGGGCCGTTAAACCTTGGCTCGTCCCACTTTTTTCTCGTGTGATTTCTCACCAAGGCCGTGTCCCGGGGGAATATCGGAGGAACACGTAATTCTGGAATTTGGTCTGTTGCAGCATCTCCTTCTGTGTTCTGTACTGCCCTACACCCTTCTTGCCGTCGCTGCAGCTGTCCTGAAATTACAGTAAGACAAGATGTCATGCAATTCAAGTAATTTTGCATTTCCAATCCTAACACTTCTTCTGTTGGCTGAGCATCAAATCTAGCTCTCTTTCGAGGTGTTAATGGCGTGTGCATCCTCCTGCCTGTCACAATTTCATGCGGTGTGAGATAATGGTCAGAACTAGGCTGGTTTCTGAGCGCATACAGTGCCAGTGGAAGACAGTGCAGCCATCCCTTCTTCAAAGTAAACTTCAACTTGGCTATCCTTTCCTTTAACAAGCTGTTGAGCTTCTCACATATGACATTCCCTTGAGGATGATACACCGCAGAAAACTTGTGCTTTATACCAAGAAACAAGCTAATCTGTTCAAATACTGCATTAACAAAATGAGGACCATTGTCTGACCTCATGACTTCACACATTCCCCATCTGGGAAACACCTCCCTCACCAGAAATTTGGCTGCACAGGTAGAGTCTGGGTGTGTTCATGGACCTGCTTCTATCCATCTAGAGAATGGACAAACCACAACAATAAGGACAAAGAGTGATTTATGGGGATATTTCTTCTCTGTGAAAGGAACAGTGAGCTAAGACTTGGTTGAGACTCTCCCAGGGGCCATCCACCCAATAACAAGTCAATGGGCTGTGTTCGTGCTGGTAAAGAGTTTCCCAGAACCCCCCAACCCCCCTCTTTTGCATACCAAGTAGATTTGGGTCTCACCCTAAGTTACCAGGGGACTCCAGGCGTGCTCTTAGAGAGACACAGCTTCACCTCACTGATGATGCTCAGCTAGGCTGAAACACGTGTTTGGGGTTGCTGTGGCACTCTTGTTCAGAGGAGAATTGCCTAGCATTTTGGTGCTGGACTGCCCCTGGGCAGGACAAAGACTGATATGTGGGGATATTTCTTCTCTGTGAAAATAACAGTGAGCTAAAGACTTGGTTGAGACTCTCCCAGGGGCCATCCACCCAAGAATAAGTCAATGGGCTGTGTTTGTGCTGGTAGAGAGTTTCCCAGACCCTCCCCTGTTTCACAACAATAAGATACCTGTACCCGTTACATACTTCAATGATATCGAAATAATCGATATGCAAGTGCTGAAAAGGCCCAGGGATAACTCCTCTAATCACACGTAGTGTATGCCCAGCCATGAACTGCTGACAGATTATACAGTTTACCATATAAATTGCAGCGTGTTCTGCCAAGTTCGGTATGAACCAGTCTTCGGCAATGGTTGCTGCTAGATTCTCCTTTGTCATGTGCGCTGGATAGTGTAACTGTTCCAGTGCTATTTTCAATAAGGCTATAGGCATCACTGGTTTACCAGTGCTGTCTTGTCGCCACAAGCTCTCGGAGGGGTTTAAAGAACACCCTTGTCACTTGCATAGGTTCTTCTCTTCCTGTGGTGCTTCTCCTTGGAGCTCCATTAACTGAGTTTTTGCCATATTGCTATAGCCTTCTGGCTCGCTTCGTGGAACAATCATTCTCTCATGCACATCAATTATTTCCTCATTCATTAATATTTCATCTTTGGTTGCCACACGCTTGGCTTCAGTGTCTGCTGCTTGATTTCCACGTGAGATAAAATCTGTCCCTTTCGTGTGGGTGGCGCATTTTATGACCGCTATGCCCACTGAGAGTTGTAGTGCCTTAATGAGCCGGTCCAATAAGCCTGCATGCTGCACTGGCATGTCATCCGCTCGGAGGTAGTCCCTCCTTTTCCAGCACGCTAGGCCTGCGTGTACTGTTGACATCACATAGGCGGAGTCACTGTACGCTGTTACTTCCTGGTCTGCATGATTCTCGAGTGCAAGTACCAACGCCAATAATTCTGCAGCTTATGCTGAATAATGTGAGGGTAATCCTGCACTAATAAGTACTCAAAGCTCCCCATTTGCCGTGTGATTTACCACAGCAGCACCTGTATATCTCTGTCCATCATTTTGATCGACCCTCGAAGAACCATCAACGAAGACGATTTCTCCTTCTGCCAATTCAGTTTCTTTTACTCTGGGAATCTCATCATAGAATTCTTCATAGTTCGCGCAATCATGTATCGGCTCTCCTTCAGTGACTGGCTCTGCTATAAACATATCTGGGTTCACTATTTTGCATCAAATTATTTTAATCGTTGAATTTGATGTGACCACTTCATAAGCAGAAGCTCTCTGAGATGTCAATGTGCCTTTTGGTTTCTCTAAAATGGCAAAAAACGCATGCTCGACGAATAACGTCATTGTGCATCCCATCACAATGGTTGCAGCCTTCCCTATGGCGAACGCTGTGGCAGCCAAACTTTGTTCGCATGGGAAGTGACCCCACATCACTGGGTCTAGATTCCCATTGTAGTATGCAAGGGGCTTGTACTCCAGCGTGGTTTTCTGTGTGAGTACTGCTGTCATAACACTGCCATTCGTGTGTGAAAACAGGTAAAATTCCTCTGCATAATTGGGGATTCCTAAGACTGGTGCCGTGAAAATGGCCTTTTTTAGTTCAACAAACCCTTCTTCCATGGTCTCGGTCCACATGATTTTTTCTTTCATTGCCTGTGCTTTCTTTAAAGGCTTGTAACAAGGGCCTGGTATAAGAGCTGTAGTCAAAGACCCATGCCCTGACATAATTACATAATCCTAGAAAACTCTGCATTTGTTTTATCATGTGTGGTTTGGCAGTTTTTGAAATGGCTTCAGCTCTTTCAGGGGTAACCTTTTTCCTCTAATGTGAGATCAGCTGGCCTATGTACAGCACTTCTTGTGGACAATACTGTAACTTCTCTTAGTCAAATTTATATCCTTTCTCAGCCAGTATAGTTAATAGCTGAATATAATTGTGACTGCAATTTTCTTTTGTTGTGTTGCAAATTAGAATGTCATCCACGTATTGCAAGACAACACTCTCTAATGCAATATTGCTTAAGACCATCTGCAGGGCTCTTTTCAAAATCGAAGGAGACTCACAATAACCTTGAGGCAGCCTTGTACTTTTCAGACAAGCTTGTCTGAACGTGAACAATGTCAAATCTTGTGAGTCTTTGTGTAATGGGATTGAGAAAAATGCATTTTTCAAGTCAATCACTGTGAAATACCTTGCCTCAACAGGTATATTACATAGGATCGTGGACCGGTTCGGGACTAGAGGGAACTCGGCCTTGACTATCTGGTTTATTGGTCGTAAACCTTGGATTAAATGCCAAGACCCTCCCTTTGATTTTTTAATCGGATAAACCAAAGTATTGCATGACGACTCTGATGTCACTAAGATGCCCTGCTCCATCATGGCAGAAATTGTCTTAAAAATCCCTTCATCTACTTCCCTAGACATAGGATACTGTCATGCTTTTGGTAAAATTGCTTCACTTCTCCGACTCGTTTCAATCATCCTACATCATAAGGGCCTGTAGTGCATACTGAGACAGGCACCTTTGCCATGTCGTCATCAAAATATTCAGGACTTTTTTTGTGCCATTATCATCTCTGAGGCTCCTCTCTTTTGATCATTTTCACCCAGTAAATGAGATTAACCACAACTGTCTTCTCATCTTCACCTATTTGCTCTTCAAACAGATCATCTTCAGTGACATCAGTCAATCTGTAACCTTCCCCAATGGTGATTACTGCGCACCCATTGTCTGCCTTCATCATCACAACCATCGAGCTAAGCCATCTCTCCGTGCACAATGGCTGTTGGTATTATCATGGAAAACACGAGTCCCTTTTCCTCATGCAGAGGTATTCTTGGCCTGAACAGAAACTCATCTGTGGTTCTCATTGTTTTGTCTGCAAGGCCTGGTAGCCATGCCATTAATATAGGTACTCTGTAAGTGAATATTTCTGGTTCCAACAGAGTAGCACTCCTGGCTATTTGTCCTGCAAATGCTCTAATAATTTCACACATGTTTAAATATATACATTCCTGGAGTTGAACATACTATGCCCTTTTCTGTGAACGAGATTGTCATGTTTAACTTTGCCATTCGGTCTCGTCCCAATATATTCACCGGTGTCTGCCTTGAATATAGCAGTGGCACGTTCATGTTACGTTCTCCTATGGAAACTGGAAGTTCTTTCATAAAAGTAACAGGACTTGTTGCTCCCGTGAAGCCCTGAGTATTCATGGCATCGCCGGACGAAGAAAACTTGCCTTCACGTATACACGAGCGTGTCGCACCCGTGTCAACTAAGAAAGAATTTTCTTTATCCGCTATACAGACATCTACCCTTGGTTCCTCGTAAGGGTTCGGTGTCACTGATAGGATAGAACACATCAGGTCTCCCAGTGAGCTGTCCTAGTCCATATATAATATTGTCCCATTCTGAGTGAATGGATTTCCCCTGTCACTTGTGACATCTCTTATTCCCAAATTCAGTACCTGACCTTTGCCTATTGTTTGTAACAAATGCATTGGCGACTGTTGAGACTGTCCCTGTGGAAAATGTGTCACCTTCTGCTGTGGTTGCAAGCTTTGCTGTACTCCTGGCACTTGCTGTTGCACCGTGTGATTCTGTGCACACCCATTTCCACCCTGCTGCAAGACTGCAGATGGATTCACCATCCCTCCTCTTGTGAACTGGTCATTTGGCACCATTCCTTGACTTCTGCACGTGCCTGGTAGATGCCCTGTCATCCCACACGTTCAACATGTTGGCGGTGGTCTGATTATTTGCCCATTTTGCATATCCTGGTGTCTGCTTTGCATATTTTGAAAACCTCCTTGATTGTTTTGAAAACCTCCTTGATTACTCTATCATCCTCTTCCTCGAAAGGCTCTTCCCCTTGTGTAAAGCCTGTTATGGTTTTGATCAAACTGCCTTTGATTATTGATCTACTTTTTTTTTTATTTTTTTTTTATTTTTATTGCATCAATTAGTTACCAAAGGAAACTTTAAATGCATCGTGAAGGTAAAAAAAAAAAGAATTACAAAATTAAAAAGAATTTTAAAATTATTGATCTACTGTGTATTTAATCCATCTGTGTTAGTTATCATTGCCCTTCAATGGCATACTTTGATCATTTTTTCTGCACTAATTTAACCTCTTCACCTTTTCTTGCAGCATCCTTTTTGCGATTCTTCTCTTGCAGCAATCCACAATAGTGCACGATGGTCAACTGTATTTCAGACCATGTGATTCTTCTCTTCCAGCAATCTGCAATAGTGCACGATGGTCAACTGTATTTCATACCATGGCTTAGCCTCAATCCCTACCAATTTCTTCAGCTGCTTCTGCACCTGTTCTGGCAGCCCTGGGCATAATATAGGATAAAACAGGGGTATAGATTTCCCCCAAGATTTATGAGTTTCCAATACCCAGGCGTCTTGGAAATTCTAAATGTAAAGCAAAGGATCATCTGACTCCTCATCTTACGTGTCATTATAGCTCCCTTATCAGAAGTGTCTGGATATAGCACTGGAAGAACTTTCCATACTGCGGTTCTGCAATTGTTAAATGGCAATCCGTCATGCGCAGTATTAACTGTGGTCACCCCAGGGTAACCTGCACTTGTCCACACATCGTCAGCTCTATCACCAAGTATGGCAATTAAAAGACCCTTAATATCTCCTATAGCTAACGTGTTCCTTCCCATCATTTTTTCTAACTCATGTATCTATTTTGCGGCTCCCGATGTCAATATTGGGAGCTTATTTTTCAGGTTTTCCCTATTCATGTGTGGCCAAGTTATATATTGTGGCCTCGTGCCTCCTTTTTCTAGTAAAGGGAACTGTGACACATGACACTCCTTTTCTTCTCTCATCATTTTTCTGTTTACCGCAGGGTTAATTTTCCTGCATCGCCGTCTACCTGGCAATGTCCTTAATCTGCTCACATAGGGTGGTGGAGACACCTCCCTCTGACCGTATGATACTCCTTCATGCCGATCTGATTGTATGGCTAACTCTGATGTCTTAGGTGACCCACTAGAATCCAACCATCTTATTCCCTTTCCCCTAGAGAAGCGTTTTTCACATCCTCTCTCGTCTTCTCTTTCTTCACATTCTTCTCTTTCTGCGTCCAAAATTGTCTGTGCACAACTCGTGCAACTTCTCTCATCCTCTTCATTTCTGTTTCGAGTCAGTCTATCTAATGACAGCTCTCTATTTCTGCTACTTCGGAAGGCGTCCTCAGTATCATACAGCTGAGTGCTCTCAAGACGCTCATCCTCTCCTCTCCCTTGGTGTACCTTTTCTAGCCCCATCTCATCATATATTCTATCGATCGTCTCTCCGATGCTTCTGGTGTCAAAGTCATCTTCGATATTTGCCCTAGATGTGCCTGGTACTGAATCGCACTCAGGAAAGAATTCTTCTATATCCTCCCAGTCTACTTACTGGATTGGGTTTTTTAACCTCTCTTTCCAGATATTCGAGATCCCGTGCTCTCTGTCTTCACCTACGTTCTATGTCATCATCAAACTCTCTACATTTCCTCGCTTCCTTTCTGACCTTGTCTTCTTCTTTCTTCCTTACATCTCTTCGTTCATTTGCCCTTCAAATTTCCTCATCTCTTTGTCTTTTTATTCTCTTCTCCCATATCTTTTGTTCTTCTTCTTCTATTCTCCTTTGTTCTATCCTATCCTGATCATCAGCTGTTCTCTGCTTATGATTGCGTTTTCTTTGTTCTTCTGCCTTTTCCTGTTTTCTGACCTGCTCATCACTATATAACTGCTCTCGTTTTCTTAGCTCCTCTGTCTCTTAATCGGTTTCCCTTTTCCTTCTCTTCCCTTTCTAATTCATCTTGTTCTCCCCTTTGTCTCATATCCTCAATGCCTTTACCATCGAGTTTCAATAAAATCTGACCTCCCATTCATTCGTTCTGTGCAAATGCCATCTCATCAGTCCTATCTTCATCTCCTTTCCATCTCTTTCCCTCTCTTCCCGTGTCTAGAGGTGTACTTGCTTGTGTTTGGTCTCCTTTTTCTTTTTCACGTCTCTCCTTGTCCTTGAGGACTTTGGAGGTGATATCTCTTTCTCTGTCTTTCTCTGGGCTTTTGTCACTACTTTGCATAGGCGACTCATATGCCGGATTGCTATATCCCATGGCTGCTTTAAGTTCCCTCAACGGGTGTAATCCACGTTACTAGCTTTGCTTTTCATTTCAGACGGGGCAGGTGGCGCAGAAGGCCCTTTACCCTTTACCCCCCTCTCTGCATATATTCAGTATTCAATCTAACGGTGGCTCCTCCTCCTTCTCCTCTTGGTACATTTTCCAAAGCTCTAAACTAGCTAGGCGTTTGTCTAATTGTTTTCCAATATATGTGGCATGCAAATATGTCGTCATGTGCTGCAGGACAGTTTTAGATAGCGATCTGCCTTGTGGCAATGGCATAAACATTTTGTTTGCGGTCCCTTTAACCCATTCTGCACTGTACTGTTTAAGCTTAGGTGCATGCTTTGGCAGCTGTTTGAATATGTGTATCAATGGGTTAATGCCTTCCATGCTTAACCTGTTTATCCTCTCCTCTATATAACACTTTGTTATGCTTTACGTTTCACAAACAAGATCAACAATATGAGCGAGCACCAATCATCGCAAGCTTCAATCCCGTTTTTTCAACAATAATTTCACTTTTACTTTTGTTAACTACAACCATCAATTCATGACATGCAACATTTTATCATCACAATCGTGCAAGTTTCATGCTATTTAAAAAAAAAATGTTTTACCTTATGACGTCATAGATCTACTAAAACACACAAAACAGACAGACAAACTCCGGCGGCTACACAAATGTCATGCCATCTGCTTCCTCAGATGCATCCTGCCCCTAATTTGTATTCCGACAGGGAATTTAAGCCCATTTCTTTCAGATCATCTTTAATCGATCTGGTCATCTACATCATTCTATCAGTTCAGGATTTTAAATTACGGCTCCTGCTAGCGCTCTTTAAAACATAGGAACTTGGGCACATACTCTTATCTCGGTCACTCCCGGTATCTCTCTATATTGCTCGGCCAACCTCGAGTCAATATCTTCCCTATATATATATATATATATATATATATATATATATACTTTGTTAACGGGACGTTATGGTTAAGTTGCACAACTAAAAACCTATGAAATTCAGTGAAAAAACTTTGTTAAAGGGATGTTATGGTTCCAAGTAAAACCGAAAAACCCCAGAAATTCGCCAGTTATGGTAAGCTAAGCTAAGCAACCATAACTCGCGCCACCACCGTGCACTGCTAAGCCTAACACCCAGGACATCAAAGATGACATCACAAATGTCATTGATGACATCACTGATGACATCACATGTCTGACGCCCCCTTTTTTCCTTTCCTGACATATCTAGGCCACATGATTTTCTTCAGTAACAGTCAGGAACTAAAAATTGTAAATGTACTATATTTGTAGACGTATCCTTCAAGTATGTTCTTACTATAATTCCCTTATGGTCCACTCATATCATATGAAACATATACATAGGGGAAGACACAACCTTGAAAGACAGCAATCCTTTTTGTGCATTAAAATTATCAGTAGAGTTATCAGCACTTTCTGATAGTTTTGATGTTTTTTTATTACTGTACTTTCCCTGTATATGCTCATATTTTTATACGTTGTACTCACACTATTTTCCTTAGGATCCAGACACATCATGTGATATATATAGATAGGGTAAGTAACAGAGCAATCATTTCTCTGCATAAAGGTAATCAGTTAGGTTATGAACACTTTCTGCTACTATTGCTGTTTCTTTTTCTTACTTCAATTCCCTTGTATATATTCATATTTATATCTGGTATTGGGCCTCATTTCGACTCAGGCGGTAAGGGGTTTACGGCGGCGTAAACAGCGCCGACCCTTACCGCCTGAGTACGAGGTCCCTTAGCGCCATGGAGGTTTTAACACCTGCTTTTAGCAGGTGTTAAAATCCATGGCGCTAAGGGACCATGGAGTTAATTACGCCACCGTAATTTACGGTGGCGTAATTAACGCCTTCCCCACTCCCATTATGCCCTATGGGGCAAAAATGGGAATGGGGAAGGGTAAATGGGGATTGGGGACTTACCGCCCCGCCGACCTCGGAATGGGGCGGTAAGTCCGCCTACCACCATGGCGTAAACGTAGTTTACGCCATGGTGTTAAAGTCACGGCCCAGGCGGTAACTTACCGCCTGGGTCGTAATGAGGCCCATTGTCTCTTTGTGATTTGTCTATAATAATGCAATTATGTAGTATGTGGGTTTTATTACCTACTTATCACAAGTTTCACTGTACGCAAAACTCTAATATGAAAACAGTTATCATTTCACTATTCAACATGGCAAGATTATGAATATTGCACCTCCATCATGTATGCTGCACACAATGCCTATGTTTCTACATGAGTACCTTAGTATACTGGATTGAAGTTAATAATAAAATGCTATTTATATCAATGCATAGCTTAATGCACTGATTAGCACTTGATATTTATTCCAATAATCTTTGACACTTTTTTTATTAACATTACACTAAGAATCCCTTGTACAGACTTTTCATGAAAGGTAAATCCACATGTGATGTCATCAGTGATCTTTGATGTCCTTGATTTAGGCTTCGCAGTTCACGGTGGTGGTGCATAATGTCCCGTTAACAAAGTTTTTTATTGAATTTCATAGGTTTTTACTAGCGCAAGTTAACCATAAACTCCCTTTAACAAACTTTTTTCATTAGCACACAGACAATATACAAAGATGGAGTGTAAAAAGCAATTTCTCAGGGATGGCTTTACACAGAATGTTTCAAAGTAAGAATTTATGCTCATTCACAGTGAAGGTCAGCTGCTTCCATTTTTTGCTGGCGGGCCGGAGTGGCCCACGACTCGCACTATAAGGTTCTATTGTTTTTTGACCTTGACAGACAGGGATCGTGCCAAAAGACTTCTTTTGAAGGAGGGGTGCAAAAACGTAAGGGACGATAAGGATGAAATTTCTGAAACTAAACCGCTTTTATATATTATATCACTATGAGAAAGATCGTTGGCACAGACAGAGTCGTATTTAGGGACTGCATTACGCGTAGACAATGGAAAATGCCAATATAATGTAAGTAACCCTTTAGATTATTTTATACCGGAATATAATAACAATAGCGTGGCATTAAAGCCCAGTTAAGTTGTACTTATTCATTCAATGTGGCATATTGTTTTGTACCGCGCACTATCACTGCCGAAGTGGTCCCCTGGCGCTCAGACGGCTCTGAAAAAGTCAGAGGAGAGAGGGTGGGTTAGTGGGAATAAGTTAACATACTCTGTTGCACTATCCTCGCTAGCAAATAGTTTCACGCCCTTATAAATAAAATGAATATTTTTAATGAAGATCGGCTCGTGAGACTAATTTATGTTTTTAAAACAGGTACATCCTTCCCTACTGTCAATGCCACGATTTTCAGACCCCGGCCGACGGATTCTTCAACTGCCAGGTGCAGCTACTTCTAAACAACTTCATGACCCTCACCATCTTATGGGACAATCGCCAAGTACCAATATGCCCTTGCGCGGTACTAGCGGCTAGAAGCAACATACCAACCATTATGGTTCTCTAATGCCTCGTTGTTTGAACAGCCTTCCGATTATCAGTGCGACCATAGTGCTTCTTTTATCATAAACCAACACCCTGTGTACCGCAAAGGAACAGCGCGTGACTCAAGATGAACTTTTGTGGATCGACAGCAAAGACAAATGCAAATCGCTGAATATTCTCTAAACATTTGATGTCAAATAAAACTACTTTACGAAATGTACAATCTTGCTGTTTGCTTTTAAATCACAGTTTCATATTCTGAATTGTGGCGTGCTGTGTTGTGAGATGATCTGTGTTGTTTTCCGGGTTCTGTATAAAGTCGCGTAGGACTGGAGAGGACTGGTCCTTACGCGGTACTAGCGGTTAGAAGCAACATACCAACCATTATGGTGGTCTAATGCCTAGTTGTTGGAACAGCCTTCCGATTATCAGTGCGACCATAGTGCTTCTTTTATCATAAACCAGCACCCTGTGTACCGCAAAGGAACAGCGCGTGACTCAAGATGAACTTTTGCGGATCGACAGCAAAGACAAATGCAAATCGCTGAATATTCTCTAAACATTTGATGTCAAATAAAAGTACTTTGCGAAATGTACAATCTTGCTGTTTGCTTTTAAATCACAGTTTCATATTCCGAATTGTGGCGCGCTGTGTTGTGAGATGATCTGTGTTGTTTTCCGGATTCTGTGTAAAGTCGCGTAGGACTGGAGACGACTGGGCGCGTTTGGCTACGCACCTTGTAACGTCACGGAGAGAGACAGGGAATATGAATGCTTTGGTAATGTCAGGCTTAGGGGCAGGAGATATGATTTAGTGTCGCAAAAGCAGGTCAGCCAGGTCGATGGTGCAAGTGATAGGATTATCACATAATGTCGGCGCACAGCAGCCTGATTCATCGTTTGTTTAGTGGACAGAAAGTTGGGTAAGGGCCATAGGAAATTGTAATGTCAACGGACATAAGGAGGGTTCTTATAACACTTTCAACCTGACAACGAACAATACGAACAGCGTTCTCAGACCACCCCCATTTTGTTTCATTGCAAACATTACCTCCACATCCACTCTTCCTCTTCCCAGTACATACGTCATGAGGCCCCTGCCTCCGACACAGGACCTTCTTCTATTTCTTTAAATTCCTATAACTCCTCCCCCACATCCACATCACTCAGTTTCATATTACCAAGCTGGAGCATGGGACCTTCCCCGCAGGGAGGGTCGGAGGATCGTCAGTACTGTGACAAGGAAGAGTAGGACTAGGAGTAATGAAGATTACCAGTAATTAATCAGAGCATTTCAGGACACCGCGAGTGTTCTTAGAACACATTCAACTTGCCAGAGTACAATACGGACAGCATCCTCAGGACACCCCCATTTTGTTTATGTACGAACATTTAAGGACACTGCGAGTGTTCTTAGCTCAATTTTAGCTTGCTTGCGAACAAAACGGACACATACTCCGTCCTCAGAACACCCCATTTAGTTTATATAGAACATTTCAGAACAGCCGTGTAGTCCGCAGACAAATCGAACACAACCAAAGTGTCTAGCACATAAAAAAAAACAGAACATTGAACCTATCTCAGACTCCCCCACCCTCCCCAAACACTCTTACACACCAACACACTCCACTAAATACAATTTTTAATCCTAGTTTTACCGCGCTGTCCGCGGTCGTCCGCGAATGCAAGATGGCGGGTCCCACAGAAAATCTGACGCGCTTCACGCACCACGCCGTCCAATCAGCGAACACGTTGCATGTCCGCGGACATCACGCAAGCCGCTCGGCCATTCAGGGCACTGTCCGCAGAGCGAACCGGGAAGTCCGTCCGCAGAGAGAACGGAGATATCACACATTTTTTTGCCTTACATTTTGGTCATTTTAAAAAAAAACTATTGGACGGATTTACACCAAATTTGCAAAAGCACGCTTTCGGGACCAAGCCCCTGCTCCTGCCGCAAATTTGGTGTAAATCTGTCCAGCAGTTTGGGCTGTAGGCGTGCGCAAAGTTTTTTCCCATTATGTCTATGGGAAAAAACAAAAGTTTTGGGACCCCCTCTATAACTTTGCCCCCCCTGGACCAAACCTCTCCAGTCTTTGCAAAAAAATCAGAGTTGGCCATATACTTTTTTTGCAAAGTTTGGTGAGGATTCGTCCAGAGGGAGCGAAGTTATAAGCCACCCAAAAAATGCTCTTCCTATGGAAACACCAATTTAACCATGCCTACATGGATGCTACCGCGTCCATGTAATATATATATTACATGGACGCGGTAGCATCCATGTAGTTATGGTTACATATATATGTAGTTAAGTTATATATATAATACTCTTACTCTGACGTTATTTTTGTCCCACCTCCCTCCATTACCTTCCCTTTACTTGTTTAAGGCATGCAACTTTGTTGCCAAAGCATTCAGTCTTTTTCACTCAGCGTTTGCATATTTTTCCTCTCCGGATGCTCAGGATCACCGCCTTCGTTACTGCCTTTCCGTGCCGCTAGTTCGATCAGCTGCTCGTAGACGTGGAAGGGGTTTCTTGGGGGAAAGCAAAGGTCCTTTCACACCTAACCTGCAGGGCTTTCAATTGAACTAACCACTATCTACGGGGAGCTTCTCGTTCTTTCAGCCGGATGGCAAAGGACATGTGATATTGCAGAGGACACGAAGTTACTTGTGTCGACGGTCAATGGGTGTCTTATCTAATCTTAACCATCTAATCTCTGCTACCAAGTGAACTGGATGGACCCCATCCGGCCCATAAAACGGGGGGGGTCTCCAAACAGCCCTTTAAGATGAGTTGCAGCACACTCGAGATAGATGGGGATGCAGATTCGTACTCCTGCACCAAATAATTATGACAACTCAATAGTTTGGCAAAGGGAGTCCATTTAATGACAAGTCCAAAAAAACAGGAGTTCAATGAACATCAGCAACCGCTCGATCTTCCTTCTAGTTTAAAATTCCAATTCATTTCATAAAAAATACAGCATTTATATTAAAAACTCATCATCAATGACACGCAATCTTAAAAACCTAACATGCAAGGTGATTGTTTATAGGAAGGTAACTTTAACATAGGTACTATAACTGTATGTGGTAACGGGGAGAGGGTATTGGATAATCAATGTCAGGTGGGGCAACTAAGCCCTTCCTTCAAAATGGCCACCATAAACCTCACTAAAAGTACAACGTCTCATTGGTTCTACTAACTATAGGACACTAGATTACAAGATCCACTATGACAGGGTTGGCATCAACCCCACTCATACTTTTCCACTTGCATAGCAGCATGCAGAATAACCACACAGGTGCAGGGAGTTAGTCTGTACCCCACCTTCCCTCCAATTATGTTACAATCATTCCTCACCTCAGTGGTCATGTGTCAATTATTTCTTTGTAGTTTTGCCTCGAGTCTGCTCTTTGTCTGAGAAAATTAAGGAGTAAGGGTATGGCAAGGGTCCATGCGTAGTTGTGAAAGTTTCATCCCTTCCTGCCTGCCTTGTCGTGTGATTCAGACACAGTGAAATCGGCCTCTTCTTCATGCATTTTCGTGTATTTGATTTAATTCTGCCAGTCTTCTACCATCTGTGGCTTATCTTGACCTTTCTGAACAGGTTACTCTGTTCCTTTTCTCTTTAATTGTATCCACTGTTGGCCTCTTCCAGCCCGATACAACCTTGGCTTCTTGGCATAGTTACCTTCAGCTGGGTTTCTCTCTGTCTTAATTCTCGATTTGTTTGCTGCAGCACTCTCCTCTTGAGACCTTTAGTAACCTTTGTTCAATTCTGCTCATGTGCATAGTGGATTTACACTCATCTATAAAGTGCTTTTGAGGTATATATCTGTATAGTTGGCGCTTGCCGCAATCTATTGTACTACTAAGCATAAGCAAGCTTCACGATTTCTTTGCTTCTTGCGGTTCCTTGCGTCTGTACATGTTTAAACTAACTTAATATCTTCATCATGCATATGGAATAGGTTTCTGCATCTTGACATTAACTGCTTCACCTTAGGCTCAAGATGTCCCTTATCCATGCTATTTCATCTCTTTGTCAGTATTCTCAGGTCATTGTATCTTCTATTTGTGTGTCTGTCCGATTTCTCATGACGTCACCATTCGTCTTCCTTTAATATCTTCTTGGCTTCTTCGGGTATTCCATTCTGACAAATGTCATTTTGTCTTGCCTGTAGATATGGTTTTCTCAATGGGTACCTTACTGTCCAGGTTTTCTTAGGTGCAGGTACTTCAATGGCTACTGTTACTCTGATAGGCACCGGCCAGAGCCCAGCTTTGGCTCTCTGCTGGTTTATCTGTTCATCATACGTCACATATTTTGGCATGAACGTATCTGGCACTTCATAAGGGTGGCTGGAGTGTGGATGACACTTTGCACTTCCTCTTCAATTCTGTACATTTGGTCCCTTCATTTTGATTAAATCTGCTTTTGTCATGGCTTTTATACTTGAAATAAAGATGCTACATTAATTACAATGAAGAGAAATAAAAGTATAGCATACATTTAAAATGGTGCTTCATTTGTTTTTTTAATTGTCTTTTGTCAAGTTTGGAACATGATTTATTAAATAAAGCAACTATTCGGCTTCATATTCGGCTTTGGCTGAATAGTTGACAAACTATTTGGTATTCGGACGAATACTAAATATGCTATTCAGCACAGCCCTAATTGGCAGTGCTGCATATATTCTAGCACTAGAACAGGAGGGGATGCAGCAGGTCAGGATTGGGACATATTAGCAGTAGTGCATATATAGCTTAGTACTGGAACAAAAGGGGATGCAGCAGTTCAAGATTGGGGAATATTGGCAGTACAGCATATATTTTAGTACTGGAACAGCAGGGGATGCAGCATGTCATAATTGGGGCATATTGGCAGTGCTGCACATATTTTAGTGCTGGGACAACAGGGGATCTTAGTGAGGGACATTGACCGTGCTGCGTATACTTTTGTACTGGAACAGCAGGGGATGCAGCAGAACAGGATTGAGGCATATTAGCAATAGTGAATATGGATTGCAGTATTGCAACATCAGGGTTGCACAAGGTCAGGATTGAAGCATATTGACAGTGTTGCATATATCTTAGTACTGCAAAAGCAGGGGGTGTAGCAGGTCAGGATTAAGGTATATTAGCAGTAGTGCATTTATATCTTAGTACTGGAACAGCAGGGGTGCAGCATGTGGAAAATGAGGCATATTGGCAGTTCTGCATATATCTTAATACTGGGACAGTGAAGCAGCAGGCCAGGATTGAGGCATATTGGCAGTCCTGCATTTATCGGAGTGCTGAAACATCAGGAGATGCAGAAGATCAGAATTGGGGCAAATTGTCAGTGCTGTATATATCTTGCTTAGTACTGGTACAGCAGGGGATGCAGCAGGTCAGAATTGGGGAATATTGGCAATGCTAAACATATATATATTAGTACTGGAACAGTAGGGGATGCAGCAGGTCAGGATTGAGGCATATTAGCAGTATTGCATACACAGCGTAGTACTGGAACAGCAGGGGATGCAGCAGGTCAGGATTGAGGCACATTGGCAGTGCTGCATATATCTTAGTACTGGTACAGCAGATTGTTGGAAATTGGTCACTTTTGGGAGGGAATCAGGAAGCACAGGAACAAGCGTTTGCACTCTCGCAACCCTAGTAAACTATGGTTGTTTGTACTAGGGGATGAGCAAGGTCTAGAGGACCTCCTCTTTTACCGCAAATTATGGTTTAGAAGAGTTCCCCTGTTGCGCCCAAGAAAATAAACCTAAAGCCAAAGGCGTTGCAAGGGAGGGGGCTGAGGGGGCTACAGCCCCGGATAAAAGCTATGGGGCTACAACCAAAAGGCTAGCTAGCCCTGAGTTCCGACAGTCCCGACATTAGCACAGCCGCACATATTTTCCAAACCTAGCAACACCCCTGCCTAAAGCTATGGAAATCCCATCTGTCTCCCAACAGGGGAGTTGAGAAATGCAATTAGAAACACCCACATTTTTGCCAAAGCAATTCCCACGCATACAGGTGAGAAGTAGAGCTTTCAGGGCATATGGACCACCTATGCAGGTCACCTTGGTTAGTGGACCCTCAAAGCTAATAATTCAGGGTCCACGTTGAACACTTTTTCTTGTTAATTAATGAATAGTGTAGCTCTTTGTCCATGTGAATGTTAAAATACCCATGATCTTAATTTGATTTCTGATGCTATTCTTTAATTTAAAAAATCTGTCAAATGCAAAAAAAAGGATATGACGCCAGGTTCACGTACTTGTCAGGCGCACCAATGGCATGTCCCTAATTACCATGCATTCGCTAGTATGGCATTTAAGGACGCCCCTTTTCAGAGCAGTGTGTTGGATTTAAAAATAACCTCGTGCCATGTGTCTCTCAGCCTTTATGGCTCATTGATGTGGCGCAAAAGCTGGGTATATAAAACAAGATTGCCTTCAAAATGTTAAACAAAAAAAAACACTTTTAGCCACCGAAAAATGAAAGAAATCATATATGGTCATGATTGTTTGCTGATAAAAAACAGAGAATGTTGCCGACTTTTTTCAATCAACTACGTTTCCATTTCTGGAACATGTGTGCTGTACCTTTCCAGTTGTGAAGAGGGCACTTTCTGAAGGATCGATGCAGGAAACCAACGTTTTTTTCGTAATCATATACAGCGCCAATAGCGGTTTCCTCACAGTCGCTGATCCTGTCCGTCATCCTACCCCACGGCCAATCCCTGTATGCCTACCTGCCTCTTCGTACCCTTAATTGATATGCAAATTCATTGACGAACAAACACCTGCGCTGCGCCCTGCATCTTTTCTTGTCTTTATTAAGTAGAAGGCAGACAAAGGCCTCCTTGCAGGGGCAGCACAGAGTGTCAGTGCGCCAAACAGTGCTTACGTTTATTAAATCTGGTTCCTGGAATCGCAGTTTAGAAATGACCTGTAATTATCATAAGGTCTCCATATGAAAATCACAGGGACTTGTGGATAGTTGGAGGTACACTGACGTCCCAGATTTCCACCACAGAGAACTTGGGGAGTAATACAGCATCCTAGCACATCATTTCCATTTCATATCTTCTTGTTGGGGAGGGAAAACCCCTGCAGGGGAGGTGTGACGAATCAACTTCCGGAGCACCAGTGGTCCAGTGGTGAATATCGGATTTCAAACCATCAATCAACCCCACACCTCTAATACACCAGAAGGTATCCGAACAGATTGGAATAACAAGCATATGATAAACCTTTGTGTCCAATTTTGGTAAAGTGGACGGAACAGCTGGCTTATCTCAGAAAAGTTGTGGATGGTTGGGTAGTTGCAATAAATCGAAAATACAATTATTATCTGATGATAAAAGGTACTGGCCCTCATTACGACCCTGGCGGAGAGGGGTTTACGCCAGCGTAATGCATGGCGTACCTCTCCGCCAGATTACGACTTTCCGTAGCGCCATGGTGATTTTTACGCCCGGATTTTCCGGGCGGAAAAATCCATGGCGCTACGGGACCTCTTGTTAATTACGCCACCGTAATCTACGGTGGCGTAATTAACGCCTTCCCCACTCCCATTATACCCTATGGGGCAAAAATGGGAATGGGGAAGGGTAAATGGGGATTGGGGACTAACCGCCCCGCCAAGGTCGGAATGGGGCGGTGAGTCCGCCAACCCCCATGGCGGAGTTGGCAGCTCTGCGCCATGGACCATGGTGCAAATTGCACCATGGTCCTCCGCCAGGGTCGTAATGAGGCCCACTGTCCAGTGAAGGTTGTATCAAAAATATCAACTTTATTTATATCACAACAGACAGTTCTAGTAACACTATAAAATACAACCCACCCTATACAGGAATGAAGAGGACAGACAGTTTCAAAGAAGGAAAGGGGATGCACTCTGGATACTGACAGCAGGGTAGTCGGTATGTTTAATAACCACAACAATGTAAGGTTACTTGGCTTCCAGACAAAGGGACCAATGGGTCATCATATGTCTCTAGGGGCCTTCTGGGAAGGTCCAGGGGGACAGAACCACAATGTACCTTGTGCTGTTGTTGTTCTTGTTGCTCAACAAAATCGGCTTCATTGGGTTGAGTGCTCGCTGCTGCAATCTGAGCTTGATCTGCAGGTCGCAGGTTCGAATCCCGGCAAGGCCAACTCAGCCTTTCATCCTTCCGAGGTCGGGAAATGAGTACCAATTTCGGTTGGGTGATATTGTATGTAAATATGCTCTGTAAGCGCTTTGGATAAAGGCGCTATATAAATAACACATCATTATCATTCTGTGACAGAGTTCAAGACAGGAGTCAGCTGCGGGTCTCAGGTGGCAAGACGGCTCGGAGAGCGAAGCTAGATGAACGGCTGCAGGCTGGCCTACATAGTGGGTCAGGGTCAAGAATCGTTGTCTCAGTGCTGATCAGTGTTTCTAAAGCTCTGATCAAGACGTCTCGGATGACTTTAAGTGGCTGTGGCTTGACAACGATCAGCGTAGCAGTCGGTTTCAGCTTGAGGAACTGGACTGGCTAGTTAATGTCC
Source organism: Ambystoma mexicanum (assembly GCF_040938575.1). Classification (NCBI taxonomy): domain Eukaryota; kingdom Metazoa; phylum Chordata; class Amphibia; order Caudata; family Ambystomatidae; genus Ambystoma; species Ambystoma mexicanum. The sequence continues at coordinate 153,066,238 of NC_090933.1, forward strand.
TTTAAGGCGGACAGTGGTTGATGCTTGTCAAGGCACTTCTTCCAGCATCTTCAATCGGCTCATGTCATCCTTTAAGGCATACAGCCCAAAGCTGAGGAGTGTGTTGCAGGCAGCTGCCTTGTCCTTGGTTGTAGATTCAGATACCTTCTGGCACTTCCTATCCAGGAAGCTTGCTAAAGAGACCATCAGGCCATATTGTGTGCAAGCTGGGTACAAGTTCTGGAGCAGCTGGCAGGTCCTCTGAGTTCTTAATATCCCTCTGTTCCCTGCAAGATGTTTAGGCAAGGGGTTTGCTTCCCTCTTTGTAAATCCCAGCCTTCCTTCACTGGCCAGAAAATGTAAGGCAAGACTGTACCTTTAGCCAAGATCCAAGATTGAGTTCTTCTTGGTTACTTCAAGTGAAGTCTTCAGATGATTTGCCAAAAGAGGGGCTGCGCCCTCTTTTAAAGCCAAGTGGGTCAAACTGGTTGGTGTAGGCAAAACCTTAATGAACCAATGAACCAATGGTGGGCTCCCTACCAACAATCATCTGTATGCATGAGGTCAAACCCAGAGTGCTTTGTAACAGGAAAGGTAAAGGGGTGAAAACTTGTGATACTAAGCCCCACCCATCTTCCTGTCTGTTGTTGATCAAAGAGTCTTTCTCGTTAATGGATCTCTCTTTGGTTCCTGATTAAAACGGCAGGTCTCAATTGAAACTGCGGCAAGACTAGATTCTCTGGCTCCTGCAAACCACATTCTTATGAAAGGGGTCCTCCTACCGGAGTGGCCTACTGTAAACAACCCTTCCCAGACATGGCAGCTCACTGTCATTGATACTGAGGGTGGGAGCTGGCTTCAGGCTGACACAGTTACATATGAAAGGTTGTTGGGTTTCCTTTGTCCTTTGTTAACCCCTGCAGCTAGGCTCCATGTGTGCCTGTTTGAAGTACCGTCAAATTGGTATTTTAATTGCTGCGACCAGCTGCAGGGCCTAACAAAAGAGCAGGGCGGATCCATGAAGCCTTTGTTAGTTAATCAGGCTGGCCATGTTAGGGGAAAGCTTGGTCCTCCCCCTTCCTGGAGATGACATAGTGTACTCCTGGCTGTCACATTCCAACTAAATATGACAGGGCGGATTGTGCCTGTAGGCTGTGTCCACCCAGAGTACACATGTCTATGCATTTGTTGTGATGTGAGCAGAGGAAAATGTGTTTGGATTAGCACCACACATTTTCCTAAGGTTGGTCTACCAGCATTCCATTTAATTACAAATTTTAAAACCCCAGGTGATTGCATGCCCAACCTGCGGATGGTCCAATTCCTAACAGGAGGAGAGACCCCTGCAGAGGAATAGTCTGTCATGCGCCGCCCATGGAAGTGTTGGCAACAGTGGAAATTCCAGTGACCCTACTCTCTTTTGTGCATCCATGCACGGTCTAGCATTCCCCCAAGATCGATATGGAGGGGCAGAGACAGTAGCTCTTTGCATTGTATCCATCTTTGGTGATCACCTGCTCGACCTCTACTTTGGATTACCAGCATTTTTTGCCAGCCTTGTTCCCCATTTTCACCGGTCCCCAGCTAGTTTCCTGTTTCGGCTTGCCTTCTCTTTTTCCTTCTTGCTAGTCCTAGCGTTCCGGGTTCTCTGGTTCCGTTATCCGCATCTCTGCGTTACTTTCGGTTTCGTCTTTAACCTTGCCGGCTCTCCAACTCGTTCCTAGCTGTTTCTCATCTGCCCGTTTGGCGGGACTTCTTACTATCCTACCTTACTTACCCAAACCCTTCTGGGTCATCTATCTCTCCTACCTCCAGCTGCGTTCTGTACAGTGCCTCACCCTACCTTCTTTTCTATCGGCGTTCTGTGCCTACCTTCATCACTGCACCTTTTCTTGCTCATGTCCGTGAGGTACTTCTGTTCTGTATCTTCTGCCCATTGTCTCATCACAAGGATAGCCCTCTTCACAATTTTGGTCCTGCATTCCCACGGACTTCCTGCCTGTTTTTTCAGCAAGCAGACCTTCCATCGAACCCCTTCACTTGCTTGTGGGAGTTGTATTGGAGGGTACAGCCATCTCTGCTTCAGTTCTTAGTATACCAAGGAATACAGACTTTGGTAGCCTCAGCGATCTGCCAATCAACTGATCTTTGGATATACAGAGACTAATCAGTTGGACTCTATCCTTCAGACTCTTATTCTACAAATACTGCAGAGCTCCGATAAATCCAGGGTTTTTTGTGCCACTGCAGCACTGGGGGCTTGCTCCTCGGGGGTCCCCTCGGCTTGGGTTACCCTTCGGCCAACGTGGCCTCCGAGGGAGTTCAACCCTACCTTCACGAAAAAAAGGAGAAGACTAAGGAACCAAAAAATCCTCGCCACAAGAAGAAGTCAGAAGCCCAAGACAGCTCCATAGAAGATACAGGCTAGGAGGAACCTCAGGAGGGATCCTCAGGGCCTGACAGTATACAACATCAGACAGAAACCATGGCCTCTTTGGAACAATATCAAGAACTGGTCAATGCCATCCAGGGACTGACGGTTGAGGTCCAGTCACTCCGCTCTGAAAACAAAGCTCTCCATCATCAGGTGGCAGCTCGAGATGACAGTAGAGGAGAACTCCCTCCTCTACCTTTTCCATTTGGAAAATATGACAGCAACCCTAAGCAGTTGAAGGAGTTTTTAGATGCCTGCTTGCTGTACTACACATTCAGACCTCGTACCTATGATACCAATCGGGCCAGGGTGAGGTGCCTCCTAAATTCCAGGGAAATGAGTCACCCCGTTCCTATGCAGGAGAGGTAACGGGGAATGCTGCTCCAGTCCCCGCAACAACACCCAACCAATAGAGGAGACTGAAGACAATCGCCTTATGGTCTTCCGAATAAACTTCTTGATCCCTCTTGAGCCTCCTTTGGAGGTTTTAGCCATGCTGGACTGCGGCGAAGCAGGGAACTTTGTGGATGTTACTTAGGCAAAGGAAAATAATATCCTAGTACAGGAAAAGAAGAGACCCATACCCGTAGAAGGAGTAGACGGTACACCGCTTTCTTCTGGACCCATTGTGATGGAGATCTGACTAGTACAGGTGTTAATGGGAGGGCATAAGGAAACTCTAGTCGTCGAAGTTATCCGAGCAGCACACTTACCGGTAATCCTGGGAATCCCGTGGCTGTGCCGCAGCAACCTTCAGATAGATTGGAGGACTAACATTCTGAGGCTTGACTCCACATACTGCTCTCAAAGATGCCTGGGAGTCCAGGAGATCTATTCCCAAGTTGGGAAGCCAGTGTTGTTGTCCCAGTCGACTGTATCTTCGGTTCCACTGGATCACCATGCTTTCTCTGAGGTCTTCGAGGATAGACTACCCCGGCTCCTTCCTCTGCATAGACCAGAGGATTGTGGTATAGATTTGCAGCCCGATGTTCTGGTACCATTTGGTAGGATGTACCCTCTTCCCCTTCCTGCAAGAAGAGCACTCAAGGAATACCTCGAGGCCAACCTACAAAACGGCCGCATCGGGGAGTCCAAGTCATCAGGGGGTGCATTGCTTTTTTTTATCCCCAAGAAGGGCTTGCATGAGCTTTACCAGTGCATTGACTATCAAGGTCTCAACCAAATAACCATTCGTGACCGATACCCAATGCCCTTTATAAGAGAGGTTTCGGAAGCAGTCCGAGGTTCCAAGGTTTTCACCAAGATAGTCCTCAGAGGAGCATACCACCTGTTAAGGATCAGACGGTGTGACGAGTGGAAGACCGCCTCTGGACTCTGCTGGAATTATACGAATATCGAGTCATGCCATTCAGACTCGTAAATGCCCCAGCGGTGTTGCAATGGTTTATAGAGAAGATATTTTTAGATCTCTTGTTCATCTCAGTGGTCATTTATCTGGACGACATACTTGTGTTTTCTACCTTGGTACCAGAACATAGTAAACATGGCAGGGAAGACCTTAGTCGTCTCCAGAGCAATCAGTTCTACGGCAAGCCAGAGAAGTGTCAGTTTGAAGCCTCATCCATCTCCTATTTGGGTTTCATTCTTTCAGAGGATGGGATAATGATGGATCCCGAAAAGGTGAATGTGACCCTGCAATGGGCAGAACCCAAGACCATCAAGGAAGTACAGAGGTTCTTGGGCTTGGCAAACTTTTACCGTTGTTTTATCCAACGGTTTTCTGTCATAATACTGCCGATCACCTCGCTGCTCAAGAAGGGAGTGAAGTTTGACATGAAGCCCAGGGGTCAGGAGGCCTTCCAAAGACTCAAGAACCTGTTTACTACCGCTCCAATACTCATCCAGCCAGACCAGTCGCAACCATTCATCCTAGAATCTGATGCTTCTGGTGGGGCAATGGGAGTGGCCCTGCTACAGAAGAAGGAGGATGGCTTGGAGCATCCAATAGCTTACTTCTCCAGAACCCTTACCTCCAGCAAGAGGAATTATTCTGTGTTGGAGAAGGAACTGTTAGCAATCAGGCAGGCTGGCTAGTATTGGAGGCATCTACGCCAAGGAGCCTCTCATCCATTTATCGTCTGGGCAGGCAATCGTAACCTAATGGTCCTCCAGCAAATGGAGTGCAGAAACTCTTGTCATGCCCGATGGGCATACTATTTCTCTCACTTTGACTTTGTCATCACTCACATACCTGGAGAACACCCTGGCAGATGCACTGTCGCTATGCCTGGGTGAAGACACAGGGGCTTACCTGGGTAATGAAAGACTACTGCAGGATAAGAAGTTCCTGGCTATAGTCAATACTTTTCTCCAGGAGGTGCAAGATGAGACAGATGATATAAGTAGTTCAGATCTTCCCGAACAGGCTATCATCCAGAAAGGGGATTGTTCATCAATGATCGAGTGCTCTAACTCCCTTCCAAAGCCTTTCAGACCAAGGCCATGAGTTGGTGTCATGACCTCCCAAAGGCAGGTCATAAGGGGCAGAAGGGAACCCTTGATCTGGTGTCTCAGAACTTCTGGTGGCCATCTCTTAATCATGATGTTAAGACTTACATTTCCTCCTGTCCCACATGTGTTTCCAACAAGGTATCCAGGCGCAGACCATTAGGCCTTCTTCAGCAAGAATCCTTACCATCTAGAGCCTGGGAACACGTCTCTACTGATTTTATTGTCGATCTTCCTCCATCCAGGAACAATACAGCAATTATGGTTACTCTACATACGTACAGTAAAATGGCACATTTCTCTCTTCTTCCTGGCCTACCATCAGAACCAGAAACGGCTGCAGTGTTCTTAAGGGACGTGGTGCGATTACATGGACTCTAGTGTCGGACTGCTGGGCTTGGGTTTTAAATAGTCTTATTACTTACCAGTAATCTCCATGGCGCCAAGCCCTACTCTTCCTTGTCACAGTTCCTACTCTATGGTGCCTTCCTTCTTCCAACAGAACCCTTTCCCAAATTCCCCTTATTGTTTTCCTTTGGCTCTTCCCCTCATTGCCCTGGGTAAAAGCACCACACCAATACCATAATCCTCCTGAAGATACCCAAAAGAACCAGGACGCCCTTACCACCAGGGAGTGAGAGGTGGGTCATTAGTTCTGTTGAAGAGGAAGATCGGACAAGCAGTCATTTTGACAGAAAAGGAATGAACTCCCCTTTGCACCCCTTCTATGAAGGAAAAGGGGGGGCTGAAAGACACCCCTCACAGAGATGAACATGAAAGGGGTAAAAAGAAAAGCACTAAAGAGATAAATGAAACCAGACCAGTCAATAGGATTACTTCAGGGAGGCACAAGGCTCTCTCCCAAACCATCAATCCGTAGGGATGGGCATAACATAAGAGAAGACCTAGCTTACAACCAGGGAAGAAAGCAACTCAACGTCAACTCTCAACATGACGCACCCAGAGGAGGAAACGAACAAGGCAGGGCCTTGACATTCTCAGCAGCAGGAAAGGATAACCACTGCGTCTCTATTCCCACAGCTAGGGGAGCTGGAATAGGCCACCAGTAAAGATCATATCCTATAACACCCCACCAACTACTGCCCAGTGGAAGTCTGTTACCAACTCTAATGTTGTACTTTCTCTTGCTTTCTCTGAGGCACTCTGTAATGAGAGATTGGGTTACAGTTGGGCAGTCGAGCATGGTTGCAGTGCTGTGCAATACCTGCACACCATGCCTCAGGCTACTGGCATCGGCCTGAGCCACTCGTGAGAGGTATTGAGCATACATGATGGCATGCTGCTTGAAGTCAGACCCTTAAGGACAGAGGCTCCCTCATTACCAGGGAACCATTCTACCATGAAACGTAAACATTTGCTCTCCTTCTCTTCCACACCGTACCTTATATGGACCTTTGTTATATGGTTAGAGGAGAGCGGACTAGCCACTCCGTCTGCGGTGAGGTAGAGCAGTTTTCGCAGGCATTGGTTCCTGCTTGCATTAAACGTAATACCTTTCTACTTCTGGTCTCCCGTGTCTTATTTGGTGTCTGAGGGAGCAAGTTAGGGGGGAGCAGGATCAGCCAGTAACAAAGTCCAAACATGCAAACCACACAATTGTTGGAAAAAGAGGAACCAAAGGGCTTCAACAAAGTCATACTGAGTCCTGGAGCGACGAATGAGCATCAGGGCAAGCACCAGGCACATGAAAATGGCAATGAGGCAGAAGTTCTTAAGGCACTGACCCCCAACAAGGGAACCCTGATCAAAGAGGGAGAAGCCTGCTAAGGAAGTGGGCTGCACCTAATATCTCCTACCCAGAGGCTGGTCCTCAAATATCAACAAGCAATCCTTCCCTTCAGTCTGCAACTCTTACAATCGCCTATCAGGTGGGCTGAAGAAGCAGATACCAAAAGTGGACAGAATAAGGTGCCAAAGTGCCCAGACATGTGCCTGCATCCCCACCCTCTAGTATGATGTCCCAGCATATCATACTTGCTAGCTTACTACTAAAAGAACCTACAGTTCAGAGAAAAGGGAACGGTAGGCCAATTCGGAAACCGGCACCACAAATCCACCATATAATACCAGTCAAACCACCAGGAGGGTGAGATCACCCCTCCCCTATCATGACATCGACCTCATAATCGTGACTAGCAGAACAGTTGGAGAACTGAAAGGGAGAACCCACCCAACTATGTTCCAATGTTTGAAACGTGACACACTAGCACATTGCAAAGAACAGGCCACAAGCCGTCTGTGAAAAAGATAGAACATAGGAACCCTAAGAGGATCTGCAGTCACTCTTTTCCTCACCATGGAGTGGAATAATGTGGTTCAGGATAGCTCAGAGCATTCTCCTCTGTCATGCCAACCTAAAAACAAGGGCTAGGGATCTGCCATAATACTGGGACCCCACCCAGTAGCATAACAGGCTGGATCAATCCACCTGCTGGCAGGGTTGAGACCAGACGTCTAGTCTAATCCAGATAGGAGGAAACTCATATCAGAAATCTGTCTCCACCAATGAGAGGGTGAGTAGAACATCCCTTCCCAAGACTACAGTCAGCAACGGAAGAAGGGCAGGAGGAGAAAATGAGAGAGAACTCACAGCAACGCCAACTATCTTGCTGCAACTCATAATAATGCCATGGACCGCAACTGCTAAGGCACCCCAGCCAACAAAGAAACAAGACAGAGCTGGCAACTGACAAACATCCAGGAGGTGCCAACCCTGGAGACAACCCCAAAATAGAAGACGGGAATCCTGCATCTGTGCACATTCCCTGCAGCATGCTGAAAACACACACACCAGGCCCCAGGGGCCCAAGGATTATCGAAGGGCTATCGGCCTAACCCAAACCAGAATCCTCACTCTGACGCTTCGCTTAAGCATGTTCAAACAACAAGCTCACATACTTTGGCGGTTTGGAGAGCCACACTCCTTGCCATATTGCCCTGAAACAGTCTGCAAGCCCTGCGATGACAGAGACACAAGATACAGGAGCCAACAAGAGGGTACCTTCCATACAACCTCCCTGCGGCTCTGCCACCAGTCAAAATGCTCAGATACCAGTTGTCTCCATACTTTCTGCTTTACAATGGAGATAATGCCAGACATAATCTGGAGCCATAATTTCCATCCCCACTTTCAGACGGACTGTTGCCGGTATCAGTCAATTACTGAGCATGAGAACAATTCGAGGACAAAAATACTGAATTTCGAGATGCACATTTCCCTGCAATTGTATGTGCGGGGGGCGGGGTTAGGGTTATAACAATTATAAGGGGAGCATTGGGGGAGCTGTGGGGGCATCAACCTCCTGCATATAACTCCGGGGAAATGTTTGAAAACAAAATCAGTATTTTTGTCTTCAAATGTCTCTTTTCGAAGTGATCAGATAGATCCCTGTGGCCTTGTAGCAATGAGATCCCTGCAATCCTCATGTGATAGTCAGGTACGAATCACTGTACATCTACACATTTCCTTTGTGTGTTTTTTTCTTTTTACAAAGAAGTAGGATACATTGCATGCCCACTGACAAGAATATCGAACTCCCAGTTGCGGGGATCCTATTCCATTAATTTAATCATTATGCTCTGCAGATTCTACCAACATTGAAACAGTGACATAAATTGACATTTTCCCCCAATTGCACTGTCATTATACAAACGATGTTCGCAGAACAAGAGATTTACTCCACATTAATGTTTCCATAACCCTCAATTATTCCTTCATAAATATTTCATCAAGCCTGAAACCAACACAATCTGATGGAGGTCCAACAGGTTTCTACAAGCGAGAAAAGGGGACACAAAACACACTTGGACGCCCCACACCGGAATGTGATTCAAACTGCAGAGCTGCCTGTGGGCAGGTCACGTCAACAATTCATTTCAGCTGCTAGTGTTCGCAAGCTTAACATAGTGATGAGTGAAAAAAGGTTCACAGACAAAGGCAGGCAGAAAGAAAGAGACTCTCTCAGTTGTAGAGATCCCCCTTCCACCGGCATGGTGCCCTGAAGAGAACCTCCACTAGCTTCCTTATGCTAGCTGGGAAATGCTAAAGGTACAAGAATAGGGCAGTGAAGGTGGGACAGAGGCAAGGCTTCAAGTCAGCCTGCTGGCCAAACCTGTACATGCAGGCAGCACCACCCGAAACACAGTTTCCTTGGTTTTTCTTTTTTGGGGCGGGGGAGCCAGAAGAAAGGGGTTTACCACCATACTGGTAACCCCCCCCCCACTCTGTTTAAAACTCTGCTTAGCAGCCAACATAGTGCTCACCCCAATGGACATCTGACACTGATGAGACAGGGTGCAGCACCCAAATCTGTACCCACATGCAGCAACAGCGAAGCCCAACATACTTTGTAAGAGGCCATATCTGCAAACCTGAGAATGGGGCACAATTAAACCTCAAACACAGAATAGAGGTCATATATGGGGCATGGCGAGGAACACAGTGACAGTAGTCCTATCCTCCCCGGATGGGGTAGATTTGATTGAAATGTATTTTTACCTAATGGACAATTGACTGGATCTAGTTTACAGAAAATCGAAATTAACTTTTATAAACCTTTTTTTTATGCGGAGGGAGATCCTCCTTACCACTCCCTACCCTAATGTTTACCCTTTACCCCACACCCCAGCTATTGTGCAGTACACATATACAACATTCCTACCATTTTTGGGTCAAATAAATGTGGTCACTTCTCCTTAGGTAAAATTGCATTCGGTTAAATCTACGGAATCGATCCTCCCCTACTCATTCTGATCTTAAATCTCCTTGCATGGCCGTCTGCAGTCCACACTTCCCCATGAAACACTCTTTTTGTCAATTTGGGGAGGGCAGGGACAAGGTTATCGGAAAACCACTGGCATTATGTCTACTTTGATGTGGGGGGAATCCCCAAAATGTTGCTCACCCCCTATTTCTTTCGAAATGTGCTGCTGCCGCAATATGGTGCATCACCACCAAGGAGACTGGGAAGTCCAGCAGAACCTGCAAGAAGACCTTTTGTTTACAGCCTTGAGAGTGGGGAACCAACAGACCACATACACAGAATAGCAGCCACATTCATGAGATATACAGAATAACACCATGACCACAGCCTAATTCTCTCCTGCACACAATTACCTCAAGGTTCCTAGGATGGGCACCTCTGATTCACACATCTTCATGCATCACTCCATGCCCCATTCACTTCAGCTGTTCAATACCATTGCCCTGCCATTTGAGATGCATCTGCACCCACCCACAAGCCTGGGCATCCCTGCAGCTCAACCCAGCAGAGAGTCCCAGAATGCCCATACCCATGAGGCCTGAGGCTGCCTACCCTCCGATTGTCCAAGCCCAGAAGGGACTGCGGGGGAATCCACAAACAGCGGACTTAGTCCCCCCATGTCCTAGCAGCAGGGTCAAAATTTCTGGAAGCAAGAAACCAGCGGGTTGGCTTGCTGCAGCTCCCCTCAAGCCTGCGGACCCCTGATTCTCAGCCCAGCAGAGACTCCAAAGTGAACCATACTGACCCGAGGATTTCCTCCACTTCCAAAGTCCATGCCTAGCAGGGACTGAGGGGGGAACCACAAACAACATCCTTCTACCCACAAAGCCGAACAGTGGAGTCAAAATCTTCTGGAAAAGAAAAGGCCAATCCAGCGGGCCTCTCTCAGCTCCACCTTCCGAAAGGACAGAAAAGAAAACAGGAGAATTATATGGCTGGTCAGGTGCTTCATACCCTAGGCTATGAGGGGAGGGGCCAAAAGAAAAAAAATAAGAATTTTGGAAAAGTGTTCTGTCAAAAGGTGGTTTGCCTTCATAGAGTAAGCACTGGGGCAAGGAATAGCGGACGTGGACGTAATGAGCGACAGAGGGCAGGTCTCTCTGAAAGAGACCTGCCTCTCCAATAGGGGCTTAAATATTCAAAATGCAATGCCACACTGCCTTGTGGGGCTCACTCCCTGGACGGTTTTACAAATTAAAAAACGAATCCGAATATAGGTGAGATTTTGATCAATATCAGCAAATAGTAGGCCTGTAGTAGGACTGTACCGAAGACTGTACCGAATACGAAAAGTATCTCTGAATGACTTTTTATCAGCATCAGCAAAAGGTTCAGGATTCTTTTCTGTCCAAAATGCCCTGAAATTCTGGTCATTCAGATTCACAAAGTAATCCTTTGCCTAGGCCTACTTCATATCACCATCATAGGCCCCTTTAAAATCTCCTACACAGGGAATTGGAAGGAATATTGATTTGTGTGCTTATCAGAGAAAGGGCATGAACTGTTTTAGTTACCAACATTAGAAACTACTCAAACATCTTATTATTAGGAATAATTGACCCCCAAACTTTTCAATCAAACTAACCTAGAGTTCAGAATACTAACTTTGGTACAGTCAAATAGCCCTCACTAATGACCACTTTACAGATAACATTGCAAATGGAAAAAAATGTCAATTAGAATATCTAAAGATTGTTTGTTTGTGTCCTAAACATTAGGACACAACTTTGAGCCTATTCAGTATACCATGATCCTCAAGCAGGCTGGTAAGCATTGAAATGTCCTTCATGGCCATTATGAATACAACCACCCTTGAGTGGAAAATTGACGACTTCAACGTAAATGAGATCCAGAGGCTTACTGGACAGTTTGTCTCTGCCATTCGGTCTAGGGTGGGAACTAAAGGGAACAGAACTGCTAGACATGCCCATTGTTACAATAGTGATTTAGGCTTTGCAAAATCTTCTATGAGGAGGGAACTGAGAAGTACTCGGGGATCGAACCTAGATAGGTTGCTCACCCTGAGCTAATTAGGAAAATCAAACAGAAATACAAAAATTACTGCAAATCAGTAAGCATAGTTTGCTGCAGCGGGATGCTGACACTATGCTAGGGGTACTGATTGATGCTCATGTGAGTACCTTTTGGTCTTTAGTCAAGGGCAGGATCCTAACTATGCAGTTATTCAATTAAATGTGATCCCACATACGGAGTCGGTTAGGTTTTTTGAAGGTAGGTTTGGCGTTATATCAAAGGATCCTACGATGGAACAGGAGACTATTGGGATGACGGTTACTAGTAAGTGGGAACAACCCTTAGACATCTCTATCATCCACACTCTGTCTAAAAAATGTAAAAAGTCACATGCACCGGGACCTAACGGCTTAACTAATAACACTTTTAAGGCTGATCGAAATACCTGGGCTAACCTAATGTATCTGAAATTCAAACATATCATTCAAACAGGAACTACTCCACCCTCATGAAGTACGGGCCATGTGGTCCCGATTTTTAAGTGTGGTAGTAGGTTCGATCCCAAGAACTATCGGCCTATCTCTTGAATTGATGCTGACTGCAAGATCTTCTCGGCCTTCCAACTCACCCACCTGGAAGACTGGGCTTTGACTGTACATCCCCTAGATAGACTGCAGACAGGCTTTCGGACAGGACATTCAACTAACAACAATGGGCTTGTCGTTAAATGTATTCAGGAACACTCGTGGTAGAATTCTAAGGGTTGCACCTACATGGCCGCGATCGATCTGTCGGCTGTATTTGATTGCCTAGACCGCATCAGACTTTGGGCCAAACTATCAGCATGGGGAATGCCCGCTGGTTTGCTGAGGCTCAATAATGGGGTTTATGAGAACTGCAGGATCCAAGTACGATTGAGCCAAAAAGGGTATGGCACTCAAAGAATCCGCGCATATCGGGGGGTCAGAAGGGATGCGTGCTAGCCCTTTGGTTGTTTAACCAAGATATGCCTGATGTTGCGATCAGTTTTGCCGAAGGAGGGCTGATAGCCCCTAAAGTAGGGCAGTTTAAAATTACGTGGCTGGCCTATGCAGACGATTTCTAGATTTTTCATCTAACAAGGGTCAGTCTGCAGAAGCTGCTAAGCACTTTTGTGGGCTATGCCAAAGAGAACAGTCTCATTATTAATCCACAAAAAACTAAAATGTTGGCATTTACTAGGAAGAGCAATAAGAGCATCCACACAATGTGGGACATTGAAGGGACGCCCGTCAAGAATTCTGAGGGCGTACTATACCTGGGATTACATTGTGGAGTGCATAAAGGCTCAAAATTTGCCACTGATGCTCTGATGCAAAGGCCACGCTGTTAGAATCTCAGATGTTAAAAATTGAACGCACGTTTGGTAGGTTCTCTCTTAAGCCGGCCATGATGTTCTTTGAAGGAAAGATCGTGCCCCAAATAACCTATGGGCTCGAATTGATGTCTGACAGAATATCGAAAACATTGGATAAAATTGAGGGCAGGCTTTGGAGGAGGATCCTTGGAGTTCCAAATACAGTACCAGTGACAGCAATCAGGTACGAACTAGGGGCCATATCATTATGGGCCCGAGTGCAGTGGCGTCTATTGACATTATACGCCAAGCTTATGGCCCCAATTCCCGACTCATTTTACCGGATGTTGGGTGACAATGTGAATTCCTCTATTGATTTGTTAGACCTTAAGACAAGATGTGAAGTCATTCTTTTCAACATTGGTTCAGATTGGAGACCCTGGTTAATAATCTCTTGAAAACTAAAAGGTCCCTGCTGGATTCTGATTGTATTTCGACAGCAGAGGCCTTCCACGCTTATGATATGATATGATATGGCATTTGTAACGCGCCTATACAAAAGTGTTTCAAGGCGCGACGAGGCAGGGAGGGGGGAACAAGGGGAAGACAGACAACAATCCTACTAGGCCAGGTGTCATTTAGATTGCGCAAGTGCAGGGGTATGTATCCATGAGACACCATTCCCACAAGCATAAACGCAGAAGAACCCTTTCCACTATCCTGCTCCAATTTCCTAATCGCTATTATCGTGGGTTGTTACTCAGATTACGGTGGAATCTACTCCTTACAAAGGAAATATTGTTTAGGAGAAATCAAACAGCCAAAGATGAGACTGGATGTAGATTCTGTAACTCCTAACCGGAGTCGATAAAACATCTGATTTTGGAGTGTGATTCACTAAGTATACTAAGGACAAAATATCTGCTGGATCTGCAGAACTACCACCTAGGCTGTATTGAAGATACTTTATGGAAGCGTTGCCTCAGTATACAGAATGTGCATGAGAGTTTGGCACTGTTAGGCTTTATTAAAAACCTTAATATCCTGATGAACTCATGAATTAACCTCTAATAGCGGGTTTTGTTTGGGGAATGGTTCTTTGTGATTTGATACCATATTTCTGTGCTATGTGCACTAACTTGTCTTAAAGAGATTCTTTTATTAACTCATTTCTGGGGAAATATTCTGAGGAAATAATGAAATGATGGAATGCTTACTTCATTTTGTACTCTGTAACCACGTGAAGTTAGGGTGTCTTCATCCTTCATTTGTGAATCTGTTAGAATTATGTTTTGGTACTGTAAAGTGGCTATTCTATATTTCCTTTATCTGTTTTTACTGTTTTTTTATGTTTTCTTTTTTTAATGTTTTAGTATATACATTTGTAAAGGTTTAACTTAAACCGTATAAAATAAAAATACATATGTACATATCCTTCATCTCCCATTTCTACCCAAACATAAATATGCAGTAATATATCATGCATTATATGATGTTTCCATACATCCCATGGGTTAACTAAATGTAAATTCAAACCTGACTCTAGAGACCACTACCTAAAGGAGCTCAAGTCTCCCTGCCAAGCCCTCTCTCCACCCCATGCCACCTCTATTCAAAATCCTTCATGGACTTGAACTCTGCACTCACCTCCCTCTTTCAGCACCACCGCTGTGCATGCTCTTTCACTCCTCCAACACGCAACCTGGCATAACCCGTCTAGCCTGCCAAGTAAGGATAACCATGCAACTCCATCTGCAACATTGGAGAACATTCCACTTCCCTTCACTTCTGCACTCCTTGCCTCTTACAAGGTATCCCTTCCTGCACTCTGTGCTACTGTGGACTCAGAAAAGTCCCGTTACTAGACCAACCTCATCTCCTCTCGCCCCTGCATCCCTGTAAACTATCCTCTACAATTTAGACCATGCTTACCTTCCGTTTTTCCATCTCCCCCTCTCGCTCTCTCTCTGCTACCTATGTTGGCTAATATCGAAGATTAGAGATACTTTAACCACCATCCTATTCCTCTCTACACAATCCTTCTCCCCACCACCCCTTAACTCCACTCTGCCCTCTTTACAATCACCTGTGATTTGTACTTATCCTCTCTGCTTCCAACCCATGCTTTTTCCTCGTAGCCTGATTTGCCCCTCAGACAATCAAGGCCATTGCACCCTTAACCCGTTCCTGCCTCTTGCCTCTCTTTATTAACTCCCTAGCCCCTGGAATTGTCCCTCTCTGTTTTCAAATAGACACTGCCATATAGATAGGTAATGCACACTCTGCTGACCCCAATGACCCTGGCAAATGTTAGCCTGCCCCAATTCCGCCACACTAGCCTACAATTGTAGCATGTCTTGTATTTGAGGTCATTAGCACTTACTGGGAGGCAAAAAAATAAGCAACGTACTACAATCTGGATTCAGCAGCCCACACTCGATAGGAAGGGCTCCCACTCTGTTAACATTATCACCACTGCTCACAACTTGAAAGCCCTGTAGATTCTCATCTGAATTGATCCCTCTCCTGCCTTTGACACTGTCAATCACACCTTCCCATTGTGTAGCCCATCTAAAATGGGAATTCACAGATGTTTCCACTGATTGGAAATCATCCAACCTATCAAACAGGTTCTTCTCTGTGGAGTGGAACTCCTGCACCTCCATTTCCACCCCTCTCTCAGTCGGGTGTCCGAGGCGTTCAATTCTTTGCCTGCTTCTCTGCACACTTTACATCTCCTATCTGCAAACGTAACTCTTCTCTTGGAATCTCCCACAATGCATTTATAGATGACACCCACGTCTTCCACTGCATCCCATTGTTCACCTGTGAGTGATCCTCCCACATAAGCAATGCTCTTATTGCCACAGAATGGCACTTCAGCGTATAATGCTTCTCTTTTGTATGGCTAAAGTTGTCTCTCAGCTTCCAAATGTCCAAGCCCCTTATCCCCTATCTGATATCCTCCCCCCACACTCCAGGGCATCCAAACAATGCTCCCAGGGCTCACCACCTTGGGGCCCTTTTTGATTGTCAGCTAAAGCTTACGCATTTCATTACCTATTTTGTCAGAATACCTTAATGAACATATGCAAAATGTACCTCCTCCTCCACCACTCAGCTAAAACCTTAATTGCCACTCTTGACCTCAGCAAAAATAAATGCTCAACTAGTCTACATATAGAATTTCTTCTCTACTCCTTTGTGCCTAATCAAGATACAAACGTTGCACCTTGCATCTATACACCAGCCCCAGTTCCTCTACCTCTGCCCACTGCCCTCAAGAGAAACAGTATTCAATACAATGCAAGTCCGTTTTAAATGAGTCCTCCTCTTTTTGTATACAATCCATGCAAGGACTGCCCCTCCCACCCTGTAAATGGTTAACTGTATCTTCCATTACACCGCACCTCGCTTCTTGCAGTCCCAAATTCGAGCATATTCTCTGTTCCTTCTGTGCTGCCTCCCGCTTTTGCTCTTCTCCATTCGTGCTCCATACCACTGAAACGCCCTAGTCTACTCATGCTAATGAGAACATAGAATTCACTACTTTTAAAAATTCTTCCAAAATGTACCTCTGCTCAGGGGAAAGTGCTCCTGAGACCTACAGTGGTATTATCCCTAACTCCAATCCCCAACTTTCCCTACCATGATGCCCAATTGTAAATAAGTATACATATTAATCATGGTATAGTGTTAGTCTATGTGGTCACTGCCCATGTTTGTACTTATGTCTTCCCCCTGCACCATTGCCATGATAGTCTGCTCGTCATTCTCTTTCTACCGATGTACAGCACCTTGGTAAGTAATAGCTCAACATCTATTGCAAGGTTCTGTAACCTTTGGCTTGCCAGATGTTTTGGACTACAACTCCCTTCCTCCCGAGCCAGCAAAGTCATTGGTGAGGGATCATATTCCAAAATATACTGGAGAGCCGCAGTTTGCAGACCCCTGACTATGTACAATGTTGCTGATGGAAAACAAATCATTCTCTTCAATAAAGGCAAGTATGACAATCCATCCGAATGAATACATAGATACAATAACCAACAAATAAATTCATATGGTGTTAATCCCCTGTTCAAAGGGCTGGAACAGGGGTAACAGCCCGGCAGGCCAAGTTATCGGCCTGAGGAAAGCGAGGGCGCATAACGAGGGAACTGGGCTGTTAGCACCTCGATTTGCCAAAGCAGTAACCTGGGGTGCTAAAAAAAGGATTTTCCTTCATTCAACGGGATGCCGTGCGCATCCCTGAGAACCAAGGAAAATACTTTTCCAAGCTGGCCACCATGGAAAAGGAAGAGGGTTTCCTTACGTAACCCCTCTTCCTTTTCTATGGCGGCCTGCGGGACCCAAGAAGAAGGAGCGGCTGCGGCACCGGTATGCGCCGCCGCAGAAATAAGGTACGTGGGGATGGGAAGGTGGGGGAAAAAGGGCCGGAGTGTGGGGGGAAGATGGTGGCCGGGGAACCAGCCGTCAGGCGGCATGGAACGCACGCTGATATCGCCGGCTTCAGGCAACGTTCCTAGCCACATGATTGCATGGACATTTGTGGTTTTATAGCTTAAAGAATGCAAAATAACATTGTCAAGCAATACCAATCTGTTGGAAAGCGGTTGAACTGCATTCCTTCAAGAAAAATGAGCTTGTTTTTTGCACTCATTGCCAAGTAAAACAACAAAACACTCTGACAAAATATATGTTCTTGGAATGTTCGAACATTGCTTAATTAAATAGAAAACAACAGGTGTCTCCCTTCAGGAAAAAGCATGGCAAATTTCAATATTAAGTTGCCAGCCAGTACAGCATACCACACAGCAACAGAATGAGCAGCATGTCTACTTGGACCACGGTTTTTGTTCAGCCCGGCTGTGTGCCACCGAAAATAGCTAATCCTATTGCTTAGTGAGAGAATTACAAGAGAATTACAAAGTCTTCAGTCAGGGCATCCTTTCTCATTTAGTAACAATACATCAGATGGTGGGAAAACGTGAGATAGGAATGATTCAAATAAGGAAGACAAAAAGAATGAAACACGAGTGCTCTCAAATGCGCCACTAATCATGACTTGAAATCAATGACAAACTTCCGTTTCACACTTTTAAAACATGTACAAAAAAGATGCATTGCTCAGAAACTGTCACACTTGACAAGACAACTGTAAGAAATGTCAGTGTGAAAAGGTCGCAACAGATCTTTGAACTATGACACTGAACCCCTGTTTCTCTGTTTCCACTTCAGAAAACTCAGCTGCCAAAAAAGCTTCAGTGCGAAAGGAACTAAGGCTTACAGCACAGACTGTGAATACAAAATTAGATTTACAACGTTAGAATTCCCATTTTAGAATAACATATGCCAGAGACATTTTCAAGTGTTTGCAAAAGTGAACAAATGACTGCGTTCCCATAAATAAATGTCATTTTTATTAATTATAACTATCATAATATCCAGACGCAAGTAGGACATTGACAGTTGACACCAATTATAGCAAGATAAGATATGGTTGCAGAAAACAGGACACACCTGGCAATGTAATAGAACATAAATGACCTGAAAACATAACATGATTTCATTGGCTTTATCGGTCAATGTCCTTCTTTTAAAAATTGGTTCTTACCCAGGGATTGAGCCTAATTTAAGAGACAAGTAGTAGAAGCGACCCCTTTTTGCACCATGTTAAACTTTGTCAGGTGGTCACACCCCCTGCTTTTGGTCTTAGTCCCTCCCGCTTGTGATGTTCTTTGATATGAACGTAATACAACTTGGATATAAAAAGGATATAAACATTTTTGGATACTGATTTTATATCCAATATATATTGGACATAAAGTGTTTTCTAATTAATATCAGATTTGACATAAAGCGAATGTGCATTTCAAATAAAATCTATATATAGATGGGAACGGCTGGGAGCAATGTTCACTGATGTTGCTTGGTCGAGCGCTGATAGCGAAGGGAGCTCTGAAGACAGGGACTCTGAATCTAGGGTTTCGAAGAGGGCCTTGTTGATGATGTCATAGAGGGGTTCCGCTCGCTGCGATAGGAAATGGATATGCATTTTATATAACAAATTGATAAGTCCCCCAAAGTTTTTTTTAGCAATTTCATTGAACCCAATAATTTCTATATCCATTTTATATATTTTAAGAAACCCAAGAATGTTTTATATACATTTTGATATAAAGGGACGGCACTAAGGCCATGATGGTGTGGGGGGAGTGGCTTACAACCTGGATATATATCCTTTGTTGTAGGCCTGGGAAACACAGGCGCTCTTTCAGCTTTCCAGGGGCTATTGAGGAAACGACGATTCTGAACAGCTACAGTTATGATGTGGGGTAAACACACATTGGAATCCCTGGGGGTTCCGAGGATAGTTAGACCCCTTGTTGTCTAATGGGGGTGATGAGCTGGAATACGCACAGGACTTGATGGTGGAATGAGAAGCTGGTGAGCACTGTGAGAACATGTCTGCACTCTGTCGGCAGCGAGCTGCTGTTCACTGTTAAGGTTAAGGGGTGCTTTGTTGGAGACTAGATTCAAAAGATTAAGGCACATGTGCCCATAACAGTTGCTAATCTGGAAATAGAGACCTGGAATGGCAATGACGTGGT
Source organism: Ambystoma mexicanum (assembly GCF_040938575.1). NCBI lineage: Eukaryota > Metazoa > Chordata > Amphibia > Caudata > Ambystomatidae > Ambystoma > Ambystoma mexicanum. The sequence goes on from NC_090933.1 coordinate 153,085,828, forward strand.
TCTAGAGCAGCCGATGGGTGTGGTACCGGGCCAACCATCCACAGGCTATGTGGGTTCTGAAGACAGTGGATATGGATCGATAGTTCTGAAGGTGGCTGTGATGCTGGAGAGTGACTTCGCCCTAATGAAGCACCGAAAAAACGGGTGTCCAAGCTCACTGGCTGTCAGACAGCTTGTTTTCCTGTGGATATATTTTAAAGTGAGCGTTTGTATTTTGTAGGGTCTAAGAACTAACATAGTTAAAACCGTGAATCTCTGTTTTGTTTACAGCCTCTAACTGATAAAGTGGATGGCGTTTGTGGTGAGCAAAGCTGTAACAGAAACAATCAATATTTATTGTGTTCGCTGCTCAAACCAAATTGAAAACATGGGGATCAAGAAAATAACCTGTGTAAGGCTTGTGTTTTGCTAATGGAGACTGACAGCGTTAAAGATGACACACTCACATCAGCTGTGACCTGGATTGATATTCTGTCCATGCAGGTTTTATGACCACAGGGGTGAAAACATGTTTAAAACAACACTTTCACAGATGCTGCTCAGGACGTAAAATTGATGAACCCTGACAGGATGCTCATGAATGTTTGGAAAGATCTTACACAGATAATTCACTATGTAAAATATGCCACATTTTGAGCTCTAAACACCTTGTAGGAGTGATGCGAGTGACACAGCCATTAACACAGTTAAGATTTGGCGCAGAGACCGAATGATGCGTATCTAATAAATGATGGGCTATACAACCGTCACGTAACCTCTTTTTGAAAATGAAGCACTTTAGCTGGGGTGCCGATGTGTGTTAGAAGCACCATTAAGAAAACTATTTGCAAGTGGGGGATAAAGTATATCAAAGACACTATGGTAGAGCAATGTGCATGGAGCCCCATAAACTGACCTCCAAGGATTGAGACTGTAGATGTTTTCATATGTATTTGTGCTTATTTGAAGAAATAAAAAATTATCACCTCTTGGAAAGCCATCAATTTAATGTGAAACCCACCATTGGATGTGTACAATGATTATTGTTGGATTTACTTGAGGTGGACTTGAGTACTATATGTCCAAGGTTGCTGTGTCATCTGGAAGCACCAACAGAAATATACAGAAGGGAATGTAACAATATTCTATGTATCGCAAACATATGCGTCAGCACCAGCCGCCCATTAATGCACAACTATTGGCAAAAGTTCCACAAAGGTTTTTTGTGATTTAAGGTCGCCTGTGGGCCCCTCATTGCGATTGAAGGTGGTCAACCTGCAACATATTTTTTTGATGCATTGAAGCACACTGGCTGTTTGACAGGGCACCTTGCACATGTTTGTAAACCGTTTCCATATTATGTATGTTTGCTTATCAACACAGTGAAAGACAGTGTGACTATGAAGTAATTACTGATACATTGGAATTTATATCCGATAGGATTGTCGTGTACCATCTGATAACCCAAACTATTGTGAATAAAATCTGAATAGAAATCACTGTTTTAAATCTTAATAAAAATGTGGTGTTTATAATACACAGACGTGTCTTTATGTTCAATGGTTATGGGGCTGAGCATGAAGTTGTTGAAAATATACTAAGACAAAGGGCCATTATGAGCTTGTGGCAACATCTGTGAAAATAAAAAATCCAGCATCTGGAACGGCAACAGAGTTCTAGTCTTTGTCTTAACTTACAACAAAATGGTTGCCCCCATCACAGCCTGGCGTTACACTTCTGAACAAAACATTTTTATTTAAAACCAACGAGTGATGGGTGTTATTATACATAATAAAAAGGAACAAGTAATAAAGAACCAGACCGTTTCATGATTTTTAACAAATATTTTATTTATAAAATGATAAATTTAATACATAAAGGAAAACAAAAAAGGGTTATGCACAAACAGTTCAATGCAGAGAGGAAAAATGGTATAAGTGTAAAAGCAATTTTAGAAATATATTATGACAAATGGGTATTGAGAGCTTGTAACATCACCTGTGAACATTTGAAAAAAAAGAAAGTTTTGAAAACACAAGTTTTAGCTTGTGTCTTAACTTACACTCTGGGATTAAACAGTGGTTCTCTAAAAATTGTTCACTCAACCACAACCTAGCATTATACATATTAATTAATAAAATAAACTTTAAAAATGAACACATGATCTTTGTTAGTATACATAATAAATAGGACCCCATAATAAAGAGCCAGACCATTTTATGAATTGTAAAAATATTTGTTTATTATATAAAAAACAACATATTTAATACAGAAAGAAAAACATTTAATGCCAAAGAAAAAATGAACATGCAGATTCAAATACTCATCGCTCAGACAAACAACTAGAAGGACATGTTAGATGATTTAGAGATAGCAAGATGGCAGGGGCACTATGCAATAGTGAAGGGGCTGGTAAAGATTAACACTAACAAATATTTAATAGCCATAGGGGTGCGTCAATCTACCTGGTGCCAGTGTTCTTTTATCAAACACAACACAGAGCATCTTTTGTAGAGTGATGGTGCTAATATCCCATTGTTTTTTATTGTTCACTATACCCGAGTGTGTACCGATGATAGGCTGTGGGGTGTTAAATGCATCTTTTTGTATAAAGGATTGCACCAGCCTTTTCAAACTATCAAAATGTATTGTGGCCGTGTTGTTAAAATTTAGGGGCCGATTCATGGAACAAACGTGCGCCGAAAATCCATGCGCAAGCAGGCACAAGCAGGCGCAAGCGCGAAAAAACAGGCGCACGCGCACACGTGCGATTCATGGAAGTCCCTGCGCGTGTTTTCCTCGGGATGTGCGCCAAACCCGTGCATGGCGCACACGTCACTGAAACATCCCGAACGGCGTGCGCGATTCGCCCAGTGAAAGCGTACAACCTCGGCGCACACACCAAAAAGGGGGCGGAACACGGGGCGTAACGCGCGGAATGGGGAACAACGCGCGAAAATAAGGGCGTAACTGGGATGTACTGTTGGGAAGCAGACGGAACGCCCACACGCACGCGAACCACACGTATTCATGGAATCGAATAGGGAAAAGCCGCGCACGGCCAAATACACGCACAGGCCTAAACACGTCCGCCACACGAAGGCAGGCGATAGCGTCCCTGTGCATCACAAAAGCGCCAATATACAGCAATGGTGAATGTCCCATAGTGCTATTGTGCCTGGGGTCACGCGATCGGGCCTGGGGGAGCGGGCTACGTGTATCACGGGGGTTCGCGTGAAGTTTTTTACGCGATCGGGCCTGGGGGAGCGGGCTACCACTCACCGTCTGCCTTGCATGTAGAAGAACGCCTAGCCAACCCCCGCTGTGAAGTGATAGCGTGTGAACCCCAACGGCTGGAAAACACACGCACCGCACCCCACGAAAAGCACGTACAGAGCAATGTAAAGGCACATGGGATCTACAAGCCCTGCCAGGGAAACGCCCGTGCGCGAAACGTCACAGACGCGCTTACGCACTAAGGGCCTTTGGTCCAATGAAATCGCGTATGCGTGCTGACGCGCTTACGCGCTAAGGGCCTTTCCTCAATTTACACGCAGACGTGCAAGATTTTCATGTGCCAAATCACTCCGTATCAAGCTGGCCACGCGTAAGCACACGGAAGACCACGCTCCTGCCCAAAAGGCCGAATTACTGCCCCCCAGAGCCCCGAGCAGCCTCCCACGAGCCAACTGCTGCTGCCTGCCTGCCTGCCTGCTGCCACTGTGCCCTGCCATTTGGTGCCTGCACATCAGCCATCTGCAGGGGTCCATTTGCTGTGTCCACCCCTGCTGGAACAGAAGACTCCCGACTGGGATACCATCGCTCCACAGCCCAGCCCCGGGACCCAGTTGCCCACCCACTCCTGCCTCTGGGGTTGCCATGTCGGGCACTGAAACATCTGGCACCACTGGCAACCCTCGGCCAGAGAGGCAGAGGGGCACCAGCTTCACTGCCACCGAAGTTGGTGTCCTGGTGGAGCAAGTCCTGGGGCAGTATGATGCCCTCTTCGGAAGTAAGCGCGCCAACAAGGAAGGACGGACTCGGATCTGGACGGACATCGTGACTGCCATCAACGCGGAGGGGGTGTGGCGCCTCGTGGAGGGGGGCCGGGGCCGCATGAGTCCCATCCAGATGAGGGTCCTGGAATGCGTAGGCCCAGCGCTCCACGCCCAGATCCTTGAGAGGCAGACCCGTCTGGAGTTGAGCGGTAAGTGGCCAAGCATTGCTGTGTGAGACAGGGCATGTCGCAGTGTGCTGGTTGTCTGATACTTGCCTGTATGTGTGATATAGGCCATGTATGCATGTGTGTGTGCAGGGACGTCATGCATGTGAGACCAGTAATGTGTGAACCACACGGTTGGTGCATGTGTTCAAATGCAACATGGGTTGCCCTATGCGGAATGGCCACATGAAAGCATGCCAGTCTCTGTTCCTGGACATGGGTGGGAGTGAGGAATGGGTGCTGATGCCATGTACATGTATGCTGTCCATGTCTGTGTGTCTGACCTGTGTGTCTGTGACTTGTGAATGCCAGGGATGCATGACACATGTCTGTCGCAATGTTCAGGTTCACTGATGCAGCCTAGTCATCCTTGTATCCACTGTGTCTGTGGTGTACGAGGCCAGATGGATGAAACTAGGGTGAAGTGTGTGCATGTGATAGGCATGGCCCATGATGCATGTGAGTTCCAAAACAACATTGTATGTTGCAAGAATCCCTTGGACATGTATGCTAATGTCCATAGCATGCGCCATGCCTGTTACCGCATGTGTTTTACCTGCACTGAGCCATGTGTTGTGGAGGGACATGATGGAAGTGATCTTTGACAGTGCCACTCATCTGCGATTGCTTCCTGTCTAGGGGACCATTGTACAGTACCCTGATGCTTGTGTTCTATGTCTCCCTCTACACAGCGCCACCTAAAGAAGAGGGCGGAGACGGCTCTGTGGAGCAAAGCGGCGGGGATGCCCCCACGGCTGCACCGGAAGGGGTGGGTGAACCCCCACAGGGGCTTGCAACGGCGGAAGACGGGGTGGAGCCATCCAGGTTGGTGGTTTCCACAGAGGAGGAGGAGGCCACTTCTGAGGCGCACATGGGGCCTGGTGGGGGCATCCCTGCTGGTGCAAGTGTTGCAGTCCAGGGGCAGGGGCAGGAGGCAGCACAGGTCGCCGTGGAGGGGCCTGTGCATGTCACTGTCCCTGACACTGTGACTGCACCACCATGCACCAGCAGGGATGCCCCATCCCAGGCCCGTCCGCAGGTAGGGGGGATGTCCATGTCATCTGACTCCCCTCCACCTGCAGACGAGGGGACCCCTGGCCATATGGAGAAGGTCCTGATTGGTGTCGCGTTGCGCACAGGTGCAATTCGTGATGAGGTGCGTGCTTCCCGGGAGGAGCATGCACGTCATCACGGAGAGCACCGTGCCGACGTGGCCCAGTTGGGATCGGCCATGGTCGGGGGTTTCCTACATGTGTCGGCCAATCTGGCAACCCTCTCCTCCTCTGTGGAGACTATGCACCAGTCGTTCTCCATGCCGTCTTCCGGCCCAGATGCCACCAGGGCCCCCTGTGGACCTGCCCCGACCAATGCAGCCGGCTCGGTGGGGATCCCATCCCTGCCACAGTCGGGAGTCGGAGGTCCAGCAGGGGTGGACACACCAGCAACTGGACCCCAGCAGATGGAGGATGTGACGGCATCATCGAGCAGGGCACGTGCACGACGGCGTCGGTGGATTCCATCAGCCTGGATGCCGTCGTGCTGGCAAAGGCAGTTGCGTCGGAGGCAGCGGCAGGCTCGACGTGGGAGGCATCATGGCTCGGGGCCATCAACATCAGGGGTGCAGACATCGGCCGGAGGGCAGGAGAACCCTGGAATGGGAGTAGCTTCCGTGTGGGAGCGGTTGGGCCAGCAGATAGGTGCGGAGCGGCAGCGGGCAGAGGAGGAACGGCTCACAATGGTCAGGGTGGAGAACTCCATGCGGAGGGCGCTGAGGCGGGCTGAGTGCCTCGAGGGTCTTCGCAGGGAGTTGGAGCTGGACACTGCTTTATCCTTGCAAGACCTCGGGGCCAGGGAACATGCCCGCCTCCAAGCCATTGAACAGGAGTTCGATGATGCCCTGGCCCATGACAACATCCAGTGAGCCGTTGGACTAGCCCGCTGCCCATGTAAATAGTTATGTAGTTAGTGTTAGGTTTCCTTTGTTTTTTGATTTTTTTTGGACCTTTTGGACATTGGCCACATTTTTGTATATAGTTTATTTTATTAGTTAGTGTTGTTAGATAGGTTTCATTTCTTTGGTTGGGATAATGGACCCTGGCTTGTTCGTCTGTACATAGTTCACTGTTGGATTTTATTTTTCTTTCACAATTTACCCATGGAGCAATGGCTTTCAATTATTATTTCCCATTGGATTTTCTTTTGTGGACAGTGACTTTGGACACCATTACTTTGGATTATGATTTTTGGTTTTGCTTTTTTTCACGGACATGCTTCTTTTCATTTTTGTACATTCCCATTTCTGTTTCTTTATTTTTGAATCTATTTATGTTTCCTTTAATACATATTTTTTTATCAAACTTCAATGTGTAGTATCATCTCATTGGTTTCATGCATATCATGATATGGGTTTTGAGATTCACTGACACCCATTGGGTGTATGTGAGGGACATGTGTTTGTTTCGAAACTTGCAATTGGTGTTCTGTCATGTAATTGACATTTCTGAGTGGGTGGATGCAATACTCGGGTGGGTGTTTTGCATTTGGAGGCTGACCATAGGGACCAGGGATCTAGATTGTGATGACATGTTGGCTGGGGAACATGAGTTGGGGCCTGCTGGCAGGTGCCCCACAGTGCTGGGGGGTGGGGGTGGTGGGGAACATGAGTTGGACATGGGTGGGGGCCTGTTGGCAGGTGCCCCACAGTGCTGGGGGGTGGGGGTGGTGGGGAACATGAGTTGGACATGGGTGGGGGCCTGCTGGCAGGTGCCCCACAGTGCTGGGGGTGGGGGTGGTGGGGAACATGAGTTGGACATGGGTGGGGGCCTGCTGGCTGGTGCCCCACAGTGCTGGGGGGTGGGGGTGGTGGGAGACATGGGTGGGGGCCTGGTGAAGGGTGCCTCTGCACTGCTGGGGGGTGGGGGTGGTGGGGACATGAGTTGGACATGGGTGGGGGCCTGCTGGCAGGTGCCCCACAGTGCTGGGGGGTGGGGGTGGTGGGAGACATGGGTGGGGGCCTGGTGGAGGGTGCCCCTGCACTGCTGGGGGGTGGGGGTGGTGGGGACATGAGTTGGACATGGGTGGGGGCCTGCTGGCAGGTGCCCCACAGTGCTGGGGGGTGGGGGTGGTGGGAAACATGAGTTGGACATGGGTGGGGGCCTGGTGGAGGCTGCCCCTGCACTGCTGGGGGGTGGGGGTGGTGGGAGACATGGGTGGGGGCCTGGTGGAGGGTGCCCCTGGTGGCTGGGGGTGCAGGGGGACATGCATTGGTGGGCAGTAGTGCAAGTTGACATGTTGGTTGGCTGGGGGGCATGGCCATGGTGGATAGGGTGCCTGCAGGACATGTGCAGGGTAGGCCCCTGTGGTGTGAGCCACCTGCAGGGGCCGTGGATGGTGTAGAGAGAACACCTGGGAGGACCCACACGTGCAATTCACATGTGGTGCTCCCCGCGCACCACGTACCCTGATGGAATCGCGTGTGGAACTTCAAGCGCACCCCTGTAATACACGTACCCTGCTGAAATCGCATGTGGAACTTCCCGCGCACCCCTGAAATACACGTACCCTGCTGAAATCGCGTGTGGAACTTCCCGCGCACCCCTGAAATACACGTACCCTGCTGAAATCACGTGTGGAACTTCCCACGCACCCCTGAAATACACGTACCCTGATGGAATCGCGTGTGAAACTTCCCGCGCACCCCTGAAATGCACGTAGCCTGGACATTCACGTGTGGAACTTCCCGCGCACCCCTGGGATACACGTACCCTGCTGATATCGCGTGTGAAACTTCCCGCGCACCCCGAAATACACGTAGCCTGGACATTCGCGTGTGGAACTTCCCGCGCACCCCTGGGATACACGTACCCTGCTGACATCGTGTGTGAAACTTCCCGCGCACCCCGAAATACACGTAGCCTGGACATTCGCGTGTGGAACTTCCCGCGCACCCTTGTAATACACGTACCCTGATGGAATCACGTGTGATACTTTCCGCGCACCCCTGATATGCACGTACCCTGCTGAATTCACGTGTGAAAATTCCCGCGCACCCCTGATGTACACGTACCCTGATGGAATCGCGTGTGGAACTTCAAGCGCACCCCTGTAATACACGTACCCTGCTGAAATCGCGTGTGGAACTTCCCACGCACCCCTGAAATACACGTACCCTGCTGAAATCGCGTGTGGAACTTCCCGCGCACCCCTGAAATACACGTACCCTGATGGAATCGCGTGTGAAAGTTCCTGTGCGCCCCTGAAATGCACGTACCCAGCTGAAATGACGTGAGGTACTTCCCGCGCACCCCAGTGATACACATAGCCCACTTGCCGTGCTGGTACAGGGTTAGCGCAGCCCTTTGCGCTGGATTGGGGATTTTGATGGCTTTTCCCTGCGCGAGAGGCGTTCTTGGGGGCGTAACTGGCGCTGCTGCAGGGTCGCTGCGCCACTGTGCGCCACGTCTGGTTTTGGTAGCTGGAATCCATGAATACGCTGTGCGCGGAAATGGGTTTTGGCGCACGCGGCTGGCGCAGGGATTCGCACGCGCACACTGTGCGCCAGCCGCGTGCGCCACTTGTGCGCTGAATTCTATGAATTACCCCCTGAGTTTGAGTGTCTACCTCAGCCACTACCACATGAAGTTACTAGTCGATAATCGGTGGAAAATAGGGAATCTCAAAGTGTTCACCATAGATTTCAAAATGTTCAGATTTCATATCTAAAGTGTGTTTGTTGGTCGATCTCTTTACTTTTCATGTGTTGCAGGATAACCATCTAAGGAAATCTGAGGACTTATATTTTCAGGTTCTAAAAAATGTCACAGCTCCACATGCTTTACCACATGCTGAAGCACACAAACTGTTCACAACATACCTCAACAATACCTTATGAGAAGTGATCATAGAACATGTCAAATTGTTTATCCTGCATACCTTGCATGGTGACCTTACAATAAAACAATTTCATACAGTATCATTTTGCTGCTCCTTGACCCATTGTTCGGAGGCTGTGAGAGTGCAAATCTTTACACATGAGCCCCAGAGAGGTGGGTTAAGTGGCTTTAACCATTCATCAACAGATGAGCAATTCTAGTGTGTAAAGGATGCCCCTATTAGTCAGTCAATGAAAACATCTGTTTTGCCTCTATGGAAGAACCATATTTTGAACCTGGAGTGTTCGTCCTGCAGCTCCAGGCTGAATCAGACTATTTTCACAAATCAGGGGCTGTGAAAGGGCAGTGGGAATTAAGTGATCTGTTGTCACATAGTGTGGCATGTATGGATTGCTTAGAATTCATGTTTACTGAAAAAAAGTGTTTTCAGGTCAGGGTACTCAGACTCATTTGGAAAGTTGAATGGGTTGGATTCGCAACCACCTCCTGTGGGCCACAACACTTATCTAAGAAAATTAAAAGCATAATAATACATGTGTTGGTCAGTAAACTTCTTAAGCAGTGGATAGAAATATTATCATGCAAATAAGTGAAAGCAAGGCAAATAAGTGAAAGCGCGGCAGCGCAGTGCGCCAGTCAGAAAGGACTCTGAAGGAATTGCTATGGGATGTTTGCAGAAACAATTAGCATTTTGACTTTGCTTAAAAGAAAATACACTTTGATGTTAAGGTCACTGTTTATTTCTATGGTTTTGCTTAAATGGGTACATTTTCACTTATCACCTTGTTTCAATATAACATTACATTGTGTAGTCTGTGTGGGGAGCCTGAAGAAGGGGTTCAAGGGCCTGGCCCAACCCAATGGTCTTGTGTTTGGCACAACTGATTTGTGAGAAGAAAGCTTTGAAAGATGATACTTGAATGATGCTACTTTTGGCAGGGATGCTCTAAATATTCAAAGACAATATCAAGTATGTCACTTCCACGTATTTTCTTACTAGTGTTCAAAGTAAAAGTAATCTTTGAGGTAGTAGATGTTGTTGCATCTAATGCGGATGTGCTCGAAGCTTATTTGCAGTGCACTTTATTATAGCTTTAATTAGACAAGTGTTTAGCAAAATACAAATAACATATACAAAAGTGGAGTATATCTATTTACGGGTCAATTTACTATAAATGCTATATGTTGTATAACTAAATAACATCATGAAGTTAACACCAGCTATACATTTGAGTTTGCTAACAAATCATGTACAGATATCTTAGTGTGAGCTTCTCGGGTGATGTTAAATCACAGCAGGTGGTTAGCCTTTCAAACTTCTACAAGTTGATAAAACAAACACCTTTGCGTGAATATACGGAGCTTAAACGTGGCTTACAAACTTACAAATTAAATGAATGGTCTTCTCTAGCATGTCTAGAAACGGCGAATAATAACATGTGACAGTTTTTGTATATTTTCTTCTACAGTATGACATTAAAAACTATATAAAACACACACCCGCTGTATTTGATACACAACATATTTTTAGAAGTTATAATGAATCATCCAACATATAGTGCCCCAGACACAACCCCCTGTAGAAAACAATGGGGTTACGATTGTCAGACAACCTATAACACGTGTTCTCAAGGCCTGTTGATAAATCAAAAGAACAACTCTGCTTGTTGGGGCCCCCAGACATTCCATGGCCTTGATGAATCAAAAACAAACAAAAAAAGAACAGCTCCGCTTGTCGAGCCTCTCCACCCCAGGCATTCCTCAGGCCCTTTGATGAACCCCACCTCAAAAAAGAACAATTCAGCGTCCCTTATGATGAACAACAAAGATGACCCACCCTTGAGCCCTGAAAACAATGCTTCACAATCTTTAGTGCCGGTTCTGGAGATCATAACCACTATCTGTAGCACCCCAAGATTGAACTCTTAATAGCAGCAGCTCCTGTGGCGTATAACCCCTGACCATGAAGAAGCAATGGGCAACCTCACCCTCTCTATACCTTGTGCTTTCGGATTGCGACGGGGGTCCAAAACCCTGCTTTTTTTCTTGAGACATTTCCATAAACCTTGTTATTGGGGCTCCTTTAACTAGCCCAACAGCCATTCTCCATTGCAACCACAGGCCTTCGTGGCTTGAAGCACCCTGAGAACCAGCAGATGGCACACTCCACAAATCCTTTCCACGAAGATACAGCATCGATAATTGTGTGAACCCATCAGACACATCCTTGGGTATTCCTAGATTCATGGGATCAGCATAGGTTGGTTGTGTAAGGGAGGCATGGTATCACAATTATGGCTCTGACACAAGAGTTACAGTTTTCAAAACCTTTATTATCTTTTTGGGGTTCGGAGAAACTCTTCCTCTGCCCTATTGCTAAGATGGGAGTAGTCGCTACCATCAAATAATAAAGGAAATACAGTCCTAGTCAGTCTATGTCACATCGAAATGGCCAATACTAACAAAACACAATGCTTGCCCTATCTCTTATACAAAAAGTGTGTAAAAGGGAATATGTATGCAAAGGAAAGTCAGTGTTATAACATAAAGAATCAATGTGGCTGAGGCAGCGCTCCTTCCCATATTGGGCAGCACAGATTAATGCAGTCCCTGTAAACAGGATGTCACACTCTGGCTCCGGTTCTAAAATAAAAGGCAGTTCAAACATGGATCAAGGTCCTCTTGGCCTTCCACACTAAAGTCACTTATTCCAGCTTTCAAAAATTCTTTCACAGTTAAACAATGTTCACACAGGTGTCCCTTGGTCGGGCTTGGACCTCTCAAAGCCAAAAGTTCACGTAGGTCTCCCTCGGCCGGGGTAGGACCACCTTTCAAACAAAAAGTACCTGATTTAACGTAGATCTCCCTCAGCCGGGCTTGGCCATCACAATCACAGCACTTGCCAGTGTTCCCTTCCCCAGGCATTATTCACATTTGTTAGGGGTTTCCTTCCATTAAATTATCACACTTCCGGTCTCCCTCTGTCAGGTTTGGACCTTTCACTGATGTTGAAGACTTTCGAATGTGCAAGGCTTTTACTATAGACCTCTGCAGGACCACTTCTACTTTCTCTTATGTTATTTGGCCCAGTGTCTCGTGGTCTTGGTAGTTCAGTACCATAAGCACAAGTTTTACGGTACTTCATTTACTCTTCCTCTTTCTCTCTTCCTCTCCCCTGCTAAGATCCTCTCTCTTTGCTTCCTTCCGTCCTTCTTTCTCATCCCCAACCTACTCAGCTCGCTAACTGGTCACCTGGTGCAGCTCAAGAGCCATACAGGTCCTATGCTCCCCCTCCAGTCCTGCACTTGCCCCCAGGCCACTTCACCTTTGCTGCTACTACTGCATTTGCTCAATGTGAGGGGCAGCCACTCTGCACTTAACACTGGCCCCTGCAGGACTGGGCATGCTTCTCCCCCTGCCTCGCACTTTCTGTCTCTGTGCACTTCATGACCCTGAATGTAATATGCCTAGCAAATCTGTCTTTTCTGTCTTCTCTCTTTCTTCCCTCCCTAGCCAGGCCTAGTACTTTAGTTTATAGTACTGTATGTTCCTTTCTGTCTCCCCCCCTTCGCTCCTCTATCCTAGTCATGCACTTACACAGGTAGATATGCCTTTGGCCTAATATGCTAGTTATTGTTGTTTGATAATTCCAAATCTTCAAGGCCTAAGAATGACAACTGTAATCCCTTGTTTCTTTTCCCGCCTTGAAGCGGTTTGAAGCACTTCACCTGTGTATAAGCGCTTTACAAATAAACAATTATAATTACAATATAAATCTTTCTATTTAAGTATTTTGTTCACTTTGCTGCTATCTAGCAAGATATCACATATTTTACAGAGACTTCAGAGTGGGCTAGTTCCTGGCGCCGGACCACTCCACTACTCTGTAGTGCTGGCTTCACATTTACTGGAATTTAAAGTTTACCACAGGTCTGCCTTCCTTTGTGTCTCATCAGCACACGCGCAGCCTTCAATCGTGAGATATACATTGTAAATTGTAATTGTAATGGGTTATTTACAATGCACTTACTACTCAGAGGTTTCTTAGCACAGACTTGGGGATCGAACCTGTGTTGCTCAGCGTCGTCTTGTTTCCAGGATGAGCATGTTGCCCCTGAGCTATGCTCCCCAGACATCCTGTTGCAACTTCAATATTTCCTTGCCACGCAGCGGCCTTTCATTTTGTTTGCATACTCACCGACTGTGTGCATTCCTTTCTTGTCTTTGCGGCTTTAATTCACTAGTCAAGGTTAATACCACAGGCATGGCTTTGCCTCCCCAACTCTGTTGTTGACCTGGGAGGGTCGCTGGCATCCACAAATCTTTCATGGCTCTTCAGAGGCAACTGCCTCCTGCAGGAATCTCCTGGGTTTCCCTACTCTTTTCTCTCATCCTTTGATTGATCGTTCTTCTCCAGTGAATTCGCCTTTGCCCTGGAAGAGCTGCTCCTTCTCACGTTTCACGTTGCCCAGAGTGTGTCTCCATGTTCCGCCTTTTATCTATGTGGGGAGAGCTAATGGGTATGACAAGTATGTGATTTAAGTCAAGTGCCTGACTTTTCCTGACCTGGTTAGCGGGACATCTCCAATGAGATATGTAAGGTTTAGCCTCTTTACTCTCAGTCGCCCTCTTCCTCGGCCTAATGTTTGTGCAGAAAGGGGGGGTTGGGACATTGGAGAATCCTATAAAATAGGATGGGGCATGGGTATGGGAAAGAGGGAATACCGCGTCTCAACATTGGTTGCCTCACCCCCACAACCTGAAGACCCCTCAACCAGGTGATCCTTCTGCACTGGTCCACCCACAGGGTCTTTATCCAAAGGCGATTGCTTTGTCCTGGCCACCTGATAGAGAGATCCTTGGGGATTAGCATGTGATACACCCTTTGGTTTCTCACAGTTGCGAGAGGCCACATGCCACACACAGTGCGGGAACAGCACAGAGACCATAATGGTTTGTTGGGCCCCCAAACACCATTCTCAGGCCATCATAACATCCAGAAACTGTTGAAATATGTGTTGAAATGTTCATACATCCATTAGGCATTGAATGCTGAGCTCCACCGGCTGTTTTTTCAAGGAACAGCCTGCTGTAATGTGCAGTTGTTGGAAAACATCACTATGAAAAACTGAAAAATATAGAATCAGGATAGGTTGTCTTTTACACAGCGAGCATAGGCATGTTACAATATTCACCAACCATGTTACAACTGTAGCAACACACAGTGTGTTGCAATGTCAGCATAAACATATTAAATCCAATGTAACAACCAATTACAAGTCCCTAAGAAATTGAAATTTCAATCCATTTATATAAAATAATTGTGGCTACACAACTTCATCAAAGGTGTGATCTTTGGCAAAAACGGACTCCACTATATCTTGGGGTGAGTCACAATTGCATAAAACACTACCAAATTTAGAACCATATTTTAAAAGTCCTGGCACACTTCTACGTCACAATTGTGTTTTAAAACAGACCTTGCAGTTTCACATGTAAAGATTCATGGCAACCCTTGCCTTGTAGACAGAGATAAGACACATTTTGTTTTACTTTGTGCCACTCTGCAGGCAGAATAAAATCAAATGTTGCGCCTACTTGGAAGTAAGAAACGAATCTGGCACAACCTAAAACATGCACTGACACAGTCGATCAATACATAGCATGTCCACAAACATATCAAGTAGGATAAAACACCCTGACACTCGCCACCGTTAAAAACCTGTCATGCTGACAGTTTGTACAAAATAAATCTCTGGCTATAGCGTTTGCGTGACATGCGTGACCTTTGGCATAAACTCAAATACCCAAATACTAACTTCACATTGCACGCATTTGAAACAATTCATCAACTGCATAAGCACTGTGAAACTGAGACAAGGCATTGTGCATTTGAAATATGTTACATGATGGAGGCCACCAGGGGGCGCAGGCGTGATGGCCTCCTGATCGTTAGGCTCCCCTGAAGCCCCGAGAGATTTGTGGAGTAAACTGCAATAAAAGGAACGTTATCCTCCTATAAAGGCTGAATCCAGGTGGGGGAACTCCTGGGGACTCCGGAGACACCTTCCCCAGTCTTGGGGGTGCCCGGGTCCCTGAGATATTTGACTTGGAGCATCCGCGCTTCCCATCCCCCCTCCGGGCCCGTGCCACGCACGAAGTGAAGTTCCGCGGCCGGGCTCCCCCTTTCCGCAGATGAACACACCCTACACCTCTGAAGGCAGCACGGAAAGCCCATAGGAGTCCCTCTGAAACCGGGGCCCTCACCCGTGGGGGCCTCCCCAGACGAGCCCACCTTCATCTCCCGCCGCGGCGGCTCTGGACGTTAATACGCTTTGGGCTTCCACGGCCGGACCCCGGCCTGCCGCACATGCATCTGTGTATCTTGACCCAGGCCGTCGCTGGAGCGCGCCCGGGCTCCTTCCTCTCCTCACCCCCCCCCAGGCGTTGGGGAACATCTTCGTAACAATTACCATAAGGACTCCCCCCGGCTGCTGCTGCGACACAACTCTTAGAGGCCTACACCGAACAGGCCTGGGCCGACACGGGAGCGCGCCTGGGCCCCTCTGCGATCTTTGAAAGCACCCACCAGCCCCACGTCGGAGCAACCGTGAGTAGTGGCCACCAGGGGGTTGGGCCATGACCCGCTCATCCTAACCCCCACACCTCATCGGAGTTAGCGCGGATCGAGGGGACCATCTCCCCGAGCCCCAGGGGGAGATCGCGGGGAACTACGAAGACCCAGAGGGGGAGACACCCCATGAGTTGGAAAAGAACCCTGGCAAGATACCAATTCATTCCCCGAAAACAAGAGATGGAGACCAACCCGCCACCCACGCGGACCCCCGACATGAACACCATGCAAAGCAATATCCAGACAATCCTAGAAGAAATCAGGGGGATGAGAACGGACATGGGTGCCAAGCTGGCCGACCTCACCACCAAGGTCTCCACGTTGGAGGATAGAATGGAGGGGGTGGAGAACAACCAGGCTTCCACCGTCTTCCTGGAGGCTCAGATGGAGGCGAGGTTCAAGGAGATGCAGCGGTGTGAGGGAGAGCTCCGCTTCAAAGTGGATGATATGGAAAATCGTGAACGGAGATGCAACCTGCGATTCTTCGGCCTGTCGGAGGTGGAGGGGGAGACCCAGACCGGCCTGGAGGGCAAAGTGCAGGAGATCATTAGGATTGTCCTGGGAACCGACTCCGGAGAAACCATCCTGATCGACAGAGTTCATCGAGCTGGCGGAGGTGGTAGGGGCCCACGCTCCGTGCTTGCGAAGTTCCACTATTACAGGGACAAAGCAAAAATACTTGAAAGAGCTAGAACCCTAAGAGAGATACAAATCGACAACTCCAGGGTGGCAATATACCAGGACCTGTCCGCCTTCACGCTACAAATGAGGAAAAAATGTGCCCCGATCACCAGGTGGCTCCAGGAGAAGGGGGTCCAGTACCGCTGGGGACACCCATTCTACTTATCCTTTGAGTGGCAAGGGGAAAACTTTCAGCTCGTTACAGAAGAAGACATCCAAAGAGGCATCGACAAACTGATCGGGGTCCCTCCGGGGCCCCCGGGGAGAGCGGTGGACCCGACAGAGACCCGAGTCGGGCCCCACAGGGCCCTGACCACAGCCAGGGGAAACACAAAGTGAAGGGCACCCAGAAATTCAGGAAAACCAGACACCCCTTGGAGGGACGCGGAGGACCCGCATGATTATGAGATAGAGGGGAGAAGAAACGGAACGCAGTGCTGATTGGTTGTGGCTCACTCACTCGCTCGCCCCGGCAAATTGAGGAGAAGCCTTTGTTCCACTTCTGCGGATGCCAAAGCGTTCGCGGTGGATCCGAGTGACTGATAGGGAAGGGGAGAAAGTTAAGAAATGTGATGTTGTTATGTTGTTGTGTGGTATTGCATCTGACCACAGGGTCCTCACTGGCCGCCTCATGTTTGGGGGCGATTTATGTTACGTTGTGATGTTGCCACGGTTGGCAAGGCTTAGGCCGAAATTGAGGGCTGAAGGTTTCGAGTCCCACCTGCTTCACACACGGAGGGGGGTTTCTCTCGGTTGTCAGAGGGTGGCCAGCTGCATCCCCCGAAGCCTTCAAAGATCCCTCCAACTCATATTGGAAGCTAGTTCACGGTTGAACCCAGCTCCGGTGAGACACGTGGCGGGAGTAGAGGGGACTGGGGTAGGGGAGGTCTTGTGGAGGGACTGGACCCCGACTAAAGCTGCTGAATGTTCCTAAGGGTAAAAATTGGAGGGTACGCTCCGCACTATTTATCTCTCGGGGCCCAGGCAACAGCCCTGGTGGTTCGTTGACTAAACCCGATGTTCGTCGGGCGATGGAGACGGACGCCTACCAAAATGGGTAAGGGAAATGGGGAACCGGGGAGGGAGGAGAAAGAAATAGGGAACGCCACGCCATGGTTCTGGGGTCCAAGTCAACAGATGATAACGGGGGCACTCACTGGTGTTTCACAGGGCAAGGATAGCGACGACCATGGTTGAAGGTCGGATCGGTACGCTCAACGTTAAGGGTCTAAACTCACAGAACAAGCGGTCTCTCACGAGTAACTTATTCCGCAAACAGAAATTACTGGCCCTCTTTCTACAAGAAACCCACTATAGAAGGGGGGCCGAATCAACGATTAAGGAAAAGGAGATAAGCAGAAACTTCTGGGCCTCGTACAAATCCTCTAAGAAGGAGGGAGTGGGTATCCTCTTGGGTAAATCACTGCACCTCACCGATGTGGAGACGAAGAGGGGCTTTGGAGGCAGATTTCTGGCGATCAAGGTGTTAGCCCAGGGTACACGAGTCACACTAGCCACAATATACGCACCCAATTCTGGCTAAGGCAAGTTTATTCACAGGGTCTTTGGGGTCATGGACAGGTGGCCAAGGGAGCCACAATTCTGGCCGGAGACTTCAATCTCATTACAGACTCCCATCTGGACTGGTGGTCAGCCAAAGGGATGGGACCAAGAGCCCCCACAAAAGACAATCTCGCCTTGAGGGACCTCCTACAAGAATACTACTGGGTTGATGTATGGTGCAAATGCTGGCAGACCCCTGGGGGTTGCACGTTCTTCTCCCCTCCCCACCAAACTTACACTAGAATTGACTTACTGCTGGTCTCGGAGGAGGGAGGGGGAGAGGTTGGGGACCCTACGGTTGAGTCTGTGACCTGGTCAGATCATCAGCTCCTCGTTATGGAATGGCGGTTGCAAGCCACAGTGAAATCACGTAGGTGGCACTGAAACGAAACCTTGTGAGGGATCAGGTGTTTAGGGAATTCCTTAGGAACAAAATGAAGGCTTTCTTCCTACCAAACGACACAGGGGAGGTCCCAATGGTCTCAGACTGGGAGGCAGCGAAGGCCACCTTCAGGGGTCTTCTCATTGCAGAGGGTGCAAGCAAGAAGCGAGAGAGGGCCCTGATAGAATCCAGACTCCGGGAAGACCTGCGGGCCATGAGGGCACAGCTCACCAAGGGAAACATAGACCGCGAAAACCTCCTGAGTGAAATGAGAGAGAAGAGACAGGCTCTGCATACAATCCTGATTGGAGAGGTAGTTAACAAAATGAGATACACGAAGCAGAGATACTATGAGAGGGGCGACAGGGTTGGGACTCTTCTGGCACACAGGCTGAGGGGAAATAGGGTAGAAAGACACATAGAAAAGGTCAGGGACGGGGCGGGTAACACCCAGATAAAAACAGAACATATAGCGAAATCATTTGCGCCCTTTTATAGGGACTTTTATACCAAACAAGAGGGTGAATCATTGGATAACATTTCGAAAATATCTTGATGACCACCCCCTACCCAAGCTCACAGACCTAGAGAGAGAGACACTGGACAAGGAGATAACAGAGGAGGAGGTGGAGGAGGCCATCAAAAAGCTTAAAATAGGCAAGACCCTGGGGGAAGACGGGTACACAGCGGATTTCTATAAACAATTCCAGTCCGAACTAACCCAACCGCTGACCAAATTATTTAACCACATCGAGCCCTTAGAAACCATTCCACCGACATTCCTGCAGGCTATAATCACAGTTATCCCTAAACCGGGCAGAGACCCAGCGGTGTGTAGCTCATATAGGCCCATCTCACTCCTGAACACAGACGCCAAGATCTACACCGGGATCCTGGCGACACGCCTAGAACGGCGTCTCCACCGGCTGATTCACCCCGATCAGGTAGGCTTCGTAGTAAATAGACAAGGAGCGGATAGTATGCGCAAAACCCTGCACATATTGAGCTCAAATGGAGTGAAATCCGATGGTGCCCTTCTCCTATATCTAGACGCGGAGAAGGCGTTTGACAGGGTGAGCTGGGCCTTCATGGAGGGGGTTCTATCATCCCTGGGGATGGGACCCAGGTGGCGGGGATGGATGACGGCCCTCTACTCCCGCCCTTCCGCTAAAGTGGTGTCAACGGAAGAGAGTCAGAGTCCTTTCCTTTAGAGAGAGGCACAAGACAAGGATGCCCATTGTCCCCCCTCATATACGCCCTGGTGATGGAACCGTGGGCTATAGCAATCAGGACCAACAATCAGATCGAGGGTGTTAAGATGGGGGGAAGTGATTACAAAATAACCCTGTTTGCCGACGATGTCCTCCTGTACCTCTCTAAACCATCCCAATTTATCCCAGAGGTGTTGAATAGTCTGGAGCGATATGGTTCCCTGGCAGGCTACAGGGTCAACATAGATAAATCAGTGGCATTCCCGGCAGGCCAGCTCAACGAGACCGAGAGACAATATTGACAACCTTCTGTTTTGTAAATGTACAGAGGGATTCTCCCACCTGGGGATCCAAATTCCATCAGACTTAGGGGATCTCTTCAAAGTAAACTACCCGCCCCTATGGGGGTCGATCAAACACGACCTGGGACGTTGGTCGAAATCCGGCCTCTCATGGATGACTCGCCTCAACTCCATCAAAATGGTAATCCTCCCTAAATTCTTGTACCTGTTCCAAATGCTGCCAACCCAGATACCAAACCCATTCCTCCTGGAGATCAAACGGGCCCTTCACAGTTATCTGTGGGCCGGTAAATCCCATAGAATCGCCTGTTCCCTGGCAGGCTACAGGGTCAACATAGATAAATCAGTGGCATTCCCGGCAGGCCAGCTCAACGAGACCGAGAGACAATATATCGACAACCTTCTGTTTTGTAAATGTACAGAGGGATTCTCCCACCTGGGGATCCAAATTCCATCAGACTAAGGGGATCTCTTCAAAGTAAACTACCCGCCCCTATGGGGGTCGATCAAACACGACCTGGGACGTTGGTCGAAATCCGGCCTCTCATGGATGACTCGCCTCAACTCCATCAAAATGGTAATCCTCCCTAAATTCTTGTACCTGTTCCAAATGCTGCCAACCCAGATACCAAACCCATTCCTCCTGGAGATCAAACGGGCCCTTCACAGTTATCTGTGGGCCGGTAAATCCCATAGAATCGCCTATGACACTCTCACAAGGCCCAAAGATGAGGGTGGGGTGGGTTTTCCCGATTTTGACACCTACTATAAAGCGTCACAATTGCGCGTCCTTGTTGACCACTTGATGACTGCCCCAAATAAACAATGGGTAACGTTACACAATACACTCTTCTCGCCGGTCACATTGGACGAATGGCTATGGGTCCCTAAGACATCCATTCCAAGAAGGGTTCTGAAAAACCCTTGAAATTCGCCAGTTATGGTAAGCTAAGCAACCATAACTCGCGCCACCACCGGGCACTGCTAAGACTAACACCCAGGACATAACGTCCCTTTAACAAAGTTTTTTCACTGAATTTCATAGGTTTTTAGTAGCGCAACTTAACCATAACGTCCCTTTAACAAAGTTTTTTCACTGAATTTCACAGGTTTTTAGTAGCGCAACTTAACCATAACGTCCCTTTAACAAAGTTTTTTCACTGAATTTCATAGGTTTTTAGTAGCGCAACTTAACCATAACGTCCCTTTAACAAAGTTTTTCCATTGAGTTTTTAGTAGTGCAACTTAACAATAATGACTTTCACTTTATATACATATCATATGGAACTAACTGAATCTCTTCTACCTTACTTGATGTCCATGAACTCATTTAATGTTCGCGGACATGTTCGAAGAACAGTACCACTACCTAAAAAACTCTGGGGGGGTATGTTTGATTGTTATATCATAACATAGGAACATTTAACAAATTCAAAAAAAAGGACACAAACACATTATATGTACTAGTACATAAGAAATGTAACCCATATATACAATACACTAACCATTCATTTAAATGCACTATGTTCTAAAATGGAATATACCACAAGAAAATAAATTGGCTTCCAACATAATTACCTCACAAACACAACAGAACTGAGAACAAGAGCAGACCCACTGAGTACATAGGACATATCTTACCTGAAATAGTAAGTGTACTTAATTTTATTCATATATTTATAAACTTTCTGTATTAGATAAAAAAATATATTATCTTTTTTTTTCTCTCACAGAAATGTCTAGTACTCTGGAATGGCTAGAGGAACATTTCCCAAATGAAGAAATGTCACAAGATAGTGAAACTAATGGTAAACACTTTATAATATAAACCATTTAATTATTATTATTTTGTATACATTTAACATATATATATATATATTTTTTTTGTACAGAGCATAAAAAAATAGAAAATACATCAGAAAAACCTGTTATGGATAACACTTTTCACAGTATAGAAGAAAAAATTGATTTATTGTTGACTAATATTAATAATTTGAAAACTTTTGTGGAAGATCATTTTAAACCAAAAACCTCATACCACTGCCCCACATGTACTTGTCCCTCCTCACCATATCCCAGTCAATTATCCCCAAACCCTCTCCATAACCCAAAACGTTTTGATGAGACTTCCATCCCTTCTTCACCTAATAACAATCATGATGAAACCCCTAATTCTCCTGTTTTTGTTTCTGTTTCTGCCTCACCTTCTCTGTCATAAATTATTAATATATGTTAAATAAAGTTGAATTTTTATATTGTGTTGTAAATAGTTTCGTTTATTTTTTTTAAAAAACAATGTAGGTGTCCCCGGACAGTGCAGGTGTTCGGAAATGTTTGTAAATAAACAAAAATGGAGATGTCCTAAAGAACACTATACCTGTTCGTACTGTTCGCTAGCAAGATGAAACTATTCTAAGAACACACGCGGTGTCCTGAAATGTTCGTTAAAAAAAAAATTAAAGTGTCCTAAAGAACACTATATCTGTCCGTAGTGTTCGCTAGCAAGTTCAAACTGTTCTAAGAACACACGCGGTGTCCTGAATTGTTTCTAATTAAACAAAAATGGAGGTGTCTTAAAGAACACTATACCTGTCCGTACTGTTCGCTAGCAAGTTGAAAAATTTCTAAGAACACAATTGGTGTCCTGAAATGTTCGTACATAAACAAAATTGAACGTGTCCTGAAGAACACTATATCTGTCCTTACTGTTCGCTAGCTAATTTAAACTGTTCTAAGAACACACGCAGTGTCCTGAAATGTTCGTTTCACGTGTAATGCAATTTTAATTAGTTCAGGACCCGAACAGTGTCCGTAGAACATCAACACGCATGCGCTAGACAATCTCTGTGCATTTGGTGTCCTGCGGACATGCGCTTCCTTCGCGGACTTGTTCGCGAACGGATCATATGACCGCGCCCAAGCTGATCGCGTGTTCTGAATGCAGACACTGTTCGGGTCCCCGAACAAATTAAAAGTACATTTTCAATTAATCCATAATATTTTTCAATAAAATCTCACCATGGCACAAGTCCCACATAGTAATCCTGAGTTTCTACATACCTTTTGAAACTTTTCAAACTTTGTTTTGTGTTCGATCTGTCCGCGGACAGCGCGCATGTCCGTGAACCGCGCACAAGCACCCCTATAAAAGAACACGCCCTAGAGCTTATTGTCATTGTGTTTCTGGCTATTCTTCAGAGCACAGCTATTTATCCAGCAACTTGCTGATTACACCATCGAGATGGCATCCCTGGCTGCAGAACTGCCACCTGGTGCTGCACCTGCTTCAGCACCACCCCAACCCCCTCCACCACCACCTCCCCAAGGGCCTGAAGAGGGGAACAGGAGCGAGGATGCGGAGGAGGAATAAGAGGATGATGAGAATGAGGTAGAGGAAAACCCTACTACCCGCACTAGGCGTGAGTCTTGGGTGTGGCGGTTATTTACCATTCATGGTAATATTCCTAAGGCTCGTGCGAACCGTGTTACCTGCAATGAGTGCAAAATGATACTCAGTCGCGGGAAGCACGGTAAGTACAGCTTTGGGACCACTACTATGAAGCGACACCTGAGGTCATTTCACTCTGGGGCTATTCGCAGGGTTGTACCTTGCGCAGAACGTAGCAGGTTGATTTCCTCTACTTCATCCTCTGTTTCTGATCCTGTCACCACAAGGACCACCTCTGTGGGACAGCGTCTTCCTCAAGCTGCCTCACAGGCCATACAGAATGCTGATGACCCTTACCTTTCGAGGGTCACAGTTGTATGTATGTACTGTGACACAGTACTCTGCAGGGGGGAGCAACTTCGTAGTGCTTTTGAGACTATCGTCTCAGAGCACGAGAAGATCTCCTCACTACCCAAATAAAACCCACTCTACATCTTCCTCTCTCAGCTTGCCCTTTCTTATCCCTGTGGTTGGTCCCCCCCCCTTTACCTTCCTTTCCCCTCCTCTCCTAGTGTGTCATGTATAAAAAAACAAAAAAAATACAAAATATCAAAAATCAAAAAATAAATAAGGCTCTTTTCAGAGCCGCCTTTCACAGTTAAAAAATAGAAGACAAAATAAATGAAGCAGGGCCCTTTGTATTTTTTAGAAGTCCGCGGACAGTTCGCGAACATTTAAAAAATTGGGTTGCTACCCCATCACAAACATTGCAATTTTCTCTGGGAAGAAGTGGTGGCTCTGAAAAGAGCCTTTGGGTGGTGTTTGTAAGTCAAAAATTATAAATGCTTAACACCTACTTCAAAATGGTTGTTGTAATTCCAAAAAAGGTCGCAATGCATTTTGTACATTTCTCAGAAAAATCTGATTGCCAGCATAAGTAAGATGGACTCCATCTCTGCGAAAAACGTATGTACTACGAAACATAATATTTTCATTGTGAAAAGAGGACATGCCAAAATCTCGTAGAAAGGCTCAAACAGCCTTATTAACATTGCGCCTTGCTTTTTCCATTTGTGGACCAAATGAAGAAGAACAAAGCCACATTTGTCTCTGTGCAATCCGTGAAAATATCACTTGAGAATTAGGAAACATGCCCATAACCTTCCCAAGTCCTTCTTTCATATCAAATTGCAAAAGAATTCCAGTCAGATGTCCTAAACTGTTCCCTCCACAATGAATTATGTCTGGATGTTGCTCTCTCTCCAAAGTAGCACAGAGAGGTAGCAAGTCCAACCACTTCATTCCACGTACTCCATGCCAGTGTACTTCCACATGTGGGAATCCAAGATCTACAGCTACTCCACAACTTTCTGCATGCACCTTCAACCAATGTATCCACGAATCTCCCAAAATCCAAACAATCTGTTTTCTGAAACACACAGCTATAGCTATCTTTTGTTCTCTCAGCAAAAAAGAGTATCTGAGAATCTCTCTCCTGGCACAACACACCCACTAAACTTTCCTGACCAATCCCTTTCAGTGCTTCTTCTCATTTGCATGACTTCTGAACCCAAAAATCCCCGGATGTAACTCCCGATGTCCGCGAACTACTGCCATGTCCGCGGACATATCATAACATGAACAGCTCTTCTACCATTTCCACTTCACTCTCTCTGCCATTCCCTCATTGGATGTAGCTAAAAAATCACATGACCATGCACCAATCACATTCAATACCTCTAGATCTAACTGCATCATCATAGATCAGCAATGCAAATGTACTGTGACTCTCTCTGAGTACAAGTGTCATATCATTGGCAAGCACCATCTACCAGAAATACCGTACAAGTCTCCAAGATTTCTACTTGCAGCTCCATGCATATCCATATGCATGAACACAAACTTCAGGTATGCATATTTTCTGTACAGTAGATGAACACATTTTCAAACAGACTTTTAGCTTGTGTAATCTGTAAAATGAATTTACTGTATTTTTTTCAATTTCCTAAAATCAACTATCACTTATAAACCTTTATACTATTTACTTTCTTTATACACACACACTCAAATCATGTTAAACTAACATTTTTTAAATGAAATATATAGACTACATATATTCAAACAAAATTGCATGCAAGCACAATCTATGTTTAAATCTTTTAAAAAATACTTATACAATTTCATATGTTTTTGTTTTTATTTATTTATTTACTTAATTACTTTAATTTAGACATGACATTGAGGCGCTATTACCTAGAACAGCTTACTTACAGAAATAGTAGTATTCACTGGTATATTATAAATTTCACAAAACATAGTAAAGATATTTTTTTTGCTACAGTTAGTCATTCAATACAATTTGTTCATTAAGAACATATCATATGTACTGAACTGATGCAATGTATCTTATGTAAATAAATTATTTTAATGGTTTTAAAGAAGGCACTGAGGATTTCAATTAAAAAAAATCAATATCTAAATTAAAAACAGTGCTATATACAAACAAAGTTACTAATTTGAAGCTTTTACAATTGCAGTGAAGACCAGTCTCCTGAAAAGAAGCAGCCGAATTCGAAGAACAAAGAAGAACTAAGAAGTTACCTGTTAAGTTAAGAAAAAAAGTAAGTAGAATATCACCATAATATTTGTATTATTAATCAAACATACTATAACGTTAATACAAGCTATTTTGGTGCCTAAAAATAGAGATTGTGTACCATTTTGTCCAAAACACTCCATGTTTTAAACAGCGATTTACAGCCAGAATGGCCCACAAATTCCTATTTTTGGACACACACATTACCCAACTGAACCACTACAATTGTCATATTATAGAACAAACAACTGTTTTAATTGTATACATTAGATTTACTATTTGTACTTTTCCACACCACTAGCTTACTTTTTTTTTGTCATCTGAACCCCAGTTTAGTAACACATACATTCAAGAATACCTGTCCCTACTAGTTGTAGTTCCCAATGCACAATCACACACCATTAGATACATCTTTATCATCTTACTCAAACACTCATGCACACAGCACACATACATTCCAGAACACTCCAACCCATATCTTCTATATTTTTTTCAACAGACCCTAAAGAATGCCTACCAAAAGTCAAGTCCGTAGAAAGCAACGCAAAAGTAGAGCAAATGAAAATAAAAGTGTCCAACATAAGCATCCATCTCTAGCATAATTTGTAAAAAAAGTTGAAACAAAACAGCTAATACAGTCATTTAGTGAAACACAAGAAGTTTCAAGTACAAAAACTTTGCCTCCTCTATCAAAATGTAAAACAAACCAAAAAACAATTAACAGAAAATCAGCTATCACTTCAGATAAAACTACTTCTTCAAATTTTAATATAGTGCAAAGTAAGCATACCAAGAAAAGTATTTTAGCCAAAATGTACCGTCACAAAGTCCTTCAAAATCTTATAAAAACAGGAGAGAAATCAGGTTCAATGCTTAAAACCTATCGTAGGAAATTAATCTTAGAAGTGTTGACATAGTTAGACATAGTGTTAAAGGTAAGTCACCTAAAAATACATATTACATAAAAAGAAAAGAAGAAGAAAAATATATCAATGATTATAATGCAATCATTGCCCACTTATGGAATGCAAATATAGATGAGCAGTACATTGCAGACAATTCTACTGCAGTTGCACGATATGTCACAGCATACTCAACTAAAGCAGAAAAGACAGAGCTCCAAGACCTCTGGAATGACCTGTGATGTCATCTTTGATGTCCTGGGTGTTAGTGTTAGCAGTGCACGGTGGTGGCGCGAGTTATGGTTGCTTATCTTACCATAACTGCCGAATTTCAGGGGTTTTTCGGTTTTACTTTGAACCATAACATCCCTTTAACAAAGTTTTTTCACTGAATTTCATAGGTTTTTAGTAGCGCAACTTAACCATAACGTCCATTTAACAATGTTTTTTTTACTGAATTTCATAGGTTTTTAGTAGCGCAACTTAACCATAACGTCCCTTTAACAAAGTTTTTTCACTGAATTTCATAGGTTTTTAGTAGCACAACTTAACCATAATATCCCTGACTTCATAGACATGTAACATAGAACATACTAACTCCCTCGTAGTGATTTTCATGTCCACGGACTACCACCATGTCCGCGGACATATCGAAAATCTGAGCGTGGTGAATGTTAATTTAAATAGTGTGCCCCATTTCCCCTTTGAAGTTGGCTCTGAAAAGAGCCGTTTCTTTTTTTTTTACAGATGCTTGACAGACACCTGTTATTTTGTATTTTTTTCTTGTTTTTTTTTCTTGCTTTACTCCTAAAATCTTCACATAACCTTCTCCAAAGCAACCCTTACATTCCAAAATAGAAAGGCATTTTCCGTAAAAGATAAAGAAATGCCATCTTCTTTAAAATTAACAGCATTACTGGCATCAATATTCTCATTGTTACAGAAGAACATACCAGCTCTAAGCATGAAGGGACACATGCCTCGGTTGATGACACACCTAGCAATGTTTTGCTGAGGACAAAAAACTGAACTATTGTCCCATATTGCCCTAGGTAGTAATCCAGAAAAAATTACTTTCGCATTTGGAAGGATCTTCATTACGGCTTGAACCAAGCGTTCCAAATCAGCCAACAAAGTAGGGGCACTGACGTTGCCCAAATTGAAAGCACCATAGTGCAAAACTACCACATGGGGACTGTTCATCGTGGCCATATCCACACAAACTTGTACAATTCCCTGTAGATTGCAATCAGGCACAGTGCTCCACACCACCTCCACTCCTTTGACATCAAAGTTCTTTGCAACATTCCTGCATTCAGCGTACTGCTGTAAACCATGCACAAACATATCTCCGAGCACCAACACCCTGACTTTCTCCACTTCTGCCATCTTCACCACACACAGTCTCTTTCAACACAAATCCACAACCTCGACATCTGAATGGCTGATCCGTACAGTCTTCTTTCCATTTTGGATTTCCTGGAAAAACCCAGATGTAGCACGCCCTGTCCACGAACAGCCGCGGTGTCCGCGGACGACGTCCACTTTACTCTCTGTGCCATTCCCTCATTGCATACAGCTAAGCAATCACACAATACGAATAACGTCCTCAGAACACCCCCATTTTGTGAATTTTTGAACATTTCAGGACATTTATCATTTCATTATTCAACATATTAACATTACAAATATTATACTTTCATCTTGTACTCTGCACACAATTCTATATTTCTCCATTAGTAGCTCAGTATACTAGATAGAATCCCATAATACAATGCTATTTATATCAATGCATCGTTCAAAGCACTAATAACGGTATGATATTTATTGCAATATCCTTGACACTTTTTTCAGAACATTATAATAAAAATCCCTAGTACACAAATTCCATGAAAAGTACATACACATAATGTGATGTCATCAGTGATTTCATCAATATCATTTGCGATGTCATCTTTGATGTCCTGGGTGTTAGTCTTAGCAGTGCACGGTGGTGGCACGAGTATTTTTCATAGCTTACCATAACTTGCTATTTTCAGAGGTCTTTCGGCTGTACTTAGAACCATAACGTCCTTTAAACAAACTTTTTTTAATATCACGCAAACAATATACAAACATGGCGTGCAAAAACCAACTTCTACAGATGGCTTTACACAGAATGTTGCAAAGTAAGAATTTATGCTCGTTCACAGTGAAGGTCAGCTGCTTCCATTTTTTTCTCGGGCCCCGGAGAGGCTCACGAAGCGGACTATAAGGTTGTATTGTGTTTTGACCTTGACAGACAAAGATTGTGATGAAAGACTTCTCTTGAAGTAGTGTTGCTAAAACGTAAGAGAAGATAAGCATGAAATTTCTGAAACAAAACCACTTTTATATATTATATCACTATGCGAAAGATCGTTGGCACACGCGGAGTCGTACTTTGGGACTGCACCACTCGTAGACAATGGAAATTGCAATCGTACTGTAAGTAACCCTTTAGATTATTTTATACCAAATATAATTACAATAGCGTAGCATTAAACACCGCTCAAGTTGAACTTGTTTGTTGAAAGTGGCATAATGTTTTCTACCGCGCACTATCACCGCCGAATTGATCCCCTGTCGTTTAGAGGGCTCTGAAAAGGGCAGACGACACAGGGTGGGTTCATATAAATAATTTAACCGGTCTATAGGCGGTCAATCGCTCTCCTCGCTGCGCCACTTCACTGTAGCCTGTCAAGTGGCACAGCGAGTACAACGCTCGCTTTGACATCCGTGCACAGCTTGCTAACGCAAGTTCGAATCCCGGCAAGGCCAAACTCAGCCTTTCATCCTTTTGTGGTCGATAAATGAGCACCACACACCGTGGTTAATAATAAGCACCGCTTAGATACCTCACGGTTCTTAGCGCTATATGAATGGGAAAATATTATTATTTTATTGCTAACATACTCCGTTGCACTATCTTCGATAGCAAATAGTTTCACGCCCTAATAAATAAAATTATGATTTTTAATGAAGATCGGCTGGTGAGACTAATTTATGTTTTTTAAAACAGGTATGTGGCCCCATTTTGCCTATGTCACAATTTACAGACTCCAGCGGAGGGGGTTTTCAACTGCCAGGTGCAGGTCCAAATATGCAACTTCATGACCCTCACCATTTTATGGGACAATCACCAAGGACCAATATGCCCTTACACAGTACTAGCGGCTACAAACAACATACCAACCAATAGAGTGGTCTAATGGCTCGTTGTTGGAACAACCTTCCGATTATCAGAGCGACCATTTACTGCTTTTATCATAAACCAACAGCCTATCTACCGCAAAGGAACAACGCGTGGCTCCAAATAAACTTTTGCTGATCGACAGCAGAGACAATAGCAAATCGCTAAATATTCACTAAACATTTCATGTGAAATAAATGTACTTTACCAAATGTACAATCCTGCTGTTTACTTTTAAACCACAGTTTCATATTCCGGATTGTGGCGCACTGAGTTGTAAGCTGATCTAACACCCTCTGTACCGCAAAGGAACATCGCGAGCCTCAACATGAACTTTTGCGGATCGACAACAAAGACAAATGCAAATTGCTGAATATTCTCTAAACATTTGATGTCAAATAAATGTACTTTACAAAATTTACAATCTTGCTGTTTGCTTTTAAATCACTGTTTCATATTCCGAATTGTGGCGCGCTGTGTTGTGACATAATATGTGTTGTCTTCCGGGTTCTGTGTAAAGTCACTTAGGACTGGAGAGGACTGGGCGTGTTTGATGACGCACCCTGTAACGTCACGGAGAGAGGCGGGGAATATGAATGCTTTGATAATATCAGGCATAGGGGCGGGAGATATGATTTAGTGTCGCAAAAGCAAGTCAGCCAGGTCAATAGCGCCAGTCATAGGATTATCACATAATGTCGGCGCACACCAGCCGGATTTATCGTTTCTTTAGTGGACAAAAAGTCGGTTGACGCCCGTAGGAAATTGTACTATTAGCGGACAAAAGGAGTGGTCTTAAAACACTTTCACCCTGACAACGAACAATACAAACAACGTTCTCAGAACACCCCCATTTTGTGTAATTGCAACCATTTCGGGACACCACGAGTGTTCTTAGAACACATTCAACTAGACAGATTACAATACGGACAGCGTCCTGAGGACACCCCCAGTTTGTGTATTTACGAACAATTAAGTACACCGCGAGTGTTCATAGCTCATTTTTACCTTCCTTGTGAACAAAAATGACACATACTCCGTCCTCTAAACATCCACCATTTAGTTTATTTACTAAATGTCAGAACAGCTGTGTTCTCTGCGGACAAATCGAACGCAACAAAATCGTCTAGCACATAAAAAAACAAAACATTGAACTTATCTCATACTCCCCCACCCTCCCCAAACACTCTTACACACCAACACAGGGCACTAAATATAATTTTTTATCCACGTTTCACCGCGCTGTACGCGGTCCACGGCGAATACAAGATGGCGGGCGCCACAAAAAATCTGACGTGCTCCACGCCCCTCGCCGTCCAATCAGCGAACACGTCACATGTCCGCGGTCATGACGCAAGGCCATGGGCCAATCGGGGTGCTGTCCGTGGAGTGAACAGGGAAGTCCGTCCGCGAAGCGAACACAGATATCACTAATTTTTTTGCCTTACATTTTGGTCATTTTTTTAAAAAACTACTGGACGGATTTACACCAAATTTGCAAAAGCACGCTTTCGGGACCAGTCCACCGCTACTGCCGCAAATTTGGTGTAAATCCGTCCAGCGGTTCGGGCTGTAGCCGTGCGCAAAGTTTTTTCCCATTCAGTCTATGGGGAAAAAAAAAAGTTTGGGACCCCCCTATAACTTTTCCCCCCCCCCGGACGAATCCTCACCTAACTTTCCAAAAAAATTCAGAGTGGGCCATATACTTTTTTTGCAAAGTTTAGTGAGGATTCGTCCAGGGGGAGCAAAGTTATAAGCTGCCCAAAAAGGGCTCTTCCTATGGAAACACCAACTTAACCATAACTACATGGCTGCTACCGCGGCCATGTAATATACATATATATATATATATATATATATATATATATATATATATATATATATATATATATATATATATATATATATATTCAGTGAAAAAAACTTTGTTAAAGGGACGTTATGGTTAAGTTGTGCTACTAAAAACCTATGAAATTCAGTGAAAAAACTTTGTTAAAGGGATTTTATGGTTCCAAGTAAAACTGAAAAACCCTTGAAATTCACCAGTTATGGTAAGCTAAGCAACCATAACTCGCGCCACCACCGTGCACTGCTAAGACTAACACCCAGGACATCAAAGATGACATCACAAATGTCATTGATGAACAGGAGTGAGGATGCAGAGGTGGAAGAAGAGGATGATGAGAATGAGGTAGAGGAAATCCCAACTACCCGCACTAGACGTGAGTCTTGGGTGTGGCGGTTATTTTCAATTTATGGGAATGGTCCTAAGGCTCGTGTGAACCGTGTTATTTGCAATGAGTGCAAAATGATACGCAGTCGCGGGAAGCACGGTTCGTACAGCTTTGGGACCACGACCATGAAGCGACACCTGAGGTCATTTCACTCTGGGGCTATTCGCAAGGTTGTACCCTGCGAAGAACGTAGTAGGTTGATTTCCTCTACTTCATCCTCTGTTTCTGATCCTGTCACCACAAGGACCACCTCTGTGGGACAGCGTCTTCCTCAAGCTGCCTCACAGGCCATACAGAATTCTGATGACCCTTACCTTTCGAGGGTCACAGTTGTATGTATGTACTGTAACACAGTACTCTGCAGGGGGGAGCGACTTTGGAGTGCTTTTGAGACTATCGTCTCAGAGCACGAGAGGACCTGCTCACTACCCAAATAAAACCCACTCTACATCTTCCTCTCTCAGCTCACCCTTTCTTATCCATGTGGTTGGTGTCCCCCCTTTACCCTCCTTTCCCCTCCTCTTCCAGTGTGTCGTGTCTAAAAAACAAAAAAAATATATAAAATTACAAAAATCAAAAGAAATAAGGCTCTTTTCAGAGCCTCCTTTCACAGTTAAAAAATAGAAGTGAAGATAAATAAAGCAGGGCCCTTTGTATTTCTTAAAAGTCCACGGACAGTTCGCGAACATTAAAAAAATTGGGGTGCTACCATATTGTTACCATTGCATTTTTCTCTGGGAGGAAGTGGTGGCTCTGAAAAGAGCCTTTGGGAGGTGTTTGTATGTCAAAAATTATAAATACTTAACACCTACTTCAAAATGGATGCTGTATTTCTAAAAAAGGTCACAGTGCATTTTGTACAGTTCTCAGAAAAATCTGATTGCCAGCATAAGTAAGATGGACTCCATCTCTGCGAAAAATGTATGTACTACGAAACATAATATTTTCATTGGTGAAAGGAGGACATGCCAAAATCTCTTAGAAATGCACAAACAGCCTTATTAACATTGCGCCTTGCTTTTTCCATTTGTGGACCAAATGAAGAAGAACGAAGCCACATTTGTCTCTGCGCGATACGTGAAAATATTACTTGAGAATTAGGAAACATGTCCATGACTTTCCCAAGTCCTCCTTTCATAGCAAATTGCAAAGAAATTCCAGACACATGTCCTAAACTGTTCCCTCCATAATGAATTACAATTATGTCTGGATGTTGCTTTGTTTCCAAAGTAGCACAGAGAGGTAGCAAGTCCAACCACTTCATTCCACATACTCCATGCCAGTGTACTTCCACATGTGGAAATCCAAGATCTACAGCTACTCCACAGCTTTGTGCATGCACCTTCAACCAATGTATCCACGAATCTCCCAAAATCCAAACAATCTGTTTTCTGAAACACACAGCCATAGCTATCTGTTGTTCTCTCAGCAAAAAGAGTATCTGAGAAACTCTCTCCTGGCACAACACACCCACTAAACTTTCCTGACCAATCCCTTTCACTGCTCATTCTCATTTGCATGACTTCTGAACCCAAAAATCCCCGGATGTAACTCCTGATGTCCGTGAACTACCGCCATGTCCGCAAACATATCGTAACATGAACAGCCCTTTCACCATTTCCACTTCACTCTCTGTGCCATTCCCTCATTGGATGTAGCTAAGAAATCACATGACCATGCACCAATCACATTAAAGAACTCTACATCTAACTGCATCATCATAGATCAGCAATGCAAATGTAGTGTGAATCTCTCTGAGTACAAGTGTCATATAATTGGCAAGCACATCTACAAGAAATACTGTACAAGTCTCCAAGATTTCTACTTGCAGCTCCATGCATATCCATATGCATGAACACAAACTACAGGTATGCATATTTTCTGTACAGTACATGAACACATTTTCAAACTGACTTTTAGCTTGTGTAATCTGTAAAATGAATCTACTGTCTTTTTTCCAATTTCCTAAAATCAACTATCACTTATAAACCTTTATACTATTTACTTTCTTAATACACACACTATCAAATCATGTTAAACTAACATTTTTGAAATGAAGTTTATAGACTACATATATTGAAACAAAATTGCATGCATGGATACTCTATGTTCCAATCTCAAAAAATAATACTTATACAATTACATTTATTTATTTATTTATTTGATTACTTTAATTTAAGCATGACATTAAGGCACTATTACCTAGAACAGCTTAGTTACAGAAATGGTGGTATTCAGTGGTACATTATGAATTTCACAAGACATACTAAAGATATGTTGTTTGTTACAGTTACTCATTGCAATACAATTTGTTCATTAATAACATATCATATGTATTGAACTGGTGCAACGTATTTTATGTGATTAAGATAGATTTAATGGTTTTAAGGAAGGCGCTGAGGATTTCAATTAAAAAAATCAATATCTAAATTTAAACAATGCTATATACAAACAAAATTACTAATTTGTTTCTTTTACAATTGCAGTGAAGAAGAAGCAGCCGAATTTCAAGAACAAAGAAGAACTAAGAATTAAACTTCTCATTTTAGAAAAAAAGTGAGTAGAATATCACCATAATATTTGTATTATTACTCAAACATACTGTAAAGTTAATTCATGCTATTTCTTTGCCTAAAAATAGAGATTGTGCACCATTCTGTCCAAAAATCCCCATGTCTTAAACAGCGATTTACAGCCAGAATGGCACACAAATTCCTACTTTTGGACACACAAATTACCCATCTCAACCGCTAGAATTTTCATATTATAGAACAAACAACTGTTTTTATTGTATACATTAGATTTACTATTTGTACTTCTCCACACCACTAGCTTATTTTTTTCTGTAATCTGAACCTGAGTTTAGTAACATATTAATTGAAGAATACACGTCCCTACTAGTTGTAGTTCCCAATGCACAATCAGACACCATTACATACATCATCTTACTCAAACACTCATGCACACAGCACACATACATTGCAGAACACCCAACCCATACCTTCTTTATTTTTATCAACAGACCCTAAAGAAGCCTACCAAAAGTCAAGTCCGTAGAAAGCAACGCAGAAGTAGAGCAAATGAAAATAAAAGTGTCCAACATAAGCAGCCATCTCTATCAGAATTTGTAAAAAAAGTTCAAACAAAACAGCTAATACAGTCATTTAGTGAAACACAGGAAGTTTCAAGTTCAAAAACGTTTCCTTCTCTATCAAAATGTAAAACAAACCAAAAAACAATTAACAGAAAATCAGCTATCACTACAGATAAAACTACTTCTTTAAATTTTAATATAGTGCAAAGTAAGCATACCAAGAAAAGTATTTTAGCCAAAATGTTCCGTCACAAAGTCCTTCAAAATCTTATAAAAACAGGAGAGAAATCAGGTTCAATGCTTAAAACCTATCGTAGGAAATTAATTTTAGAAGCATTGATAGATAGTGCAATTCTTCTCAAAAGAAAGTTATTTATTGTAGTGTTAAACAAAATGAAACCACTAACAAAACTAATAACTAAATTACAAAAAAGACTTCTCAAGGAATAAAATGTCAACAGAAAGAACTTCTTAAGTATCTGCGGAGGTGAATGGAGTCACACTACGAGCACAGAACCATACTTTAATGAAGAAGCGTACAAACAAAAACAAACAAATACAATTGCCATACACAGCAGTGGTCGAGGTTATGAAAAAGTTAATAATACCATTATGGAACAAGAAGTACTCCTTACAAAAATATGCCCTGAAAACTTAGAATTACCCCTCCATTCAACTGAATCAGAATGTCTAGTGTACAAATGGCCATGCACGTCAATATGTAACATTCCTGAACAATTTTTCAAGTCTTTACGTCAATTCCTCAATCAATATGTAAAAAGCAAAGACAAAATTAAAATTAAACTACTGCAAAATATGGATACCTGTCTAGTGCACAAATATACAGGACTACAAGGACATTCATTGGCCTGCATTACAGGACCTACTTGTAAAACCACCTTCCATGATATCAACACATCATTCAACTATAAGACATCTACTCTATAAACTGTACTATGCTAAAAGTCCTGCTTTAGCACTAGCAAATTTAAATAACATTCTTCTACATGGTACAGCAAAAGACCTACTTCAAGAAATTGACTATATCCAGAAAAAATATTTTGGAAGTGAAAGCCATTTACAGAATGAAATAGCTTTAAACCAAATTAGCAACAATTCTACACATGGCAACCTTTTGCTAAGCACATACAAAAAAGAAATACTAACATTTAAAAGTACATCAGCTGAAGTACCAAACCAATAGTACGCGTTCAACCAAAAACTGTAAAATTACCTCCCTCTGAATTGGTAAAAGGCATTCGTGGAAAAGTAGTTATTTACCATTAGATCTAAAAGAAAATGTGCATACTCTAGGAGTGCAACGTCCAATGCAGCAATCTTTAATTATCTTAGTAAATGGAGTACCTACAAAAAACAAATAAATATGGCAACAGCTGGTAGATTTACATAAAGTTAGACAAGCCTTACAATATCTTAAAGAGAATAATAAATATTACAAAGAAATTAATGTTGAAGAAAACTTGAAAGATACACCTGAAATAATTCAAGAAACACAAGAAGCTGGTCAATTTGAGCTACTAGATCCTGCTACAATATCAAATACTTTAGACCATTATACAATTCATCCTTTGCACTGTAATGACACCGTAGAAGATGTACTGGAAACTTACCAAATGCGTCAAACAAAAGGATCGCCAATCAGAATATGGGAAAAAAGTATAGAAGCATGTGCTTTTCCTCTACTCTTTCCTACTGGCAAAGGAGGAAGGTATGATGATAGACCTATTCAAATATCAGCTTCAGAATACTGCTCATTACAGATGTACTCTGAAGATCCCAGATTTAGACAAAATGTGGAATACATATTCCACCTACTCTTTGAAAGTGAACTAGCAACTTTATGTTACGGAGTTGCACACATATTAAAATCAGGATCACACTTTCAAAATATGACAGCTACACAATTATAAGAAAAAGTGCAACAAAAGGATGAGGTTTTACAATCAAATATTACAAATCTATTAGCAAATATGCGTGGTACTAAAGAGTACTGGTTTCGACATCATGGAGATGTACGTTGTATGATCAGAAACCTTGGCCCACCCACTTGGTTTGTTACATTAAGTTGTGCAGAATATGCATGGGAAGATTTACATGATTTCCTACTCATATCAAATAAAAACAAAACAAACATAGATATACTAACACCTGGAGAATTTTGTTCTTTGGATCCTGTCAATGTTTCAAGATATTTTCTCCATCGCTTCATTGTCATGCTACATTTTATTTGTAATAAAACTGTTCCTCTCTTGGAGAAGTGCAACACTTTTTTGGGAGAAAAGAATACCAAGCCAGAGGAGCACCACATATCCACATGCTTTTATGGATTAAAGATGCTCCTAAATTTGGTCAAGACAGTGATGCCACTGTTTTACAGTTTATTGAAAAATATGTCACTTGTGAAATTCCATCAGAAGCCACAAATAGTGATCTTCATGCACAAATTTTACAATTTCAAAGACACAAATGTTGAAAATATTGTCGTCGCAAATACAAAAACAAAGGGAAATACTACACCAAATGCCGATTTGGTTTCCCTAGACCAGTTACAAATACAGGTCAAGTGAACAACCTCATGTCTTCAGTTAGACATAGTGTTAAAGGTAAGTCACCTAAAAATACATATTACATAAAAAGAAAAGAAGAAGAAAAATATATAAATGATTATAATGCAATCATTGCCCACTTATGGAATGCAAACATAGATGTGCAGTACATTGCAGACAATTCTACTGCAGTTGCACGATATGTCGCAGCATACTTAACTAAAGCAGAAAAGACAGAGCTCCAAGACCTCTGGAATTACCTGTCATCAGATAAAACACTATCTCAGAAATTATATAGCTTGGGCATAAAAATGCTCACCCATAGAGAATGTGGATCATATGAAGCAGCTGATCGTTTAACTGGTACTGCATTGTACAGTAAATCTGAAAATATAGTATGGCTAAGTCTTGGTCCAGCTAAATCTAGAAAAAGAGTTCTAAAATCATATGAAGATATAGAAACAATAGCCAAACATGATCCCAACAGCCAAGACATTTTAAAAAACAATTTATTGGACACATACTACCCAAACAGAAGTAATACTTTGGAAAACATGTGTCTATACCACATAGCCCAAAACTACACATACAAAAATAATATGAAACCTGATGAAAAAAAAGGTAAATATAGAGTGACAAACTGTGAAGGCAGCTTAGTTAAACTCACTAAACCAAATTTAATTAATCATATCAAATTGTCATTAAAGACTCCTCAACAAAAAGAAGTATATTACATGTCCCTACTACAACTCTTCAAACCATGGAGAAAAGAAGAACAATTACCAGATAACTATGACTCATATGAGGATGCTTTCAAAGCAAATGAAAGCACTATAACTGATGTAAACTTTACACAGTACAAAACAATGTTGCACAATGAACAGCAACACGAAGAAGAACTCCAAGCCCAACTAGATAAGGACACTCCTGACAATAGTCAACCTTCTGTAACAGGAAGCCAAGAACCACTGGGAGAACCACTAATAATAAATGAGACAGAATTAACTATGATAGAAGTAGAAAACACCATGTGTCAGTATGAAGATAAAGAAGACTTAACTATACTAGAATCAAAACTAAACAATGAGCAAAGTAGCATTTTTGAAGAAGTAACTAAACAAATTGCACATGGTGTAAAACATGAAAATAAAGAATGTTCCTGCCATAATTATAAACCTATACTACTGTACATAAGTGGTGAAGCTGGTTCTGGCAAAACATTCCTAATCAAAATCATTAGTAAGTTCCTTCAACAATTGACAAACAACAAACTGTCAGCTGTTGTCACTGCCCCCACAGGTTTAGCTGCCTACAACATAGGTGGTGTTACACTACACCGATTACTACTATTACCAGTAGAACACCAGAACAAATTAGACTATTACAAATTTTCTGCAGAAGCTGCAATGGAATTACGCAGAGTAGTGAAACAAATGAAAATGCTACTAATAGATGAAGTGAGCATGGTCTCCAACCTGATGTTAGCTTTGATTCACCTCAGATTACAAGAAGTACTCACAACAGACTATGAAGAGCTCTTTGCAGGAAAACACATTATTGTTTTTGGAGATCTGCTTCAATTAACACCAGTAAAAGGTGAGCCTATTTTTAAAACATTAGGACACAAACTCTGCCGTAAAACTGTTAGCAGCATTGGAAATGTCAACCTTTGGCAACATTTCCAATACAGAGAATTAACCGAAAACATGCGGCAATCTGCAGATCTCACTTATGCCAACATTGTAAAAAGTATCAGAGTTGGAAGCAATATTGAAAACCCGGCACATTAATGCACTTTATGGCGATAATGCATGTGCTACAGATGTTATGGAACAATTAGCCCACAAAAATGTCAATTGTATGGCCTTAATGCCAACTCTTGCAAGCTGTTTCAAATTCAATGAAATCATGCTAAGTAAAGAAATGCAACCAATCATGGAAATTAGCGCCACAGACAAACTAGATGTACATGATATGACACTAACCATGTGTGACCAAGCCACAACAAGACTAAATAGTTTAGAAAAATCAATCTCAAACACAGCAGGCTTAGAAAAGATATTAAAATTATCCTTAAATTGCAGAGTAATGCTTAAACGTAACCTTGACGTGGACTAAGGACTAGTTAATGGAGCACTGGGTACAGTTGTTGGCTTTCAAACATACCCACACGACAACAAAATTCAGTTTGTCCATATACTCATTGACAAACTTTCAGAAGTAAAAAGGATAGGACGCTCAACAGCTAAATTCCTTCTCTTCAAATATATGTATGTACGCAGAGAACAATTTTCTCTAACTCTTGCATAAGCAGTCACGATTCATAAATCACAAGATCTTACCCTAGACAAAGCAATGATAGATATTGGTAACACTGTCTTTAAAGAAGGCATGAGCTATGTAGCACTATACCGCTTACGTACACTTGACGGTCTATTTCTAATCAACTTTGATGCAAGTAAAATAATCGCTGATATTCCTTGCATTTTAGAATACAATAGACTTTGCTCACTATACACCCCCCCGCCTAAACACATATTCTGTTCCACAAAAAGTAAAACTTTATAAAAGAAAAATAAATCAAACAGAAATGCAACAGGATGTCACTGCAAATCCTCCAAAAAGAATAAAAGAAACTAATACTTCATCAAGTACCACAAGCAAAAAAGAATCAATTAGGGAAAGTAAACCAGGTACTTCTTTAAAAAAGGAAGACAAACTCCAAAAAAGCAGCTAGATACAGAACTACCTGGACCATTTAAATTCTCAAATATAGTTGGTGTAAGTTGCTACGCAAATGTAGCAATGAATATTCTATTTCAATTACCACCAATTGTTGACACCATTTACTTACACAGTACAGACCCATTGTGTAATGGTTAGTACTTCACAGAAATGCAGCAAACAATCCTGACAACATGTATATAGTTTATGGAATAAGACAACAATTGGACCACTGTGCGCGAATGGTGAAATTCACTATAAACTCACAGGAAGATCCACAAGAATGTCTAATGTACTTACTACAAGTACTGGAAAACAAAAACATACCTATAAATGAAATGTTTCAGATTTCATACATGTGGAAACATACATGCACTCTCTGCAACAATGTGACACAAGAAGAAATCCCCAATGAACGCTTCATATATATATTAATACCAAATTGTGAATCCATTCCATTTCAGCGACTTGTACAAAATGCAAACCATGGTAGATTATGCTCTACCTGCAATTCAGATAATCGCTCCACGTTAGTAATACAAACACATAGTAAATACATAATACTAATGCTTCTACGTTACAATGCAGATGGTACCAAAAACAACTGCAAGCTGACTGGATTCACACATGGTCAAATATCACTAGGTAAGAAAACCTTCACAACAATAGGTATAAACTACCACGCAGGAGCCACAACCAATTCAGGGCACTACACTGCATGTATAAAAAAGAAATGTGGATGGTTTGAATGTAATGATAGTACCATTACTCTAAAGCAGAGATTACCAGGAAATCTTACAAACGCTTATTTGATGTTCTTAAAACCAAATTTGATAACTAAACTGTATTTAAATCCTAAGTAAACTTGTGTTAAAAAAATATAAACTGTTAGAATACTCCAAAAGCTATCTAACTGCTCAAAGGTTCTACAACAACTAATCACATAAATGAATACCACTAAATTAGACCAAAAAATACACAGTTAGAATACGCCAATTGGTATCTAACTGTCCCAAAATTTAACAATATCCAAATAGATAAATCAATACCACTAAAATATATTAAAAACAATAGACAGTTAGAATACACCAATTGGTATCTAACTGCTCCAAAATTTTATAATATCAAAACAAATAAATAATATGTTACTGCTCCAAAAAAAATACAACAAGCCAAAGTATAAAGCATTAGCCAGAAACAACAAGTGAACACTGAAAACAAACAAACAAATAAACCGTAGCATAACAGAAAAAGTTTTTTTTTTAATCCAACATGGATTTTTTTCTCCCACAGACCCAATGATTTTAGCAACAAATACAGAAACTGAGCAAATTGCACAGTACTTTGATTTGTAATCTACTAAATATGAGGGTCCAAAAAAAAAATAAAAGTATATTGATTATACAATGTAATAAGTAATTACAAAATACTAATACTACCATGCTATTTTCTTTTATCACAGACATTAACAAGAAATACATGTACTCCGGTTACTAGACCAAACAGTAAGTATACAATAATAAGGAGAACCATAGCAGCATATCACATCCATAGTATCTAATACCTTTGTTCCTTATATATTTGTTTTTCACCCAAAGTTATGAGCAAATATGAATGTGATATGCTGCGGTGGTTGTTGCCAGGGCATAGAGTCTTGGGTGCATGGCCAAGTGGCCATGCACCCAAGACTCTATGCCCTGGCAACAACCACCGCAGCATATCACATCCATAGAGTCAAACATTTCAACTATGGTCTATGGAAATTTGTAATGTCCACGGACATTATGAGTGTTCTTAGAACACTTTCAACTTGCCAGCGAACAATACGGACAGTGTTTTCAGGACACCCCCTATGAACATTTCAGAACAACGCGATAGTTCTTAGAACACTTTCAACTTGACAACGAACAATACGGACAGTCTCCTCAGAACACCCCCATTTCGTTTATTTGCGAACATTTCAGGACACCATGAGTGTTCTAAGAACACATTCAACTTGACAGAGAACAATACGAACAGCATCTTCAGGACACCCCCTACGAACATTTCAGAACAACGCGAGAGTTCTTAGAACACATTCAACTTGACAGAGAATAATACAGACAGCGTCCTCAGGACACCCCCATTTTGTTTATTTGCGAACATATCGGGACACTGCGAGTGTTCTTAGAAAACATTCAA
Organism: Ambystoma mexicanum; assembly: GCF_040938575.1. Taxonomy (NCBI): domain Eukaryota; kingdom Metazoa; phylum Chordata; class Amphibia; order Caudata; family Ambystomatidae; genus Ambystoma; species Ambystoma mexicanum. Next base: position 153,128,591 of record NC_090933.1, read on the forward strand.
CTTGCCAGTGAACAATACGGACTATGCCTTCAGGACACCCCCTACGAACATTCCAGGACACCGCGAGTGTTCTTAGAAACGTCTTCAGAACACCCCCATTTTGTTTATTTGCGAACATTTCAGGACACCGCGAGTGTTCTTAGAACACATTCAACTTGACAGAGAACAATACGGACAGCGTCCTCAGGACACCCCCTACGAACATTCCCCGGACACCGCGAATGTTCTTAGAAGCGTCTTCAGAACACCACCATCTTGTTTATTTGTGAACATTTCAGGACACCGCAAGTGTTCTTAGAACACATTCAACTTGACAACGAACAATACGGACAGTGTCCTCAGAACACCCCCATTTCGTTTATTTGTGAACATTTCAGGACACCATGAGTGTTCTAAGAACACATTCAACTTGACAGAGAACAATATGAACAGCATCTTCAGGACACCCCCTATGAACATTTCAGAACAACGCGAGAGTTCTTAGAACACATTCAACTCGACAGAGAACAATACGGACAGCGTCCTCAGGACACCCCCATTTTGTTTATTTGCGAACATTCCAGGACACTGCGAGTGTTCTTAGAACAGTTTCAGTTTGCTTGCGAACAAAACGAACACATATTGAGTCCTCGGAACACTCCCCATTCAGTTTATTTAGAACATTTCAGAACACCCGTGATGTCCGCAGACAAATCGAACACAAAAAGAACGTCTAACACATAAAAAAATACAACTTTCATCCTATCTCATACACTCCCACCCTCCCCAAACACTCCTACACACCAACACACTCTACTAAATACAAATTTTGAACAAAGTTTCACCGCGCTGTCCGCGGACAACCGCAAATCCAAGATGGCGGGCGCTACCGAAAATCTGACACACTTCACGCTCCATGCCGTCCAATCAGCGAACACGTTGCATGTCCACGAACATCACACAAGCCGATTGGCCAATCAAGACACTGTCCGCGCAGCGAACAGGGAAGTGTGTCCGCGGACGGAACAAAGATATCACTAATTTTTTTTACATACTTTTTGGTCATTTTAAAAAAAATACTGGGTGGATTTTCACCAAATTTGCAAAAGCACGCTTTCGGGACCAAGCCGCTGCTCCTGGTCCAAATTTGGTGAAAATCCGTCCAGCGGTTTGGGCTGTAGACGCAAGCAATTTTTTTTTCCAATTCAGTCTATGGGAAAAAAAAAGTTTTGGGATCCCCCTATAACTTTGCCCCCTCTGGACGAATCCTGACCAAACTTTGCAAAAAAATTCAGAGTGACCCAAATACTTTTTTTTGCAAAGTTTGGTGAGGATTCGTCCAGGGATAGTGAAGTTATAAGCCACCCAAAAAGTGCTCTTCCTATAGTGGCCATGTAATATATATATATATATATATATATATATATATATATATATATATATATATATATATATATATATATATATATATATATATATATATGTATCTTCAATAGTTTTTAATGCTTAAATATAATGAGGGTGTTTCCTGCTTTCTCCAGATAGCTACACGACTAAAACGATATCATCACCATCATTCTCATTTTCTTTAATTAAATAAGCATAAATCCTCTACAGTAGCTTTTGCAACAGAACAGTAAAACATCTATTTTAGAAGCTGATGGAGCCAAGTATGAAACTAGTGTCACACCTAACCACAAGTCAACCTTTGAGGCCAAGCAGCCCTTTGGCTGTTCCATGTTTGGGACTTCCTTAGCTAGATCTGTGATTGCCCATTGAGCCATGTCTGTATAAGACCCTTTTCTCCAATAGAATCATCACTATAAGGCGCTTGCTCTCTATAACTGATACATACGAGGGAGCACACAGAATCATCCCTGATCAAGGTAAGGGAGTTCCCTTACCTTGCTTCTCCCTTACCATTAATATGTTTTATAAGGTTCACTGAAGGAAGTCAAGAACATTCGTAGCTGTTTCAAACCCTCTAACACTATGCCTGATCCAAATCGTCTTCACAGTGATACCTGAGACCTCTGATCTTTCTCTTGCTCTCCAGAATAGCATCAGTGGCTTTTTCCTGAATGGCTGATCCCCACTTGTTTCAAGGATGCTCTGGTTAACCTCCTCCTTCATAAAATCCGTTGATCCATTAAATGCTTTAAACTACAGGGATTTTAATAGCCTCCCACCAGCAGTTACGGTTCTGAAAAGGATTGTCACATCCTGGCTGCCCGGCTTTTTTTCCAATAATACATTTCTTGTTTCTACCAACCATGTTTTCCCCTTTTGACATTCCCCAGAGATCACTCTACTTTCTTTTTGGGATGCCACCTTTAGGGTAGTCGATGCGGGCAAATGCACTTTCATCTGTCTACAGAACCTCTTTGCCCCCATAGATATAGTTGACAATGGGTTCATGTGTAGAGAGACTTAATAACCAACTGATCTAAATCCCTGATTTAAAGTGCATCATTCTCCACCTTCTTGATGGGGAGATTATAGCAGATAGCCATTGGCCCCTTTTGCTCCTCCTGCTCACTGGTTTCTTATGCAGTTCTGTAGCAGTCACCACTTTCCCCTATTCTGTTCAATCTTTATATTCTACCACTGTTAATGTTACAAACGAATTAGATATCACCTACAATTCCTAAGTAGATGACTGCATCTAGCAATTCAGATATTCAATATTTGTGCTTAACTTTTCCTATGGGGGAAATCTCTTGATACCACCCAGGCTCAGGTGCTAAATCCCTGGATGAAATTAAATGAGAAAAGACAGAATTGCTCTATTGTGCACCATCTCCACTTCCTGTTGGGACTTCTCTATGAAGCAAAGGCCCATAAGTTCATCTTAGGGCACATAACAGCCCATATTACCGGCAGGTCAGATAATAATGCTATATACAACACATATGAGGATCATAGACGACAAAAGCCTCCCGAACATGGCCACAAAGCAACCAGAACACAGCTATGCATTTTCTAGTTCAGAAATATCTGAGTTGGGTGGCTCAGTGGAGGTAGGTAGGGAGTGGCGTCAGGGCAGAGAGTGGCAGCATGAGGCAGACAGTGGCTGCAGAATTGAAGGAGCCAATTGTAGGATGGGCAATGGAAGGAGTGAACAGGGGAGTGGGAGGAGCAAAAAGCACCCATAGTTGAGATTGACATTGTGTCTCCCCTCGGGGTGCGTGGCCATATCAGTGGTTATTGCAAAAGGCTCAGAACTTTCCACTAATCTATACTGGAACCCAAAAGCAGGAGAAACATGAGCTTCAGAGGAGTCAAAATCAGGTAGCCAGACTGTGCCTCAATAGGAAAAGAGTGTATCACATTACACCAGCTCTTATGTTGCTTCCCTTGCTACCCGTGGAGCACATAGCCACACTGAAAGAAAATAAAGAAACAGTGCACTGTGTACCATGCATATGGTCACAGAGCACCTAATTGCCTTTAGAATCAAAACCTTAGCACATACAAGGAGGAATTCTCAGATCAAGCAATGTGCGGTTCTTTTCCCAATCCAGATTCAGAAAGAGGAAACACTGAGATAAAACTCTGAGAGTAAAAGGGGCCCACATGTGCAGTAACTTAATTCACCTATTTAGGGTGTTGCCTAGCCTATTCTCCTTCAAGGAAGATAATGACAATCTCCTTCAATGAGGCTTTCTATCATTACATGAACACCATCAAGTACATATTTTCAAACCTGAATATGGATGTTTTGAAGTTCTCAAGTAATTATATCCTCAGGCATTGCTATATCCAGACAATCAATGTTCAACCTGTCATTCCATTATAGAGGATTACAGCCCATGCACAAATTAGGCTCGGTCTCAACCCAAAAGCAAGCAGCAGTCCAACTTAAACTGCTTGGTCACATACATTCTTGAATGAGACCACAAGCAACCCCAGATATTGTTTTCCCTTTCATTAAAAATGTTCAGATGTACATTTTAAAAACAATTATTGTTTTCAACTCTAAAACACTAACTGAAACATCACATACCTTCAGAAACAGGCAAACAAATGTTCCTTCATGTTCAAAATATGAAAACAATATGTAGTCTAAAGGCAAGACTAAAAGAGGTACTCTCATTTTACAATATACTATAAACATGTTTCATGCCATATCAAATATACAAACAATAATAACATGAAGCAAACCCATGATTAAAAATATATTTGAACTGTAAATATGTGACATATAAAACACGACAAATCCTTGTTACTGTTCCCACAAACACCATCTAAAAAACCTCCTTCACCCTGAAAACAATAGTCCATCGAATACACATAAGGAAATCGGCTGGCAGGGTCAACATGCAGTCTTAAGACATCCAAAAACGTCCAAATGGCCATACCAGCCCTTTAGCATCAGATTAAGACACTTAAGGGCCTCATACAAGTTTGGAGGTATTTTGATGGTAAATTGTAGTATGGCACCTGCTGGTTGTGCCATGTCATCTGCCAGCTTTACCTCACACTCAGTGTGCTGGAGGTTTGCAGGAGCAGCAAGGACGTGGACCATCAGAGAAGGAGACCGAGCGAAGGGCCGAAAGCTAGTGGGGCTCTTTGCATAGATAGATATAACATAAAAAAATCTCCAGTTCATCCCCATATTGTGCCTCTGTGTTTTCTTTAAACCCCTACGCTCCAATGGCGATGAGGATGGTATGTCCCTGAGGATCTGCGTGATTTTTTCCATCGCGGTAAAGTCAGGAATGGAAAAGTTTGCATGAGAAATGTGTGACCCACAAAAGGTTTGCACATTTCCCATACAAACACGCATTCAAAATACCTTCATACCCACACCCCCACCTACACCCTCAACACACCTCCATCCACACCCCAACATAAACAAACCCTACTTACATTTTTTACATGCTGAGTCCCTGCAGCGCCAGTTCCCTTTCACTTCCGTAATCGGGAACCGGCACCGCAGGGTCCTTTTCCTTTTTGTTCTTTTTTTTTGGGAGCTGTAGGTGTGTCCCCCGCAACCCCCGCTCATTATACCACACAGTATAGTGAGCAGGGTATTGCGGGGGACACCCCTGCAGCCCCCGTTTTCTTTTTTCGGGTGTGCTTCGGGGGTGTCCCCTGCAATACCCCGCTCACTATACCACACAGTATAGTGAGTGGGGTGTTGCGGGGGACTCCCCCGCAGTCTTTTTTTTATACTTACCTACAATGCTACCATTTCCAATTCTGACTTTTTGTACGGTCACACCTTTTTTTCGGTCCGATCGTACAATTCCATCCCTGAGCCACGCAGCTGACCCTGCGCATACGCTCACCTGATCACCCTCAGCTGTGACACAATGATGGTAAACTGGGATCTCCTGGGCAGTCAGCCACAGTGCTTCCGCAGTCGCAAGGTGAGGTCCCCTGTGCAATCGTCTCCACAGTCCCTCCAACAAAGTCTGTGCAGCGATTCCTCCCATAACACCTCTGAATGAACTCATGGAGCACAGTTTCCAACCGTAATACACAGTATACAAGCCCACACATGCAGGCACTGTCTCTGAGGGAATCCAATGACTTATACTGTATCATATGTTGTAAAAGGACACATAATTTCAACTTTGAAAGGAAGGAGCTAAGCGTTTCGAACCGTATTACACGGTATATAAGCCTGTACGCCCCAATACTGCAATTACAGGAAAATACCTTAACCCTGCTAGCATACTCTCCTCAGCAATTGGCTCAAACACATCTTTAACCACATTTCTGGACATTGTGAGAGAATCAACACCCGTTTAAGCAAAAATAAGGCTGACATTCATTACCGCACAACTTCCCCAATTCGCCTCTCAAGCTTCTACAACACCCTCCTCCACGACAATGGCCTACAGCAGTGTTCCCCCACCAGCTTTCTTCCTAACTGAAATAGGAGAACCTGCAATACCCTGGAAGAGATGGGTAAAGTCCTTTGAACACTATGCCAGTGTCATTTGTGGTACCAACTATAGTGTTGAGAGGAGAAAGTCCCCCCTGTTACATTGCCTAGCTCCTGCTGGACAAAAGAAGTTTGAAGACTTACCAGAACTCCCATAAAATTAGGATGAAGACCTCAATGATTTCGAAAGGCCTCTCAAAAAAGATTAGTAACACTATGAAAAAACATTGAGCACTATATTAGAGCACTATAAGTTTGGAAAGAGAGTACAAGAAGAAGGCGGAAATGCGGCGCAGTACATCACAAGCATGAGAAAATTAGCCACAACATGACATTTTAACAATCAATTGGATGAACGTTTGGGAGATCAAATCATGTTAGAGTGCAACAGTGCAAAGGTCAGAGAAAAACTTTGGTCAGAAGGTGACCCCCCACTAGATACCGTTTTCAGAGTAGCTATAGAAGTGGCGCACATGGAGAAATGTGTCAGAGTATTGGAAGACAGAATGAAGGACACAAACTTAAAGAGAGAAATCAAACCACAACCTGATACCTTACCCAAAGTGAACAATGCCACATCAGCCATCAATGATGATTCATATGCTAAAAGAGGAACAGTAGATAGGATATTGAAACCCACATGGAGAGATGACAGGAGAGGTAGAATGTCCTTTCACACAAGGAGAAGAAGCAGCCCAAGGAGGAGCAGTCTGAGAAGATGCTTCAGATGCCACAGGGTGAATTATTGGGCAGACAATCCAGAATTCCCAGCCTTGAAAATCATCTGCCGGATATGCAAAGGCAAGGGTCATCTCTCAAGATGCTGCAGGACCAAGGAGCCGTCCACCAATTGAATCGGCAGTGACCGCAGTAAGGAAGAGAGCGAAGAATGCATATCTATGGTGGTGGATGAATATGAGGAAGAAATAGACAGCCCCAAAGCCTCACTGTTTGTTGACAACACATTAATGTCCATGATGATTGATTCAGGTGCCAAGTATACATTATTGCCCCAAAGCGAATGAAACAAACTGAGACGTGAATTTTTAAATGAGATTGATATTAATCCCAGAGCATATGGAGGGGTGAACATTGTATTAATTGGGTGATTGTGGGACACTCTGAGATTCAAAGGCAGGAAAGCCAAGGGAAAAGTCTATGTGACAAAGAAAGGCAATACTTCTTATTGAGCTGGACACATCATCAGAAGCTCAAGGTGAAATTAGATTCCAATGTGGAGGAAACAGTACTCACCATTGAAAATGTCAGCAGTGGTGAATGAAATATTTTGAGATGAAATGGGTTGTCTGCACGGATTTGTACACAAAATGAAAATGAAAAATGACTGCACACCAGTAGGGCAGAAACTGTGCAGTATTCCTTTGTCAATGAGGGAAGAGGTCAAACTAGAATTGAAGAAACTAGAAAATCAAGGCATCATAGAGAGCATAGAGGCGTCAGAATTGGTTTCACCCTTAGTTGTTTTGAGGAAGAGGACTGGAAAGCTCAGAATGTGTGTAGACATGAGAGAACTCAATAAATGTGTAGTTCCAGAGAGTCACCAGCTGCCCAACATTCAAGAAATTATATCAACCATAGGTACTGCAAAATATTTCTCAAACCTGAACCTCACATCTGCATATCATCAGTTGAAGTTACATGAAGAATCCAAGTGTTTGACAGCGTTCATTACACCTGAGGAACTGTTTCAGTACAGACGGATGACATTTGGCCTGGTGTCCACTGCCTCAGTTTTCCAAAAGGTCATGCACAAACTATTCAATGAGATGAAGGAATCCTTTGCTACCAAGATGACATCTTAGTCTATGCATATAGTCTCAAACTCCACAACAAAATATTGGATGGTGTTTTCAAGAAATTACATTCTGCAAGAATGATTTTGTCCGCGAGAAATGCAAAATTAATAGACAAGAAATTGAATATCTAGGATACGTTACCTCAGCCGCGGGCATATGTCCCAAAAGACAACTTGCAGAAGCCATTCAAAATATATGTAGACCGATTTCTCGTGAAGAAGTTTGAAAATGTCTATGAATGGCAGAGTACTATTCCAAATGTATTGTGATTTTGCGAGACACACTGCGTCCATGTGTGAGTTGACGAAAGGGAAGAGTACGGTCCCCAGGAGCAGAGCATGTGAAGAAGAATTTGAATTCATTAAAAAGACTCTGGCGAGAGCTCCTGCACTACAGAACTTCAGGAGTAGCAGGAAGACAATTATAACAGCTAATGCCGGCATGAATGGTGCCGGTGCATCCGTCAAGGCCTGCTCGTGAGTGCCGGTACGCCTGCCAGGTCAGACCTGGCAGGCGGGAAGGTACCCGCGAGCAGAACTCGTAGTTTGCTGGTCCGGTAACAATGGTACTGGCAAGCTTTCTGATACCGTTGTTACCAGACCGGCAAACTTGTAATGAGGCCCATTGTGTGCATATTGGCACTCCCACTTCAGATGCTTGAGAATTCTTCCTCACAACATCCTTCGCAGGAGCAAACATGCCTTTGAGCTAAATAACTCCTGTACTCCTGTACATGGTGTGTCTTACTGGCAGGGCGTTGTGAACCACTTCCTAGTACAAATCCTGGTGTGTATGCCTTAAAACTCCACTCCACTCAAGTATTTAAAGCATGCTACCTTTTTTCATAATAAATACATACTTAAAAGATGTTTTACAACAAAGCACAACCCTAACATTATCTTCAGATCCAGAACTCCTTTTCCTCCAATTTTAATTTTTCTGTATAGAACTTCTCCAGCTTTCTACACTAAAATAACATTATCATCATCCTTGTTAAACGTAACAAAACTAACATTTCTTGAAACTAAGAAAACAGCAGCCCCATATAATAAAATTTGAATTATCACTGATTTAATTATACCTTTTACCCTCCAATGTAATATCTTATTTGCCAGTATCCAACAAGGTTTTGCATTTTTTACAACTTGTTCATCTTCATCCCAAATCTTAAACTCAGCACCCAATGAATCAAATGTTACTCACAACATCTATATGATATCAAACTACGTTCAAGCATGTATTCAGTGGATGTGCCAATTTTCCATACAACATACACTCACTCTTTTGAATATTTAATTTTAAACCAGTCACACCAAGGCATCTTTCAGAATGTTCATTAAGTACATTAAACATTCACATAATCCTCAAGCATTCACCTCAATCACACACTCATCTTCTTGTAACCTCATCCCAACAATTCCATGCAACATACAAACAGCAACATTTACATAAGACACTGCTGTCTAACACCACTTTTCACCTGCACCACATTGCTCAACCATCCATTCACCAAAACATTACTCACACTCTCCGCATATAAGCTCTCTACCTAACAGATAAAGCAGGAAAAACCCCACTTTTTAGCATTTTAAACAAATACACATGTATTTTGAGGTGAAACGGTTTCTCCAGGTCTAAAATCACTAAAGATCCTTTCTTCCCAACATATAAGCAATCACAAATGTCGAATTACAATCAAACTATGGGAAATCTTTTTTCTTGAATTGCAGAGGCTTGGTGTCATGTATTTCTGAAGGTAAAACATTACTCAGACGTGTCCACAGTATTTTCACATACAATTTGTGATCTACATTAAGTAAAGTTATGGGTCTCCAATTTCGCAAATTTGCTTTGTCACATTTCTTTAACAATAATAAAATAATACAATGTTAAACAAATACAGCAACCTTACTCAGTATTCTTATCTCCCAGAAAACATTAAGCAAATCATGATCTAACAGCTCCCAGAATACTTTGTTTAATTCTATTGGAAAACCAGCTTTACTGGTGTGCTCGAATTCTTAAATGACTTCAATGTTCCTGGCAGTTCTTCTTTCGAAAAGAAACTCACCAGTCTGCTTTGCTGGTGCAGAGATAACATATTTTGAAAATCACACAAATAATCTTCCAACCCGTGTCCTTCTATCAGAGTGACATTATCCAGTTTGCCATGAAAGTGTTGCCAATAGCAGACAATTCTCCGGCTTTTAATCAAACAACGCAGTGTCCATCTTTCAGTTCTGTAATTTCTCTCTGTGAATTTACATATTTAAAACAAAAGATTACATTATTCATTCTGTTCATTAAATCTTGCTCTGCTTCCAAACATAATGTGTTACCCCTTTCCAGCAACAACGATACCATTAAGATTTCAGATAGAAAAACATGCATTACATGGTCCTCCATCCCCCATACTCTTCATTAAATAAATCCTTTGCCTTTTCCTCATGTAACAGTTATATATTTAATTGCCTAATGCCATCATTTTAGATGCAAGCATACAACATTCAATGATCCAGAACAAAATATAGGAATAATTTCACTTTTACAACCTTCAATTTTTTCAGAATCAAAATTAAAATAAATTCTAGATCTTTGAAATCCATCTGGAGAGCTCCATATATGATCTGCCACAAATTCTAAAACAGTATTTCAATTTAAAATCTTATACAATTTGTTTTAAAAACACAGATGATTTTTACAACAGAGCCGCTCCCAATGTGTCATGCTCCGATGTGCACACATAAAATCCCCTGTTTATATTATATCTCTATGCATCAACACAGAAGTTTTTTTTATTCAAAACAAGCCATAACTTTCATATTTGTTTGGGGCAGCATACAAATTTATTAAAAACAAATCAGTTGCTAAACAAATTTAAATGCATTCTTAATGTAGTACCTTCATTTCAACCAACACATTGTGTGGTGATATTATTGTTTTCACTAGAACTACAACACCAATTTTCTACCCGTGTTTGATCCTGACCAGAGGAAACCCCAAGATTCCACTTCTTTTTAAAACAATCATAATTATTTGCTAAAGTATCCCGCATTCCTCCTTACAAAATATAATTGCCTGAATTGAATTTAAATATCTCAATACATCTCACATATTGTGGAACTTTTAATGCTTCTGATATTCAAGGTCACACTGTGTAGGACCATAAAAACCACAATGTGCAAAGAACCTGTTAGAGTAAACGGATTGTGAAGAGGGTGACCTCTGTACTGCACCTTCAAAACATGCCACATCGGTATCTGATCTAAATGTTTCAGTCTCTAGAGGTGCCAACACAACATATTTATTAAGTCTTAATGGGCTCATGGTCACCCCAAATCCAACACCTTGGTCATTGTGTTTTACTCCCCTTGCCACATCCACTTGCTCTTAACACTTGACTCAGATTCTGACATTTCTCATGCACAACTGTCTTTTTAAATTTTCTGTTGACGCATTGTAATAATTACAAAATTGTCATCATCTCCCTTTCTTTACCTGTCCCACAAATGTTTCACATGTAATTCTTCACTGTTTCATTTTTTTTTCTTCTACCTTGTCTAGTAAAAAGCACTTTGTAAATCAGGCCCTTAGTCTCATTCAGATTGACTTTCACTCTCAACAAGCAAATCCTCCCTTAGCTGTCCACACTCTCTGTACCTTCACAACAACAAAAACCTATTCACTTAGCTCTGCACGCTCTTCAATAGTCAATTAAAGGAATTCCAGTCTCTGAGTGTGGCATTGGGATTTGAACCTGTGTTGCTCTGCACTGTCTTGCTTCTAAGACAAACATGTTGCCCTTGAGCTATCCTCCCAGACCCTTTTCTTCTAGCTAAATATTCCAAAGTTCATGTATCTCTTCTGCCTTCAGACTATCAATGAGATCATCACACTTACATGTCTCTAATCCTTCTTCATTCCCAATTCCCGATGATACATTTTCAAAATGTTCTAGTCTCCACAAAAACTCTTGGGCGTTTAAGGACATTCACAAATGACACCAGACAATCCTTATCCAAATGATCAGCCATACCGCACAAATTGCATGCCTTTTCTAAATGACCCATCAGCCTGCAAGTGAAACATATATTTTTTCAGACTTAGCTGTAACATGTACACCTTCCCCGTATTTAAGACACATTTTCGTCTGACCATTACAAAAAACGAAAACTCGATTAATTCTCAACAAAAATTATGATGGAAAACTCAGTAATCCTCCTTGCTCAATTGCATCCATTTCCAACTTCAAATATGTTCACCAGGTACAAACTCCTACGCCATTCACATCAGTCTTAACTAGATTGTACACTCTGTCCAAATGTCTTTTTAAACGTAAACTCAAATTGTGCTCAGAATCACTCATTATAAAGTTTCAAAAGAAGAACCTTCATTCTAGTTTCTGTCAAATATTCCACATTAAAGTGCTGTATTCAGGATCATCTTTTTTTCTGTTGTTAAAAAGTGGTTTATCTGGACTTGTCCTACTAACCTCACATCACAGATACTGCTAGTAGGGGGAAAGAGATTTAATCAAATCAATCACATCTGATTGTAATGCTTTTTGCAACATCAATGTACTCAATTCTATCCTAGACATTATCAGTTTTTCTCCTCAAAAAGTATATTTAGCATGCAAAGAAAAGCACACACAATAGTGCCACCACACATTGAATCGCGACAAGCCCATTGCTGTAAGGAAAATGAGAACATGTCAAAAAGAAGATAGAAACAACTCACCATCAAGTACTCAAAAAAATCAAGCTCCGGCAAACACCACCAGCACCTTCTTTCACAAACAAAGATAACCTTAAAGCACCATAAATAACGTTTCACCTCAAACTCCTTATGTTATATCCATCTCCCTACTCACCTTCCAACAGCACCTGGTATTTATTTATTTATTTTTACAATTATAGAGCGCATCTAACCCTTCGGCATCTGGGCGCCTATACTTAAGAAGATGGTTGCATTGAATACCTAATCAGTTACACTACATTACATTACATTCTTGGTCTAGATCCGGACGGTTGTGCTGCATACTTAGTCAGATGCATTACATTATTGGTCAAGATACAGGAAATACATACATGGGTAACGACAGTTTGAATCCGGTGAGCTGGCTACTTTGCCTATTATGAACGGAAACAAAAGTGTGAAAAAAGAATGCCCCTTCACCAAACAGGCACTTACAATAAGTGGCATGGACTATACCTAATATTTCCTTTACCAAAGAGAGGGCTTTCTTCTCATTTCAACTGTGCTCAACCTACCTGGAAGGCCGTCTTTTGGATTGGAGCTCGTTGTGGCAGCGACTGCTGGCCATGCTGCCCTTAAAACCGCTTTTGCTCCATGATTTTGAACCACTCCTTAAGCCCTGAAGTGGTGCACCAGCGGCATGGCAGCGATGCGCACAGCATGAGCGAAGCGTGCAAAGCACGTCACGCCGGCAGGACGGTGGGAGGCGTGGCGGTCTATGCAGAGGACCTGATTTTAATGAGCGAAGAGACTACACATCTTCGGTTAAACTCTATTATGGAAACAATAAACTCAGTAGGCTGTGTTACCTGTGGTGACTCCCTTGCCACCTGACGCTCTCCATTATGATATAGGTATCTAAGATCTCATCAAATGAAAACTCACGCCATAGACCTTGAAAGAAAATGAACACTTCTCACCTCCAATGTCTAGAATTACCAACCTTTTCCAACCGAAGAATCCTTGTATTACGCTGCTGAATCCTAATTGACAGCAGAGCTTGATACATCCTTCACTTGTTTGGGAAATACATTTACTAAAAACATTATTCAAATAATATTCACAACCAACACTGACACGCCACTTTCCCTGAACACTAATGTCTCTGAACCCATGCGAACAGCTGAGATACTAATCCTAGAGAATGACTTGTATGTAATTGCACCAGTGAACAAGGACAAGGCATCTATGGCAACTCCCACCCATAATAAAGTTTTGAACATTACCTCACAAATGCACCATGCAGAGATGGAATCAATGAATAGGGGATTGCTCGCCACTACTCTGCTCTCTATTCTAGGTTCTACTGCTCATGATGATGATTTTGACCCAAGGGCAAACTCTGCCATATCTGAAATGCTGCACAAATTAGACAACACATAAGCATCACACAGACCCAAATCTAAGCACCTGATTACTTTTTGACCTTGCTTGTCAATCTGTGTGAGGAACTACATAAAATCACTTTGACCCACAAAAGCCTGTTAAATTCAATGTTAACCTTAAATAAGTAATATTTAAGCAGCCACAAGCCAACATCCCTTATAATATAAATCAAGAAATAATAATTGTTAAAGAAACGGAAGCTTTGGCTATGCAGCCCACCTCCCCTAAACCTACTCCTTTTAGTGAAACAGAAAGGAGTTTGCCTGAACTACGCCCCCTTGAGTATGATACCTATGCAGTAACGAAGACCCTATGAACTCGGAAAACCCTTTATAAAATATTTAGGAGGAGCCTACTGCATTAAGCAGGAATCAGAATAGGAAGTGAAACAAGAAAAGGAACAAACTGAGAAACTTTAGAACTCTCAGGCAAACATACTTAAAACACACTAGGAGTCAGTAGCTTAATTGACTCCTAGTCCTCATTTGTGTCGCTAGTAACAAATGAAAGTGGTAGGTTTGAGCTTGAAAACTTCCAGACACACAAAACTAATAATGGTAGTCTTGAGTATCAAATCAGCAATCAAACATCATCCTAGCTGCTCTCTGGAAAACAGCAATAGTGATTGCAGGGACATTAGATCATTTTTACAACCCAGAATTATGAGGAACACTGCTCTCGGGACACAGGTGGCTGCCTTAATCCACATTTATCTAACAGGGAGGAAATAGTTTTCACTGAGGTGTTGGAATATATTGTGACCTTATTCGAGGAACTCGTAGCTCAAGCAATCTCTAACGGAAAAGAGGAGCTCAAGTCTAACTCAGAAACAACAGCAAGAGGAAACACACCGAATTTGGTAGAGACCTGTAATAAGCAGCCCCTTGTAGAGGGGTCAACAAGACCTATGGTGAATGCCATTACCCCGGTGCATAAATAGACCATCAATCTGTCCCCCGAAGGATATCTGTGAGGCATTGAAGGTCCAGAGTTTCTTTTGCCACAACAACATTCATCTAAATCATCCATTCAATATTAATTTATTCCATCCAATTCCTCTCCTGTAAATCAGTAATTCTGAAGATATCCTCATTGTTGACTTATTAGAAGGTACTTCATTTGCTTCCTCTTTAATCTACTTTGCTTCAAATTCTATCCTTATGCATGTGTTAACTTTTTATTTTGAATTATTGAGGTTTGGTTATAATTGCACGGTGGTTAATTCTTCTATCACTCCACAAATCGGCAACTTTCCTGAAACGGCATTACCTTCTAATCGTAGGATCTTGTCACATGGTCAAAATAGGTCAGAAATACCCCATATAACTACAGGATATCCTAAGAGTAGTAACCTGGAGAGAATCTCTGATTCTCAGAGCATCACCATTAAGATCACACAGTGTGGGAAGAAATATACCACCCTCGTGCATCTAAAAGAGAGTCTAGTGGTTCCTGGAAAACTAGATTGGGATAGGCTTCCTAAACAACCATAATTGGTGAATAGACAGTAGCAACGACTTGTCCTCACTTTCGTGCAACACCTGGGGACATAAACATCTTAGTACCGAGAATCGACTATATTCAACCCATTATAGCATCACTGAATTGCAAGAGACATGACTTGCTGATTATGTCAATCTTGACAAAGATGCAGCTGCCGGCTACTCAGGTTTCAAAAGGAAGATGAAAGGGAGGATTATTAATAAGCAAAAAAATCTCCTTTCATTTAGAAAAATCAAAATAATCAACCAACTTAATCGTAGTTGGTAAACTTAAATGTGTCTTCCCCATTGGTAAACGTGTCTCTACTTATCATAAATATGTATGATCTCCCATATAGCAAAGAACAAACAGTAATACGCTCAACCATTAAGAACATACTAGAAACTCCCCACGATGAAACACCAATTATTGTTGTGGGCGATTTTAATGGCAAGATTCCAGTGGAACTTCCATTGAGTGGCAATAATTGTACAGGACTTGACATTTCTCCTTCTTTACTTACTCGTTCGTCCCATAGCAATAAAGGACAACTATGGGCAGTTCTATTCAACAATGCTAAATGGATGCTTTCCTAATGACTTCAACTATCGATTACATATTCGTGTCCTATTCACTGATGCACCTAGTGCTAGACATGGAAGATATCTTAAGACAGTAGAGCAATCACTTTCCCCTAACTACAGTCATGAAATATATCTAGAGTCTTTAGGACAGGAATATTTAGTCAAGATGAGCATTGCCAATAACGCAAACTAAATTTAAGAATGCAGCATTGACCCTCCTCATTTCTGATATTTAATGCAACATCAGCTTTAGAGGAACTTCTGGAGCATGCAATGTCTACCATCACCCTCTATGAGCAGCTCAGTCAAAGAATCTCTTCAATTGCTAGTAATAACCGTGATAAGAAGGAGAAATTGTACGGCCTTGTTAAAGAAAGATACACCTATGCCCCCATTCAAGGTGATGTCCTCCATGCAAAAAAAGAAAGTAGAAGAGACCTACGAATATTAGCGCATGGTTCACCCTTAGCACTGCTACTGTTAAAACACATTAGAGACAGGGAAAGCCAATATTATAAGTGGCTAAGAAGGCACACCAGCAGGAAGAGGCAGGAATGCTGTTACATCTGGTACTGATAGTCAGGGCTAACAACTAAAGTGCCTTTTGGCAATTAACGAAAGGCACTCGATTGAAAACTAAACTCACTGAAGGTGCATCCCTGGTAGCATCGGAGGAACACATAGAAAACACCATTGGCGCCACTTTTGCGAACATACAGGATTCCTCATCTTTTGTTGTCAGATTTGATTTCAATTATGATATATATTATAAGAATAATTCAAAAATCGAAAAGCTCTAGAGCCCCAGGGCCCGATGGCCTTTGTGACTCCCTGTTGAAATTGAATCCTATTCTTTGGGTAGTTATTCTTAAGCGGCTTGTTTTGGACATTAGTCTAACTGGTAAGATCCCAAGAAACCGGACAGAGAGCATTTTTGTCCCAGTTTTATAAGATAGACTGCCCAGCAATCAACGCATTTACAGAATATTGGACATGCTGGATGCTCCGGGTAAAATATTTGCCAGAATCCTGCTAATAGAGCTCAATTATTGGGCAGAGTAAAGCCAATGTATTCCTTATAATCAAAGAGGCTTCCGCATTGGAAATTATATTGTAGATACTATACTAGCACTTACACACTGCATAGAGAGATCCTGGTGGGCCACCTGAACAGATCCCATATGTGGTTTTTATTGACTCCAGTGTGGCCTTCCATACCATCAGAAGAGGGTTGCTATGGCAGAAGCTATTAGATTGTGGAATTCCTAGCGGCCTATTAAACGTTATAGAAGCACTATACACAAATACCATAATTAAAGTTAGGCTATCCCATGCAGGCAGCATGAACTCGGCCATCTTCACTTCTATGGGCGTTAAAGAGGGATGGATTTTAGCCCCTGCACTGTTTAATTTATACCTAGCTGACCTCCAGGAAAGCTCAACTTCAGAATGGACGTACCCCTCACGACTTGGACTGACAAAACTCCAGTGGTTGGGATATACAGAGGATCTTATCCTTCTGGGTAGTACCCATTTGGAATTGCAATGCAAACTAAATCAGCTGGCAAAGTATGCAGAAGATAACGGGTTAATCATCATAAACAAAAAGGTAGCATTATGATATTACAAAAGAGCTCTGGCCTGTCCAGGAGAAAATTCACACGTAAATTAAACAGTGAACCTTTAAATATAGTGCAACTCTTTGATTACCTTGGAGTCCTCCTAGAAGCACTATAAGGACCTTAGGTTGACGACTCTTCAAGTACTGGGTAGAATCAAATCATTTGCTTACAAACATAGGATATTCCCTCAACTCAATTATAACCCTTTAGACCATGAAGATACTACCCACCCTAACATATGATGTGGAGGCTGTGGCCCATCGTACCTTAAGAGGATCACTAAATGTGAAATCTCTGTCTTAAGAAATTGACCAACTTTCTGCTATGCTGACCAACTGAGGACCTATACTCAGAATTTGATTTTACCAGTAAATGGTCTAACATGACAATTGGTGTTCTATTTGATATATCAAATGCACCATCAAATACTTTACTGGAAAAGATGCATAAGAGTATCAGCTTGGAATTGCTGGGAGCAAATCCCCTGAAACGTACACAAATTATCCATAAGGCAGATTCATGGTGCCACCAACATAACGGGAACACCACTAACCTTGAAAAGAGCTGCATTTGCATTAGGAAGGAGAGCATTACTCTTGATAAAGAACAAATCACAGTTGAATTGTCCAGCAAAAGCTTAAGTGGGGAAGTTCATAGGTTATTTCTATTAGTGAAATTCACCTCCAAGATGTTGGAACAAATTCCCTTATGACAGGTTATTAAAATTATATCTAAGATTAAGGTTCAACCCAGCTAAATCTCTAGAAGTTACTGGAGCTTGGAGAGCCTTATCAATAATAGGATTTGCAAAGTATCTCATTCTTGATTGCGAGAGCTTAGATAACATTCGTAGAAGCATAGCTTTAGTGTCTGGCTCCTGAAAATCCCTACCATGTTTCATCAAAATCACTTGGGAGCATTTTTACATGGGTAATGATCTTAGTCTGTTTTTTTGTCTTTGCAAAATGTGGGAAATGATAATCGAAATACTGGATATTTTATGTAACTGAATTTACTACATTGTATTGGTATACCTGCTGTTGCCATATTATATATATTTTGCCTGTTTTAGCCATAATGTAAAATCAAAATAAAAGACTATACCATAGACCCTTTCTACAGCCAAAATAGTGACACCCAAACCTGGCACCTTTTTAGAAGCAATTCTCACTGGCATTGCCACACTACCTGATGCCATGAGGACAATCAGGCAATCTCATTTCCTTCCCTAAGCCAAGAACAGTGTGAGCCACCCGTTTCGTGACAGTGTCCAGGCAAGACAGACCTCCCTGAGGGGGAGGACTTCAGATCTAAACTTACCTACCACTGGACTAGACAAGCCATAGGGGAGAATCGGGCACCGCACTTCATCACAGCTAAAAGGCAGAGAAGCGTCCTCCCCTACATGTCACATAATCCGGCACAATTGTGTGTCATCAGTGAGTGTTTCTCGGTTCTCTAGCAACAGCAACCTATGCACCCATATCTGGACATGACTGTCCTACTCAGGGTGACATTATCAAAACTGAGGATTGATGGCTGGAAGGCTTTGAAGGAATCATAACCTCTGCCATTGCTCTGGACAACCTCTAGACCGCTGTTTCTCAGCCTGCTCTACTATTGCAGAAGGGAAAGACCAAATGGAAATCCTTCTTGGGCCCACCCAAAAAGGGGCAGTCCATCCCAAACTGCTATGTCACGGCCCTGCTGTACGAGACCATACACACCCCTAGTATAGTTTCACCTGCAATAGCCCTCATCAGTGAAGTGTACCATTGGTCTCTAGGCACACCAGTCTACGCAACCCTCTCTAAGTGGGAACCATGCCCCACAATCCATATGTAATATTTTACCAACTGCACCAAAGATGGGTGCCTCTTTTGAAACTCCTGTGTTTTAAACTGGACTCTGAGCACACAAGGGTAGAAAACAAAATAATAAATAAGCAAAAAAAATAATTTCAAAAGCCCAACTTGCTGAAAAATTTAGCTCATTATCCTCTCTTGTATTCATAATACCATGCACCTCTTGCTCATAAATGGTATGAAGTTCACGCTCAATATCTACAGATATGTGCGAAAGTTATTATGAATGCTGAACTATGCAATGTCATATTCTACCGGACAATCACCTATGGGAAGTTGTAGGTAAACAATGACAATAAGTAGAACTTTCCGCCCAAGATGTTCCAGTATAGTTTATATAGTCAGATGAATACATGAGAATAAGATGAATACATGAGAATTCAGTTTTCATTACTTGTCAGAATTGAATAGGTTTATAGTATAATAATATTTTTTTTTGGTATATCGCTTTAATCTAAAGCGCTTTACATAGGACATATTTACATACATGAGTATTATTACGCAATCGAAATTGGTACTCATTTATCGGCCTCGTAAGGAAGAAAGGCTGGCAAACCCGCAACCTGCAGATCAAACACAGATCACAGCAACCAGCACATACACCCTGGGACATCACCTTAGATGTTATAGTGGCTACTGCTTCTAACATACACGCTTGGTAGACATCCACATGTTATATGGTGTCTCTTAAAGATAAACACTTGATTGAACACTGATACATTCCATGAAATCGATGTCCAGGATTAGCTTTTCCAGATGTGGTATTTTTCACAAAGGTATCCTACCCCCCACCCCCCTGTCATTCACCAGATAGATAACAGGCAGTGGGATAATGCACTGGGGTTCATCACAGATACTATACTCATAAAATCTTCTCCAGCACCTCTCATACACAGCTCAAATCATAGCTCTCTGGATGTGTCACTACATGTCCCACCAATGTATCGGAGAGACTTCAGTCGCTGGAATGTAGACTCACAATATGTACATTCTTTTATAGTAAAACAATACTTCAACAAGGTGACTTCAGTAATCAAAACTTTGGTCCTCTAAGACCATTATTTACACATCTCCTAAGCAATCTCATACTCTGAGTGGCAGGATATGAGATAAGTTGTAAATCCTCAAAGTCCCTGGAGCTCATCATCTCAAATTCTGAGCTACCCTTTAGTAGACATAAGTTAGTGGAGTGATTTGGGTAATATCCACACGCAGCATTAGCTCCATAACCATGATCTTAAACACAAAAGCGTTCTGTACCTGCCCAATATGTTTCGTTCTTCTTTGACTATTTCTATGTCGTTTATGTCTTTTTCTGGCTCAGGCGTCTGTGAGGCATCAGCCGCACATGCATCCTTCGGGCGATATCAACCGAGCTGCCCATTATCAGTACTCTACGAAGCTCAGCCTAAAACAAGCAGTTTCTGTCCAGTTTAAACCTCTGCCATTGGACCAATTTTCTGCTTCAGCCCCAGAAATAGCCAGAAAGGTAACCTGCCTCTGTATTATTATTATTATTTATTATTTTTCATTTGTTTCTGGCGCAACAAAGCAGCCCGGAGGCATGCGGGTGTCAAGGACCGAGGCCAAATATATGCGTTTTGAGTTTTTTCTTAAATATACCAAGGGACACACAACTTCTGAAATCCAAGGTCAAAGCATTCCACTTTTGGGTGCTGTTACCCAAAACACACATTTATTGAAAAAACAAGGTTGGTCATTGGGACTTCTAAGAGTTTGAGATTATTGGATCTCAAATTCCTGGTAATTCTCTAACTCTTCAAGTTGTCTGCCACATAGGCCGGGAATTCACCAGATAGGCATTTAAATGTGATCATAAGCAGGCGAAATTAAATTCTTGCCTCTATGGGGAGCCAATGCAGACTTCTCCTAGAATCAGAGACATGGCAAAATTTCTTGAGGCTTAGAATGGCCCTTACTGTACTATTCTGAATCATTTGGAGTCTAGCTATCTCTTTCTTACCAATGCCTACCAAAAGACTACCACAATAGTCAATCTGATAGCCTGTGATGGCCCTTGCTACAGTTTCACAAGATTTTTGCAAAAGATAGGGTCGGATATGGCACAATAATCTGATGTAATAAGCAGACGCTGATACAAGATTACTTTCCTGGGCATTCATTGTGAGGAATTGATCAAACGTAACCCCCAAAGTCTTCATTTTATCTTTTGTCTTAATTGCGCAGTCTCCTATTAAGAATTGAGAATAGTCAGTACTGAGATTTTTCAGTATACGGCTGGAACCTATGATCATAAGTTCTGTCTTTTCACAATTGAGTGCCAAGCCATTCGTACACATCCAGCCATGAATCAGACTATAGATCTTATTAATCAGTTTCACAGAGTTATGAGGCACTGTGTATCATCGGCATAGTTTGAAAAACAGATCTCATTCTTTTCCAGCAGGGCAAAGAGTAGGGTCGTAAAGATATTATACAAAATAGGTGATATAAGGCCCCCTGCGGAACACCGTACTTCAAAGGAACAGGAGAGGTTTCTGCCGTGTTACTGTAGACCCTAAAAGTTCTTTTACCCAAAAATTATTTGATCCAGGTTAAAGCATGGTCACTGAAGTTAGCAACTTCGCAAAGTCTTTGAAGGAGCTGCAGGTGATCGACCAGATCAAACGCAGCAGACAAATCGACAGCCATAAGCACTGTGTTTTGTACTTCATTGATTCTTCTCAACATTTTCGATTTAAGATCCAAAAGAGCAGATTCTGTGCTGAAGCCAGGCCAAAATCCCGATTGTATTTATTAAGGATGGAATTATTTTCTAAATGAGCTAAAACTTGTTTGTATGCAATTCTATCCAAGATTTTGAGAAGAAATGGGGAGTTCGTAATAGGCCTGTAATTATTGAGAATCATGGGAGGGAGACCTTCTTTTTTCAAATGTGGGATCTATGGTTGTTTCAAGCGTATGGAGATACACCCTTCTTTGAGAGATGCATTCATAATTCATGTCAAAGAGCTTATGAGCGATTCAGAAAAGGCTTTAATGGTCCTTGGCAGGAAATGTATCCCCTTTACAGGCCAAAGGTTTAAGCTTAGATATAATTCATCTAAACTCTGCTTCTGAGACAAATATGAAATTAAAAGTAGGTGTTTCATAGGAAGCATCTGTATCAGTCATGTGGAGGGGTCTAGGTCAAGGATCGGTAGAGAAGCTCTTCATTTTTTATTAAATTCTGCCATTATAAATGGTCTTTTCTGCAGTAATTAATGCAATTCTATATTTATTGGCTGAGGTAATATACCTTTGTTTATCCTCAGTGCTAGAGGATGATTTCCAGTGGTAGAAATCTTTCCTTTTCTGTACCCGCAGGATTCTAAGTTCATCTGAGACCCATACATTGGCAGGTCTGTCAATAACCTTCCTGACTTTGTCAGGCACCAGATGATTGGTTATTTTATTCAACGCATCCAGCAGAGAGTTGGTCATCTCCTCCACAGAGTCCAGATGTAAAATTAGCTCATTAGTTGGAATCATCAGCTCCTTTATTATATCTGGGTCAACCTCTTCAAATTCCTAGAGCTTGCCCAAATGCACTTGGTATCCCTATTCCTCAGAGAGGGCAAGGAAGTGATGGAAAATTCAACAAAAAAAATGATCTGACCATGGTCACTGGGAGATGTTCAAGTTAGTTATAGGTACATTATATTCTGCAACCCAATCCAGAGTGTGCCCTTGAATATGAGTGGGTTCATCACTGGGTTGTAAAAAGCCAACCTTAGGCAAATATCTCTCAAGTTCTATAGCCCTCGGATCAGACTGATCCCCTTTCCAGAGGTTAAAGTCCCCAAGAATGATCCATTTAGTCTGTCCCTCCTTCATCTGCCTCCACTCTTGCACTTCACCCATCATGGATACATCCTGGGCACAACTGGCTGTACCGCCTACCTGAACTTAAAAATGTCCAATGCTCCTTGTCCTTGATCTATGTATGTCCACTTATGTATTGTCCATGGTGACTGTTCCATTTACTCCCCTCCACAACCTGGTCAGAATGTCCTTCAAATGCACCCACTGTAAGAAGCTCACCGCTTCCCATCAAATCTGATTTCTTAGCTATTATATGTTCTTTTGTGATCAAAAGAGCATTGTTACTCCGGCATACAAATAAAAAAAAAAATAATGAAAACATGTTTCAGGGATTTATTCCTGGGTGGAAACGGTGAGCCCTCAAAGAGGCAGCAATCTACTCCTCAGCGCATCCTCTGCCAGGATTACTATTTTTATGACATTGATGGAAATGAGAAAGGAGTTGTGGTGGGAACCAGCCCGAGAAACCATGCCGGACGGGTTCAGGGAATACCTCCAAATTAGGGAATTTTTAAAATGCACAGCAGCTGCTGAGAAAGCCTTGTTTCACCAGAATGTGGAACATGCGGAAGCGTAAACAGAAGTGCCCCATAAAGCCTGTAAAAAAGGCATTAGCAGAGAGCTGCTTTATGAGCTGTTTCGGAATGCCTAATAGTACTGCTCCCCTGAAAGAGACAAACAAGTCGGCGCAGTGCTGATGAGGACAATGAATTATGTATAGCATGAGCTTCCAAACTGTGCAGCCATTACCCAGAAGCAAAGGGGTGTCTGCAGCAGCAGTGCTATTTATTAACTGCACGATGGTAGCAGGTGCAACATGGTGTGAATGCCTAGCCATCTAATAGCAGTGCCTGGCAAATGCCTAATAGTTATACCCAACCCAAAACTGTTGGCTTTGTCAAAGCTTGTTCCTAAAAGGCTTTCAGTGAAGGGCAGCAGAGTGCTTATAAATCGAGTGTCTGAAGGCAGACCTGGTAAGACATTATTTTCACACCGGTAGCTGGTTTACAACTCCAATTAAGTCATTAACACTCAGAAGACTGCTTTGAAAAAGCACTATCAGGCACTTCTAGTATAAAGTTTGATGGTATTGCTTGATTAAAGCGAGCTCAAAGAGTTCCCATAAGGAGGTGTTTTGGGCTGGGAGGGGTGAGAACTGGGTGGGAATGGCCATGGGCAGTCAATGGGTGGGAAGATAACCAAACAACACCTACAGGCTGTTTGTCCCTCCTCATATGACATTCTTCCCTATCATTGCTCCAATTCAATTGTTTTGGCTTATAGGTGTCGCAAGCAACACCTTATAGCCCAAACTAACAAGCATCGGCAATGCCAATAGTTTGCCGTTTACTGCTGGTCTTTGCATTTTGTCTTTATAGGCACCAGGGTGCAAGGAGGTGAGTGCACATTTTCAAAGGTAGATGCGACAAGGGGTGCATGTGCGAAATGGAATGAGAAGGGGAATAGAGTAAACCATTGATACAGCATGACATCAATGATGAGCAAGAGGAAATATGAGCGAGAAAGGATGAGAGTAAGAAATAAAGCGAGAGTGTGAGAGGATGAATGAGAGGTGATAGGGAGAGGAGGTAAGATAGGTGGGTGGGGTAATAGAGGAGTTTGGATGGGGTGGGTTGGGTGGGGGAATAAAGGTTGTAGGGTGTAGGGTGGATAGTGGGGGTAAAGAAAGTGGTGGTAGGGTTGAGTAGAGTAGAGAAAGAGGGGGTAGGATGGGTGGTGGTAGAGAGAGCGGGTGTAGGGTGGGTGTGGGTAGAGAGAGAGGGTGTTGCGTGGGTGGGGTAGAGAGAGTGGGAGTAGGGTGAGCGTGAGTAGAGAGAGTAGAGAAGGGTAGGTGGATGTTGGTAGAGAGAGTGTGTAGTGTGAGTGGGTGAATGGGTTAGAGAGAGTGGGGGTGAGGTGGGTGCATTAGAGAGAGTGGGGGTGAGGTGGGTGGGTCAGATAGAGTGTGTGTAGGGTGTGTGGTTGGGGAAAGATATTGTGGGAAAGGTGGAGTACAGCAGATAGGTGGGAGTAGAGAGTGGAGATAGGGAGGGTGATGGTATTGAGAGTGGGTGTTGGGTGGGTGGGGGTAGAGAGAGGGGGTAGGCTGAGTGGTAGTAGAGAGAGTGGAGAAGGGTAGCTGGGTGTTGTTGTAGAGAGACCGTAGGGTGAGTGGGTGGGTTAGAGAGAGTGGGGGTGGTGTGGGTGGTGTAGAGAGAGTGTGTGTAGGGTGTGTGGTTGGGGAAAGAGATTGTGGGTAGGGTGAGTGTGGGTACAGTAGGTGGGTGTGTTAGGGAGAATTATCCAGAATGGTTAATTTCCCTTACCGGTTGAGTCCCTCAGCAGCTTTGCTGGATTTCTAGGGTTTCATCTTTTTACCTGGTAAGAGTGTGGGTCCTTTGTTTCCCACTCTTACATGTGTTTTGCTGTGTGTTGTACATTTGTATGCTCATGGGATATGGAGTCTCACCCACTCCTTAGGCATCATCTGTTTACTGTGTGTCACACAGCACCTTCAGTGCAGTGACACAGGGTTGTCTTTTCAAACTTCCCACTTTAAACTCCATTTTCTGGGACTAACTACCGTCTCCCAGAACATGTAAAATTGCCATTGACTTTACTAGTCTTTTTAAATGTACAGACCCAATGCAACCTATCTTCCAATAGAGTACTGGAGGGGTTAATAGTTATCCCCTTTTGTCTGATTCTCATGGAACATTAGGATGTTCCCCATTCTCTAAGATTTGGCTGGTGGCAGTGGCATCTACCATTTTTATTCTACCGCGAGCTATGAAAATAGCCTCATTAACGTTAGAGGCTATGGTGGTAGCCTCAAACTCTAACCCGCTGGACCCCTTTTATTTTTATTTGGTTCTGGTTGGGTCTATTCGCCATTTCTTTTTGTAAAGGTCTTTCTCGTGTCTTATTCTGTGCGTAAAACCAGGTTTGGTTCCTTTGTTCGCCGTCCTTTGGCGGGCTTCTGCACAGAAGCCCTCCTTAGGTGCCGGAGCGTCTGGGTGCCCAGGATGTGAGGGAGGGGTTTGAGGCCCCCTGCACAGGGTCTCCTTGGAGACCCAAGTCGCAATCTAGTTTGATTGGCTAGGTGACTATCCTGCCAGGACAGCAACCCTGCTGTGTGATTGACAGCCAGGCTGTGTGAATGGGGGATTTGGTGCATAAAAAGCTAGACTCTTTGATTGGAAGGCAGAGTCGCCACTGGAACGAGAGAACCAACGAGGAGCTGAATGAAGGAAGATGACTGCTGCAACTACTGGACATCCCCGTGAAGCCCTGCTGCAGGACCAAATCACCCAAAACTTCAACGACAGAGAATATCTGCAAGGAATCTTCTTCCCTTGAGCTTGGTGGAACCAACCAGCTCGGCAAACACCAAACGCCAGCCTCCCTCTCCTGGTCGAATTTGCTGTGCATCGCTGCAGTGAACCGGATAGCCAGGAGGAACAGAACCTGTTTGGGTTTTAAGGAGCGCACCTTTTATTTGATGCTTTGCTCCGCTGCTGGCTTCTTCCCTGGGCAGTGCAGGACCCTCCAGATGTCCTCTTTCTTGTCACCACGACAGTCGCTTCAGGAACCGTGAGCCTGCAGGAACTGCCAGGAACAACTGCCTCAGCTACAGCATTGTTCTCCATTTAAGGTACTGTGCAAATCCGGTCGTTCATTCCGTCTGACTGCAGTGAAAGTGCTTGAAATCTTTCGCCTCTCCAAAGGCTTGTCCTTCTCTTCTCCTTTGAATAACTTTTCCTCCGACCAACTTTGTTTTGAACTCTTGGCAAAGACTTAACTGCAAACTACTCTGAACTGTGTGATCCTCTGCAAAGACTCTGAACCATAAACATTGGCCCAGGTTTAGTGATTTGAATCCTAGTTGTAGTAGCCTTTTCTAGATTGCCCTGCCTATAACTCATTGGTGTTGTTGATTTTGAATAACCTTGTCTTTGCCTCCCTTTTAAACTGCTGGAGTGCCATTTTGCTCACACTTCATTTTGAGCTTAACTTGTCTAGAATTGATTGGGTGTTGTGTAGTATATTAAGACTGTGATTTTCTGCTGCTTTATAAGAGTGAACTGTTTTATAACTGATGGTTTAAATAAATGTATATTCTTTTACTCAGAAACGTTGATTCAGTGTTTGTTTGAAGCATAGTAATTGTTGTCCATTGTGTAACTTCTTGTACTGCTCACTTTACTCTTGAGATAAGTCTGGCTGCTCAGCCATCACTACCACTTTACTGTGTAGTACAGGCTTGTACCAAAAGTGAAATTGTACTTACACTTGTAGTCTTAATTGTGTGTGGTGTTCCCAAAGGGTACTGCATGTGATTCTGCCTAACAGGGTGGGAGTAGAGAGTAGACATAGGGTTGGTGGGGGTAGAGAGAGGGGAAGTTGGGTTCACAGGGGTACAGATAGTGAAAGTCAGGGCCGGCCCAAAGCATGGGCAATCTGTGCGGCTGACCAGGGCCTCGTGGCCCTAGGGGCCCCACAGGTATCAGCTGGCTGCATCAGGCATATAAAGGAATATTGGTTTCAAAAGGGGCTGTGCTGCCTCCATGTAGGAGGATCCCTTTTTTTGTCTGTACTAGTGAGGCAACGTGTCAATGCTCAACCTCCTGCTGCAACGTTCCTGAGACAAATACCACCCCTCTCAGCAACCCACCAGATTGGGCCCCTATGAGTGCTGCTTATCACTTTCTTTCTTCAAGCAGAACATTTAAAGTGTGAGGGATTTACAATTGGTTTGCATTTAAGATTTTTTTCTGACAAGAGGTTCTTGGCGTTTCCATGTTAATAACTGCAAAGGGACATTTTTATTTTTAAAGCACATGCAAAGCATCAGTTAGCTACCTAGAATCTGTGCTCTCCTCCGGGACAAATAAACATTTCACACAAAACCATTTTTAGATGATCTGCCTTATTTTCACATGTTTATGTTAAACCCACCAAGAAGAGATAGTTTTAGGCAGAATGTAACATTTTCCTCACATTATGTATGAAGCATACCTTTGTCAAACATTGAAACACAAACAGGTAACCTTTTCACACAATACCCATTGTTATGAGTATTTGAGTCTTAAAAGTACATTTCCAAAATTCACAGGCCATTTTGTGCCTTCTGCTGAATTGCATTCTTGTAATTATAGTCTTCCATTCAAGGTGGGGGGAATGATGCCACAGTTGTAAACGTGTTGCCTAGGATATTTCTGTAAGGATTTAGACATGTGTGTCAATACTTTGCCATGGTTTGTGTACTTCCAAAGTTATCTTTATGAAACAGTATTGTTGAAAGCCAAACGTGGGGATGAGAGGGGGGAAGGATGAGGGGGCAAGTGAGTCATGAATATTTGCCCAGGATGTGGCGAAAGAGCTTACAGGACTGGAGGGGTTATTTCCTCTGGTCCTGGCCCTGTGCTGATTTTCAGAGGGCAGACTCAACCGCTGTTGGGGTGTTTTTGAGGCCAACATTAAAAGAAAAAGTTTGCTTGCTCAAATGTTCGGATACTAGTATTTCACCCCAGGTTGTCATGTTTCCAATGCAGGCCCTTACCCAAAAGACGACATAAAAGTGTCATTAAAGTACACGTCACCTGTTTGGATTTGTTTTCCTTGCAATGTATCAATATACAATGTAGGGTTTAAAAGGTGGGCACCTTATATACTTTGCCAGCATATTCATTGGAAATTCTCCCCCATCATATTATTTTTCTAGGTTCATTAATATTTTTGAAAGGCCAGTGCCTATTTGTCTTGTGCATTTTCTTCTAAGGGTTAAGGTCAATTCAACTAAATTCGAAAATTTCACTTTAAGATATGTTCACATACTGTGCATATATGACTGGGTGGCAGCTTTGGATTTTCAAATTGGGTGCAGAGATTCCAACACTGAGTGACACAGGGGAGCTGTAGCCATCTCCAAGTCGAGTTACAGCACATTTTGCAGAACGAATAGGAAACAAGCATTGGCAATGCCAACACTTTGGACTTTTGTCTATGCATGGGAAAGCTCTTGCCCGGCACAGCTCTAGTAGTATTATTAATAACCCGTTGTAGGTGGAAGCCGCAAAATTTGGCACGGTTAGTATAGCTCAGTGACAACGCGCTCATCTTGGAAGCAAGATGACCCAGAGCAACACAAGTTCGAATCCCAGGTCTGAGCTTAGAAACATCTTTGGTATTATGTATGTTATAAAAAAAACTATTATTATTATAATAATTATGATAAATGGTGCAAGTACCTGGGCATCTAATAACAGTGCCCGCCAAAAGCTTAAAACTTATGCACAAACCAAAAATGTTGGCTTGGCCTATACTTGTTTTAAACAGGACTTCAGTGGCTTTGCCAATGCTTTTTTTAAACAGGACTTCAATTTTTGTACGGTTCAAAGTGACTATGCACTGCTGAAAGGTGACTTTGCACTGCCGACACAAACCCTGATTCATGGAACTGTGCAAACTGTATTTTTGCAGTGCAAAGTCAGTGCAAGTGGTCATTTTTGCATTACAAAATGACTTTCTGCTTATAAATCGAGTGGCTGAAGGCAGGCCCAGTTGACATTTTGATTGCACCATTGGCGTGCTTCCAACTCCAATTAAGTCAGTAACTCTCCGATGACTGCTTTGAACAAACACTGGAAGACACTTTGAATGCAAAGCCTGATGGTAAGTCTTGATTAAAGCAATCTCAAAGAGTTCCCATGAAGAGGACTTTGGGGCGGGCAGAGGAATGGTTGGGAATGGACATAGGGATTAGCACGGCATGGGTAGGCAATGGGTGGGCTCACGACCAAACACCTATAGACTGTTTCTCCTCATATGCCATTCCTCTGGGTCCCTCCTCATACGCAATTCCACCCGATGCAATAGTTTCGATGTATTGGTGCCGCAAACAACACCTAACAAAAAATATGACAAGAGGCATTAAACTGCGTTTCACGCTGATGTACGCAACAAGGAAGGGCTAAGCACAAATGAAAGGAAGCCAGGATTGTCATTTGCTATTGATGATCACTGTTGTAAGAAAGAAGTGCTTTATAAGGGACACTCCCATCCGTGCATAGTCTTCGGGGTCATTTTCTGGGTTCTGCAGCAGACTAGAAAAAGTGGCGGTCAACTTTTCCTTCCACTTTCCCGGTGCACAGGATTTGTTTTGTTTGCCAGGCGGAGATGGCGTGCAAGACAGACTTAACATGTCAACATGTTCTTGCCTCTCTGGCAGCCCAATCCTCCTGGCTTTCCACCAACATGTATTTTAATGCTGGTGGAAAACCGATTTTACACCTGGTAACAGCAGGCAGATTACATAGGAAGCCATTGAAAGCGTCTCCCCAAATCGTTAATTGTGGAAGGCTTTTCCACTTCTCCACAAACCTGGTTGAAATGTAAAGTGTAAACGCAATTTAGCCTGCATTTTACAATGTATCTTTCCACAATGTGATGGAAATGTGAACATTATACAGAATGCACCCTTTGCACAAAAGTGCAAATGAAGTTGGTCCCGTTAAATGAAATTGCCATTTTGATTTTTAAAATGAACTCCCATGGGTGTTCTTTCAACCCTTTGGTACCTCCTAGTGAGCAACACAGGGTGGAACGATCTGCAAACGCCCCACTGCAGGGGCCGCTGTTTGAACTATGTAATCCCATGCTGTGTTTGATTGTATAGTGCATTATGCACATGAATTTGCCTGTCAATTACTCAAAACCAGGCACCTCTTGATTTGCAAATCTATTGCAACTGCATGTTTAAATCCTACATTAGTATCAAACAGAAGAAAGGACGAATTTGCACATGTTCTGCCGGGCTCTATGGTCTATAATGAATAGCATTTATGTTTCTGCAGATGAGCAATTTAATTGATCCTGTGGAATAACATATGTGTATATTGGGTTGTAGTTTGCATGTTTAGGTTCAGATTAGTAAAGAGGTTCTATGACACATGTAACCTGTGTACTTAAAGATATTGGTGTCAAATGCTGGGGTAGTATCGCCATTATCAGGTAATGCAGTGAAATGCCAGGGTGCACTCATCATTGTTGAAGCAACTCCACAAACGCTCAGGTCCTCCTTCCATCACACTTTGTTAATATAAGCTCAAGTGCTTAGACCATTGCTAGCTGTTACCATCAAATGCCAGGTGGTCGTGCCATTGGAAGTATTGCCATCCAATGCATATGTACCCAAACCATGGAAAGGCACTGTCATCAAAATCTCAAGTACTCATGCCATTTCCAAGTATGCACAATCAATGTCCACCTTTGCCAGGTGCTGCCATCAAAAGCACAGATATCCAGCTGGGTACCAGCAATTGCCATAAGATTGCAATGTACTCATATCATTGTTTGGCGCTGCAATGAAAAAGCAAATCACTCATACCATTGCCAGGTATTGTCATCCCTTCATAACCTCCAACAGATGCAATTCACAAAATGAATCACCTACATTGTTGCACAGCCTCTTAGCCTCACTACATTCTTCAAAGCGATCTGATGCAGTGCAACCCCTTACGACTGCCAGACAGTATCAACAAAAACAGAGGTGATTGCATAGCTGCCAATTCATTGCATCAAATGCCCAGGCACTGACATCAATGCCGTTTGCCAGCCATTGCAATCAAATCAAATGTTTCAGTACTCACATCACCGATTGGTACTGTCATGAAAAGCTGTTCACTCAATTGATGAGGTACTCACACTATTGGCCAATAGTTACATCAAAACTCTAGATAATCAAACCGTTGGACGATAGTGCCATTGAAAATCCAGACACAAAACCCACTGCAAGTTCTTGCTGTGAAATTCCCAGCTGCTCATACCTTTAGCAAGTGCTGTGCTCGAAAGCTGAGGTACTCATATGATTCGTAGATATTGCGATCCAAATCCCAGATAATCACATAATGCGGCTCATTTTCATTGAAGACCCAAATGGGCAGAGGAGACCACAGTTGTTTGAACCTTAGGAATCCATTGATTTAATGTTGCCATGAAAATACATGCTGCCCTTGAATCATGTGTTGTTTTTATTTTGGAAAGAAAGTGGAAAATTGTTCATTCAGTTTGCTAGCACATCACCGGCTCTTTTGTTGGCCAATTTGCATAGAAGTTCCAGTTTCTGTTATACCAGGCTCACACCATTGCCATTTTCTGCTATGACCACTAGCATATCATTTCCAGTTTCCATTATGCCCAGTTAGTACATCATAACATGATTGCATTATCCCAATATGCCATACTACAATATGTCAAGCTATACTGAATTCCTCTCCCATGCACAAGCACTGGAGAAGACCACGCCGCAGTAAACGTCCAGTGCCCCTGGAGCTGAACATTAGATGGCAATACGTGGCAATGGTGTACCAAACACTAGAGATTCAAGAAGCACAGTGCGAGCAACATAAGAGGTCCTTAGTACAGCTGTAAAGGGACCTGACAAGCAAGTGGCTGTACATTGTTTCATATTCCATGGCCGAATGAAAAGGGCCAGAAAAGTCAAGCTGAACGCAGAATTAAGCTGTTTTTTTTAAATTGAATAATACATTCCCCCTACTGTGCGTCAGAGAAAGGTTCGACCCCACTAGAGGGGAACTAGATTGTAAGAATCATAGTTGCACAGAGCAAAAGAAAGCTGCCAAAACAAGTTGACGGCTATTATGTGTATCACCTAAGTACATACATCTGTACAAGAGCTTTCTAGGAGGACAATAAGCCCCTGACAAGGTTCCACAGATACATTCTGAATTGCAGGAATGAAACATGTTGGGCAGAAAAGGGAAGGTTGGTCTCTAAGGGATCTAGGGGTGAGTTGCACATTAGGAGTATTGGTGTTTACAAACATTGGTTCACTAGCACAGTGACACTTTGCCTTTGCAGTTTATGTTTTTTTTTCTCCTAAAGTAATCTTATGTACATTTATGTAATTTTGTATGGAATGTGTGCAATAATACTTTCAGGAGAAACCTATTGGTGATCATTGTATCCATAACTGATTGTAAAATAACTAGAGGTAATTTGTCACCTCCATTGTGCAATCCATTGATTCTGCCTACACTAGCAGTTATGCATGAAGGGAAGAAGTGGGTGTAGCCCCATTGCTGTGAAAAGGAATTTAGTTTGAGTACCCATTAATTCCACACCATGCTTCATCTCATCCAATAATGCTTAATGTATAAGGTGAGATGTGGCAATAGACAGTTGTATGATATGATAGAGTTTACTTAGTGAACATTATGCTTTTTAACAGGAAACCTAATGACACACTGCTTCTGATATTCTGCATGTGTACATATTCTTGCTGTGCATTCTTTCAGGTTAGGCACTGTGTGACCTAACAGCTGCTGGTATGCCAATTACTGATGACCCAAAGAAAGTATACATTGGATGTCTTATATGTGGATGTTGGGATGTTCAATTATACACCCAATGGCTGGCAGGCACAACTGTGTACAAAGAAACTAACAAAACACAGAGGGCCTTATTCCAAGTCTGCCGGTCCGGAATTAACAGGACAGTAATTCCATTTACTGGCATGTTTGCGGACCTGCAAACTACAAGTTTGCCAGTGGGGTGGCCGGAATTACCTCCAGACAAGAGCTGGAGGAAATTCCACCACCCGACCAGCAAAACATGCTGGCATTACCTGTGTTGGTCATACTGGCAACTCCCCCCATGGAGTCCTATGGTATGGCATGGAATAGGGAGTAACTGCCCTTACTGGCACTCTAAGTCTGCCGGTAATTCCACAGACCTGGTGCCGGTAACAGTAATTCCTTTTTGTCATATCCCACCGGATTTACAGGCAGGATACCACCAAACATGTAATGAGGCCCAAAGAACGGTCTGAAAGTGAGACTGAGTAGCAGACCTGAATGCATTTACCAGAGCTGTGAAATTCTGGAAGATTCCCTTACTAGATGAAGATCTGCCCCAACTACCGTCATGCATTGCAGGCTTTTGTGGAAGCAAATCCTTAGAATGTGGATTGAGTCAAGACCCCAGACACATTCACAAATAGGGCCTTTAACTGTGCTGCCTCTGGAAATTACAGCGAGTCATGACTATGCATGACCACATCTGTATCATATATACAAACTCTGTGAACGAGACTTGCAGCATGACATAACCGCTCGCATTTACATGGATAGCAGGTAAACATATCTTCATGGTACGCTGTGCTGCGCGTTCGCACTTGTTTATGATGGCAACCCAACGGAGAGAGTGCCACACAGGATGTCAGGTATAGATGCACACTAGAGACAAAATGGGGCCCTTGGTCCTACCGCATCCTTCCAGGCCCGATTACGCTCGGACACACATTAGGAATCACATTCTTGAGAAGCTCTAGGGCGTTGGGATTGTGAAAGAACACTCATGCACATTGCAGGGGCATTGAGTGCAGGGAAGCCTTTCAGTCCTGCACTTATTGCACATTCACCAAACCAGATTCAAGGGATAAGTGGTCGAGCGCTCCGCATTGAGGGTCCCACCCTCTGGCATACCCTACTGCTACACATTGGGCTTCCTGTAAATGAATGGAGATCTGACGATTCCCTTGTTTCATGTTATTTGTGGCCATTGCAAACCTATGTGCATAAGGCAACCGTCATTCAAACGTTGCCACCTAAGCATCCAGTTCCCCTCATTTGTTGTTTCATGACGTTCCCCGGCCACCAGTTCCAAACAGAAGCAAGTACTGGGCTGAGTGTGTTCAGCTGCTGCATGGGCCTAAGCGAAATGATTTGACTCACTCGCAAACTCCTGACGCAATCTCCGGTTTCACTGTCCATATCCCCTTCTAAGGCAAACCCCCGCCCACTCCCACTAGCACTTTGAGCCGCCCAGAAGGATGTGTGCAGCTCAATGCAAGTCCTGTATGAATAATGCATTCCTTACATATTTCAAAGATGGAGCTTGTTTCCCTCTTGCCCTCGAAAAGGATCCCCGCAATCTATGTTTTCATTGTGTCAGTATGAATTTTCAAAAAAAAATCCCAAAACGGTATATTAACAGTGTTCATTATGTCTTGCCTCCTCGTCTTATTTTCCTCCCTCTGTTCTAATTGCACAGCTGGTCTAAGGTGATTGGTTGCTTATTCGGCCTACTACTCCCCGCGACGGTTTCCTTCGCACCTTCTCGGGTCGCAAATTGCATCTTGCCGGCGCGCGCACCACGCGCTTATCTCACGGCAGCGCCCGCGTTTCACGTTTCCACAATTAACATTTTGAACTATTGCTGCTTTGCATCTGTCGACGGTGGATTAAAATAGCAGCTATGGGGAAGGAAACGTCGAGTGCAGCGCGAGATCAGCGCTCTGCTGCCGCTCAGGAAAGGTCCAACAATGTCCTTCTCTTTCAGGTGAAAAAAGGAATGTGAACTCCGGTGCCTTCTAACATGTAATGGGGGGGAGTGTTAATGAGTATCAGCATTTTCAAAATATTGCCCCTTTCTTTCCAAAAACCTGCAGAACAGCGTCAACGCGTTTGATCCCTGGGTGCCGTGCTTCTGTTGCTACTTCATGACACTGCGGGATTTCTTATGCTCTGTAACAGGGACGTCATTTCACCAAAATGCCAAGGGTAGCGGAATTGACATCACACAACCCTTGACCCCATGATGACATCACAGGAAGTGATGTCATTTGACCCCACCCCAAAGTGATATCGCAGGAAGCGATGGAACACGACCTTTCACCCATTGACAAAACAGGAAGTGACATCACATAGCATTGTACACTATGAAAAATATGGTTACAATATCACTATAATGTGATGTACATTTCATGCAAGAATGGATCACCATAAGTAGAGTTAAGATCAGTGTGTATAGGCCCATATTATCAAATTACTGTTAATGCAAGCAGACGTCCATGACCAAATGATAATGATGTGTTCTTATATAGCACTTGCTCTTAAGCGCTTTATATAGAAAAAATATACACCGATATCATCCAACCTGTGTCGTACTCATTTATCGACCTCAGAAGGATGAAAGGCTGAGTTGAGGTGTTTAAGAACAGACTAAATCAGTGACTCACCCCCTGAAGTGTGCCTGAAATAAACCTTTAATGAGTCTAGCAATTATTGTATAGAATTCCAGAAAGGCACATTATTTGGTATTCCTATTCCTTCTTATTTAGGGTCAGTGCTGAAAGTGTTAGACGTGTGGCACTCCTGTTCTTATTTTTTTTTTTTATTTTTTTTTTTTAAAGGGCCTGACCAAGAAAGCCAGCCACTCCAGGAGCTTGCCTTACAAAAAATGAAAAAAAAAACATTTTTTTTTTACAGAGGTCGCAATGGAGACCACAGAGGTCACAAGGGAGACCTCAGAGGTCGCAGTCGCAACCTCTGGCGACCCCCAAATGACGTCCCTGGCACGTACCCGCTAAGAACGTCTTGTGGGAAGAAAATGTAGGATCCACTTACCACGTGGGCAAAAGCAGCTGTGAGGTAGAAGTCACACGTCTCCACAGCCTTTAATTTATTAATAATGTGTTACAGTTTATATTTAAACTTTACACATAATGATAAATTTTATAAACATAGTAAAAAAAGAACTAAAGATAGAATACAAACAAAACTAAAACTAAAACTAAAACCTAGCCTAAAAAACAATCCCATAATACATATATTACTTATCTAACTAAAAATAAAATTTAAATTACAGTTAAGCACAACTCAAGCATGTTATACTTATTGTTCTAATCATTAATCATTAATAAATTTGCGCCTATGAAAATGTAAAGATCACCAAACCTCTAATAGAGTCGGTCTCATAGTATCAGACAAATTCATATATATATATATATATATTCAGAGTTCTTTCGATTACCAGCCATACTCTAAAGGTAGCAATCTGCAACTGCCGACTTTGCATATTCATAAGGCGTAGCCAAAATGCAGATTCCCCAATGGATGCCGTATCATGGACAGAATTGCTATAACTTACTTTGTAAGTATCCATCATGTTTACACATTTAGTTAGTACATGATTAGCGGTTTCTTTGCATCCATTATCCTTACATAGTCGGCAATACCTCTCTGTGGAAGATAAACCATTATATTTACTTTTGTTAGACACCAGCGGTAAGTTATCAACCCTCAGTAGAAGTAAAAATCGCCTGAGTCTACTTGATGGACAGAGGGTTAGATACGGCTGCATTTGCTTAAAGGAATAGAGCATGTAGTGAATGAATTTGTATTTTGGAAGCTTGTCCAGATGTGCGTAATTTTCCAACCAGTCCCAAAGGGCAATTTATTTAGACAGTGCCTTTTTTTGAGGATCAGCAAACTTCACTCCACTCTTAGTCCAGTACATCACCCTCAAGAAGGCTTCGGTCTCCTTTTTAAGATGGCATTTGGTAGCTTCCTTTGTAACTTCAATGGCAAATTCTTTCAATAACCGATTCTCTGGTTGATTAGAAATCCTTAGATAAAGTTCGGCTCTCCTTTTCAGGACGATGGAACCTAAAGAGGAAACCCCCACTTCCAATCTTAACAATGCCATTGGAATAGATTGGGGGAGCCCTAGGATTCTTCTCCAAAACTTCCCCTCTATAACTTGCAGCCAGCTTAAGTCCATTTGCAGCAAGGCTTCCAACCCATAAACAACCATAGGGGTTAACACCTGGGCGTATAATTGACGGATTCCGTACAGTGTAAATCCACAGTTCTGTCTTGCAAATTGGCTGATCAGCGACGTTACTTGAGCTGCCCGATGTTGTCTCATTTGAATACAGGAGTTATAGCCCAGCTTGGCGTCCATTTCGACCCCAAGATATTTGTATTGCTGGGTGTACTTCATTTCTATTTCACGCAATAGAAGCCTAGGGTGTGCAATCTTCTTACTTGAGAAAAGCATCACCTGAGTTTTTTCCTGGTTAATAATTAGATCATTATTCGCAGCATACTCCCACAGCTTCAATGCAGATCTCCGTAGACCACTGAACGTATGATCCATAATTATCAGATCGTCGGCCTACGCTAACACTGCACAGTGGATTGTACCGACAACAGGAGGACAATTATGCACACTTAAGATGGCATCTGGTAAATCATACGTATAAAGATTGTACAAAAAAACGGGGCTGTCACGCAGCCCTGCTTGACTCCATGATTCTGGGGGATCTCAGCAGTCAAATCCCCCTGGTTATTAAGTCTGCAAACCACTGTATTGTCCTCATGCAATAATTTTAAATAATACAGAAGTATCTCAGGGCAGCCTAATAGCTCGAGTTTAGCCCGCAATTTTTCTCTGCGGACCGAGTCAAAAGCTGCCTTAAAGTCGACAAACAAGGCATATAGTGTCGGATTTCCTTTCCTCATGGCCTTTGAGCGTAAAGTGTCCAGGATAAGTATATTATGAATCGTTGAGTAGCCTTTCCTGAAGCCGCACTGAAAAGTGTTGAGTATGTCAGATTTAGCCACCCATTCCTCTAATTAATCAAGTAACAGTGATGCAAAAAGTTTCCCTGTACAGTCAAGCATAGATAGTAACCTGAAGTTACAGGGATCTTTCTTATCACCTTTCTTAAAGATTGGTATTAAATAGGCATGCTGCCATGATTTAGGGATTTTTCCAACCGCTAGTACTTTCCCAAATAATATTCTTAAAAATTTAGCCCAAAACTCCGGCTGGCTTCTCAACACAGCATTTGAAAGTCCGTTAGGCCCAGGAGCCCAAGATGATTTGAGCCTTCTAATTTTCCAAAGTAAATGCTCAGTTGTTATACTGAAAGGGATGGACCTTGGGGTCACTTTTTCTACCGACTTTCCCACCTCCTTAATAGGGATGTTGCGACCCATAAGGAAGTCTGTCCATTGACTAGAACTTGTAGGGTTAATCAGATCCTTTCTACCACTGCCTCTGGCTTGGCCAAGGAGAGACCATATGCTTCTTGAATTTGTGGAACATATGGTTTGAACCATATTTTGCCATCGCCTAAGTTTTTGCTCGAACCTTTTAGCTTTAACACACGCTCTGTACTTATTTTTTAGAGCTCTGCAAATACCATGGTAGGCCCAGTGAGATGCACTAGTACGTTTGGCTTGTCTAATTTCTGCTCTTAACCTACGTTTGGCATCTCTAATGCTTTTGTCATATATTACTGATGTTTTGCCATGAATCGCTATCCGGTTAACTGCAGATGTCGCATGTGTAGTGGAGAATGATGTAACCCAATGTTCTATCTCATTTATGGACATATTATGGAACTTGGACAGTATGTTATCATCTATGGCCTGCACCGAGGTTACAGCTGCATTGATGTTTTTATCAGACCAGCATAGTCGGGTGCCCGAATGGTTAGTTGTCATGTCCCCCAGGGGCTTAGTACATATGGCCGGCATACCAATGTTACACTTCAGCACAAGCGTTGAGTGGTCGCTCCAGTCGTTTGCAGAGATCTTCAGGTCGCTTACATTCATGGCCATCTGTGGACTCACAAATATATAGTCCAGGACGCTTTTTGCAGTCCAGCTGTGCCATGTATAATTTCCTGGGTTATCGCTTGAAGTTCTGCAGTTAATCATCTCCATTTCCCAGCCGTTAAAGAAGCTCAGCCAAGAGATACCAAGTGGGTCTTCGACATTATATACCATATTATTTGTTGAATTCAAAAGAGGATTAATAGATGTGCCGACTGTACCTAACATATGGCAATTAAAGTACCCAACAATAATTACCAATGTGTTAGACGGATCCATCACCCAGGCGGCCAACAACTCATGAATTGCTTCTTGAAGTGATTCAGCCTCATTACCACCCGGTGGACTATACAAATTAATAATGAGCATATTTTCTCTACATCCCTCGCTTATGCTCTCCAGTTCTACTGCGATCACTTTATCACTGGATAATGTCTCCAGCTGTCTTGATGTAACAGTATTCCTGATACCTGTGATCAGGCCACCATAAGGTCTCCCTCTCCTTCCCTTCATCGCCAGAGACTGGTAGATTGTATAACCGTTGAGTATTGTAGAAGATCTCAACCAAGTCTCTTGTAGGCATATACATACATTTTCCGTTAGGAGCTGGAGAGGACTCGCCGAAGAGAACAAATGCTTGAACCCTCTGCAATTCCATGATACCAGTGAGGGGATTCAATTTGAGTTCACCACCTTCGGTAGCGCTGATGCTAACCAGGTTAGAACATTCTAGATGTCGGCCATCGCGACCCGGTCCCTTTTCAAATTTGGCGGAACTTCTGTTGTTTCTTTTACTGCTAAGGCATCTTTACGTGGCCATTTAGGATCCTCCTGATCGGGATCGGGATCCACTTCAATGTCAACGACGCGGAGGCTGTCTTTATAGTTACGTATCAATTGGGCAGAGGAGATGAACCTGCAATGAATGGCTGAGACGTTGGCATTAGTAACTTGTAGAGGCTCAATGAATTCAAAATCATCCGATCTTAATACACGTAGTTGAGGAACAGCGTGGAATCTGGTCATTAGCTCAGTTCTAGTGAGCCAACTGCTCTCACTTTGCTGGTATACATTTTTAATGAGGCAAATCCTGTTCTCTTTCTGAGGAGCCTCATTATCCTTAGGATTGTTCACCGGTTCCATTCTACTTAAATCTCTATCAACTACTGTGTTATCTTTGCCACCAGTTACATGAATCTCCTCAAGCTGCTCTAAGACAGGTATGTTAACGGATGCAGATGCAATTCCATCTTCTATTTCACGATCCCCATCATCATCTGACAGTACCCAACTTGTTAAGTAACCTACTTGCTTATCCTTACGTCTGCACCCGCCTGCCGTTGGTTTCCTTGGTTTTTTGTTATTCTTCCCAGAAGGCTCAATATCCGATACTGGCGGCGCCACCTCACAAGCCTTCTTCCTCGTTGCCGCTCTTTTGGCTAGTCTCCACTGTTTACGGGAGAAAAATACTTCAGGTGTATTGGCTGCGTTGGGGGACGTTGCCAGATTCTCCATACTCTCATTTGCTTCTGGATTAGAAGCCGTATTCTCCCCTGGGGCTCTCGCAATAATTGTCACTGCGGCAGGATTTTGCGGAAGCAAATTTAGTGTAGTTTCCAATATGCGTCCACACATTTTAAGAAGGATCTTAAGGGCAAACTGTACAGAGGCAACCGATGATTGTAACTCAGCCAAATCCGTAGGGCTGGAAGAAGCTGTATTACTAACATCCGCCTCTCTTAATTCCAGCTCAGAATCATTATGAATGTTCAGGTTAGGTGTAGTTGACAATCTCACAGAGCCAATTCTCGGAGATTTAGTAACTTCCTCTATTCGATCGCTCGGTGCCAATTGCCCTACTTTGGCCACCGCAGGTGTCTTAGATCTTTGCATGGAAAGACAGAGCTCCAATAGAGAGTTGTTATCTATATCTCCATAGCTCTCGTGGTCCTGCGTATCAATATTGATCACCTCCCCCTCATCCATGGTAGTAGAATTATTTTCCGGGTGCGGATTCACTGGGAAAAAATCCGTTATTGCTCTTTTAGTAGCTGGTGCTGGCTTTGTTTGCTTATCTTTACCCATCGCACGCTCTTCGTCCGCTGGACTGCTCCTTATTTTCTGTTGTCGCAAGTTGTAGCGTGCTTGGGACTTCTTACGAGAAGGCATGTAGTTATTTTGCTCTAAAGCGTTAGCAATATAAAAAAAACTGAGCTATCTAGTTATGTTCTTCAGT
This sequence comes from Ambystoma mexicanum, assembly GCF_040938575.1. Taxonomy (NCBI): domain Eukaryota; kingdom Metazoa; phylum Chordata; class Amphibia; order Caudata; family Ambystomatidae; genus Ambystoma; species Ambystoma mexicanum. Next base: position 153,170,492 of record NC_090933.1, read on the forward strand.
ACGCTCAGTTACATAGGTATAACAATATCAACCGCTCCGTAATAAGTTGTGCTTGCCTTCAGAAGCTTGCTTTATCGGAGTTCAAATCCAGATTTAATCTATGTGCCCAAAAATACCCCACTATATGGGCATAGGAAAATCTCGTTTTGTTTGGCTCAGCTAGCTGTCATACACTGGAAGAGCCCCCACCAGTGGTAATCACCGCCCCACTTAATCAAATAGGAGCCCCCGCTCTGCAGGCAATGCCACTGTGTCTGCTCACACCTTTAGCCATGATGTAATACTACAGCGGCTCCCCACAGCCAGCACCCGTAAAAGCCGAGCTCAGCTTCCAGGCCACAGGACGACCCTCCACACTGTCGCCACTGGGCCGAGGGACCCTGGGACACCTGGCCCCCAGCCCACCGTGCCGTACAGTGAGGTGCCGGCTCAGGGCCAACCAAAAAGCAAGCGAGTTGGGTTCACAAACCGGTACCTGCGTGCCTGATGACGGGATCTAGGTCGCACGCACCACCCGGCGCCCGGTTCCTGGGGCGCTCCCTCAGTCGCTCTCCTCAAGTGAGGGCGACAACTCCGGGCTCCGCTCCACACACCAGACGTCGCTCGATTATCAGCGGTCAGCGGCGGCACAAGCGATGCAAGCGATGCGAGGGCTGAGCCGCGTTGCACCAGCTGCGTCGCATAGACCGGCACACGTTCCAGACGTCAGGCCGTCAAGCCGCACCTCTTCCAACGTACCAGCGCACCAACGCTAACGCAGGATCACGCAGAGGCCGCTTCCGACAGCAAAAAAAGTTGTTTACACCCCTTGCGCCCTCAGAATCATTCGCCCAGTCCTTTAATGGCCGGAATGGTCTTCCTTTCGCCCAAGACCGCAGCAAGGATTTCCCCCATGCATCTAGGTGGGAAGGCTGGTACATTAATGCCCACCTGCATACATACGCCAGTTGCAGGATCCCCCAATGTGTAACTGTCGGATCCCCAGGTATCACACTTACTCCTCCTTTAACCTCTAATCTGTACCCTTTCCTGTTATGGTTACCCCTCTGTATGTTATGTTATTTGCTATTCGTGTAGCGCCTACTGCCAGTTTTATGGCTTTGGAGCGCTGTGGGATAAACTGGAATTCCGCTGCTGCCATGTTTACCACCAGCATTCCATTTCCGGTCTGAAGATCTGGAGCCCTATATAAAGTTTGCCAAAGTAAGCTTTGAGTACTTGACAATCATAGCTCGTTTGCTGCGTCCATGCCCAATGTGGTGCTTTTCGCTGGCTGTTCCTTACACAGCCACCTTCTATTGACTTGCCCTATGGCCAACCTTGGTTTCAACATATTCTTTGTAAGCAGCAATAACAAGAGAAAGTGAAAATGCAACCCAAATTTAGAGGAGTGGATGCTTCATGGTTACAATTTAATTTGGAATCAAGAAAAGTGGTACTGTCTTTTAGGTTTGTGTCTTTATCATGTGTACGCACAGAGCAGTGATGATCTGCAGTAAATCTTGTAGAATAGCACTGATTGTATTTGATAAAGCAGTGTGCTTTGGTATTCACAATTACAGTCTATTTCTAATATTGTTGAATGATCTATATCAATCTGGTGTAATTTGCGTCTGATGGTCCAGTGATTGGGTAGAAGAAGAGCAGGATTCACTTGTTCGCTGATCACATGCGTTAATGTCCATAGGAGAGATACCTATGATGACATTGTGACGGGCATTTCAATGGTGTTGCTTATTATTCTGTAAATGGGGAGAAGACTGAGCTTGAGCTACCCTTGTCCATTCTTTTTGACAGTCACACCCACCCACTGGCGTCTCCAATTCATTCATTTGGCCTACAGGTCTATGCATGTGCAGGTGGTCCCCAGATCCTGCTGCATACCGACGGGCACGCAGCATCTATAGCTGAAACCTCTCGTGCCTGCTTGTCCACAATGGATGAATGGATGGATGTTTTGAAACAACTCCCATAAGATTGCATGTCTATAAATGGAGGTACTCACGATCTCTAGAACTCCAGGTCATGAATCCCTAAAATGGGACAAAGATATTTCCCGTGTTTAAGGGGAAAGCATCTGGGTTTTTAACTGGAAGTTGATCTTTCCCTCACTCATCCAGTCAGGGCCTTTCCCACTGCCTTTATTTTCCCACTGCATACTTTTTGTAAGATGCTGCCCTTGTCAACAGTTATGCCTCGATGGCCACAGCAAGCATATCCTCTGGTATAGAGTATGGTATTGTACCTGGGTAGTTCAGCGTATCTGCTCAAGTGCCTCCGGATGATTCAGAACACTGCTCCCCGTCTTTTCACTAGTACTCCTAGATACGACCGTGCTGCTCCTCCGCTACATCAGCTTCACTAAACGCCAGCACAGATACACATCACTTTTAAGCCTATCTTACGTGTGGAGTTTTCTATGGAATGGCTCCACTTCATTGTGAATAAACTGTGCCATTATTCTCCTGCCCAAATACTTCGATCCAGCGGACCACTGCATCTTAAGGTGCCCACATTTCACAGGGAAAGGAAAAGTGGATCTGCCTAATTTGTAAAGGACACGAAACTTTGGATATCACTTCCTTTGACACTAAGGAAATCCCCAACCGTCTTTTTGGAAGGCACTTAAAACATGTCTCCTTTCTACTCATGTATCTCTTTCTTGATTCAGTGTCAGTGGCACAAAGCTTTCAGTGTCTGAGCACTCGCTTTACTCGCTTTACAATGAAACATTGGAACAGATTGAGGCCTTTTGGTGACTAAGGAACAGAACTTAGGAAATGCATTAATAATTACCCTGCAAACCGTTATATAAAAATGACAACCCAGTCGGATTGCAAATCAGATATTAAAAGGACAGCTTATGGAGGATTTGGGCAGAGGTGATGACAAGAGCCTTTATGTTTTAAACACCTGACAAAAAATCTTCTCTTCATCCACAAGTGATCTTGGGGGTCACAAAACTATCCAGTGCATTTTGCACCTGTTTCACAAAAGAGGCTGTTCAGGAAAGTTCAAAGTGAATATTTGTGTAGACCAATCGTGCTATAAATGTTCAATTTCCATGTTTCCAGATCTGTGACCTTAAGCACAGGAACAGAAGAAACATCAATGGACTCCCACTTCACATGTGAGCAAATAGCTATGTCTGTAGAAGTGAAAATGGCTAGGCAATGCAAATGAGGTGCTGTGAAAAGACAGTGAGAAGTACCCACAGGCACACAAGTATGGTTTAAGGATAGTGTTTTCATAACAGCACCTGGGAAGAGGGAAAAAGTAAAAATATTGTCCACTTATGGTAGAATTATACCGAAAGTAAAAATAATTTTTTGCTCCATCTTGTGGTTAGCGGTCCCCCTTCCCCAGAGTGTTTTACTGATTATTCACAAGAAAGAGACCAATGGCCTCATCACGAGTTGGCCGGTATCCCGATTGGGATACTGCCCAACTGTATTTACATTACCACTCAACCCTCTGGCAGTATTACCGCCGGATCACGAGTTAGTCTGTAATAGTAATTCCCCATTCCCCATTGGCTTCATTCGAACCAATGGGGAATTTCTGGTGCAATTACCATAAGCGGTATTACTGCATGGTTATTGCTCCAAAAATGGGCATTTTCCCAGCGCATTTACCCCCAGCTTACAGTTTACAGCTGGGGGTAAATGCAGCCAGACTTGAGATTGGACGGACCCTTGAATGTGGCAGTAACACAGTTACCACCGGATTTAAGGGCTACTGCTCAACCCATGATGAGGCATCTTTACCCACGAGGGGTTTATTTGCTTCAAAAAAGTTACAATTGTTGGTACTCAAAGTTCTTCAGGTAATAAAGATTTGATCATTCAATAACATGTAAGTCAAACATTTTTTTAATACAATACGGTGAACCATAAAAATGGTTTCCAATTAGTAGCAAATGCGAGAAAAGGCCTATGAATTTCGGACCATGGGTCCTTTATCAGGGCCTTGTACCCTCGCTTGTCACACATAATCTTTGCGTTTTATAAGTAGAGACATCAATCAATGCAATCAAAAATGTCAAAATTGGCCAAAGCATTACATCATACCATTACCACATAGAGCGACAAATAGTTGTAGTTCCCAATTACATTTTCATAATACATATACAGGGCGCCCACAAAGTAGCACAAGACACACATTGTCATAGAACATATATGACAAGAGGTAACAGAAAAAACACTGAACATTACGCTATTCGTCATAATTCATTGTTGCTTGCATTGTTTGTATTAAACAAAGATCTCATTAAACATTGATGTCGCGCGACTAACTCGTCGTGTATATTTCTGAACATCATTCAAATTGTCAAAAAAATATTCAAGGATCATGCTGCTACTGTGATGAGTCGACCAACACCCGGAACACATAACTTTGCTTAAGTATGTGTCAGCACTTTTACACAGTCACCCGTGCCCAAGAGGTATGTTTATCATGAGAACAATGCTAACATGTTTGCAGTAAATCGCGTGCTGGCTATCAACCCAGTGCAGAATTCATATGTGCTCTATTGTGAGCACCTTGGAAGCACCTTCGTATGTCTCGGGCAATTATCAAACCCGGTATGCCCCGGTGCGAAAAAGGACTGACCTGTACATAACTAGTAGTAGCTATCTGCCGTGCGCTACTCCGTGCAACACTATATGGAAAATGGCATAAGTATGAGCTTAGATGTATATTAAAAGGAATAATGAAAAAGCTAATGTCACTGTGGCGGTCGTCACTTACCATTGTGTTTCCCCTGAGTGGTGTGTTGGCATGGCAACAGCAGCAGAAACCGAAGCTATCGTGCCCGTCTCTACTTTAGTGACTGTGTTGTCATGGAGATGGCAACCGCGCCTTGCCTGACAAGATGGCCGTACCACCAAGACAGCAGCAGCCATCTTGAGATAGTGTACTTCATTCCTGTATTCTACGTATGTTTCTGTTAGTAGGAAGCATTACAATATTGCTCCTTAATTAAAAGACCGAAACTGTACTGAAAATATGTAAATATGTGGCTAAGCATGTTTACCAATAAACAACATTTGCAGTACAAAATTATTCAAGTAACATGTGCTCGTACCTTTACCCTCTTGTGTTTGTCCAATTCTGAGTATCATCTCAATCCAGTATATGTCATTGACAACATATGGTATAGTTAAGTAAAATTACAATAAATGGCAAACGACATTCCATTTAGCAATGACCTAGTCTAGTAGTTTCATGTGTTTGTCTTATGCTGAGATCTTTTATCCCCAGCTGTAATATACACTGAGAGTATACTGTTGACAACCTGTGGCATGGTAAAAAATAAATTCAGCTTAATAAAGCAAATTGTAGCAAGCAACAATACATTTAACAGTGATACAGTCAATTAGTATTCTCATGAGTCATGTATGAATTATTTAATGCAGCCTTCATATTTCCATCATCCTTTCGGAATATGGTCACTAAGTACTGAGCACCAGGAATATCCTATGTGATTAACAAGGTTGTGCTGCTCTGTGGCTATTTTCAGTTCACAAGTGTTGTCCTATTTAATGACTGGTCTTTGGGTCATTAATGTGAGGACTATTGGAACCCACTACAAAGACAGTTGAGGTCCCACTCCTCATTCATGCCATTTGGTACAGTTTTGTTCAGACGGGATATCCAAAAGGCTTCGCATTGCTGTCTCTTCGTCTTCATATCTTGGTGTTGCCCTTGTTTCTCAAATACTTCAGTGGCTGCAATTTCAGTTGTGCTACATTGTTGTTTTGTTCAGTAAAGTGTCTTGCTACTGACAATGTCACATTTTTGTTTCGGATACTCGGTTTATGTTCGTTCATGCAATTTCTAATGTTGTTCCAGTCTCTCCCACGTAATAAATGCTGCATGGGCATTTGATGCAATGTACTGTTTTCTCTGTGTTGCAGTGGCAAAGTTCCTGAGTTTTATCTTCTCCCTTGTCCGGGGATGTGAAACTGTGTTCCCTTTGATTATGTTATGGCAGTTGCTGCAGTTTAAACATGGGAAGGTTCCTTGTCTGTTACTCTTGGTGGTGTTCTTTTTGGCTTCTCTTGTACTGACCAATAGATCTCTTAGATTGCTGCTTCTTTGATAAGCAAAGACTGATTGTGGTGCGAATAACTTCCTTGTTCGATTGTTACTGGTCTGGATCCTCCAATGTTTCGTAATGCATTTTTTTATTTGAGCACTCTGGGTTGGAAAACGGGAGACGTAAACTACTTTAGGTGCTGCTGGTTTAGTTTTTGTCTGTAAAGTTTTTTGTGTGACCATGTACCAACCTTTTTGGTCGCTTGCTGCAGATCCTTCTCTGGATACCCTCTTTCTTGTAGTTTCTTCTTTAGTTTGTCCAGTTCGACATCACACTCCTCTGGATCACTGATGATCCTTTTGATTCTTAACATTTGTCCATAAGGTAGATTGCGTAGGGTATTCTGAGGGTCAAAACTCATGCGATGCATTCAATTATTTCTGTCATTGGGTTTGGTGAACAATGACGTGGTAATTTGTACATTTATGACATTCACTTTGGCATCGAGGTAGTGAATTCTTAGATCCCCTATTTCAGCAGTAAACTGAATCCTTTGGTCTATACTATTGATATCTGTGAGGAACGTATTAGTGTATCTTTGTTTTCATGCCAAATTCCGAAAATGTCGTCATTATATCTGAACCAGATTTTGATCTTATCTTTCCATAAAGGGTTCTCAAGAATATGTTTCTTCTCAAAATGATACATGAAGTAGTTAGCATATGATGGGGCCATGGTGGCCCCCATGGCTGTCCAAGAAATGTGTAAATAATATGTGTCACTGTATTGGAAATAGGTGTTAACTGAAATGAATGTTAGTAGTGTCATGATAAACTCCTTTGCCGCTCCGATGTCACCTACTTGGTGTAAAAGCCATTCCACGGCCTCCTGTCCCAAATCATGTGATATACTAGTTTAGAGAATACTAACATCGATGGTGAAAAGAATGTCATTGGTCAGAGTAATGTGTTCAAGTGTATTAAAAAAATGGGTGCTGTCTTTGACGTAAGTGGTTGTTTTTTGGATGATAGGTTGTAAAAAATAATCAATATACGTCCCTAACGGTTGCAGTATACCACCTGTTGCTGCTACAATCGGTCTTCCAGGTGGGTTAATCAGGCTTTTGTATATTTTTGGAAGAAGGTAGAAATGGGGAATCTGTGGTTGTTTGGTTTAGATATGCTTTAGTCTTCTGTGTAATTAATCCCATTCATTCCACTCTTGTAAGTAACTCATCCAAAGTATTAGCAATATCACTGGTAGGGTCGTGGTCGATCCTGCGATCCTGGCATATACTGTGTAAGCATCCAGTTGTCTCTCACACTCTTGTCAGTAATCCTCTGCATTGAGCAAAACAAGAGCTCCTCCTTTATCAGCAGGTCTAATGGTAATATTGTCGTCTGTGTATAATGTTTTGATGATAGACAGTTCGCCTCTGCTCAAGTTGCTGTTCTTTGGTCTACTAAAATATACTTAGTTAAGGTCGGCAAGTACCATTTTCTCAAATATATCAATTGTGAGTACGTTAATGGGAGCCACAGACGTGCTCTTGGGTCTGAATTGCACAAATTCAGCGGGAGTGTTGTCTCTTCTGTCTTGAGTTGGAAGTTCTACAAAGAAGACCTTGAGTTTAAGCTTGCATACTAATTTGTGTAGCTCAACTTTAGTATTGAACAGGCTGGTGCTGTATGTTGGCACAAACTTAGGTCCTTTTTGCAATGTTCGATTTACTAGCCCAGTTAAGGTTCAGTTTGAGAGGTTGGCTACTAGGTACGATGCGACTGGAACCTTGTCGTCATTCCCAGACTTTCTCCTCTTCCCCCTCCTGGTTTCTTTTCCCTTTGGTCTTGCTCCTAAAAAATTCTTCTGTGTGTAAGTAACAGACAAGGAACATTCCCGTGTTTAAATTGTGGCAGCTGCCACAACATAATCAAAGGGAACACATTTTCACATCCCCGGACAGGGGAGAAGATAAAAGTCAGGAACTTTGCCACCTGCAACAGTGGGAAGTCAGTATATTGCATCAAATGCCCTTGCAGCATTTATGACGTGGGAGAGACTGGAAGGAAAATTAGAATTCACATGATTGAACATAAATATTGTATCAAACAAAAATGTGACATCGTCAGTAGCAAGACACTTTACTGAACAAAACCACAATGTAGCACAACTTAACTTTGTGGAACGTGAAGTAATTGAGAAACGAGGGCAACACCAAGATATGAAGAAGAAGAGACGACAACAACGCATAGCCTTTTGGATAGACCGTCTGAACACAATGGTACCAAATGGCATGAATGAGGAATGGGGCCTCAACTGAATTTTGCAGTGGGTTCCTATAGTCCTCACATTAATAACCTAAAGACCAGTCATTAATTAGGTCAAAACTTGTGCACTGAACATAGCCACAGAGCAGCACAACCTCATTAATCGCATAGGATATCCCTGGTGCTCAGTGCTTAGTGACCATATTCTGAAAGGATGAAGGAAATATGATGGCTGCATTAAAAGAAATCATACATGACTCATGAGAATACTACTTGACTGTATTACTGTTAAATGTAATGTTTTTTAGTTTATTTTATTTATTTGTAAGGCTCACCAAACCCTGGGGTAGCTGGGCGCAACAGTTACAAGTATACTCTAAGCTTAAAGTTTACAGAAATTTACAAATTAGAATATAAACAAATTTACAAATTAGGATATACACAAGTTACAGTTAGGAAGTATATATGTTTTGGAGACAAACAGAGCAAAACATTGCATAGCATGATCCAGAACAATATACATTAAGAAAAGAAGGAACAAGAGCTATATTACATAATATAGTAGTACGTACTCGGATAGTGGTGAGGAGCACCATGTGAAGACAAAGAAGGTTTCAGAGTGATGTTGCTTGCTACTATTTCCTTTATTAAGCTGAATTTATTTTTTACCATGCCATAGGTTGTCAACAGTATACTCTGAATGTATATTACAGCTGGAGATACAAGACTCAGCATTAGACAAACACATGACACTACTAGACTAGGTCATTGCAAAATGGAATGTCATTTACCATTTATTGTAAGTTTACTTAACTATATCATATGTTGTCAACGACATATACTGGATTGAGATGATACTCAGAATTGGACAAACACAAGAGGGTTAAGGTACTAGCACATGCTACATGAATTAATGTTTACGCCAAATGTTGTTTATTGACAAACATGCTAAATCACATATTTTCAGTACAGTTTCGGTCTTTTGATTAATGAACAATATTAAAATGCTCCCTACTAGCAGAAAAACACGTAGAATATAGGAATGAAGTACACTATCTCAAGATGGCCGCCACTGTTGTGACGTTACAGCAATCTTGTCAGGCAAAGCGCCATTGCCATCACTATGACAACACAGTCGCTAAAGTAGAGACGGGCACGACAGCTTCGTTTTCTGCTGCTGCTGCCGTGCCCACATGCTACACAGGGGAAAACGCAGCAGTAATTGATGACAGCCAAAGCAACATTAGCTTTTTCGTAATAGCTTTTTCGTTATTCATTTTAATATACACCTAAGCTCATACTTATGTAATTTTCCGGATCATGTTGCACAGAGTAGCGCACAGCGGATAGCTACGACTATTGAAGTATAGGTCAGTCCTTTTCCGCAATGCGGCATACCGGGTTTGATTTTCACCTGAGACATACAGAGGTGCTTGCAAGGGGCTCACAATAGAGAACATATGGATTATGCACTGGGTTGTTAGCCAGCACACAATTTACTGCAAGATTGGTAGCATTGTTCTCATGATAAACATACCTCTTGGGCACGGGTTACCGTGGAAAAAGTGCTGACATGTACTTAGGTGAAGTTATGTGTTCTGGGTGTTGGTCAACACATCACAGTAGCAGCATGATCCTTGAATATTTATTTAATAATTTGAATGATGTTCAGACATATACACGACGGGTTAGCCGCGATGACATCAATGTTTAACGAGATCTTTGTTTAATACAAACAATGCAAGCAACCATGAATTATGTTGAATAGCGTAATGTTCACATGTTTCTGTTATCGCTTGTCATATATGTTTTGTGACAATGTATGTCTTGTGCTACTTTGTGGGCACCCTGTAAATGTATTATGAAATTGTAATTGGGAACTACAATTATGTATTGCTCTATGTGGTAATGGTATGATGTAATGCTAGCCCAATTTTGACATTTTTGATTGCATTGATTGATTTCTCTACTTATAAAATGCAAGGATTATTTGTGACAAGCGAGGGTACAAGACCCTGACAAAGGATCCATGGTCCGAAATGCATAGGCCTATTCTCGGATTTTCTACTATTTGGAAACCATTTGTACAGTTCACCTTATTGAATTAAACCATTATTTGACTTGCATGTTATTGAATGATCAAATCTTTCTTACCTGAAGAACTTTGAGTACCAAACAAAGTTTAACTTTTTTGAAGCAAATAAACCTACACTGATAGCTTACTAGCATTGGTCTCTTTTTTTTGCACTGCATAAACATGAAGTGCCTAGCATGACAATGGGCTGCACCCCACGCACAATCAGTACATATAAAAAGACAACTAGAAGACTAACTGCGATATCTAATATCAGCGGTGCCCGCTCATCTATCCGGATAAATTCCTAACTTATTATTCACCACTAACTTTCAAGGTACAGCAAGTCTTTAGTCAGGATATTGATGTTATCAAAAGTCATTCCAGGATTCCTTTCCTAGATCATTGACAATGTCCACCCTCATTTCTCCTAGGGTCATTAGAAGGACCTCCATTATATCCTCCCAGTGGCAATGGGGTTTCTTTCATTGCCTCTCAATGTCTCTCATTACCCCATCCTAATAGGAATGCTAAAAAGAAAAGCGGGATTCAAGCTTATAGAAGAGTTTTTTTTTCTCTTTTCCACAAGACAATGTCACTGGTTCAAATTGTATTTTTCTGAGAGTCTAACTGGCAGAAGGTTTCTGCAGTGAACTGGCCCTGATGAGCAAGCAGCTTCATCCGGTGTGACACTGATTGGGATGCATTCTTGAGATATCTCAGGTACTCTTGTTGGAGCTCCAGGGTCTTCTAAAGCAGTTTCCACAAAGACTCCTAGCAGTAAGGCGGCCAGACAGGTTGCTACTTGCCAGATTAGGATCTGGTTCACCTCCCGGATTTAGGGTCCTGAAATTACCACCATCCAATCTGTCTTCTTCTCGTCCTAACTCATGCTACACAACCATGTGTCTAGACTTTGTGCTTACTGTCATATGACATCCTTAACATGCCATTACATACTCGTTCCTCCTCCCAGTTATCCCAGATAACGTACAGGCTTGGGTTATATGCCTCTCTGTCTGGAACTCACTTTATGTCACCAAAGGGCATTGCACAGTGTTGTTCTCTCACTTTCTGCGTCTTCTCCTCTTCTTCAAGTACCTTTACTCTCTTTCTTTCTCCTTCCAAAATCTATGCCTTGCCTACTCCTTATGTTTTTCTAGTATCCCATGTACTTACTGTCAATCTCTGCTGCTTTCCCTACAGTTCCTGTGGGTTCACCCCCTCCACTTCCTCCTTCTGCTTCTCCCCTACTTCTCTGTGGTTACTCCTTCCAATCCATCTCATTTTCTCCCTAACCTCTGGGGGTTTACCTCCTATAATCTCTTTTGCATCTCCAACATCTGCTGCATCTTCACTTTCTCCTGCACCTCTAACAATTCCTCCTGCATCTTCAACTACTCATGAAATTCCAACTCCTCTACCCCATCCACATCCTTCAGCACCTCCATCTTTTCCTGCACCTTAAACTCTTCTAACACCTCCAACTCCTCCTGCACCTTCACTGTTTCATTCCCCCACTTGCTGCCTCACTACTCCAATCTCCCAAAACACTATTCTCCCTTCAATGTTTTTATAGTGGTTCCTGCCCCCACCCAACCTCGGCAGGATTTTTAGTAAAGGCTTGCAGCTGTGAGTGTTAATTTTCCCATTTCAAGGGCTGGTTGGATCACTAGTGTAAAATCAAAAAGAGAATATCGAGGCTGAGTACCCCAAAAGGAAATACACCAAACACGGGCATACAAAGATACACAGATCTTTATTCTATAACTGAACAGTTTTCAAAGGAACAAAGTATCAGATAGCTATCTGGCCCTCAGTACAGCACAGCGAATACCAGCCCTTTCGATGTGAGAAGTGAGTGGGACTGTACATCAGAACACACACTCTTTTATACACTTTCTAACATGATGTCCAGCCCATCTACAGGTTATTCATTCCTCGGGCTAGGGGTTCGTGCAGCATTCACTTCTAATTTATTCACCTATATGCATATGGGTTAATCATAGTTTATACACAAATAAGTCACATTGGCAATGGTGTACCTTTGGATCTAACATTAAGCCTTTGTACATGTTTTATACAATGCATTTCAACAAGTGATCACATTCAGTATTTAAACAACATTGTGCTTAATATATGCTCGCGGGTCAGTTTCGTTGGCATAGGTAATCCTCGATCTACAGGTCAACGAAGGCAAGGTCTCATTACATGACCCTAACATTTGGCCTGCGGGCAGTTTAAACATTAATTTACATGTAGAGGTCAGGACCACTAAGTTACAAACAGAAGAACACTGTCCACCATTTTAGAACACAGGGTGACTTTGGAGTGAGTGAGAATCAAAATGGCGGATGAACCTAAAATGGCGGCTAAATCGATCTAGGATCGGAACTTTGCAACGCGGATTTCTTCGCAAAGCGACTGGGCTTAGGCCAATATATACAATAAAAGAGGCACGATATCCTGTTTAACAAACCCTCCTTTTGGCCTAAGCCAAGCGCTAAACCACTTCTAGTCACTTTACGAGTAACTCCACGTCTCAATGTCCATACATCCTGAATTACTATCAGAGATTTCAATTGCCATAAGATCAGATACTAAGATTTCTTTCAGCACATATTCATTGGAGATCTTCCCTGGGGCGTATACTTTATGTCCTAATGTACCCATCGCTTGTGCGCAACATCCTTCTAACATCGAACATATACCAGGAAGACATTGTATACAACAACAAAGAAACAACAGAATACCTAAAATAATCAGCAAGACCGAAAGTAGTTTCCATCACCAAGATCGCAAGAAGTCCCAGGACCAAGCGCTAAAATCGCAGTCTCCCTCGGGAACATGCACTTCTGAACTTTAGAAACGCAGATTCTGTATTGCCTTAAAGATAGTTGGGGAGGAATCTGGTACGAAAACACAGCAAGCGGACCCCACCAATTTACATACCCCACCACGCTCAGCCAGGATAACATCTAATGCCATCCGGTTCTGACCTTATTGCTTTCTGTTCTAGAGTCATATTATACAGTATGCCAGTGGTCCGGTTGATCCTCCTAGCATCGAACACATACCAGGAAGACACTGTATACAACAGCAGAAAAACACCAGAATACCTAAAATAATCAACAAGACCGAAAATAGCTTCCATCCCCAAGATCGCAAGAAGTCCAAAAACCAAGAGCTAAGATCCTAGTTTCCCTCGGGAACATGCACTTCTGAACTGAGAACATGCAGATTTTGTATCGCCCTAAAGATAGTTGGGGAGGAATCTGGCACGAAAACACAGCAAGCGGACCCCACTAATTTACATAACCCACCACGCTCAGCCAAGATGACATCTAATGCCATCCGTTTCTGAAGTTCCACTATCCTTATTGCTTTTTGTTCTAAAGTCATGTTATAGAGTATGTCAGTGGTCCGGTTGATGGTCCTCTCCAGTACTCTCGCTAGTCTCCTGATATCTTCAGAGTTCATTATTTGCCCCCAAAATGACACAAAGGATTTAGCTACATCACCCAGAACTTGTGCTGAAGTGTCACCATTCTCGTCCCGCCGTGGACGAGCCTTTGAAATCTCTACAGTATTTGCAATGAATACCCCGGGTAACAGAATCCTTAAATAACAAGTTCCCTGCCAATCCCTGGGTAACCATGGAAATGCTACATTCCCGCAAACAAAGTAGACAGGTTCACCTACATACAAAGGTCTGTCCTCGCCAGTCAAATTAGCAACATTGGCACAACCTTTAAAATCCCCCATTAACTGAGTACCATTCCTTTGTATGCAGAAAGAAACTGAATTGGGGCTATGGTTAACCGTGTAAGAAGGTGGCGTGGCATCCTTTATTGCCTATAGGAGCCATCTTGAAAGAGATCAAAGATTGAAAAGGACGGGACAGTCTATCAGAAGGCCTAATAGAAGCAACATTAAGCTTACTCCTATTTGCAAAAAGCGAGCATCCCAGGGGCATCACAACATGTTTTTCAAACTCATTCAAGTTAGTCCCATCGAAGTTCCCCGAGATGCTATCGTTCCTTCGGCCAAAGAATAGTGCTCTAAGAGAAGCATAGCAAGCTGTTTTCAAAGGTAAAGGATGAATATACCAACCTAGCCCCTTATCCACGAGTTGCAGTAAGTATGAACAGATCCAACAATTAGAATTGTTAAAAATGGCATGTGTCGCATTCATGATGAGTAATAGTGTGTTGTTGTAATAACTCTGTCTGTGCTGAGAATCTCTAGGAGATAGAGTATGCAGATGCACGAAAGGAGTAAGAACAGTAGGTATATTTTCAGTAGGTAACAAATTCTCAAACGGATGTACTTCTTCTAAATACCAGAAACCCAAGACAATGACTATTGTGAAACCAATTAACATTATCACAAGACAGCAATACATTTTCAGGGCCCATACATTAGATTGTCAATTTTCGCAGATGGTCACACAATTCCTTATCTGTTCTGTGTGTGCGGGAGCGGTTGCATGCATTGTATTCTTCCAACGAAAGCGACAATGTTATTTGCTGGTGACCTCCGGGCCGAACATTTTCTTAGTCCTTCCACAAACCCTAGCCAACAGAATCCCCTTAGATACAAATGATCGGGCCAAAAAGACAAGCCCTTCGATGATTTTCCTTGATGGCACAGCCGAATCGTGCAGTAAGTCTATTTCCTCAGATGCAGATCGTACCTTGTGGTGCCTGGTACTGAGTAATCTGTGAACAACGTGTCGTCACTTCCCACTGGAAGTGGCAAATGAACGGAAGCAAGATCAGATACAAAATCTGGAACAACTTCCGGAAACAAAACTGTTGGAGAGTGTGGAGATGAAATGGCTTTTTCCCCAGACCTCACGGGCTCAGGGAGAATCTCTGATGCACTTCAATGCTGGTTGCTGCTTCGTGATCGTTGGTTACAGCATTGGTGAGGGGTTCTGTATCTTCTGTATCGTGTGGCACTGGGTGTGGAATCCTCTTGGTGTGCGACACGTGTATGCAATGCTTCCGGCCTGCTACCCGCACAGCAGTCTGTGTGACCAGCAAAACTTGGAAGGGGCCCCGCCAGCGAGATGAGAGACAAGAAGATCGCTCGAACGATTTCGTGAGGATCCACTCTCCCGGTCGTATGCTGTGACCGGGACCCTTGTACCGTACAGGTAAAGCCTCTCGCACCTGGTGATAAATCAAATACAGATTTTTAGTTAACTGGCCACAATAGTCAGAGAGAAGTACATTTTCGACGTCTCGTAAAGAATGAGACTTTGGAACATTCCAAATATTAGCTGGCCTACCCATCACCACCTCAAAGGGAGACAGCCCAGTATAAGTTTGAGGGGTTGTTCTCATAGATAACAACACGATCGGTAAGGCGTCCGGCCATTTTAGTTTGGTGCCGGCACACGTCTTAGCAAGCTTATTCTTGATGATGCTGTTGTGTATTTCTACTAGTCCAGCACTCTGAGCGTGTCTAGCCGAATGGAACCGCTTATCGATCTGTAATCCCGTGCATATCTGCAGAATTACAGCAGCGATAAAATGTAGACCATTATCTGACCAGATGACTCTCGGCAAACCAAATCTAGGAAAACATTCTTTTAACATAGTCTTTGCCGTGGTCATAGCTGTGGCATCTTTGACAGGATAGGCTTCAACCCATTTGCTAAAAGCACAGATGACGACTAATACATACTTGTAATTGTTGCAACACTCCATCTCAATAAAATCAAAATGAATAACCTCGAAGGGGACACAAGGTGGACAAAAACTACCCCTAGAAGTTGATGTGCCCTTTCCCACATTATGCTGCAGACAAATCATGCACCCCTGAATGAAGCGTTCAGCTACTTTAGGGATTTTATCATTTACCCACACAGTTTGCAACATTTTAGTGATTTTACGAGCACATATATGGGTGGGACCATGAGCCATAACAACCATCATCATAATATATGCGTCAGGCAGTAACCACTTCCCTTCAACTTTGTCCACCCAAAACCCATCATCATCCAGTTTCCCCAAACCCTCAGCCCACTTCTTAGCTTCTTCTAATGTTGCATTGGCTTGGATATCCCTTACGGAAACAATCCTCTCATCCAAAGTACAGGCATTTGTGGCTTCCCTTGAAATATACATTTCTGAAGAGAGATCAGTGGCAGTCTGCTTGGCTATCTGGAGAGCAAAAGCGTTCCCTTTTCCTACATGATCTACGATCTTCTGATGCACTGCGCATTTTATGATAGCCAGTTGCGTAGTGAGTGCAAGCGCTGAGAGTAACTGTACTATCAAGGAGCCATATTGAATTTTTGTACCATGTGAAGTCAAGAAACCTCTTTCTGGCCAAAGTCTACCGAAAGTTGTGAACAACCCCAAAGGCATACTGACTGTAAGTATATATGTTTACTGTAAGCTCTTCGGAAAGTTCACAAGCTCGGGTCACTGCTATAATCTCTGCGGCCTGCGTGGAGTTATGCGTGGTGATTCTCTTGGTTTCCACAACCGTGCTCAATGTAGTGATTGCATAAGCAGCTGTGGATGTACCATCCGGAAGTTTGAAGCAGGAGCCATCGCAAAACAGCTCCCCTTGTGGATTGTTCAAAGAAGTATCTTTTAGATCGATTCTACACTTTGTCTCTTGTTTGGTAGTATAAAGGCAGTCATGTGACTCTTCGTCACTGCAAGCAATACCTTGCTGGAAAGTTAAAAGTTCAGCCGGATTAAGAACACAACACCTCTTAATTTGTGTGTGCGGTGCAAACAAGATCAATTCATATCTCGTTAATCGTGCGGAGGTGAGGTGTTGCGTTTGTGTTCTATTCAGTAGAACATCTACAGAGGAGGTACCATCAGGGTTAAAGCATGACCTAGGACCATTCCCTCGCTCTGTTTTACGGACGCAGCAGCAGCAGCGATAGCTCGCAAACATCTTGGCAAAGCGCATGCTACAGGATCAAGGGCGGAAGAAAAGTAGCCGCAAGGCCTATTCCTCCCTCCATGTTCTTGCGTTAATACAGCCAAAGCACATCCATCACATTCATGCATATACAACACAAAGGCCTTTTCATAGTTTGGTGTGCCAAAACTGGTGCTGAGCACAATGCAGTCTTGAGCAAATCAAATGTTTGCTGGTGTTCCAAGTTCCACGGCAATGGCGAAGAAATGCCCTTCTTCGTCAAAGCCAACATTGGTTTAATCACTAGTGCGAAATTGGGGATCCACTGCCTACAGTAAGAAGCCATACCTATCAAGGCTCTAACTTCTTTCTGCGTATTTGGGACAGACATGCTACAAATTAGTTTTATCCATTCAGGCGTCAACCTTTTTCCCTCTTTTGACAGGAGATAGCCTAAATAGGCGACCTCCTGACAACAGTATTGAAATTTTTTAAGCAAAGCTTTATGTCCATGTTTAGCCAAATGAATAAGCAACAACAAAGTGCCGTCCTTACAAGCGCTCTCTGAGTCAGCAGCTAAAAGCAAGTCATCAACATATTGACGCAGTGTACAAGTAGAGGGCAACTCAAGGGTATCGAGCTGCTCTTTCAAAGCCGAACTATAGATACTAGGACTTTCCGTGTAACCTTGCGGTGCACGGGTAAAGGTAAACGAACGTCCCCCTAAGGTGAACGCAAACAAATATCTACTGTCTTTGTGTACAGGAATACTAAAGACAGCGTTGTTTAGATCCACAAAACTAAAATGAGTAGCTGAAGCCGGGATCATGGTTAATATTGTTGTCACATCAGGCACAATTGGAAATTGTGGAGCAACAAACTTATTGATGGCAAGTAGATGAAACGAAAAGGAATTGCATTATTGCCTTTCTTGTACACGGGTAAAATCAGACTATTGCACAAACTACCTGCAATTTCCTCAATCACCCCTCGATGCACAAAATTGGAGACGATGCATTTCAAAGTTTGCTCACCATCGACCGAGATCTTATACTTGCGGAATACGTGGCAGCTTTACTCCATGTTTCAAGATAATTTTAACAGGTTCAATTTGCAAGACACCGACGTCATTATCATCAATAGCCCACAAACACTCCAGAACATCATTAAATTCCGGCGGCAAAGGTCTGATCAAGAATTGAGAGACAGAAAGTTGCTGTGGTGAAATCGTCAAACGCACTCCATCAGAAGAACAATGAATTACTGCATTTAATTCCTTCAACAGATTCAACCCCAACAAATTCTCTCCACAATTCATAGTCAAAAGGAATGGACAATGGTCCAAAAATGGACCCAAGGTAATCGGTACCGGCGAAGAAACCGGACAGACAACTGGTGTGCCAGAAAACCCTACAGAAAAATTGGTTTGCCCTGACAGTGGAATGTTTGGAACCTGTGAATGGTCAATGGAACACTTCTGTGCCCATGTATCTATCAAGAATAGATGTTTCCTATTTCCCACTAACATCTCAACGTAGGGACCTTTCTGATTAACAGGAATAGGCGTTGGTTCCAAACCCTGTTCGGGCAATCCTAGCGAAACAGAATGTTGTCAAAAGGAAGTTCTTCAGAGAGGTAAGCAGCAGAAGGATGGTCAAAAATGTTTCTATTATCCATACTCGATGCCTGATTGTCCTACGAAAAAGGGTGCTGTGAATCCTGTGAAAACTGACCTCTACCAGGACCCCCTACACCTGGGCGACCTCTGGATCATCTACCCATATTTCCAAATGTGTTATTTGACCTTTGACCTCTGCTGGAGGATCAGGCATTGTGCATGCCAATGACCCTCTTGTCTACAATAAGCACACTGGTTAATGTTTACAGGACCCAAGAGTGCATTTCCCTGTGAAACGTACTGACCTCTGAATTGCGAATTACGCTCTGTAGGGCCTTAACAAATTGCTGCAATAGTACTTTTGTCTTTAAGTCTAATTTTCTCTTTTCAACTCTTTCTTTTTCATTATTGACACGATTCTCATAGTACTGAGCCATGTGCAATACTTCTGACTGAGACTTTGCTTGCCAAGCGCTCTCGGAGGACATCATTTGCAACTGGATGTCAGGCAGCAATCCATGCACAAATTTGTCCACAAATAATCTTTTCCAAGACTCTGTGCCTAAGTCTTGTCCACTGGAATCTGAAAATACCTCTTCGAACTGATTAAAGAACTCGGTAACACCCTCAGACTTCCCTTGGACACAGGCAGTAAGCTTGTCCCAAATAATACTCTTTTCAGGAATTATAGTTTTCAATTTTGTAACTATTCTGTCAGGCAAAGTTAGGCAGTCTTTCGCCAGCTGGCCTTTCTCCATCGAGTCTAACCATGTTAGTCCATGTATCTCCTAGCCCTGGTACATCATCTACAGTTCTAATCTGTTTCCACAAGTCAACAGGCAGGAGTACGGGAAATAACAAATCAATATCACTTAAGGTGAATACCGATGATTGCAAGACACACTCTATTTCGTTGTAGAACCCTGTCGGATTCTTCCTAATGTCAGGAATAGATTGCCTAATGGTGTTAACTTCCTGTCTTGAGAACGGGACGTGAACGAACTGTGAACATAATGTGCAGGAATATCTCGAGCAACTGCACCTGTTGCAGGATTAGCGGGGATCTCTACTTTTGGGTAAAATGTCAGAGGGACCTCTCTCATAGGCAACTGAGAAGTAGGCAACTCCGAACGCTTACTAAGCAACAGAGCCAAATCGAGCCTTAAAGCAGCTGAAGAAGTGTCAAATGAAAAAGCCCTCTTATAAATACTCAATAACTCTGCGGGACAACAAATCTTCTTTTTTACACACTCATCCTGTTGGTACTCTACCATTACCTGTATCACTTTCCTCTGCATTTCTGGCGTATACTGATTATAAGTGTCATATACTTCTACAGGAGTTATCGACATGTCTGAGATCCATCTAATCGCATCTTTCGTACAACTTTGTGTTTCCTCAGTTATCGATTTCCGACAAGGAAGGAACCGTTTCTGTACGAACATAACGTCCAAGCTATCACCATCTTCATCTTCATTTCTCAACCTTTCCAGCTCCCTTCTATACTCAAGAATCCTCCCAACATGCTCTAGCACCTTCTCCGCAGTATCTCTAGAGAACGCTAAAGTATTCAGATTCCTCAATCCTTGTGGGAGATCTATATCATTCTGCCTGTTCGACATTAACCATACATGAATTCCTAATCCCTCAATAAAAATGTTTTTCTCAGGAAGATTGTCTGTTAGAAAGTGTGGCAAAAAACATCAGCTTGTTCACCCTTCTCCATGCAATGCTTATCCCACGCAGTTAACTCACGTTTTTTCTCTAAAGACACAACCCTCGATCCCGTTCCCTGATCTACTACAAGCGGTTTAGAAACACTTGGAAGAGGGAGAGTAGGCAAGTTTTGAACATCAGGGAACAGAGGTGCTCTTACTGGTACAGCAGGCAAAGGTGGAGGAACGGGTGGAGGAGCAACAACAGGAGGAAGAACAACAACTGGAGGAAGAGGAACAGCAGGAGGAACAATAGGAGGAGCAGGAGGAACTTTGGGAGGAGGAATAACAGCAGGAAGAGGAACATACGGAGGTGGTGCAATGGCACCAGGCCTTCGTTCGTTTAATAGTCTATCGATAAGTTAATCAGAAACATGAAAGTCTTTAGAAGGGTAAATTTTCTGAATCCCAAGCGAAAAAGCCCTATCCATATTCCTAACTGACTCAGACTGTTTATTTTGGTCATACAACAACGCTTTTTTGGTGTTCATCATATGACGGCGCGCATGCTTTTCTCTACTCTTGAGCTGCTGCATAGCTTCTTTCTTCCAATTCTGTAATACATCAAATGCTGCAGGTCTAGCCTTTTTCTTCAATAATATAGATTCTAAGTATTCAATACGAGGGATTTCAAAACTACCATTGATTGGTCACTGAAGTTCGGAAGCATGTCTAGTTTGTCTGTGCCTAATATCATTAAATACTATACTACCAATGCCGTGCTTACAGTGCATAGTACACGCCGGCGACCCCTCCATTGGTGCCGGTCGGACAAATTCTAAAGATTGTCTGTCCTTGCGCAATAATGCCCTGAAGCAGGCAGACAATTTCCCAGGCATATCAGAAAACTGGTGTTACCTGGTCAATAATTGAACTCGCGAGTGCAATGCGCTAAAACAAATTATCAGGATACTTAAGAATCGGGTCACGACTCACCTGATCAAATCCTAAGGAGGTCCGATTGGATTACAAAGTTTTCTAACAAAGATTTCCTTGTGGTTGGTGATTTTGGCAAATCTGCCCGCCTCGATAATTGGACCCTCGTCAAGATGCCGACTCGGACCACGTGCTCACCGTCCAGGGATCGGGTCATGCCGCGCTGCTGAGGTTTCGCGTCTCATCCAAGAAAGGGGCCCCCTTTACACCATCCGATCCCCGTCTAATAGCCGTGTCAACCTTCAACGAGGTGGCATCAATCTTGAGGGTTCCTATTCGGGCGCCATCTGGAAAAGCAAAAAGAGAATATCGAGGCTGAGTACCCCAAAAGGAAATACACCAAACACGGGCATACAAAGATACACAGATCTTTATTCTATAACTGAACAGTTTTCAAAGGAACAAAGTATCAGATAGCTATCTGGCCCTCAGTACATCACAGCGAATTCCAGCCCTTTCGGTGTGAGAAGTGAGTGAGACTGTACATCAGAACACACACTCTTTTATACAATTGCTAACATGATGTCCTGCCCATCTACAGGTTAATCATTCCTTGGGCTAGGGGTTTGTGCAGCGTTCACTTCTAATTTATTCACCTATATGCATATGGATTATTCCTAGTTTACACACAAATAATTCACAATGGCAACGGTGTACCTTTGGATCTAACATTAAGCCTTCGTACATGTTTTATACAATGCAGTTCCACAAGTGTTCACATTCAATATTTAAACAACATTGTGCTTATTATATGTTCGTGGGTCAGTTTCGTTGGCACAGGTAATCCTCGATCTACAGGTCAACGAAGGACAAGGTCTCATTACATGACCCTAACTTTTGGCCTGCGGGCAGTTTAAACATTAATTTACATGTAGAGGTCAGGACGGCCAAGTTACAAACAGAAGAACACTGTCCACCATTTTAGAACACAGGGTGATGTTGGGTGTTCTGACCCACGTTTGGACTATTATGCTACAACATTTGGTGCTGTGGGCTTAGGAAATCCAAGATGGCCGAAAAAGCCCACATGTGCGCCAGAATCTATGAAAACCGCGCAGTTTGTGCGCACACCAAAATGGTCACCTGACTTGCCACCCCCCGGTGCGGGTGTGCTGGGTCAGAAGAGCCATGAGTGAAATGGGGTGCCAAAGAGAAAAACAGCAGTGCCTGTTCACTAGAAAGCACTTTAAAAATCACCCTTTGTTTCTCTGAAGGCAAGCTCAGAATGCCCATTTCAAACATTGTAAAATATCCAACAATCTCACTGAACACCAGCAGACATTTGACAGAATAAAGTCTTGTGGGCATACAAAATCTGGAAAGAGGATGAGCCTAAAATAATGTTCATAGCAAAACTGGCTGAGCTGTGGATTTCAGCAGTTTAAGTAAATTTGGACTGAAAGACACTAAAAATCTAAATGTTTAAAAGAAATGAGTGACCTACTTTTGAGTGTCACATAGGTTTCAATTGTTTAAATGTCATAGTTTTAAACTTATAATCAGCATTCTAGCTGCATGTGTAAAAATTGTTAGTTTATTTGAATGCAGAAAACTGGGTAACTAGAAGTGACATTAGCTGGGGCCTGGCTTAAGGAACTGAATTCTGCCTGACATCTACCCCCACAGGAGTTAAAACCTGCTCAGCCACTCTTCCCCTTGCCAAAAGGAGTTGTCACCTCTCTGATTAGATTAGGGGTGGAGCAGCTACAGGGAGTTGAACAAAGGCCTGTCCTGGGCCCAGGCAGATGGTTTATTAGGGTAGTCGTAAATGGCTTCCTTTTGAACAATGGGCCTTCCAGGGCCCAGGCAGATGGTTTATTAGGGGGACCGTAAAATAGCTTCCTCTTGGCAGAAGCTGGGAGGGGCAGGGTCTCTGAGCTTGGCAGAAACTGGATAAACTGGTTTCTACACCATGTGACCTGGGAAACCACACCCCTTTGGGGCCAGAACATGAATCTAAAAAGATGGATCATTCATAGAGCGGACTTGTAAAACTTTTATAAGTGATATCATTATTCTTGTGATTTTTCTGTGCACATTTGAAGACGTGTTAGGACCCGGTGGTATGTTCAGGGGGGTTTTTAGCGGAAAAGAGGATATTACTCTAAATGTATGTATGTTAAAAATCTGACACTCCACCACCTAATGCCCACATGCTTTGCGAACATTTGTGTAAATGCGGGGACAAATCCAATATTGGTAACCCGACCAAAAAGTGAAATATGTTGCCATTTTTTAACCCAAGCCCCCAGGAAGAGCCGAGTTTGAACAGGGGATACCTCATGTGATATGTGATGGGTGCATGTAATTTCAAACCACTGTGTATCTATGAAATATGTCTATAGGTCAAATATAGATTGTGTGTAAAGTTGACAGGGGTGGGTTCTCTGTATCATAAACAGGCCTCATCATGATGACACTTCATTTCATTCCCCCAATCAAGGGGAAGAGGAGGAAGTGGCCAATGACAAGTGGAGAGGGGTAGGGCCTAGAAAGCTAGCCTCTCCACCCACTTTCAAAACACATAAAAGCAGACAGTCAGGACAGATAGGGACATTCTATTCCACCTGCTGCGGGACGCTCTGCCGGGAAAATCCATACTTTACCTCCATAAACCTCCAGAGAGCCAACATAGAGACTTCAATCTCTCCACCTTCAGAGACCAAGACTTTACTTCAGAATTTGTAGCAGAGAGGTCAATTACAAGCTAAATCCCTCTTTAGCAGGCCTCAAATCATTGCCACTATTCACAGCCATTTGCCCGAGAGCAGTGTTGTATCCAGAGACAGACCAGCTGAACCGGAGACCGCTGTATCCGGACCCACAGACCTGATCAGAACCAGAGACCCAGACCAGACCAGCAGAGTAGAGCTGACCCAGACGCTGTGTGCAGAAACCGTCCGTGGCGAGTGAAGAAAACCTGTTGACCAGATCCGTGGCGAGGCTCATTCCTTTTAAAATGATATTGTGAGTACCTAGCAGAACTGTGCAGAACCAATCTCTTAGTTAAAATAATATAATTCAATCTATTTTAATCTAACCAGAACTGCCTCCTAACTGTCACCTGTCATTTGCAAAGCTGTCACTTGTCATTTTCTAGCTGCAAGCTGTAACCTGTCGCTTTGAACTTTTAAAATTTCAAATCCGAAAAACTACCTTTATTTAATCGTCTGTATCTCTAGAACCGTTTGGGCTAGGAACTTGGTTTAACTTTCCTCTGGAAGCTTAGAATCTCAGCTTTTCAAGCCTAGAACCGACTTCCTACTCCTCATACTTTGCAATTTGGTTAAAAATCCAGCCACGTGTGAAAACAGCAGCTTCATTGTTTTCCTTTGCCAAAAATTCGTTTAACCTGCTAGTTACTCCTAGATCCTTGCTAAAGTGAGCCTGAACTCATCCCAAGTATATTTCACTCACCCTGAACCTTCTAAAGGGAATTAAAACCATTTTCAGCATATTTCTCACTGCATTGTCACCATATTCAAAGCATTTTGCCTGTGTTTCAAAACTCCTATCTGTTGTATAAGCTGCTGGGTGGGAATTGAACTGAATTCTATTTGATTGCATTCCTAAGAACTGTGTCATCTTCATCTCCTTACAGTGCATAAAAGGGGGGGGTGAATTGCCCAAGAAAGTGATTACATTGTCTTTTGCTGAAATCCTATCAAGTTATTTTCTGTACTGCATTTCATTCCACATTGCATCCATTTGAAACCATAAAAGTATTGTTGCTATCGTATCCATCCTATAACCACTCATTATTGATTATAAAGAAGTGTGCTAGTGCCAGACTATCCATTATTGATTACTGCTCAGATTAAGTGTGATATTCAATTATTAATTTATTATAAAGTGTGATATATATATATATATATATATATATATATATATATATATATATATATTGTTTAAATTATCAAATAAACCGTTTAAACTTGCAAAACAGAACTACTTCGTGGCTCAGTGGGATCAGGGGGATTCCAAGAGAGGGGTGATATATAGGGGTAGTCATCCGGAACACATGAACTGGACGTAAAGATATATCAATAAGGGTTTCCATTCAGTATCCCAGATTAGGCATTGACTTAGTTGTAGTGTTGAATTGAATCCTCTTACAAATTGGGGGCTCGAGCCGGACGTTTGGGTTAGATCTATCACTTGTGCAGATTAATACAGTGTGCCAGCTGACCAGATACACATATCCGGTCGGATCACCACGCTGTGTTACGCTGTAAAGCACTCCTCAAAGGAACGCTCTAAGGAAAAGGTCTGTTTTGCAAAAATAAAATATAAACTTCTGTAAGTCAGGAAGGAACTCAAATTCCAGAATGACGACCTTGGTAGATATGAAAATAGCCAGAGAACACTTCTTACATAAGTTATTTGTGAGAGGTGAGTGGAATCATCAGGACCAAACGGTCTGGTTGCAGGCAATCGCGCAACAGGTCACTGAAACAGGGTCAGATATATGGGGAGATCAGGGTCCCCTACATGTGGCCCTGGGTGAACTATACATGGCCCCGAAGGCCAAGGATGAGCACCACAAGATTGCCAGGGTAGCGGCATATTTATAATTACATATGGGAGCCATGCAGGACAAATGTGCTGAAGGCCAAGATCTGACGAGTAGGCAACTGCTGGCACTACAGAAGGCCCAATCTGATCTGGACTCTTCTGAGCAGAGGCTGCTCAGGAGCCAGGAGTCAGAAAATGACAGCAGATGGTACATCACTAAAATAAAGGAGGATATGGATGTGCTGCAACAGGAAAAGGCGGACCAGGATACCAGATTTCTGGCCTTGCAGAAGGAGCACCAAGAAGGTTTGGACTCCCTACTGCAGAGCCAGAAAAAGCTGGAGCAACAGTTAGACTTCAATAGGGCATGTGCTGAGCAGGTAGTCACCCTGCAAAGCCACCTAGATAGGGAGAAGGCAGAGAGCAATAAACTGATTTTGAAATGCCTGGATACCCAGGCAGAGTTTGACCAGGAGCGCCAGAAAACTGGTGCCTTCCAAAGGCAAAGCGACGACCTGGCGGCACAGATGCAGACTCTTAGTCAGCAAAGGGATACCTTAGGCCAGGAAGTCTGCCACTTAAAAAGGAAAATGGAAGAAAATCACCTGGCCCTCCAGGGACTGGGTGACCTCCAAAAAGAACACCATAACTTGTTAGAGCACACCAGGAAGGTGGAGGATGCTCTGGCAAGAAAGGAGCAGGCCAATAGGGACACAGCTCAGGAGGTAACCCTCCTGCAGCAAAGACTGGCCCAGTGCTCCAGGACCAATCAGGAAACGCAGAGAGAGAATGAGGCTCTCTGCCAGCACAATGATAGGCTCCAACAACAGGTAGCGATGCAGGAGAGACTGATAGAGTCTAGTAAGGCCTTAACTGAGGAACTGAAGGCGCAGGCTCTTGCATTGCAACAGGGAGCAGGGGCGGATAGAGACCAGGTTCGCTGGGAAAGGGAAACTCCTGAGCATAACCTCAGGAGCCCTAGTACCAGAGGCATTTATCTCTCTCAGTCCCTGGACTCTGCCACCCCCCCAGTCCCGTAGCGCACATGAGCACCGGGCCACAGGGATGGCAGATTACTATCCAGCCAGAAGCATGGGGCTCATAGGCCAGTACCTCCCAGGAATGGATGGGCGGGCATCCGGGTATGGGCACCCAAGCACAGTGCAATTTAGTAGGGAACCCCAGGAGAATAGGCCAATTAAGGACATCCTGAAAACTTCTACCCAGTTAGGTCAGTGGGGGGGGTACCCATCAAATCCTGGCAGCAAGGAGGAATCTGAAGACTCCTCTGAACGGTGCAGGACACAGGAGACCAGGTCGCCACATTCTGCCAGCCATTCCCAGGCTCGCAGAATCCAGGAAAACCTGGAAGATCAGACAGGAACCTCTGGGAGCAGTGCCTCTGAGTCAGAGGATGAATGGACAAGGGTTACCCGAACCAAAAAGGCCAATAAGGCAAAAAGGGCCTTGCTTAAGGACCCATTGAAACAGATTAAGGCAATCAGGAGTGTCATCACGCCTTATCATAAGAACGCCAAGTACTCTGTTTGGGAACACTTGGAGACTCTATGAGCAAATGATGGAGACTTTCCATTTGAAGGACAGCAGTAGCTTCATCCAGTACGTCAAATGGACATTCTCCCCAGAATACTCCAGTTTCTTTGCGGGGCTGGAGGACCAAAATCATTTAAGATGGTCCACCTATAAGGCGGCCATCTTGAAACATTTTTCTGTTCACAGAAATCCTCAAGAGGCTCGCAAGGCAGCCTTCAATTTGCAATGTGGGGAGGATCAGGCCACACAAGAATTCGTGCAAGAACTGAAACGTGCCTTTGCGCAGACCACCAGAAGGGTGCGCACAGACAGCAGAGAATTTGTCAATACATTTTTCCATGCCTTGCCCAAATATATAATGACCCAGCTCGTGAGAGATTTTCATGAGAAAAGATCTTAAGAATGGGTCATTGAACAAGCCACCCGCATCTACGAGGTGCAGAAACCGGTGGAAAACAAAAACCAGCCCAAAAACCCCAAAACCAACAGCACCCCTGCTGCTGCCAAGGTGGCAGAGGTAAAGGTTGCCCCCGTTTTGGATTTGGAGATGGGGGGCCTAAAAACCTACCTGCACCTAATAATGCTCGGCCCAGAAGGTCCTCGGGCCAGTCACAGACAGGGAGCCAAGGAGGCAGCCCCACAAATGGGGTCCCTCGCTCTCCTGATTATGTAAGTCCCCGTTACAAGGGAAATCGACCCATCCTGGGTTATGTGTGGACTCCTCCAGCCCAAGGGGGGTGATCCAGCCAAGCACCTAACCCAGGGAACTTCCCTCCTAACTTCCCACCGGAGGGCAGAAATTCTCCAAATCCTGGGCAGAACTTTTTCCCCAGGTATCCACCCAACTTCCAACCCCGAAATCATCCACCCTTCTTTCCCCAATTCCCTGAGCCCAGACAACCTAATCCGGGAGAGGGGAGGCCAAGGGTGGAGGGGTACCCAAATCTTCCCAATCCGGGATATTACCAGAGAAGGGATAGCTACCCTTCCCGGGATCAGCCCAGGGGAGAAAACAGGGCCCCGTATCAGCCTGAGCGGGTTTCCCAGTTAGAGTGCCAGGTTCAGAACATGGCACAGGAGCTGGGTAGCGTGCTAAGGGCTCAGCAGAACCCTCAGATGGGCATGCCGGCACAGAATGCACCAAACTCTGGGCCTGGTGCTCCAGAGCAATGACGGGGGCAGCACCCCGACAACCCACCGGTTCCCAGGGAGGAGGCACAAGGGGAAGGGGGGTGTAAAGCCTTGGAGGAAGCTTCCTTCCCAAGTTGTAAACAGCCCCTGGAAAACCAGGAACCGGAAACAAAATCTCCTGCCCCTGAAAGCCTGCCTCCCAAGGAGCAGAGGGGGGGTAGGAGAAACAAAGGACCCAAACAGACCCGTTTTGTGGAAGAAATACAGATCTTCCAATTTGAAGGAGAGGGATCCCCAGAGGATCCTGGGAAAAGGATCTTCTCCTTCAGAGATGGGGGAACTCCTCCCAAAGAAAAATGGGTCCCAAGGGATTCCAATCCAGACTGGGGAGATATGGAGACAGAGCTACCGCCGCCCATCATCTCATCCCAGAACCCACAATACCAAAATCCCCTGGTTCAAACCCATCCTGGTGACTGCCTCCAAAAAGGGGGGGGCGGCCCAGAATTGGAACCAGGGGAACCCACAATGGCTCTGATCTCCAGTTGCCAACTTTTTCTTTCAGATTCCCAAGACTCTCCACAGAATTCTGCCCAAATTTCTTCTCTTGCAATGTCCAAAACCAGAAAGTTAGCCCACCAGTTGTCCGAAAATGTGCATTATCTGTGCCCCCTTGAGGAGAAGGAGGGAAGATATTATGCCCCGGTACAAGTACAGGGGCAGGGTACGATTTCAACGCTGGTGGACACGGGATCTCAAGCTACCCTTCTGTCCAGAAGGGCCTTTGATGAACTGAATGCAGGAAGGGGAGGGAATTACCAAATTCCTCTCACCTCACTTCCTGGACAACTCCAGAACTTTGACGGGAAGGAAATTCCCGTCGAGGGGACGGCAGATTTGGACATTAAAATTGGGCGACACAAGTTGAAACACCCGATCATAGTTGTGACTCCAGAGGGCACCCCTTGTTTACTAGGGAATGACCTCCTGAGAAGGTTGTCACCCCTAATAGATTGCGTAAACAAGGTCCTCTGGACCCAGACTAGCCGACCCATAAAATTAAAACAGAGTGTCAACCATGTTAGTTTAAACGGCACATGCCACATGGTTGAACAAAAATCTGACCAAGTAGAATTCCACTTCCAGAATAACCAAATTCCAGACGTGACAGTAATAGCAGTAGGACAACAGACTGGTGATGGGGGGGTCCTCTCTATTTCTGAAAATCAACCTCCCTTCCAGTTTAAGGTGGTATTCCACACTGGAAGGAAACACCCTGACATTCTTTACTAATCCACAATCAGAAACTCCCACTCCTATAGTCCAGAAAGATGTGAAATCAGCTCAGAGCCTGGCTGATATTCAGCAAATTGGAGAGCAGTTGTTCATCCCTGTTCAGTTAAATGATGGGAAGGACTCTGTTCTCGCTCGAGTGTGTGTGAACAATGGTAAGAGCTTCATCAGCGAAGCCATGTTCTGCCAACTCCCAGAAGATCCAGCCATTCCCACATTCAAACTGATAGACAAATGGGAAATGGACCTGGAAGCACCCAATTCCAAACATCTCCTGCCAAGCAGGTGTATGCTCAAAATCTCCATTGGCAACAAGAGCATAGTCCACAATTGTTGGGTCGTGCGAGACGTCACTGCCACTTTTTACTTAGGCAGTGACATTCTCAATCGCTTTGCCATTAGTTTGGACCTAATAAACTTCAAAGCTTGGTCCCGATTAGCGGATAATCCCATGGGTTTTGATGATCCAGAAAAAGCATTTAGGTCAGCTCAATTGCTACCTTATGCAGTTGAGATTCAGATCAAAGAGGAAGTCAACATCCCAGAAAGGACCCGACAATTCTCCTTGGAAGTGAAAGTTAAAAGAGGACAACATTTGAAAATCCCTGATGCTTACATACATCTAAACGCTTCTCTCCAACAGCAAGGGTTGGGGGTAAACCCAACTCCATTAGTCAACATAGAACATGACACCATTCAAATAGAGGTGGATAACAGCGACTTAAAGAGTATTACTCTAGCCGCAGGCACCATTATTGGAATGGCGGTTGATGACTGACATTTTTCCATCGATTTAGTTAATGAACTGTTAGGACTAATCCCCAAGGACTGTTTTGACAGTGACAGTGAGGACAATACAACACCAGACAGGATTTTTACCCACCATTGGGGGAACTTCCTGGTGTACACTTCTTGCCCTTATGGTAAGGAAGATGTGACTTGTGACTTCAGGAGGGATGAGGTGATTTTCCAGGTCCATGAGGGCTGCCTTTCCCACCTGAAGCCTCCAGTCCAAATCAGCACTCTGACCAGGGACTTCTCCACCCAGCTGGAGGAGGCCGCTGAAATAGCCAAACCAGAAGTCTTTCCAGGCTTCAGGCAGATGGTGGAAGAGAGAGTCAACCTAGCTGATGCCTGTGTGACTCTGGAACAAAAGCAAAAGTTGAAACAAGTTTTCTTGGATTTCCAAGATCTCTTTGCGGTAGACTCATATGACTGTGGCCGCACCGACATCCACACAACAACAATCCCCACGGACCCTGGCATGACTCCAGTGTTTGTGAAGCAATATCGTTTGCCTCTCGCATCCATGGAGTCCCTTACTGAAATAATTAAGAACCTTGAGTCCCGGGGAATAATTTGTCCAATACACAGCACCTTCAATAATCCGGTGCTGGGAATATTGAAGCCAAACGGCCAGTGGAGACTCTGTGCCGACCTCAGGGAGCTCAACAAATGGGTCCATACTTCCCGATGGCCTCTGCCCTACATTGACCAAGGGCTGGCCCAGATCCAGGGGTCACAGGTATTCACTGCAATAGACCTGACCAATGGATACTGGACCGTGCCTGTCAGTAGGGAGGACCAATACAAACTGGCTTTTACCTTTGGGGGCCAGCAGTACACATGGACCCGGACTCCCTTCGGATACCTCAACTCCGGCAATGAATTCAACATTTTCCTACATAAGGCCATGCCCGACCTGGGTGCGAGGGGTAACCTGGCTTATGTAGATGATGTCCTCATCAAAAGTTCATCTGTGGAGGAACACATAGCGGAGATCCGTTATGTTCTGACCCAGTTGAGGGCCGCCGGAGCAAAACTTTCCTTTCAGAAAGCACAGTGGTGTAGAACCCGTGTTAATTTCTTGGGGCATGAGATTACTCCTTAGGGTCTCTGTCCCCAGGAAAAGAAAGTGGAAGCACTTCAGAAACTGAAAGACCCCGCAACTCTGCGGGAACTAAGGAGCCTCCTTGGACTGACTAATTACAGCAGAAAGTTCATTGAGGGCTACGCAGAGATCACCAGACCCCTGATTCATCTCCTGAAGGGGGGAGTCAAGTGGGAATGGGGTCCACAACAAGCCGAGGCGGTAAAACAACTCAAGAGAAGCCTCTCACAAGCGCCTTGCCTAGCTTACCCTGTCAGAAACAAGGAGTTCTTCCTGGAGACGGGGTTCTCTAATACGTGCTTGACTGCAGTATTATACCAAAAGCATGACAAGGTCAATAAAGTAATCTCCTATGCGAGCAAAACTTTATCCTCTGTGGAGGAAAAATTCAACGATTGTGAGAAGGCACTCCTGGCAACGGTGTGGGCATTGAAGAATTACCGCCCGTTTATCCATGGGGAACACATCATAGTGGAGACTCCACACCAGCCTCTGCAATATCTCCAAAGTGACAGAATCCGGGCCGGAAATGTGAGTAATTCCCGAATTACTTCCTGGATTCTGTCAATGCAAGGCTTTCCTGTGGAGGTCAGATATGGCCAAAACAAGAAGAGTCCCCTCGCGCAAGGTCTGGCTGACTTGCATGATTGTGCCAGAGAAAACTGTCTCGAGGACAAAAGTCTAAAAATCAAGGACAACACGGAGGCATACCTTAATTCCCCACACAAAGTCTTTGAAGAGGACAAGTGTGAGGGAATGCCCACTGTCTATGTGGATGGATGCTCGTACCATGTTGACAACGACGGGGAGGAAGAACTGGTGGCCGGCGTAGGGAATGCATGGGTGAATGAGTCCCCAGAACCCTCCGCTGGATACAAAATTGGTCCCTGAAGTAGTCAGGTGGCAGAATTGATGGCTGTGCATCAGGCCATCCTCACTGCTGTCCAGCATCAACTCCACGAACTGGTCATAATCACAGATTCGGATTATGTACGGAACGGGTTCGTGGAGCACCTGGTTAATTTGAAAACAAGAGGCATGTTATGTGCTAATAACAAACCCTTGAAACATGGGAAGTTGATCCAAAACATTGATGATCTGGTCACCTCGAATGAGATGACCATCTATTGGAAAAAGATCAAGGGTCATTCCAAAGTAGAGGGACCAGACAAAACTGGAAATGACTTAGCTGATCAGCTGGCCAAAACTGGGGCCATCCAAGGGGATCTAATAGAAATAGAGTCCCTGTTGGGGGAAATCCAGGTCACTGCTATCACTAGGTCCCAGACAAATGCTCACAATGATCTGTCAACTTCCCAATGGAGCAAAGAGACCCCTGATGCTGATTTGATTACCGCTCAGAAGGGGGATCCAATAATTGGTAAGTTTTACCAGCACATTGAGGACCCTGAGAACTTTCCCCTGACGGATACCAATTACAACGGGAAAGAGAACCTTAGAGTGTTGATGAAATGTCCAAAAATGTTCCGGATCCAAGACGGTTTGTTGGTAAGGAAATCCAAAGCTGGCCACGATCAGTGGGTGGTTCCTACCTCATTCCGAAGCCTGATGTTAAGTCACGCCCATGATGCGGCCACCGCCGGTCATAGGGGGTTTCACACAACACTGTAAATTTTAAGAGAGGTTGCATACTGGCCACACATGGGCCAGGACCTCAACCAATACTTGAAGGGTTGTCTTGTGTGTGCACAATTTCAGCCAACATCCCTCACACACCGGGCGCCTCTCCAAAAGAGGGGGATGACACTGCCATGGTCAGATTTACAAATCGACTTCGTAGGCCCTGTGATTCGCTCGTCTAGAGGAAATAAGTACATGTTGACTGTGACATGCTTGTTTACCAAGTGGGTGGAATGTCTCCCAGCCCCAAATTGCAAGGCAGAAACAGCAGCTGCCCTGATGATTAACCACATCTTTTCCCGTTTTGGTCTACCTCAAAGGATTGAGTCAGACAGAGGTAGCCACTTCACCAGTGAAGTAATGACAAAGATGTGGGAGATACTGGGGGTCAAGAGAAAGCTACACATTGCTTACAGGCCAGCTTCTTCTGGAGCAGTAGAGAGATACAACCAAACCATTGTGAGCATATTAAAGAAGTTTGTGGCAGATTCTGGGCCAAGTTGGGATATCCGATTACCTCTGGTCCTAATGGCCATCAGATCTACCCCTTCATCTGCAACCAAAATGTCACCATTTGAGTTGATGACTGGTCGCAAGATGGTGCTTCCTCAGCATTTGCTCTACAGAACCCAAGAGCAAACGTTGATAAATGCCTCCACAACTCATGAGTATGTGGAGAATTTAAGGAAACACCTTCAGCATGCTTTTGCCTATGCTCAGCGGAATCTAGAAAGATCAGCTGAGAGTATGAAGACCCACCATGACCTGAAAACTTCCAGGAAGGAATATCAGGTGGGGGACTGGGTCTATCTATACAATTTCCAAAGGAACCAGGCCAAGCAGCGAAAATTTTTGCCTACATGGAAGGGACCCTGTGAGATTATAGACAAGATCTCCCCTGTGGCCTACAAGATCCGCATCCCCAAAGGCGGTTTGGCAGAGGGGGAAGACAAGTGGGTCCACATAAACCAGTTGAAGTGTTGCCATCCCAGGCACACTTTGCAGCAACTGGAGGAGTCCTCGGTAATCCCAGAGGGTACCGCTCCAGAGTAATTCAATTCCAACCCTAAAAGATCCTACCTATAGCCTATCAAATTCTGTGTTTCTCAAGTTTAGGTGTTCCTGTCTCTTAATTTTAAAAAAATGTGCCTGTTCATATCTGTTGAGTTCTAAAATATATATGCCACCCCACTATATCAATGGTGGGGGAGAAATGTCCATGAATAGGTATTGCCGCTCTTCCTTTGTCGTCCTAGGAGAAAGAAAACCTGGAGACTGGCCAAGGAGGACGATCCGGAGACCGGGAGCAGAGACGCAAGGGGCCCAGTGTACCGCCCAATACTCCCATCAGGACCGGCGAGGAGAACCGACTGATCCACCCCTGATGGAGGAAAGGATGCTGAACTTTGTCATCTGCGGAATTGGAAGAAGATGATGCGGACCTCCGAGCACGTGGGTCAACATCCTTAGCACCCGACATCCCCTCGACTCAATCCAAGTGCAGTCGGGCGGGGGGGTTTGTTGGGTGTTCTGACCCACGTTTGGACTATTATGCTACAACATTTGGTGCTGTGGGCTTAGGAAATCCAAGATGGCCGAAAAAGCCCACATGTGCGCCAGAATCTATGAAAACTGCGCAGTTTGTGCGCACACCAAAATGGTCGCCTGACTTGCCACCCCCGGTGCGGGTGTGCTGGGTCAGAAGAGCCATGAGTGAAATGGGGTGCCAAAGAGAAAAACAGCAGTGCCTGTTCGCTAGAAAGCACTTTAAAAATCACCCTTTGTTTCTCTGAAGGCAAGCTCAGAATGCCCATTTCAAACATTGCAGAATATCCAACAATCTCACTGAACACCAGCAGACATTTGA
This sequence comes from Ambystoma mexicanum, assembly GCF_040938575.1. Taxonomy (NCBI): domain Eukaryota; kingdom Metazoa; phylum Chordata; class Amphibia; order Caudata; family Ambystomatidae; genus Ambystoma; species Ambystoma mexicanum. The sequence continues at coordinate 153,205,928 of NC_090933.1, forward strand.
CAGAATAAAGTCTTGTGGGCATACACAATCTGGAAAGAGGATGAGCCTAAAATAATGTTCATAGCAAAACTGGCTGAGCTGTGGATTTCAGCAGTTTAAGTAAATTTGGACTGAAAGACACTAAAAATCTAAATGTTTAAAATAAGTGAGTGACCTACTTTTGAGTGTCACATAGGTTTCAATTGTTTAAATGTCATAGTTTTAAACTTAGAATCAGCATTCTAGCTGCATGTGTAAAAATTGTTAGTTTATTTGTATGCAGAAAACTGGGTAACTAGAAGTGACATTAGCTGGGGCCTGGCTTAAGGAACTGAATTCTGCCTGACATCTACCCCCACAGGAGTTAAAACCTGCTCAGCCACTCTTCCCCTTGCCAAAAGGAGTTGTCACCTCTCTGATTAGATTAGGGATGGAGCAGCTACAGGGAGTTGAACAAAGGCCTGTCCTGGGCCCAGGCAGATGGTTTATTAGGGTAGTCGTAAATGGCTTCCTTTTGAACAATGGGCCTTCCAGGGCCCAGGCAGATGGTTTATTAGGGGGACCGTAAAATAGCTTCCTCTTGGCAGAAGCTGGGAGGGGCAGGGTCTCTGAGCTTGGCAGAAACTGGATAAACTGGTTTCTACACCATGTGACCTGGGAAACCACACCCCTTTGGGGCCAGAACATAAATCTAAAAAGATGGATCATTCATAGAGCGGACGTGTGAAAATTTTATAAGTGATATCATTATTCTTGTGATTTTTCTGTGCACATTTGAAGACGTGTTAGGACCCGGTGGTATGTTCAGGGGGGGTTTTAGCGGAAAAGAGGATATTACTCTAAATGTATGTATGTTAAAAATCTGACACTCCACCACCTAATGCCCACATGCTTTGCGGACATTTGTGTAAATGCGGGGACAAATCCAATATTGGTAACCCGACCAAAAAGTGAAATATGTTGCCATTTTTGAACCCAAGCCCCCAGGAAGAGCAGAGTTTGAACAGGGGATACCTCATGTGGGTGCATGTAATTTCAAACCACTGTGTATCTATGAAATATGTCTTTAGGTCAAATATAGATTGTGTGTAAAGTTGACAGGGGTGGGTTCTCTGTATCATAAACAGACCTCATCATGATGACACTTCATTTCATTCCCCCAATCAAGGGGAAGAGGAGGAAGTGGCCAATGACAAGTGGAGAGGGGTAGGGCCTAGAAAGCTAGCCTCTCCACTCACTTTCAAAACACATAAAAGCAGACAGTCAGGACAGATAGGGACATTCTATTCCACCTGCTGCGGGACGCTCTGCCGGGAAAATCCATACTTTACCTCCATCAACCTCCAGAGAGCCAACATAGAGACTTCAATCTATCCACCTTCAGAGACCAAGACTTTACTTCAGAATTTGTAGCAGAGAGGTCAACTACAAGCTAAATCCCTCTTTAGCAGGCCTCAAATCATTGCCACTATTCACAGCCAGGCGAGCTGTTTGAATTCTTTGCAAGAACTCTTGCCATTTGCCCGAGAGCAGTGTTGTATCCAGAGAGAGACCAGCTGAACCGGAGACCGCTGTATCCGGACCCACAGACCTGATCAGAACCAGAGACCCAGACCAGACCAGCAGAGTAGAGCTGACCCAGACGCTGTGTGCAGAAACCGTCCGTGGCGAGTGAAGAAAACCTGTTGACCAGATCCGTGGCGAGGCTCATTCCTTTTAAAATTATATTGTGAGTACCTAGCAGAACTGTGCAGAACCAATCTCTTAGTTAAAATAATATAATTCAATCTATTTTAATCTAACCAGAACTGCCTCCTAACTGTCACCTGTCATTTGCAAAGCTGCCACTTGTCATTTTCTAGCTGCAAGCTGTAACCTGTCGCTTTGAACTTTTAAAATTTCAAATCCGAAAAACTACCTTTATTTAATCGTCCGTATCTCTGGAACCGTTTGGGCTAGGAACTTGGTTTAACTTTCCTCTGGAAGCTTAGAATCACAGCTTTTCAGTAAGCCTAGAACCGATTTCCTACTCCTCATACTTTTGCCGTAATCACGATTCTCGCACTCGCGAATTTTACCGCGATTTGCAATTTGGTTAAAAATCCAGCCACTTGTGAAAACAGCAGCTTCATTGCTTTCCTTTGCCAAAAATTCATTTAACCTGCTAGTTACTCCTAGATCCTTGCTAAAGTGAGCCTGAACTCATCCCAAGTATATTTCACTCACCCTGAACCTTCTAAAGGGAATTAAAACCATTTTCAGCATATTTCTCACTGCATTGTCACCATATTCAAAGCATTTTGCCTGTGTTTCAAAACTCCTATCTGTTGTATAAGCTGCTGGGGGGGAATTGAACTGAATTCTATTTGATTGCATTCCTAAGAACTGTGTCATCTTCATCTCCTTACAGTGCATAAAAGGGGGGGTGAATTGCCCAAGAAAGTGATTACATTGTCTTTTGCTGAAATCCTATCAAGTTATTTTCTGTACTGCATTTCATTCCACATTGCATCCATTTGAAACCATAAAAGTATTGTTGCTATCGTATCCATCCTATAACCACTCATCATTGATTATAAAGAAGTGTGCTAGTGCCGGACTATCCATTATTGATTACTGCTCAGATTAAGTGTGATATTCAATTATTAATTTATTATAAAGTGTGATATATATATATATATATTGTTTAAATTATCAAATAAACCGTTTAAACTTGCAAAACAGAATTACTTCGTGGCTCAGTGGGGTCAGGGGGATTCCAAGAGAGGGGTGTTATATAGGGGTAGTCATCCAGAATGCATGAACTGGACGTAAAGATATATCAATAAGGGTTTCCATTCAGTATCCCAGACTAGGCACTGACTTAGCTGTAGTGTTGAATTGAATCCTCTTACAGTGACTTTGGAGTGAGAATCAAAATGGAGGATGAACCTAAAATGGCAGCTAAATCGATCTAAGATCGGAACTTTGCAACGCGGATTTCTTCGCAGAGCGACTGGGCTTAGGCCAATATAAACAAAAAAAGAGGCACGATATAATCCCCCTTTTAACAGTAGGGCTTAACATGCCCAGAGGTGTCCGATATGACTGCACTGGCAGCCCTCTCCATGTGGACTGAGCGGGATCCGGTCATTTTTTTGAATGCATTTTTTCAAAATGCCATTATCTCGAACATTTCGTTGACATTTTTTTTTTTGAATGTATAATTTTTTATTTAATACTTTTTTTGGGGTTTTGGAAGTACAAAAAGGGTTGAAAAAACAGGGGTTGGGGGAACCTCCCCATTAAAAAAAAAGAAAGAAACGTTCGAAAGGTTGAGATAATGGCATTCGAAAAAATGTGATTCGAAAAAAACACTATGAACTGAGCATCTGAAAGGGCAGTCTGCCATCTTGGATCTTACAGAGTCACACATTCCCGCCAGAAGGCGCACCCATTGAGTTGCATGTGTTCAGCTGGCAGGACCCCAGTCTGCTCCATGGAATGCTGCTTTCAATCTATGGGCAACAGGCAAGCACCCATGTGATTGATGCTACCAGATTAAGCAAAAGGAGTAATGGTTCAAACCAAATTTTACAAAATGGAATTTCAATTCTCATAAATTCTTAAAATGAGGGTAAAGGTGCGGGGGATCTTGGCAAAAAAAATCACCAAGCAATACAAAGTAGAAAAAGACGATTCAAAATTTGAATCCTCCCATCCCCTGCACATTGTCAAATGCTGATAAGAACAGCTAATGTATATTAGGAAATTGTTAAATATTTCACTGAAGTCATAAATAAAAAAAAATGTCATAACAAGCAAGGTTTTTTGTGTGTAAAAAAGTATATTCTTTGATTTACGGACAAAAAATTGATGTACAAAGTAAAGCAAAGATGTAAGTCTGTTCTCTGTGGCTAACTCGTTTCGAGGAGTTCTTCCTCTTCAAGAGCCTTAAGTGACTGTAAGGTAAACATTATTGAGAAAAACAGTGTCAAAATTAATACTGACAAATACAAAGCCAAACCATCATCATAATCTTTGTATGAACTGTGTTGTGCTCACTGCACAAGGTTTCTTAATATCGGTAACAGCTCATTAGTTTGAACTACAGTGCTTCAGTGTTCGTATATTCAATCATTTTTCAATTGGCATACTCCTCTCAATCTACACAGTTGTCTAAGGCGTCAAGTGACACAGGGTTGGACTGGAAAGCAAATGTGGTTCTGGAAATGTTTTTCAAAGTGGCCTCAGATTACACAGTGCAAGAAAGCCCAACACCACTAAGCAGAGCTTGGGGAACCGTGAGGGGTCAGTATTGTGAGGCGGACAACTGCTTGTAGATTTCTCAAAATAAGCCATTTTATTAAGGAAATTATATAAAGAAAATAACTTGCTGGCCATACTCTATAGAGGAAATACCTGCCCAGTTTAACAGCTAAGGGAACATTCTCTAGCATGGGATAACTGCCCCTCACACTAAACAACAAACATATACAGAAAATATATAGCAACACAATATAGTAAACAATATTAATACAATGTCTGAATGACCTTCTGTCCTGGGTAAGGACCCTTACCCAGGATTCAAAGATAATTCACAATGCTCAACAAAGGAAAAAGAAAGGTTTTGAACTAGCTCTTGTTCGTTCCAAGTATAAAAAAAAAGTAAATCAAACAAAAATCCACTGACAACAATTCTGTTTTTCTGGATGAAAGAGCCACTTCCAACTTCCAGAAAAGAAATAGCACCAATGCTAATCCTGGTTATGATCGATGGTCTCTTCTCCAGATAGTTTGCCACAGTTCAAAAGAAGGTTATGTCCCCCACTGTCAACAACACACAATTCCTAATCAACAGATAGGACTTTGTTATTTAAAACCTTACATTGGTATATTTGTCAGGATGTTCTTTGTGCTGCTTCATCCACTTCAACAACCATACTTCCATTGTTGGTACCATGCAAACAGTCACCTTTGTCCCACAGTACATTATTGGCTCAGACTACTTCAATGTTACATCTGTTGAAAACTTATTATACCACCATAGTTTAAGTACTACTACCACAGCTCAGTACTTTGAATTGTTAGGCCAGATTTGACAAGACTTTTCAACCTCTTCAAGAAGGCAAAGCACTCTTCCGTTTAATAACTTTCTCAAAGGGGCAGCCTCTTTGCAGCTTCTGTCTGTCACAATAACAACCTGGTCCTTCCCACAAGACAAACTTCTCCCTGCTTTCCACAGTCTTTGGCACCACAGGTTGTGTCTACTTTCAGAATATTATTCACAAGCAAGTATTTCCCCTTCCCCGGATTTGCTCACCCTATTCTCTTATTTATCAGCCCCACGTAGTTACCCAGAAGCCTTGATGCCACTCTCTCAGCTTCAGGTAATAATGGTACACTTGTATTTCAGGCCACTTGAGTGTTAACAACTTCACAATGCTGTTGGATGCCTCTTTAACTCTTAGAAAGGTTGGTTTCACAATAAAAAGGGGGTTCTCTTGGCTTGGGTAATGCGTGTTCTTCTCTTCAATAGTTTTAACTCTTTCATTTGTAGAAATGGAAAGAATGTCACTTCTGGATACAATATAAGATTTGTGTGTGGGGAAGGCATGAGCTGGGGAAATACCAACAGGCCCAAAACATGTATGTCTTTGGGAGGCTGGCAAAATCCACTAGTTCACCCATGTAAGAAAATGGTTTGACCTGCTGGGCTTACCTGATTTCTGGGACAGCCCAAATACTATGGAAAGAGGTACAAAAGCCAAGGTTAAAGCCGCATTTGTGAGATACAAGCCAAATGGGGCGTTGAGCATGTGTCTTGCTTTGGCTAGTGAACCTGACTATCTTAATCTGAAGCATACCCAGGGCTTCGAAGTTTCTACAGATATAGTAACTCCAGCATATGCTTTTTCTTTGTACCTGAGATTCCGATTGGGTTGTCTCACGGTGCAGCATAGCAGCAGTCACTGGGGAAGGAATTGCACTGGCGATTGCCCCCTTTGCGGGAGGGCAGGGAAACTTCTCTCCACTTCATATTAACATGTGAAGGTCTAGAATACCTTGGTGTCAGTAATTTGAAGCCTTTCTTTTACCTCATTAGCATTTCATCCACTGACAATGCCATGCAACTATGTAGACCCTCCGCTAACCTGAATTCTGTTTATTTTGTGGTAAAGTACATCCACAGGGCCTAGCTGCAACGGACCAAAGCTATGTTAAGCGAGGGGTGAAATCTGTAGCTGAGGGATGCGTCTAATGCATTTGCCTTCTGATGCCGCAGGGCGTCCCAATTAACTAGATACATCACTGTACTATGCCAGGGGAAAATTTGATTTGTGTGAAGCCACTTATAATTGCCCACATAAAAAATGTGGTATGGATTTTATTATTACACACAAGTGCAAATATCGTCCCTGTTTATTGTTAAGTGCTTATATTTGCACCCTCTGACCTGTCTATGTCATTCTCACCATCCTTCCATTGATCCACAAAATGTTGATCCCTGCAGTGAATACTCAGTAATCGTTTCAGACATCTAATACGTATTAGTTCTTTCAGACATATAATATGAATTAATGTTTTATTTGCTACATGGCCTGTATTTTTATCAAAGGTAATGTGAATTTAATGTATTATCGTCTTAACAATTTTAAAATGTAATGTTGTATTCTTTTATGGCAACAGCCGAATAAAACTGTGTATAATCAATATAAGATTTAGTCTCTTAATTGAAAACACAATTAGGCACATGAAACCTCTCTTTAAAGTAGATTTCAAGAGCAAAATATAAAGAGAGAATTGTATTTCCATGTAACGGCAAATGATAAAGATCTGACATCCTTTGGGAATCACATTAGGCACCTGCAACCTCGTTTTGATGTAGTTTTCAGACTTAATACCATGTAACTCGGGTATTGTCAAGATTAGGTATTCAGTAACGATTTAGAGAGTGTTCCCTCTTCTTAATTAGGAACATGCGACTACTAAGTTTGACAGCAACAGTGTTTAAGTAGTTCAACAATGGATTGAATGACTTTAGCTCTCACACGAATGTTAGGTCTTTCACCGTATACACAAGTGCTACATTTTCATTATGAACAGTTCTTTGAATATAACAAACAGCTTCTGCTGACATAAAGTAATATGTGACTCAATAAGGAGTTGGAAACAGTTACCAGCAAGGCTTGCACAAAGTAATAGAATGCTGTGCTTCACTGACCGGCTTATCATATACTTGCTTTGCGGGTGTCAACATTTCACCTTCCTGGAGTGTTTGGAAACGCTGGCGCATAAGACGCCATTGACGTCCTATCACATTTTTGTTTGAATGTATTTTCTCAGTCTGGTCTTTTTCAATATGGCCACCACTGTTCATATGAATGACGGTCTGCAGCTGTGCACTGCACTGCAACCAGGTTGTATTCCCCTTTCAGGTAAAACGCTGAGTGTCATTTCTTTCGTGTTGTTCCTTCCGCCCTTGCTTTCAACTTGATTTGCCTTGACAAGCCTCCTCTTGTCACTCCACTTTCTGCCTTGCCTTTTTCTAGACTCAGACTCTCTTCTCACTGCAGCTGGTTTTCCTGCTTACCCTTTACTTCCTATCAGCAATAACCAACTCTATCTGCTCTCAGGACTTCTAAGCTGCATCTACAGTACATATCTCCCATCAGGGAATTCTTCTCTGCATATTCCTCATCATTTCCCTCTACTGGCAATTCCATCAGACACTTCATTTTCTATGGACAATGCCTGAAGGGTTATTTATGCCATTCAAGGCTTTCTCCCTTCATTTTTGGTTTATCCTGGGGAGGAGTCTCTTGCTTGGACTGTTTGACCAGCGGGCATAGTGGCTTCATCTCGAGGTAGACCCTATCTCTACGAGGACTGGAAGTCATCCTGAAAGAAAGGTGCTTCACCTCCGCCAGGTGACCTTTCAGAGGAGCTATCAAGTGAAGATTCAGGGGAGGAGAGATCAGCCATTTTGGACAGCGGGTTGCACTGCTTTCCTGACTTCTACTACCACTTCTACTGCTTCAGGCTTGCTGTGGAGAAACACCCTTCTCCTGCATGGGTATCTCCAGTCTGGCCACTCAAATTGGGAATTCCTTTTCCTCCCGAGAGACTCAACTTGCCTCTTGCTTCTGACCTCATTCTCCTGTATGTTCACAGCTCTGCAACCATGGTAATACGACTCACATGGGGAAAACTTAGTCTCCTGCATGTCTTCCACTGCGCAGCCTCTGCACTTCAGATTTTGGGAGAACAGGACTCTCTCAAAACTTGCAGGTGAGATCTGGTATCTCCACGTTCCGCCGTCCCTGTTGTGCTCCCACTTCTTTGTGATTTACCAGCCTTGTGCTTCTTCTCTACTTCTACTACTACAGCTTGCCGACCAGCTCTCATTCCAGCTCATTCTACTCCTCCTTTCCTGAGGGGGCCTTTTATGTCTACCAGGTTCAGTAACACTTTTTAAGTGTGGGCTGTTAAGCTCAATTGCCTGACTAGCTGACTAGTACAATGGCCACTAGACTTAATTTCCTGACTGCTACAGCTGCCTGCCTCTTCAGACCGCTTCCTCGTCCCAATACCCCTGGGATTCTGGGATTTGAAGTCCCCTTAAACAAAATTCCTTCTTCTGACATTTGAATTATTTTTATGGGTAGATTTAATTTCCCTGAAATCTTTAAGAGAAGGACTGTTAGAAGGAGTTATTATGGAGGAATGTAATTTATTAAAGACAACATTTCTGTACATTGTACCCTTGGGAGTAAGGAGGATATTTGATTTGCGATACACAAAAAGATATTTCCTTTGGTAAGGCTTGTTCTGTTTTTATAAGACTTGTGTCCACATTTCTAGTTTTAATATAGGAGTCAGGGACATTACATCCACAATAAACCATTACTTCTTTAGGTACATTGGGAAGATTAGTCCGATCGGAGGAAAAATACTGTGTCTTATCCCACGGAATCTCCTCACCACCATGGGCCTAATCTCCTCCCAGGTGATCCTTCCACAGAACGCCCCCCCCCCAGGGTTGGGATCAGGAAGCATCTGCCTTCCCTTGCCCCCCTGGGAGCAGACTTTAGGCAGGGTTTCAGTGAAGGATCACTAGCATTCTTTACAGTACTTTGCCCAATAAAGTTTTGAAAAATTGGTCCAAATATACATTTTGAATCACTTTAGACCCTACATAGGTTATAGTAAGCAGTTAAACAAAACAAGAAGTAAACATAAAACATTTGTTAAGAATGAGGGATAACACACTGGAAGATTCATAACAAATCCTTTGCTTCATAGAGATGTGGGGGGATGAGGAGAGATACTGTCAGGAGTGGCACTCTATTAAGAGTGGCACAGGACACCCAGAAAGGGTTTGGGTGGTTGTGCCAAATAAAGTGGACAGATAAGAACACACACAGAGGAAAGGAAAGAGAACGAAGTGTAAGGAAGAGTAGCAAGGGAAAAGATACAGAATGAATAACCTCTTGGGGTGTATGCAGATATAGGAAAAGAGTATTCTACGAACCTTGGAAATACTCTAGCCTTCTGCACAGTTTGCTATAACAGAGGCCCACGCTGTTTGCTCATGACTTGGAACAGCAGCTCTGGGTGTCTGTAATGTAGAAACAGGACAAGGGAAGGGGCAGAGGTTGACTGAAGGGAACCAACAGACAAGCTCTGTACAAAAGGGTCTACAAACAGTACAAGAGAAGATACTACAGACAAATCCAGGAAAGGAGTTGATAGCAAACTAGCAGAAGGAAATGAAAGGAAAGTCATGTAACAGGATAGGAGAGCAGAGCACAGTAAGGAACAAGGTTGAAAGCTCAGAGGAGCAGGAAAGCAATGAGTAAGCCCACAGGGGTAGGACTGTAAGGTAGAACGCCCAGAGGAAAAAGGGCTTAGGGCAGCAGAGTAAAGCAGACTGCACGGCAAGGATCCCGTAAGGGCCGGGCAGTAAGGAGTGAACCCTGAGGGACAGGGCCGATGAACGTAGAAGGTAGCAGAGGACTGTAGAGAGCTGCTAGGCCGAGAACCCAGCGGAAAAGGTAGGTAGTAGGCAGCGAATCGGGATAAGCTGCAAAGTAGGAAGGCCCAGAGGACAAGGGCTGTAGGTAGCCAGAGAGAGGTAGGCTGCAGAGCAGGGAGCCCCAGAGGACAAGGGCTAAGGCAGCCGGAGTGAGGCAGGCTGCAGAGCAGGAGAGCCCAGAAGACAAGGGCTGAAGGCAGCCGGAGTGAGGCAGGCTGCAGGGCAGGGAGCCCAGAGAACAAGGGCTGAGGCAGGAAAGCAGCAGAGTGTGATCGGCTGCAATGTGGAGAGCCCGGTAGGACAAGGGCGGAGGCTGGAAGGCAGCAGAGCGTGATCGGCTGCAATGTGGAAAGCCCGGTAGGACAAGGGCGGAGGCTGGAAGGCAGCAGAGCGTGATCGGCTGCAATGTGGAAAGCCCGGTAGGACAAGGGCGGAGGCTGGAAGGCAGCAGAGCGTGATCGGCTGCAATGTGGAAAGCCCGGTAGGACAAGGGCGGAGGCTGGAAGGCAGCAGAGCGTGATCGGCTGCAATGTGGAGAGCCCGGTAGAACAAGGGCGAAGGCTGGAAGGCAGCAGAGCGTGATTTGCTGCAATGTGGAGAGCCCGGCAGGGCAAGGGTGAAGGCTGGAAGGCAGCAGAGCGTGATCCGCTGCAATGTGGAGAGCCCGGCAGGGCAAGGGCGAAGGCTGGAAGGCAGCAGAGTGTGATCCGCTGCAATGTGGAGAGCCCGGCAGGGCAAGGGCGGAGACTGGAAGGCAGCAGAGCGTGATCAGCTGCAGTGGGGAGAGCCCAGAGGAGCAGGGCTGTGAGGCAGGGAGCCTGGAAGGCTATGGCTGGAGGCAGCAGGGTGGAGCAAGCAACAAGGCAGGGTCCAAGCAGGAGTGAAGGTAAGCAGCATACACGATCTGTAGAAAGATGCAAAAGGTGGAGGAAGAACTCTCAGATGCAAGAGGCTGAGCCACTGCAGGCAGCAGCCTTTATACTGCCTAGCCCAGCACAGGGGCAGGCTAATTGGTTGCACCTGGCTAAGCACACCTGCAGGCAATCGGCCACCTCCCTTTCTGTTCCTGGGCTGGTGGAAGCAGGGCAAGTCCCTTGGGCTTCTGGGGGGTGTAGTTCCTTTGATAACCCATAGGAACAGCCAGGAATCGATGCTTGTAGCCAGGTGCATTATGGTATGCGTAGTTTGTTGGAAATAATAATTAAGCAGCAAAGTCTCGCAAATGGGAAATAAAGTTTCCAAAGTAAATATAGATGGATCCAAGAGCCTGTTGTAAATAAATGATAAACATATAGTCCAAATTGAGCGTAAATGGATGCGCCCATGGCGCAGGCATGACAGATACAAGCAAAGGGATTTGGTGACTGAGATATAGGGTAAGAGGAGCAGAAAAGGAGGCTACCCACCCAAAAAGACCCATGTGGTTGAGGCCCACTGTTAAATCTTCATAGTTCCCTGTAGGCCAGTCCACCTCCGAGGACACAGTGTTAATGTTGTTGAGGGCAAAAGCTTTCCAGCGGCATTAATGAGCTCTAGGGCACTTACCCTCAATCCAACTACATTGAATCTAATGATTTTGGCTCTGAACTGTGGCCAAGTAAAACCATACAGTTTTGCCAATGTGACTGTTTTGGAGCAAACCACCTATTTTCATCATTTACTTGTGCACTTTGTGGTTTGATTGGGAATGAACATTAACGTTGGAAAAACTCTAATGTAAAATCTCAGTCGTATTGAGGTACCATTTCCACAGATTCGCTGTGAATTGCAGAGGGTGTTTAGTCAGCCTAGAGTTGCATTTATATAAAGATAAACCTAAGTTCACTGGCCACTGTTACTCGTGCAATTGGGAAATAGGCATCAATCTAAGATAGCACCACTCCTAATGGAAGAGAAACATATTTCTTTCACTCAGGGTACAATGGTGGAGCTCTGTATTTGAAAATCTACGGTTTCTGGCATTAGCAATTGCAATATTGCAAAATGACAACGTTTTGCTAAATAGAACAATTATTACTGATGTCATGTCACACTTGAGCATAAATAAACTGCGGTACTTCATTCGTCTGGAGAAATGGCTCCTTGCTTCCTTAAAGATTCAAAAAGAGAGTAAAAAAATGCTTTGCACATATTGAGAGCATCAAGGTAGTTGGAAGGAGCTCAATAGAACTATCCTGCAGTAATATTTGTTGTTTAAACCAATAGATGACCGGCCATTGTCCCTTCAAGTAAGAGTTTGGAAGTATTAGTTTATAGTTACCACCACGTGGACCAACACATTTATCATTAGATCATGCGTGGGGTAGATCTGGTGTTAGTTCACATTTTATTATTCAAAATGACTCCATGAGGCTTTTGCAGGATTTACCTGACTGGTAATTCGACTCACAGTAAATTTGCCCATTTTTGGAAGTAAAGAGTAGCGATTACCTGTATGCTGGAGATAAATCATCCACTGTACAGGTAAAGTCTGCATTATACACTGTGAAAAACTGTCAGTCAGTGGTAGTAAATCTATTAAAGGTCTTCACACTAGCATACCACATGACAAAGGATTTGATGCAATTGAATGGATATTATTACAATACGTCTTAAAAGGAGGATCCAAAGAATTCATCATTGTCCTACTAGAGTTCACATCTCAGAACACCAATTTTTCCTTTAAAAGTTGTTTTATCCTACAAATTACTGGCTCATCCATGTTGGTCACAATGGCCCCTTCTTATGCAATCGGTTTTTTGTTCCAGTTTGAGATGGATCACATTCTTCAACACCCAGTATTGCATAAATATCTGAAGTACTGGGGTCATTACATAGATGATATTTTCGTAATATGGAACAACCTCAAAGAAATCTTGTTGGACTTTGTAGGCCACCATAACCTGATAGTCTCCAGAATAGAATCCACTGCTGAATTAGGGAGCGCTAGTGTTACCTTTGTAGATGTAAGGGCCAATCCGGTTTGAGTTAGGTTTCATACCAACATTTATCGTAAACCAACATCAATGAAGAGCTCCCTCCTCCCCTGCCAGACCAGTGGTATCCTGAAATTGGGGTTGATATTAGTAGTTATTTACTAGTAGGTTTGACTGACAGTTTATTTAATTTTTAAAACCTTGCAGTAATGTTCACAGTATCACAAATGCCGAATGCTGGATCTCAGGTTTTTAAATTCACCAATTTAGTGGACTTCGTCAGCCCACCTACTTCTGTTCCAATATTTGTATATGTGAGCTTAGGTAGGCAGGAAGGACGTTGTGAAGTCTAAGGGTTATCCCACTCCTTGCTGCACCTTATATGCAACTCCCTGACAGACAGGATGGAAGCACAGGGAGACTGGAAATGTGCTGGCATTGACAGTTTCTGCAGCGTGGCGGTGCCTGAGCACCCAGGTACATGGGAGGGGATGATGTGAGGTGCGGGATAATTTAACAAGGGCAGTTGATGAAGATGGTAAGGTCATTTTGTGGGTCTGAGCTCCTGGCAGAATGGACATTGGAACATGCACTCCAGGAGAGTAATGGGTGTAGAAACTGGGGCAACAGCCAAGAGAGAATTCATCTTCAGATGGAGAGACAACCACTAACGAGGAAGACAGAAGTGATAGAGTTGCAGCTGTTATGTGAGTGAGCAGAGGATATGGGGCAGTCAGTTGAATATGGCCAGGAGTAAGATAACAAGAGAGGTAGAACATCAGATGCAAGACAGAAGGCGAGGGAGCAAGAAAGGGTTGATATAACATGAAGATAGGCAATATGGAGAAGCAGGGGTGGACCTAGACTAAACTATTTTAGAGAAGGCTAACCCTTCAAATTATGGGCATGGGGCTAACATCAGAGATTGTTGGAAGGGGCAACCCTACCAGTGTGGGACATCTAATTCTTTACATATTCTAATGAGACTATTCTGGGGCATATTCAATGTTACAAACAGTTAACACTCTCCTTCACGTAAGGACTACTGTGGGAGTAAGCTGTCTACCCTGCCCTCCCTCTCATGCACGTACTTACAGCCTATCATGATTTCAGTTGCCTACAAATGTATGCATGTAAATGCAGGTGCTAACAATTAAAGGTTTTATATTAGTAAACGCCGGGCCTTTGTTAACTTTGCAGGCGCAGACACTGTTTATTATGTGTGAACTGTTCTGTCCTGCCATAATTCTGTAGGTCAGCCAGATTAAGTCAATTTAACCACAATTTCGGTGGGGGGGGGGCAAATGCCCAATCTGCCCAATGGTCGTTGCACCAATGTGGAGAAGACAGTTGTGTTGTTGCTAGGTGGAGTTTGAAGCTGGGAGAAGACAGACTGGTGAGGGAGTAACCGAGGAGGTACAGGGAGGCGAGAACCACTCACTGTGCTGTGGGGAAGCCAGTGAGGAAAGCTGGTGTGAGTCGAGTGCAGAGTCGAGGCAGTCGTTATGGTGATTACCAGAGGGAGATAGTGGAGGTAGAAACATGCACAATACTGTATGTGAGATTCCATAGTGATTCTACCCTACTGTCCCAAGGACTGAAGTGGAGAACGAGAGAATGACACATAGATACACTGTCAAAGAGAGTGAGAAAAAGAAGGATGCTTGTAAAGAGCAGGAATGGCCACGCCACATAGCAAGGGCCTCTTTCAAATCAGTAGGAGTTTTTTGTGGAGATGTTCAAGAGCTTAAATGTTTCCTCATTTCACAAATGGCTTCAATACAAACCCCCACTCGTTCCTAACCATGTTTTGGCATCACACTCACAGCAGGAACTCGGAGCTGCTTCCGGAGTGCAGAGATCAGCGGAAGACCTGCGAAATGCATAAGGACCCTGTGGTGGAGAGAAGGGAACAATTCTTCTTCTTTAGATTCTCTGACCACGGTTGGTGATTTTAGATCCTTTGAAGGTTCATATTCAAGGGGTGATGTAGACCTTCCATGAAGCATTCCTCCCATGAGTGCTCCTATTTATGTCTTGTATTTTATCATAGAATTACAGGCTCGTTTGTTCCAAACTTGTTCTTAGACACAGCCGCGCGTGTTGAATATCTCAGTTCTCCACATTTCTCTAGAATGTGCACATTACATCAAAACAGTATAAGAGTGTCGGATATATCTGTTATATCCTCTTCTACTTGTGAAGAGTCTGATTCCCTGTCCTCCCCTTCCTCCTCACCTCTGATTTTCCGATGTAATGCAAGCTTCGGGTTATCCTGGGTTCGAGTCTTTCCCTTTTTTTTTTGCAGATAAGGACGACCGTGAAAGGACGCCACAGTGAAACCCAATGGGTGAACTGTGGCTACCCTCCTCAGCCGTTAAACAGTGGGGAAAAAGCCAGAGGCATAAAAAACCCCAGAAAGGTATGCTTCAGCTGAAGAGATGAGTGGATGAGGAATATCCAGAGATGGTTAACTCGGGTGTAGGACCAGTAGTAGAAAGTCTGAGTACCACGGGTTAAGTGTTCGGGCAGTAACAATACAGTACAGGAAAAGGCAGGCAATCCGTTAGGCAGGCAGGAGTCGATACACAGGAAGTACAAGAAAACGGCAATGGGGATGAGGCAAGGCAGTCCGTTGAACAGAAGGAGGTCGATACACGGAATGGCAAGGCTAAAGGTAAAGGCGGAGAGGAAAGGAATGAAAGAAAGCAAGACTGAGGGAAAATAACACAAGACGGGAGGAAGGGACAGGAGGAAGATGGGAGCGGAAAGTAGAAAGAGGAGGGACGAGGAAACGGAGGCGAGAGGATAAGCTGGAAATACCAAGAGGAAGGATGGGGAGGAATGAGACGGTAAAGAGAACAAAACACTGAGGAGCGAAGTGCAAGGAGTACGGCAGTGCAGGCGATCAGGAAAACTGTTCGTTTCAACGCATCCGACACCGGAAGTGAGTGGCTTAAGTACCGGTGTCGGAATGCGTAGAAAAAAAGACTAGACTCGTACTCTGCGCTTCGTTGTACGTGAAGGAACCAGCAATGGACGACGCAGCTTCCATTTAGCCCAAAGCCGCCAGGTTCCCTGAGGTGTGACAGTATGCCCCCTCCCAAGGTCCACTCCTCCTGGCTTGCTCAGATTACTACGGTGGAACTTGTACAACAGTAGGGGGGTATTCAAATGAGATCTAGGTTCCCAGGTGTTTTCTGAAGTAGGGTATCCTTTCCAGCGAATCAGGTACTCTAAACGTCCTCTATAATACCCGGAGTCACATATCTGGGCCACCTCATAGACATCTTTAGAAGGGTCTTTAGGTACTGAGTTGTTGCTTTTCTTACGGGTCCATCTATCTTCAAAAAAGGACTTTAGTTGAGAAGTGTGAAACACCGGATGAACTCGGCGTAAGCTTGACGGTAGCTGTAGACGAAAGGCCACAGGGTTTATGACTCGAGTGACCTTGTATGGTCCAATATATCTAGGGGACAGTTTTGAGGGACGTACCCAACGTGGTAGGAATTTGGTCGACAGGAGTACCTTAGAACCAACACCCCATTCTTGAACTGGTCTGCAGTGTTTATCCGCTTGGGTCCTGTTTCTTTCTTGGGCCTCCTTCAATCCCAGCCTAGCTTTGTTATGTGCCTCCCAGATAGTTGTCAAAGAGGCTTCTGCCGAAGGAACTGAGCTCTCTATGTGAACCAATGGAAGTAGGGTGCGGGGAAGGTAACCATATGTACAGAAAAAGGGGCTCATCCCGAGGGCAGAGTGTTTGGCGTGATTGTAAGAAAATTCTGCCATCGGGAGTAACTGGACCCAATTGTCTTGCTGTTGGTTAACGAAACACCGGAGATACTGCTCTAATGTACCGTTGAGGCGTTCCGTCTGTCTGTTGGATTGTGGATGGAATCCCGAGGTGAGAGCTCTCTCTATACCCAAGCCTTTACAGAGAGCGGACCAGAAATGGGATGTGTACTGGCTGCCTCGGTCCGAAATTATCTTAGTAGGTAGACCGTGTAACTTGAATATGTCTTTCAAGAAGATTTCTGCCATACAGGAGGCAGAAGGTACTCTGGGTAAGGGTGAGAAATGCGCCAACTTTGTGAAAGAATCAATCAACACCATAATACAGGTACAACCTTGCGACTCTGGTAAATCAACGATGAAATCAGTAGATACAGTGGACCAAGGTCCAGTAGGAATGGCACAGGGTTCCAACAATCGCAGATGTCGTTGCGTGGTGGATTTGTTCCAAAGGCAGGTGGTACAAGACTGGACATATTGTTTGGTATCTTCCCTCATGTTGGGCCAAAAGAAGTGTCGTACTAGAAAATCCTGAGTACAACGAATACCACGATGTCCGGCAAACTTGGAGTCATGACACCAGGATAGCGCAGTCTTTCTTAAAGCTGGCGTGGGTAAGTACAATTTGTCGTTTACCAGATAAAGTCCGTCTTTAACGACGTACTCCGTCAGGTTGTCATGCATTTCGTCCTCGAATCTTCCTCCTGAATCGTCCTTGACTCGTTTTAAAAAGGTAGAAATAACTCCAATTCTTTGGGACCTAGAAAACATCAACTCCGTCGTGGATTCCGATTCAGACAGATAGTCACTGCGCCGGGACAGGGCATCAGCTACCAGGTTTTGTTCGCCTGGGATATAGGTGATCTCGAAGTCAAACTGGGCGAAGAAATGTGCCCATCTCGCCTGCCTGGTATTATAGCACTCAAATTGACGTAATACTTGCAGATTTTTGTGATCCGTACGAAGGGTAAAAGGATGTTCCCCACCTTGGAAGAGGTGGCGCCATTCAGCACAGGCTAATTTCATAGCGAGTAACTCTCGCTCTATAACAGAGTAGTTGCGTTGGCTGATGTTCAGGGTTTTGGAAAAATAGGACACCGGGTGTTCCTTACCATGGTGTTCTTGTAGTAAGACCGCTCCTACAGCGGCTGAAGAGGCGTCAGTTTCCACGATGAAAGGGCTGTGCTGATCGGGTTGTCTTAAGACAGGAGCCGAACAAAAGGTCAGTTGTAGCTGTTGAAAACTCTTCTCCGCCTGGGGAGACCATGGAAACGGAGAGGAGGACTTCTTAAGAAGAGTGGTGATAGGAAGTACCTGTTGGGAGAAATTTGGGATGAATTTTCGATAGAAGTTAGAAAGGCCAAGAAATCTCTGGATGTCCTTAACCGTCTTAGGGGATGGCCAGTCAAAGATGGAATTGACCTTTTGTGGGTCCATGGCAATGCCCTCAGAGGAAAGGATGTAACCAAATGGACTTAGCCGAAAAGACACATTTTTCAAGTTTGACAGAGAGATGATTTTCTTTTAATCTGTGAAATACCTCCAGGACATGGGTAAAATGTTCTTCTTGGGTGCGAGAGAAAACAAGGATATCATCTAAGTAGATGATTACTGAGTGACCCAAGAGATCAGAAAAGAGTCTGTCCATGAAGCATTGGAAAATGGAAGGAGCATTGACAAGGCCAAATGGCATTACTTGATATTCATAAAGTCCAAAGAGGGTCCTAAACGCAGTCTTCCACTCATCCCCAGAATGGATACGAAGCAGATGGTAAGCGTTCCGTAAATCTAGTTTGGTAAATATTGTGGCCGACTGAACGGCGTGAATGATTTCTGAAATGAGAGGCATGGGATACCTGTCCTTTGTGGTTACCTTGTTTAGCCCCCTGTAATCGATACACGGATGCAGTTCCAGTGTGTCTTTCTTGGGGATGAAGAATAAGGAGGCCCCTGCAGGAGATCTAGAAAGCCTAATCAAGTCATTGGGCTTCATTACACGGAGGGCGGTAAGGGTTAACGGTCACCGTTAATGGCAACGGTGACCGTTAACCCTTACTGCCGTACTACGAGGTCCCTTTGCGGGTTGGAGGATTTAACGCCTGCTTCTTGCAGGCGTTAAAATCCAACCCGCTAAGGGACCTCAGAGCTAATTACGGCACCGCAAAATTGCGGTGGCGTAATTAGCGCCTTCCCCATTTCCATAGAGCCCTATGGGGCAGAAATGGGAATGGGGAAGGGCAATGGCGGAAAGGGGATTTACCGCCCCTCCAACCTTGGAATGGGGCGGTAAATCCCCTTTCCGCCAAGGCGGTGCCGGTATTTTACCAGCATGAGCCATGGCGCTAATAGCGCCATGGCTCACCGCCTACCGTGTAATGAGGCCCATTGGCCAGATTCTTATCTAGGTATTCTCGCAGATATCTTCTTTCTTGAAGTGTCAAAGAAAACATCCGACAAAAGGGGACCAAGGCCCCAGGATGTAGATCGATCCTGCAATCTTCAGGTCTGTGAGGAGGAAGCTCAAGAGGTATCTTCTCTGTCACTACATCAGTGTATTCTTTGAGAAATTAGGGTAAACAATGTATTGTCTTAGATTCTATACCACTGGCTGTTTGTATTGCTGTAAAGGTAGGTTTGGGCAGACAGTTCTTCTTACAGAAGGTTGAGTGGAAGCTTAAAAGGTTTCTGGTCCAATCTATAGAAGGGTTGTGTCGATGGAGCCAACCTATGCCCAGAATGAGAGGGAAGTGAGCTGCTCGGATAATGTCAAAGGATAGACTTTCAGAATGTTCCATGATGCACACGGTGAGGATCTCTGTGGAATGAGTGATCAGGCCTGAGTTTAAAGGTTCTCCGTCAACACCCTCTACCTTCTGATCTTCGGTCTTGGCTACTCGGATAAGTCCGTGGCTTTCGGCCCACTGAGTGTCTATGAAATTGCCTGCGGCCCCACAATCCAGGAGAGCCTGGGTCTGAATAGAGGTCTTGCCGATAAGTAGGGTAACTGCCATCACCATGAGTCGGTCATCGTTACTACCTTCCAAGGTAGTGATTGAAAGGGTCACAAAGGGACTAGGATTATTCCCTCGGTAGTGAGTCCCCAAACTTACCGAGGGTGCCCGTTTCTCGAGCGTCTCGGGGGTACATCTGGGCAGTCTCGCAGTAAATGAGTCGAAGATCCACAGTACATACACAGACTTCCTTCTCGCCTTCTTCTGCGTTCTTCAACCGTGAGAGGGGCGCGGGTAGTACCTATCTGCATAGGTTCTTCTCGCGTGGAGCGTGTCGAGGAAGGTGATGTCAGAGGGAGGGAAACAGGAGGTATAGGGATCCCAATCTTTGTCTTTCGATGCTCTGCTCGTCGTTCGGTTAATCGAAAATCTATCCGCAATGTGGCTGTGATGAGATCTGTGAAGGTGAGAGGTCTTTCTATGCGTGCTAGTTCGTCCTTTAATTCTTCTCGCAGACCTCTCCGGAATATGGCGTATTGTGCCTGTTCTTGCCAGCCCGCCTCTGCGGCTATTTGTTTGAACAACGTGTTGTAGGACATTAAGTCGGAGTTCCCTTGCCTGATGTCCAACAGGTCCTCAGAGGCCAAATACGTACTCTCAGTACGTAGGAAGGTCTGTTTCATCAATGTCTTGAATGCTTCGTAATCTTGTAACACGGGATCTGCTCTGTTGACCAGTGGGGTAGCCCAGGCCAGTGCATTGACTGACATGTGAGTAATCATAAACCCGACCTTAGCATGCCCCGAAGAGAATGTTTGGGAACGAAATGAGAAATGCAGGTTACAAGCATCCAAGAACTCCTTTAAATTCTTGGGCGTCCCATCAAACTTCCCTGAGACTAAGGGTAATGGAGGTAGATCCGTAGTAGGTGGGTCTCGTTCAGCAACTCTCTGCTGTAAAGCGGCATTTGCGCCTTTAAGATTTTGAACTTCTAAGTTCAAGTTCTGGACTGCTGCCACTAACTCCTGCACCTGTTGCGGAGTGGCCATAATGGTTTGTGGGCGTTGCAAACTGTCGGATATATCTGTTATATCCTCTTCTACTTGTGAAGAGTCTGATTCCCTGTCCTCCCCTTCCTCCTCACCTCTGATTTTCCGATGTAATGCAAGCTTCGGGTTATCCTGGGTTCGAGTCTTTCCCTTTTTTTTTTGCAGATAAGGACGACCGTGAAAGGACGCCACAGTGACACCCAATGGGTGAACTGTGGCTACCCTCCTCAGCGATTAAACAGTGGGGAAAAAGCCAGAGGCATAAAAAAACCCAGAAAGGTATGCTTCAGCGGTTAAACAGTGGGGAAAAAGCCAGAGGCATAAAAAACCCCAGAAAGGTATGCACAGCTGAAAAGATGAGTGGATGAGGAATATCCAGAGATGGTTAAGGTCCAGTAGTAGAAAGTCTGAGTACAACGGGTTAAGTGTTCGGGTAGTAACAATACAGTACAGGGAAAGGCAGGCAATCCGTTAGGCAGGCAGGAGTCGATACACAGGAAGTACAAGAAAACGGCAATGGGGATGAGGCAAGGCAGTCCGTTGAACAGAAGGAGGTCGATACACGGAATGGCAAGGCTAAAGGTAAAGGCGGAGAGGAAAGGAATGAAAGAAAGCAAGACTGAGGGAAAATAACACAAGACGGGAGGAAGGGACAGGAGGAAGATGGGAGCGGAAAGTAGAAGGAGGAGGGACGAGGAAACGGAGGCGAGAGGATAAGCTGGAAATACCGAGAGGAAGGATGGGGAGGAATGAGATGGTAAAGAGAACAAAACACTGAGGAGCGAAGTGCAAGGAGTACGGCAGCGCAGGCGATCAGGAAAACTGTTCGTTGCAATGCATCCGACACCGGAAGTGAGTGGCTTAAGTACCGGCGTCGGAATGCGTAGAAAAAAAGACTAGACTCATACTCTGCGCTTCGTTGTACGTGAAGGAACCACCAATGGAGGACGCAGCTTCCATTTAGCCCAAAGCGCCAGGTTCCCTGAGGTGTGACAAAGAGGCAGAAGAAAACACACAATTGTAAATAAATACAATTTGAGAATAAATTATGACAAGCCGAGAAAAAGGCCTATGTTTGGTAGCATTAGTATAAAAACTATGCAGACGGCCCCCTCCCACCTGCATAAGGAAGGAAACTAATCGAGTTACAGCAACACAACATTTGCATTATGAAGTCACACTTTCCACATAGTTCCAGAAGACCGGCCAAATTCGTCACAGATTTGATAAGCTGACAAGGAAACTTTCTCTTTCAGCGCCAAGTCTGAAGCTTCACGAACCCATTGGTCAGGGGAGGTGACGCAGGTGCTGTTAATGAACCAGAGATGAAGAATAAAAACATACTGCCATTGCAGGCTGTCGTCTCATGTGGTATTTGTAAGTTCCACCATGGCTTCTTCTTTTAATGTTTTTCGGTGTAAAATGGTTTGGTAATGGGTAAAGTAAAACTGCAACGACGAGAGTGAGTTGAAAAAATTCACCCACTGCAACATACGGTTGTCATTAATTGATTCTATGTAAGCCTAGGTGCTTATGACATCAGACCAATACAACTGGTTCAGGACATGCCACAGTCCATCAACGCCACACTTGGTTGAATGGAATTCCTCAAATGAATTTAGTGTTTCCCACTTAACACCCTGTTGTGCCATTGACTTTGTGTTGAAGGGCCTTCGCAAACTCGCTCCCACTTACCTGCAGAAAAAAGTTGACAAATTCAGGAGCTCTTGCATGTTGTTATAAACCCACCTCCTGCTCTTTCGTCATATTTCTAAGATCTAAATGAAATAACGTTTGCATAATGCACACCCGTGCTCTGACCCTGAGAGTCCAAGGTTAAGGGGCTGTTCCACCACCTTGAAATGTCTTCTACTAATGTTCCATAAAGCCTCTATGCTTTTTCAGCCTGTTCGCCGCTCTGTCACTCTGATTCTGGCCTCTAGGATCAATCCTCAGAAACAGTTTTTTTGGGACACATTATAGGTCGCCGATAAATCATAATCTAACCCTGCCACAAAACACAAACAAGAATAAGGAAAGGGAGACTTGGTGATAAGGTTTTTGATTTTGTAAGTGCTGTCTTTCTTTTCTTTTTCTTTTTGGTTATGAGGAAGTGCTATCCTTGTGTATACAACCATGTCTTCAGAAACTGCCTGAAGGTTAGGTGCTTTTCTCTTTTACAGATCACAATGGGCAGCATGTTCCACACTTTTGAAACAACTAAGGAACAAGTATTGCCTCCCATGTGACGTCTTTTGACCTGTGGGGCCATTAAAGATTTCACTGAAGAGGGCTTCCCACTCATGACGAGGTCCTAGAGCACCAGCTAAGACTTGTCTTTCTTACTGGCAGCCAAAGTAAATGGGACAATATCATTATTTATTTTTGTTCCAGCAGCCAAAAAGCATGATTGGATGGCAGAGACGGACATTTTGACAGGATGCGCAAAACAGTCAGAGCGTGACAAAAACCCATAGAGTATATGGACTTGGGTGGAACTGTAGAGAAAGTCAATGCTGGATTTTCACAAGTGCAACCTCGTCCACCAACACCATGAGGACCACAGAAGACGAGAACGGCATGGATACATGTGCTGTTAAAGAGTATGAATATGAGAACCTTCGAGGGACTCCTGTGCCATGGTCAACCTGCAATCTTTTATAGCAAGTTCCATAGAATAACTTCTATTTTATGGGGGCTTCTAAGTGCTATGAAGTTTGAGCAAAATGTTCTTGCTTAGCAAAGACCTCGCACATAATGCATACTGGCATGGAAGGCTCAAGTCGGACAAGTGGACTGGCAATGAATGGTAGCGCAGATATATTGTGAGGAACATCTGAAATCAAAGCATGATATGAGTAACAAGAGTACAGTACAACAAGCTGGGGACCAGAAAGCCAAGCATGCACAGTTTCAGAGGAATTACTTGTTATCCTTAAGAGTAATTGGAAACAGGTTCATACTGGGTTAAACTGCACAAAAAGACCCATACTCGCTGTAAGTGGAAAAGGTTGATTTAATGTGACAGACCACTGGTTAAACACATCACTAACTTGGCTTCTCGGCCCTATAGACTAACCAAACCATTAACACTTGTAATATTAAGACCCTCTTTCCCCCCTCTCCCATTTCATTCCCTCCCTTCAATATTCCTCCCCCCTTCAACTCCCCACCATCTTTCCCAACTTTATCCATGTCCTCTCCCCGAGCGACTGTCTGTCCTTTTTCCTTCTCTTGCCCTTTCTTGCAACTCTGGGCTAGCCTGAACACCCAAAATCACTAACAACCCTCTTTTCCACGATAATAACCCTTCAGGACCCACCAACCATCTTTTAACCAACTGTGTCCCCAGCTTCACTACTCCCCCAGCTCTTCTTCCCCTTCCCCGACAATTCTCGCACTCTTCTCCTCCTAATCGGAAGGTCAGACTGAACTGCCACATCAGTAAAAACACAACTTAGATTTTCAACAATGTCACCCCTAGTGCCCCAGCCTCTCACACAAAACAACCAGTTCTCAGTTCTCAAGTTTCCCTCCTCATTTATACATTTGGAACCCAGAAAATGTTCTTCCCTGGAAACCAGGGGTGAGTGGGCACGCAACACTCAAGGTATCCACCGCCCACTGTTCCCAAACCTTTGCCGGTCCCCTATAAATAGCCTGGATGGCACTCTGTCCTCTGAGGGGTCAGAAATGCGAGACGGACAAGTATGTAGAGTTTCCCACAAATAGCCATTTTATTGAACAGTAAGTGTGAGACAAATGTCTAACTGTCCCTAACCTAAAACGCCCAAAAGCTAATGAAAACTGAACTAATGTCCAAACATCTCTTTCCCTCCAACTTATACACACAACAAACACATAAAAGGGGTTATCTGGCTATTCAAACTTCACAACATAACATTTAAGTGCACATAGTTACATTATAAACATAAATCCTTATATCCAGGGTTGAATCCCCCTTCACCTGGACCAGTTCAGAATATTTCCAACTGAAAGTCAGAAGTAAATATGTTCTTTCATTGGTCAAGTTCCAGTCAAAGTATAGCACAAAGTTCTTCCACAGGTTCTTCACTTGGCAATACAATTGGCTTATTACCTAATACGTTTTCTCACTCTGTACAAAGTGTCCAAAATTGTTGTTTGATACACCAAAAGTACTTCTTCAAATGTAAACACAGTTTTCTCAGGATGACTTCCTAATAGTTCAACAAAGCACACCATCAGATGTACTGTATTTATTCTACTATGTCTCACTTGTTAAGGCAAACTTTAAAATGTCCACAAACTGCTGATTGATAAACCAAAAGACTTCTTTAAATGCAAACATAGTTTTGGTTAGGATCGGTTCACAATAGCTCCACAATTCACACCATTTGATATACTCTTTTGTTCGGCCACAACCTCCTACCAAACTGCGGTACTTCAACTTCTTCCTGGTCCACTCACTTGCCAGAACTAACCATTAAGTTTCTCTTTCCTGGTCTACTCACCTGCCACAGTAAAACTCCTACAACTACTATCAGTACCTTGTGGTGAGGCTTGCTCCAAACCTTCCACACTTTAATCCTCAATGGGGAAAGTTACATCAACATCTGTTTCATGCATTGACAATACATTTCACACTGCTTCACTTTCCCTTGGCAATGCAATTCTCTCGCCCTTGACAAGTATCATAAGGAGGGATTCTGTTCTGCCACCTTTGTTTACCCTTGCTTGCCTTGTTTTGGCTTAGGCAACACTGTGTAAAGTATTCTTCTAACAGTAATCTTCCTTTCTGCACATAACCTTCACCTTGCTTGAATATTGTTCCCTTTTGGCTTTGGTATTGGTGGTTACGATATTCTGTTTCACTTTGTTTAAACCAATATTTCTTTTCACCTTTCTTAAGTATTGTCCCATCTTGCCTTGCACAATGATGGTAACATTGTTTGTTAAATAGT
Source organism: Ambystoma mexicanum (assembly GCF_040938575.1). Taxonomy (NCBI): domain Eukaryota; kingdom Metazoa; phylum Chordata; class Amphibia; order Caudata; family Ambystomatidae; genus Ambystoma; species Ambystoma mexicanum. The sequence continues at coordinate 153,231,575 of NC_090933.1, forward strand.
GTCCCCTCTTGGCTTGGACAATGGTGGTTGCAAAATAGTGCCCCCTCTTGGCTTGGACTATGGTGATTACAATGATTCTCTTCACTCTGTCTCTTAAAGCGAGAATAGCGCCCAATTTGCCTTAATTCATTAGCTCAGTATTCAAAATCTTTGTTATCTTCAGTTCAGTATTCAAAATCATTATGCTGTATCAGTGGTCGGATTAGGAGTGTCCCAGGTTCACCTAGGCAAGGCCAACTCACTGGTCTACTTCAGCATCTCCTCCGGACACTTTGTCTGTATTCCTGCCTTCGGTGGGGAAACGCTTGCTCATGACAGCTTTGGTTAGGTTTCCTTCTCATATGCCTTCTGCAGATGGAGCTGCTCTCGCTCCAAGTATGCTCCGGTGAACGCCACACACCAGAGAAGTACACAGTATGATGAAAGCATCTCTCTGCCTCTGGGCAGTCAGTGTCTCTACCACTTCCTGCTGCGTACTGTGTGCACTTTACAGGACTATCGACTTCTCCCACACCTACACCATGGCATCCCATTTTCTTATCAGCTATGACCTTGTCTCCTGCACTGCATTCAAACTGCTGCTTGTTCTGCCTCTCACGACACCTGCTTCTCCTTCTCTTTCTCCTCCTAATGGCTTGCACCTGAAGGGACTTTAAACATTTGAAAGTCTTGCTCGGGTGTGGCTCATCAGAACCACTAGACTGCATGCTGCAGTTCTGCACCTCTGAGCCCCTCTTCCTCGTTCCAGTACTTATGGCCTTATGGGACTTGAAGTCCCACATGTTTTAGTTTATTTTACTCTGCTTTAAAGTTTTATCAGATGTATTCTGGAGGGGAGATTTTAAGAAAACTAATAGTTGCTTCTAAACTTCACAGTTCCAATATAATATAGATCTATGATAATTCGAAGTGGTATTTTTTCTAAGATTTCTTCCTCCATATTTATCATATTGGTTTTTTCACGCTTCACACTAGAAGAGGTAGGGGTTTTGCACGATAACAACAAGCCATCAAATAGTCAGGTACCAGGGAGCATTCACCCTCAGGAAATGATGAATGTCGTGGTTTCCCTGACAAAGTCCTCACATTCCCCTGATTTCCTTCTCCTCCCATGTGTTCCACCTGGCTAATACCACCCCCAGGTTCAGTATCAGGTAGCAGCTGCCTTCCCCTGGCCACATAGGAGGAGACTTTAGGCTGGAAGTCTGTGAGGAGTCTGCAGGATTCATCACAGCCCACCTGTGTGGCTCACTTGTCACAGTGCAGAACGCAAATATACCTGGGGCGATGCGTTCCGTGTGCCCCCACAACCCTTTTGGGGTAAACTGCACAAAACACCCAGACTCGCTGTAAGTGGAAAAGGTTGCTTTAATGTGACAGGCCACAGCTTACAAGCATCACTAACCTGGTTTCTCAGCCTTACAGACTACCCAAACTATTAACACTCATAATATAATACCCCTACCCCATTCCCTCCCTTCAATAGTCCTTCCCCTTTATCTCCCCACCATCTTTCTCATTGTTATCCATTTCCTCTCGCCGAGCAAACACTGCCCTTCTTCACTCCTTTTTTTCTTGCAACCCCAAGCTAGCTTGTCCGTCCAAACAGTGCTAACGACTCTCTTTACCGAGATAAGTGTAGCTTTCACCAACCATCCTTTAACCAACTGCATCCACGTCAAACAGAAAAACCCTACCCAGAGGAGTTCTTTCCACTCCACCCCAGCCTTAAACTTTGAACTTTCTCTACTTTCCCAACAGGTTCCCAATGAAACATCACAGGGTACACACACCCCTCACAGAAAGGCGTACCCAGTCTTCCTTAATAAGTTTCCTACTTGCCTTTTACTCTTCAAATGGTATCTTCCACCCACCTCCTTGCCTGTATACACCCCCTACTCTCTTCACAGCAGCCACCCAGTGGAACCAAATCCCTGGATGCGTCCCCCTGAAAATCACTATGGACTTCTTCACTTATTTAATGGTTGCCACTGCCAATCCCTTACCGGGGTCAATCTCTCTTATCTGTAATAATATTGCTGCCAGCAGTCCTGCCCCACTTCCCTCCCACTTATATTATACAATATTTCTTTTCACCTTTCTTAAGTATTGTCCCATCTTGCCTTGCACAATGATGGTAACATTGTTTGTTAAATAGTGTCCCCTCTTGGCTTGGACAATGATGGTTGCAAAATAGTGCCCCCTCTTGGCTTGGACTATGGTGATTACAATGGTTCTCTTCACTCTGTCTCTTAAAGCGAGAATAGCGCCCAATTTGCCTTAATTCATCAGCTCAGTATTCAAAATCTTTGTTATCTTCAGTTCAGTATTCAAAATCATGATGCTGTATCAGTGGTCGGATTAGGAGTTTCCCAGGTTCACCTAGGCAAGGCCAACTCACTGGTCTACTTCAGCATCTCCTCCGGACACTTTGTCTGTATTCCTGCCTTCGGTGGGGAAACCCTTGCTCATGACAGCTTTGGTTAGGTTTCCTTCTCATATGCCTTCTGCAGATGGAGCTGCTCTCGCTCCAAGTATGCTCCGGTGAACGCCACACACCAGAGAAGTACACAGTATGATGAAAGCATCTCTCTGCCTCTGGGCAGTCAGTGTCTCTACCACTTCCTGCTGCGTACTGTCTGCACTTTACAGGACTATCGACTTCTCCCACACCTACACCATGGCATCCCATTTTCTTATCAGCTATGACCTTGTCTCCTGCACTGCATTCAAACTGCTGCTTGTTCTGCCTCTCACGACACCTGCTTCTCCTTCTCTTTCTCCTCCTAATGGCTTGCACCTGAAGGGACTTTAAACATTTGAAAGTCTTGCTCGGGTGTGGCTCATCAGAACCACTAGACTGCATGCTGCAGTTCTGCACCTCTGAGCCCCTCTTCCTCGTTCCAGTACTTATGGCCTTATGGGACTTGAAGTCCCACATGTTTTAGTTTATTTTACTCTGCTTTAAAGTTTTATCAGATGTATTCTGGAGGGGAGATTTTAAGAAAACTAATAGTTGCTTCTAAACTTCACAGTTCCAATATAATATAGATCTATGATAATTTGAAGTGGTATTTTTTCTTTGATTTCTTCCTCCATATTTATCATATTGGTTTTTTCACGCTTCACACTAGAAGAGGTAGGGGTTTTGCACGATAACAACAAGCCATCAAATAGTCAGGTACCAGGGAGCATTCACCCTCAGGAAATGATGAATGTCGTGGTTTCCCTGACAAAGTCCTCACATTCCCCTGATTTCCTTCTCCTCCCATGTGTTCCACCTGGCTAATACCACCCCCAGGTTCAGTATCAGGTAGCAGCTGCCTTCCCCTGGCCACATAGGAGGAGACTTTAGGCTGGAAGTCTGTGAGGAGTCTGCAGGATTCATCACAGCCCACCTGTGTGGCTCACTTGCCACAGTGCAGAACGCAAATATACCTGGGGCGATGCGTTCCGTGTGCCCCCACAACCCTTTTGGGGTAAACTGCACAAAACACCCAGACTCGCTGTAAGTGGAAAAGGTTGCTTTAATGTGACAGGCCACAGTTTACAAGCATCACTAACCTGGTTTCTCAGCCTTACAGACTACCCAAACTATTAACACTCATAATATAATACCCCTACCCCATTCCCTCCCTTCAATAGTCCTTCCCCTTTATCTCCCCACCATCTTTCTCATTGTTATCCATTTCCTCTCGCCGAGCAAACACTGCCCTTCTTCACTCCTTTTTTTCTTGCAACCCCAAGCTAGCTTGTCCGTCCAAACAGTGCTAACGACTCTCTTTACCGAGATAAGTGTAGCTTTCACCAACCATCCTTTAACCAACTGCATCCACGTCAAACAGAAAAACCCTACCCAGAGGAGTTCTCTCCACTCCACCCCAGCCTTAAACTTTGAACTTCCTCTACTTTCCCAACAGGTTCCCAATGAAACATCACAGGGTACACACACCCCTCACAGAAAGGCGTACCCAGTCTTCCTTAATAAGTTTCCTACTTGCCTTTTACTCTTCAAATGGTATCTTCCACCCACCTCCTTGCCTGTATACACCCCCTACTCTCTTCACAGCAGCCACCCAGTGGAACCAAATCCCTGGATGCGTCCCCCTGAAAATCACTATGGACTTCTTCACTTATTTAATGGTTGCCACTGCCAATCCCTTACCGGGGTCAATCTCTCTTATCTGTAATAATATTGCTGCCAGCAGTCCTGCCCCACTTCCCTCCCACTTCATTATCTGTAACCGTTGAACCCCCCTGAACCTACCCAAACCTTACCACCTCCCTAAAACATCTTCCTCTCTTCCTCCCACTTTACTAGACCCCTCCTCTGCACTTGTATGCCTGCCTCTTCACCAGCAAATGCTCACATATGCGTTTCTCTGTAATGCCGCTCTTCAACTGTACCCCATATCTGTGGAATTAAATAAAACAGTGAGAACCATATTAGACCCTCTTGCCCTCCTATTCAATATTCAATCCTTCCTCTTCTCCTGTCTGCTCCAGTCTCCCTAATATCCCTTGCACCTTACCAACTTCTGTCGCCCCACTCCACTCTGTGGGCCTCATTACACGGAAGGCGGTAATCCAGGGTGCTATTAGCACCCTGGACCATGTCGGTAAATTACCGGCACCGCCTTGGACGGCGGTAAGGGTTAACGGTCACCGTTAATGGCAACGGTGACCGTTAACCCTTACCGCCGTACTACGAGGTCCCTTTGCGGGTTGGAGGAATCAACGCCTGCTTCTTGCAGACGTTAAGTACCAACCCGCTAAGGGACCTCGGAGCTAATTACGGCACCGCAATATTGCGGTGCCGTAATTAGCGCCTTCCCCATTCCCATAGAGCCCTATGGGGCAGAAATGGGAATGGGGAAGGGCAATGGCGGAAGGGGGATTTACCGCCCCTCCAACCTTGGAATGGGGCGGTAAATCCCCTTTCCGCCAAGGCGGTGCCGGTAATTTACCGGCATGGTCCAGGGTGCTAATAGCACCCTGGATTACCGCCTTCCGTGTAATGAGGCCCATAATCTCTTCCCTGGGATACTTCTCCTAACCCATGGACATGTGAACAGACCTGACCTTTATTCCCAATAACCATGACTTTTGCATAACATCCCCCAATCCATCCCGGTGTCAACGTCACAGCCGACCTCATGCCTAAAAACTGGTCCGCAACATGGCCGCCATGCTCCTGTCATTACTTCTCTTCCGTCCGCAGACCTAACTCTGCCCCCTTTTTCAAAATGGAACCCATCCCCCTTTCTTGTGCTGTTCCACTTTGACCCCCACAACCTAACTGACCTGGCCCTCATTGAATATGCTTGTATGTTCCATTAATAGCTCCTCTTGCCCTTTTTGCTGCCTCTACTTCTGATAACCTGAGAGCCCCAAACAAATGTGTAATGCTTATCCCAAACGTTCCCTTTTCATGCTGACCCAAAACATTTTGGCTCTCCCATTGTGCCCTCTGGCCCGTAAACCTGCTGTCACTGTGGTCCTCTAGACCGTCTCCAGACCCCTCTACCTGGTCCCCAGCTGTCTAGCATCCCTCTTTACCTCACTCCCAACTTGTCCCCACATCCACAATTGCCAACCCGCGATCCATTATGGTTACCCTACACATGTTCTGTTAGATCACCTAAGCATAAAGTCCATAACATCATTGTCTCCTCTTGCCCCTTTCTAATTCAGCAGACCCCTCTTATTCCTCAAACTTCCCTTGCCATGTCCCCCCTTGGCAATGGCCATAGCCACAGGCAACCATCTGCACCTTTCTGGTGGTCACTTTGACCCAGGGCACTCCCTAGAATTTTTCTTGGGAAAGGTGGTATAACTTAATCCCCTGCCACCCTCTATTCCGTACCACCGCGTTGTTCAAAGGTCCCCAGAGCATCCATATCCCACAACTGCCACCTCCACCTTCCAAAAGCATGGTTGCCCCCACAATGAACTAGAATCCTCTTCCCCCCAGGTTGAACAAAACTCAGTACACCCTACCCAGAGGCTTGAACTAATAAAACCCCTGCTACACACCTACATTTTGCACCAACCTCCTTTGCTCATTACCCAGAGTGCTCGCCCCAGGCCACCAATATTACCTCCGCCTGACAGCTCCTACCTCCCAATCACAACCTTGCTTATGCACTCTACTGTGCAGTGGCCCTCTAGCTGTTCCCCTACCAACTTATACCTTTGACACCCCATCTCAGGGTGCAGTTCCATGCACCCAACGTCCTGGCCCCAAGCTGCACCCCTATCAAGCACTCGTCCACATGCCACAGCTTGTAGCCCCTTTTCAAGCACATTAGCACCGAAGGCTGGGGAGAGACCAATCAGGTTCTTCGGATCACGAGCGGAATCCCACTATCCAGGCCCGCATTCTGAGCAACATGAGAGCTGCTTCCACCGCCATCTTCCCCACCTTCCCTTCCCTTCTCCTTAATTCCTCCCTCCCTACGCCCCCACTTACCTGATTGTTTCAGTGGACGGTGGCACTCCCACCACCAAAGCTGCTACTCCATCTTCCTTCTGACCACCATGCAAATGGCAGAGGGGCTGTACTGTTCCTGCTGTGTTACCCTGCCACCATTCTCAGGGGAACCATTCTGGCCCAACTAGTGCTGCGGCTCGTTGAGTGGGATGGCATCCCACCCATACATCCCCTACTTCTGGAACTCTCCTGTACCACCTTATGAGTGCATCTCTTCTCCCCTATCGAAGACTGGGTCGAACGATCCCCTAACTCCCCACTCCTCTTACCTTCAGCTCTTGTTACTGACCGCCCTGCAACCCCACTGCCACTCACCTTCCCTTAAATCCCCATGCTGCCCCCAACCCTCTTAGCTCCCCAACTCCCCTTTCCGATACCATCTGGACCAATACTACCCCATGGAAGCCCAATCCCTGCCAAATGTACTGGACTTGACAATATTTCACTTTACTGCTATGAATATTTGCTAAAATAATATATATTTACTTCCCTTTATTCATATATCTATACATTTTTTGTAAATTTATTTTATATTATTACCGATGTTTATTTATACATTAAATAATTATTAATGTATATTTTTTTAATATATCTTTTGTGGCAAAATTCTGCCCCATAACTCTCCTCTTCCCCTCCCAAACGAAATTCAGACTGTTCCAAAAGCCACCTGCTGGCCAGAAGAAGCAGCCAAACCCCTATGGGCTCACTGACGACCCATGAGAACAACAAACCTCCCAGAAGAAGGAAGGCAGCCGGAAAACAGGTTAGGCTGAAACCTTCCTTCCCTTTACCAAGCCGCTGTTTCCTGCACTCTTCAGTGGGGCAACACCAACCCCCACCCAGGTGAGGAGCCGGCAACCAATGTTCAGGCATGCCAGAGACCGCCTCCAGTAGGGGGCTCTCTCACCCCATTGGCTATCTGGGCAGGGTGCTCCAGGTTTCTCCCCTGCCCTTGAAGCAGGCTCCCGAACCAAGATCCCCTCAACCCCATCCCTGCTGGCCACCTGATAGAGCCCTATATCCCAAGCGTCCCCCACTCCTAATCTCTGCATTAGCAGAACTCTGCTGCCGGACTGCACGCAGCACTGCCACCCCCAACTCCTCACCGCAGCCTGAGGGTACCGCGTGACTCAATCCCCACACCTTCCAGACAAGCGGAGGTTGAAGACAACACATAAGTCGTCTACTGCCCACTTTTTCCAAACATTCGCAGGTCCCCTATGAACAGTCTGGAGGGCACTCTATCCCCCTGTGCTGCTCACTGGCCACATTGAAGCACCCAAATATACCCGGGGGCGTTCTGCGTGCCCCAAGGGACCCACAGGGGTGGTGTGGTTGTGTAAGGATGCTGTACTCACAACATAGTAGCCTAGAAAGGGACAGCGGGGGGGATAAATCAGAGCTCCCAGCTAAACATGAATAATCTAATTCCTATTTGTATTTTTTTTATTTGATTTTTTTCTCATACAATCCTGCCTATGAAACCACGGCACACAGTCCATTCACAAACGTATATCGTCATGTGAGGATGGAATGCTGGGAAGGAGGATCAATGCTCAGCAGTTGTGATCCACATAGTGTTTGAAAAAGTGGGTCTTCAGATATTTTCTGAATTGCATGAGTGATGGACAGTCTTAATGGCAGAAAGGGCTCCATACAGAGCCTAGGAGCACAATTGGAAAAGGCCAGTCAAATCTGTCTCTTTTCACAACACACTTCTTGATTTTCAGTCTAGCTGTCCACTGGCTTCTAATGTTGCGCTCGCCTTACGAGACCATGGTCTTTTATGACAAATGCGGTGTTTGGTGGATGTAGGTTTGCATGCTGTTGTGAAGATAATTACAGGCATGAAGTGTGTAATGAGTGCACGTTTACACGTGTGGGATGAATCTTATCACATACACCACCTTAAGGGTCTGTCCTTTCCTTGTGGAAACCAATCAGACACTCTGCTTGGGTATAATGACCACGGGCCTCATTCCGAGTACGGCGCTAACCAATGGCGCTATTAACGCCTTGGTTGACGCCGTACCCGGACCGGCAGCGCCTTGGTGGTTGGCGGAATTACCGCCCCATTCCAAGGTTGGCGGGGCGGTAATTCCCCAATCCCCATTTACCCTTCCCCATTCCCATTCTTGCCCCATAGGGCATAATGGGAGTGGGGAAGGCGTCAATTACGCCACCGTAAATTACGGTGGCGTAATTAACATCAAGGTCCCTTAGCGCCATGGTATTTAACGCCTGCTAAAAGCAGGTGTTAAAAGCACCATGGCGCTAAGGGAACTCGGAGTATGGCGGTAAGGGATTACCGCCACCGCTCTCGTTAGCGGTGGCCGCTATCCCTTACCGCCATACTCGGAATGAGGCCCCACGTGTTCAATGTGTCACTGGCATAGTTCTGAATGCACAGTGTAAACATCGTTGCAATGCCCTGAAAGTCACATGACCCTTACTGGCCCGACAAGATCAACGTTTGCAATCTCTGACGAATGTGAAATCCTTTACAAAATTAATTTGTTGCTTGAACGGACTCCTGGAAACAAAAGGGTTAATCCATGACTCCCATGCCCCAGTGTCCCCACTTCCTACAAATAAAAGCAGCAAGCTGTATTTTGTTTCTTGCTGTCTTCAGGGTCACAGCAGGAGCTGTAAACGAGGCATGGTTTAAATAGAAGGTCTTAACTGCAGGTTTTTCACTGAGGTTTGATGGAGACCGCCAAAGCGACGTTCCCCTGCCATGCCACTGACCGCAAATGTACACTCTTGCCTTTAAATGAAAAATGCAATAAACAACTGCAAATGTCAAACCTGTTGGCTCTGCCAATGCATGTCCTTAATATGATGGACCACCTGAATTCTCATGGAACTCCATCACATTTAAGGAAGGCACATGGGTGCCACGGGCCTGTGCAATTACTGGGCGAACTAGGTAGCTGCCTAGGGTGCTGGACAGCAAGGGGAGCTAAACAGCCTGTTCCCCCTCTGTTATGAGTTACAAAAGATTAGTATGCCAATCTCAAATAAAATCTGAAATACAATGGCGGTATGATGCACTCCTACAAACCACAGTGCTTACAGGTCTAGGAATCACCAACTTGCCAGTATAACTAGTCTTATTTCCTACATACACCAGGTTTAGTTCTACACCCCACACTGTGTGGTGCAATGGTTAAAACGTGGAGGTCTAACAGGAAGAACTCTTGATAGAATAACATCCGAGCCCCACTTGTCACTCTCTGGTCACTCACCCAGCAGGTCATAGCCATGGTAAATCCCTGTTGGAACTTCTGGAAGCGGAGCATGAGCCGGCCGATGCTGACACCGCTCATAGAAGTAGGGGGCGATGGGATAGAAGTAGGGGTTTCATGCAAATTCTGCAACAAGGAGCTGAATAGCATTTTCTACACAATTTCAGAATAGGACAAAGTGTGCAGAATATCAGCGCACTTTCTCTGAAACATTTTCAATAGGATGAATAATCTGATAGAAGTAGCTTTTTTTCACATGCTATTCGGGCTTGATCTGAGCTCTCCCCCCATGATTGGTTTGTTGGTGTGTTTGCTCTCAATCTGAAGTATACTTAGTCATGCAACTTTCAAATGAATGCATGTACAGACTATTTTGAGCTCATATGCTACTGCCAAGATATCATACTTTGTATTTGGGTGAATTCATAGCTGCAAACATGATCTAGCATTTCTTGGAATGTTACCAACCAAAAATTTGCCAATTTATTTGGAATTTTCTGTCCGAAATTTACATACATTGCTCAACTACCATGAAAAGTGCGTGCTCATGTATGGCAGCGTATGTTTTTCTAGTGTAGGCTATAAAGCCAAGATAAGCATGCTGACTGAGACTATGTGCATTTTAAGAGTGAATGAATATCGTACAACCTGTCAACATTTTATTTGGGTTGTCTAAATTTATATTAAACTTACAGTGAATGACATTATCTAACTGAAATCTTTTCGAAAGTCAGCGCAGAGTACAGGTAATTCGATGATAAAATATGCTCATGCCCTCTAGATTATGGGGGAGGGGTGTGGGGGATGTGGGGTGTGTGTGTGTGTGTGTGTGTGTGTGTGTGTGTGTGTGTGTGTGTGTGTGTGTGTGTATCAACAGGTGTGCTCACCTCGCCCATTTTCTTCACCTCATCCTTCCACTCCCACACAAGAAGTAAGAGGAAAGGTTAGATATTGCAGAGATAGCGCTGAAAGAAGGCATGTTGGCGCAGTATTCTCCCTGTATCTGCCCCTCTTCCCAGACATCTTTTGGTACCGTCTGCTGATTGTTAGAGAGGGGCGTCCGACAGGGACGTCATTTAGGGGTCACCAGAGGTCGTACTGCAACCTCTGAGGTCTCCCTTGCGACCTCTAAAAAAAGAAAACATGTGGCTCTTTACTTCTGGAGTGGCTGGCTTTCTTGTTGAGGCCCCTTAAAAAAAAGAAGAAAAATAAGAACAGGAGTGCCACAAGTCTAACACTTTCAGCAATTATCCTAAATAAGAAAGAATAGGGATACCAAATAATGTGTCTTTCTGGAAATCTACACAATAATTTCTAGACTCATTAAAGGTTTATTTCAGGCACACTTCTGGGGGTGAGGCACTGATTTAGTCTGTGCTTAAACACTTCAACTCAGCCTTTCATCCTTCTGAGATCGATAAATGAGTACCAACACAGGTTGGGTGATATTGGATGAATATTCTTTCTATATAAAGTGCTTAAGCGTAAGTGCTATATAATAAGACATAATTATCATTTGGTCATGAAAGTCTGCTTGCATTCACAGTAATTTGGTAATATGGGGCTATACATAATGATCTTAACGATACATATGGCGATCCATTCTTGTATGAAATGTACATCACATTATAGAGATATCGTAACCATATTTTTCATAGTGTACAATGCTATGTGATGCCACTTTCTGTTTTGTCAACGGGTGAAAGGTCGTGTTCCATCGCTTACCATGATATCACTTTGGGGTGGGGTCAAATGATCACTTCTTGTGATGTCATAAGGGGTCAGGGGTCGAGTGAAGTCACTTCCGCTACCCCTGGCATTTTGGTGAAATGACATCCCTGGTGTCTGAACACACAAAGCTCCGTATTCGTGGACTCTTTATGGCTTTATGGAGCCAGCACCAATGCTGTAACTAAACTGTTCTTTGCAAATTAAGCTTGCACTGGCACTGTTCATGCTGTGCCAGTTCCGATGAGAGGAGCAGGCCCTGGCTCTACCCATTATGTACACTGATCGTTAAGCTTGTTTGCAATGGTTTGGGAACCATGTGTAAGGAATGCTTGCCCTTGCCTTGCACGTGCTGTACCGTACTAGGGTGCGAGGGGAGCTTACACTGGTCCTACCCATGTACCCATTTCTGAGATAAATCTGCTCTGTCCCTTGCAGACAGTACAGGCTAAGAAAAACGTCATTCAACACGTGGTTATCATGCGGTGGGCAAGTCGCTTTGACGAAAATAAGTAAAATACAAGACTAACCCAAAGAATTCAAGGAGAGAAAAAAGTGAAAGCGAGAGCAGTAATAATAGCCTTTCTCACCATCATCAAGTTTATTTCAGATTTGCATAAAGAACAATCCATGAAAACATTACAAAATACAACGACGTATAGCAATTGAAACACAGTAAAACATACAATCATAAAAACCTCACCAAAGAAAACAGCTAAAAAGGATAGCCTTTCTACCTTAATGAATATATACTAAAAAGATAGAAAAAGAATATCTAAAATACAGACGGAACAGAAAAACTGGATTACTTATGGAAGCAAAAACAGATCCACCAATATAGGACAGACTGTGATCATTGCCCTCATTACAAGTCAGTTGGTGGACTATGCTATTAGCACCATGGTCCATGCCGGAATCCGCCATTGTGGATGGCAGAATTACCGCCCCATTCCAAGGTGAGTGGGGCGGTAATTCCCCATTCACCATTTGCCCTTCCCCATTCCCATTTTTTCCCCATAGGGCATAATGGGGATGGGGAAGGCACTAATTACCGCACCGTAAATTACGGTGCCATAATTAGCACCAAGGTCGCTTAACGCCTTGGACTTTAACGCCTGCAAAAAGCAGGCGTTAAAGTGTGCATCAGGCGTTAAGGGTTAACGGCGCCGACGGCGCCGTTAAACCCTTAATGCCTGACTTGTAATGAGGGCCCATGTCTTGCAGTAATCCCTGAAGAAGTTCACTTAAAGGTCAAAGCAAATTTATGTGGATAATGAGTGTGTAGGCAAGGAATAGGACACACGAATATTTATTAAGAGTGTATTTGTTTCTTTTCTCTACTGAAACACAGGTAGTGAATGCCAGAATACTGGTTAAGAGTGTGTGAGAAGAATGTGATACAATGTTTTGAAGGGATGAAATGCATTTGAAAATATGATCATTAAATTGTTATAATGTTTTAAGATATGACGTTATTATTTTGATAACTTAGTTTCGCATTGAAACATAGGAGGGGTCAATTTATTGTGGAACTCACATGATATTGAAAATAAATATGATTGAGAAAAATCATATTTTGGAATAACATGTGCATATCAGCACATAATGAGGAGGTCTTAATTTAATTAGTGAATTCTTCTGAGTGTTTGGGCACATACATGTTTGATGACAAAGGAAACCCCGTGCAGCAGATTCATACAAGTATGTGGGCGCAACCAGGATCGTTACAAGACCTGCACCTTACGTAGTAACCTTGCAGACAGTTGCCCTGCCAATGCTCTTCTTGTGATTGTGAGGGAAAATTGCACTTACCCAGATGTCTGTACTGTTACCCATTTGCATGGGACTTGCACTGTACCTGTCCACATTGCACCTATTTCTGTGGCGATACCTTCCAGTGGCCCTGCCCAGGCTATACCTGATGCATGTGGAGGGAAGCTTGCACTGGCCCCATCCACACTGTGTCTGTCGGAGGAATGCTTGCACCATCCCTGCCTATGCCGTGCCTGTTCTATTTGTCTGGGAAGTTTGAAGTTCTGATGCATGTGCTGTGCTTTCTGCGTGTGAATCTAGTTTGCAATGTTTCTGCCTGTGCTTCACCTGTTCAGCAAATCAAGGAAGCTTCGGCATCTTTCACGTTCACAAAACAATTCTTAACTTCAGACAACAAACGTAATACCTCCAGGGGGCTTTTTTGAGAAACGTTTCTGGGAAATGGCACAGATGCAGAGTGCACTACAGCCCCTAATTAGGAAAAATAATGCAAGCTGATCTTCTCCCACTTGACCACTCCACTACCTGGTGGCCAGGTCAGGAGGCAGACCCTCTACCCCAATTTCACAGCCAGTGCTACCTGTAGCCCACTGGTAGTAGTCAGACTAGTTGAAGAACTTACTTGTACCACGAGATGGTGCTTTGGGTAGCAAACCACCTGCTCAGGGTGCGCAGAGGCGGTCCCACTTCTATCCTCCTCCCAGGCATCAAGATGCCAAAGGAATTCCCTCCTCTCAGCCGGGGTGGCCGGTCAAGCACATGTTTGCCATCCTTGATGCCTGAAAGGAGGTGTAAGAGGGAATACCACCAACCCAGTGCTAGCAGTGGCATTAGTAACGCTACCACCAGCCAACAACACCGCCTGCCTTTCTTAGACCTGCTGCTTAGTTCAGTGAAGGTGGAAAGGGTGCGAGTGGAGGGATGGTAGAGATACTGAAAGCAAAGCCAGCAGTAGCTCCATCCCAAATTGAGCATGTGCTGGTGGAGAGCAAGCAGGGTTGGGGGGAGGACGCAAAAGCCTCTAACCAACATCCCTTCTTGACGCCAACTGTAGGGCATTAAAGAGCCCCACACTGACCCAGTAAAATGGCTCAGACAGGCATGTGTGTGGGCGGGCAAAGGGGGCAGTGTGGTGAGATACCTGATGTTCATTATTTTAAATTATTTAAAATTATACCTGACATCATAGGATTTCCCTAATCATTCCTGAGTGTAAGGTTGTGTGTAAGAGTATGTTGATGTTACCTTGTTATGAAAAGAAGATATACAACTGATGGCTAAAACGCATCTTGTAATTGTGGCGGGCAGACCATGCATGTAAAGGGGTAAAGACACATTTTGGAGGCGGGGGTGTCGTAGTCGGTACAAATGGAGTTAGCCGTGCTGGGCGGCAAAATAACCTTTCACGTAGGGAGGCAAAAATCCTCGTCTCGTGTTCGGTGTTTGGCGGAAAATATGAAATCTGGCGAATTGCCATTTTGCAGGGCATTCAGCACCATGGAGAGCAGCGTGTGAACAGCAGTGCTGAACAGTATTTGGTCGACTTCCCTTATCGCGCGAGGCCTTAGACGGCCGTAGCCTTTTACAGGAAAGAACAGCAGCGTCAAGATGATCCCAGTAAATAACCCTCCTGTTGAAGTCACCGAGCATAGAAAGGGGTATAAGATTAGCGGACGTAAATTCATTTAACAACGTTAATCAGATGTAAACAGTTACTGTCAAATTTTGCTTACTAGGGGAAAAACAATGTGGAATTAAAATCCCCTTAAGTAACCAATGAATCTTGATACATTACCCCCGATTCATGGAATTATTTGCGCTTAAATCGCACATTTACGTGCCACTCTTCCCGAAAATCCCCATACCTCAAACTGGGATTTTCAGCCAGAAAGGCGCGCAAATGTGCGTTTTACGCGCAAATATTTCCATGAATCAATTGTGAATTTCACATGTTCTTAATGAGTTGGGACATTTAGATTAATGTTAATGATTTTTAATGCTGCATTATACCAGTGTCCATTCAACTGTTAAAATGAGATCGGGATTCTTACGCTTAATTATTCTGTATTATCTGTAGGAATTTTCATGTCACATTGATCCCACTAATGAAATGTGTGTCCGTCAAACATTCTATTTTAGAAACGTGTATAGTAAAGGACCTTTTTTATTTATTTATTTAGAATTCTTATAGAGTGCCTTTTTGCCCATAGTCCTAAAAGTGCTACAAGAAAAAACAAGACATACAAACAATACAAAAAAAATGCATGACACAAAAAAGAAGCGGAGGATATGTGAGGAGAGAAAAAAAAACAGCACTATAAAAAAGATTGATAAAGCCCGTCAATTCACTGTTTCAGACGGCAGGAACAAAGTCAGACTACGAGACCAAGGTTCGAAGATGGTATGATATAATTAGTATAGGTTGTATTCTTCTAATTGCATATTGATTGTATGCCAATTGGAAATAACCTTGGAATGAAACAGATTAAACTTGAAGCATTCTATATCTCAGTGGTCTCTTCCATAATCTTTCGGGATCCTCTTCATTCTGAAGCGCTGTCGTGGAAGCCTGTGACCGACTTTGTTATGATCTAGCCCTGTCCCTATCCAAGGCTTTTTTTATGGACCTACTACTAAACAATCAGCATCCATGGATGCTGAAAGGCCCCAAACCAAGACAACACTGAGCCAAAGGACCGCTCCCACCTAAAACACAGATGTACAGTCTCACACTAACAATGACAACTTGCTGCTGCAGAAGGCCCCACCCACTTCCAGATCAGCATAAGCCATAACGCCATACTCACCATCCACTCTAGTATCTTGGGAAGCAGCATTTCTACGGCCCCCTCTGGGAAGCAGGCTCCCCCCAGGTAGATCATCTTCGTGTCCTCTGAGACAGCACCAAGAGGTCATGGAAATGGAGGGTATCATGCTTGAACAATGCCATCTAGCATAACATTAATGGCAATCGTGGGTGTCGGGGCAGGTCACAAGACCCACACCCTCCACTGATCCTGCCCAAGGGAAACCATATGCAGAGAATATAGCTTCACAAGGGTAGGTGTGATGAAGTTAAAGAGAAAGTATTGGATGTTGAGAATTTCTTTTGAACAATTCCATGGACAGAGGACAGGTGTTTCCGCTGCCTATCCTGAATGAACAGCTCAAATTTGAAGCAGAAATGTGGAATTGGCTGAAAAATGCAGATTACGTACAGGAAGAATCATTGGCTAGACGTTGAGCAATAACATTACTCCATTATATGGAATCCCAGCCATATGCAAAATGATTTCCTGACACAAAGTTGAGCTGACGATGCATGTTATTTCAGATTAATTTGCTGGGTACTAAGAGAGAGACTAAAGAAAAGAATGTGTTGCATCTACTGGACCATGTACCGACCCAACTCCTTGGCTTATTCGTACACACTACTACAATGTTGTAGGACTAGAGGACAGATATTATTAATCATAGCTCTGCCTGCATTTTGGTTTTTGATAGTCAAATTGTGTTAACTTTTATTGATGGAATTCTTTGTAAATATACTATTACAGTAATTGATGAAGTGGATGATTAAATTATTTTAAGGATTTGCTTGAAGAACTAGATATGTATTCATAGTTTAGATTGTGTATTCATAGTTTAGATTGTAAGATTGTATATTTTAGAGCGCACTAATACTAATGTAAAACAGCGGCTGCTATCTTTTGATAGCCGTCAGCACCAAGGGGCAATGCGTGTTGTACTTTATGAATAGCAAATGCCATGTGGGATTTATCTGCCTTGTATTCTTATTCTGTGTTCTGCATTAGCATTTTGTCTGGACATGACAAGACCCTTCTATGACACGATGTGAGTGATCCACGTCGGGTGATACCAGTGTAACTTTAGTGTATAAACAATATTGCTCAGTCCAACCTTGATTCTCCCCCTTGCCGTGCTCACCCCATCTCAGGAACATCTGCTATGCCCACATTCCTGCGGTAGCCCCTTTGGTGATCCCTCTTTGAATATCACCATTTCCTGGCTAGGTTGGTTCTTCATAAATCCCATGCCTATTACCATAACTCGCCATCTCATACCCTCGCTGACACCCATGCAATCCTACACTCGATCTCATCACCTGCCTTCTAGTCTGAACATCTCACACAAGTAAAGCTCTCAATTACTGATGACATCACCAGAAACCTACCACCAGTTCTTCTCACCTTATCCTATGGCCTATACTAACCTGTAAACAGACAACAGGCTCAAGTCTTACAAACACCTACCCTAATGACAACGTGATGACACAAAGGATACACAGCTAACCCTCATCCACATACAAGCAACATCACTAAGGCCTGGTGAAAATCAACACCCCCAGAACACTCAAATACACACCACACACAAAGAAAGCACACACAACCTGAACAGTTAACTCCCAGGGTCTTCCACAGAACCAATCAAATACCAACCTTTGCTCTGAACCCATTCAAACAACCATTCAGATGTTTGTATTTATTTTATGTGGGCAAAGCCCCTCACTCTTACTATGATGGAGATTGTGAGAAACCCCCCAGTACACATACAATGCGAATGAGAGGGACACCCTTTTCTCTCAAAGCTTGTTCTCATTTTTAATGTAGAATCCTTACTGCTCTTTGGAATATCATTAAACCTCACACCCTTATTTATTGAAACGTATTCTCCTCCAGTCCTATCATTCTGTTTTGATTGGAGCACTATGCACGACCTTCAGATGGCAGATGGCCCGTTCCTTAATTCCATCCTGCAAACAACGTCATCACAGTTGTAAAGTAAGACCCTTCCTCTGAAGACACTTCTCTAGGGTTCTGTCGCTCCACTCATTCCTTTTTCCCGGTTAACAGGATTTCCTTTTCCGCATGAATTTTCTTTGTGAACCATTGCAGGGTATGTGAGGTACATTAATCGTCAACAACATCTCCAATACGAAGATCCTGTGGCTCGCCCAGGTACAGGTGGTACTAGTGTACAAGACCTTTGACTTGTACAGTAGGCCAGCAGTTTCCAAATCTAAGACTGGAGCTTGGTCCTCAGGGTTGTCGACTGTCTCTTTCTCTTGCTTACCATCATCCTATTTCTCATTTTATATCAGCCATCCAAGTTAATTGCATTAATCCATTCTGAAGAGGTTTTTTTTTTGCTCAATGTACTCGCATTCAATTTCCCATGCACATATTATGTCAATATTACACGGCTTCCTCCTTTTTGGTTATCGTTGAACCAGTGGTATGTACATCTATAAGAACTACTATGCCTACATTGCCAGAAGCATTTGCATAGAGCGTTTGGCTCCCATCTATTTTGCTAAGTTGCACAGGCCATCTTATCTGGCTCGCCATGCATATCATGAACATTTACCTCGGGATACCCGAATGCAGTTGTATGATTGTGGTTCAAATGTGCCCTCTCCCAAGAACATTCCCAGAAATCTTTTCTTTACCAGCACTGGCCATGTTCTCTGCTTTAACAACTAAAGTAGTTTCTATGTATCAGCAGACTCCATTTGGAAAAAGCTTATTGGGTGATTTTATAGTTCAGCTCTTAGGCCTGCCAACTGAATCCTCTTTCAAAAGGTTTGCTCTCCACTAATTACAAACTGCCAGTGGGGACCTTTTAGAGTCTCACATTTTATCCATGCAAGAAACATGTTTTTTATTTGCAACAGCAAAAGATAATTAAGCAACTAATTAATTCATCTTAAATACGCATTTAACACCTGAGACCAGTCTCTAAGCGCAGGGCCAGGATTGATCTCCGTATCTTTCTTCCAAGACAAACACGTTGCCCCTGAACTATACTTCCAGACAGATAAATGAGATAACAATAGATAGATAGATAGATAGATAGATAGATAGATAGATAGATAGATAGATAGATAGATAGATAAATATAAAACACTTAGGTTTCTCTACTCAGCTGATGTAATTTATCAGTGTTAGGTTGCCCTCTGCTGTCCAAATAGTAAAGTGCACCTCTGTGTGCCCTTCCAATTTAACAATAGCTATCATATTAACAGAATGAGCACAGTTCTACACAGTCACCTTCACCTTCCACTGCTGTAAACATTCAGAATAATTTCAAGTTACTTCTTTCCACCCCCACTTCTCTTCACACAGAGCACAGAGGTTCCAGTGTCAATGAACAGTTAATTACCGGCTCAACGTTTCAGTCTCTGAAGAGCGAAACGATACAGGACGAATGCCTCCTCATGAGCTAAAACTGAAATTAGGTGCCGTAATTATGCTACTCTGCAATCTTATGTCACAAGGACTCTGCAATGGAACAGGGTTGACGATTTTGCACCTACAAAGACACATCATAGAGGTACGTGTATTTGATGGAACTTAGATACTGTTCTTATACCGCGCATACCTCAAATTCCATCTTATATATATATAGTTCTATCCGATATCCAATTTGGATTTCGTCCCGGAGTGGGCACCTTAGAACAGAGCCTCAATCTATACTTGCTGGTGGCTAATTCTGTGTTCTGTCAGGGCGAGGCAGTTTATTTGGCATTTATGGACCTAAGCACCGCCTTTGATAAAGTAGATAGAGCTAAGCTCTGGGCAGTGCTTGGGTCCTTAGGGTGTCCAGGTGAAATTTTACAGGCCCTGGTAGATCTCCACACGGACAATGAGGCCTGTGTTCGCAGCGGTTCTGGGGGGCACTGCACGGCCTGCTTTCAGGTGGGGTGTGGTGTGAGGCAGGGCTGTGTATTGGCCCCCATTTGCTTCTGCCTTTATATCAATGCTCTCTCACAGGACTTGATAGGTGTATTGGCCGACTATCTAATTTTGGGTCGTAGGGGGTTCCCAGTATTGGCCTATGCCTACGACACTGTCCTTTTGGCAAGAACACCTCGGGCCTTACAGATTCTGATCAATGCCTATTCTTCGTTCATGGACAATTTGGGTCTAAAAATTAATTCTAAGAAATCTGCGGTAATGGCGTGCGTTGGTAGAAAACGTCCTGCGCCGAAGAAACCCATGCTCTGTGCAGGAGAGATAATCCCCAGAGTTAAGTCCTTTGACTACCTTGGAATACGGTTCTCTGAGGCATTAAATGGCAAAGATCATGTGGTAAAACAATCTGTCAAGATGAGTCTACAGCTTTGTGGTATTGCACGGTTTATGTCACAGTGTAGGGGTCAGCCATTGGACGTGATTCTCAAGATTTATGGTACCCAAACTGTGGCCTCTACCCTGTATGGTGCAGCTATCTGGGGCTTCCAGAATGCAGAGGAAATACAGAGAAAGGAGAGCAAATTTTTCAAAAATTTGCTCGGGCTTCCGCCCAGTGTTTCTGGTATAGCGGTCCACAGGGAGCTGGGTGTAGAGTTCTGGGAAGATCAGTGGGCACTGGCCCCTTTGCTTCTTTGGGTTAGGATATGGGCTAACGAGCACGCCACCTTGTGTCAAACCATCTTACGTACTGTGACGGACAAAAGTGGCTGGAAAAATATTCCTTGGTTAGCGTATGTCTTTTCATCTCTGGGGAAGCTAATTTGGGTGCCCTTTTTCTGCCTGCTTCACTTATATCCAAGAGTGAGGGGACTGTTTATAAAGCCATGTTGGGTGAAGTGATAGTAAGGAAAATAATTTTGCTGGAGCATGGCCATAGTAATGGCGAATTGCACTCCAGCATTAGCTGTTTAACGGGAATTCAACCGTATTTGCTCTGGAGTGCGTTGAAAAAAGACAGATGGTTGATCTCTAGGGCACGGTTCAACTGCCTTCGGCTGAATGGTAATATTTATAAGTGGAGGGGTTCTCTCGTCACAGCTAGCTGCCCAGTTTGTGGTTATTGTAGAGAAGATCTCACCCATTTGCTGTTCTTCTGTACTGGGTATGTCGGTATACGTAAACTGACGTTGATCCCTGCCCTCAAGAAGACGGTGATCCGCACTCATAGGGCTGCTCTAGTGTTCCTTCTGAGTGCTGAAACAGTTTTTACAGCATGGGCTCTCCTGACGTTTTTGAAAAGAGCGATGTATTTCAGAAATAGTATTCTGAAACTACAAGGTGGCGAAGGCCTGTAAATAAAGTATAATTGCATCTGCAATGGGACAAATGGTACGTGTATAGCTTCTGCTATGATCCTTCATTCAATGCTTTTAGAGTATAGCCTCTGTTGAGATAATATTTTTTTTTAAATAATTAAATGTATTTTTATACTGCTTTTAGGAAATGTTTATTGATTGTATTCTCATGGACTGGTAATCTTATGAATTTGTAAATTGGAACTGTGTATCAATGTGTGTTATTTGTTGTTTAATGGTTGTTTTTACACATCCGAATAAACCTGATTGATTGATTGATTGATATATGCCTTTCAGATTCAAAAGAGGACAGTTAAATATACATTTAGCCTTTTCAATGACCATTCATAAGTCACAAGTACCTACACTCCCTTCCTGGAAGTGATCAGTGGTAATCCCAATATTTAAGAAGGGGGACAGAAGTGAACCTATAAATTACTGGCCTATATTGACCTTTAAGATATGCTATGTGTTAGGTAATAAAGTGGGCTCCTTCTCGTACAGACTTGTGAATGCAAAGAACGATTAAAGTGGAGCGAAGCACTTCTCTGAAACAGTCCTCACAAGTAGAAAACTTAAAAAAAGATTAATTTGAAAGCATATGTTTAGGGAAATTGGTCACGAAGATTTAACATGAGGATTATACCTGACGTTATAGAAGAAAACTATCTTGTAAAATGTACTTTGTGAGGATACTGACCTGAATTTAACAATTGGTAGAGCATGTTGGATGCCCTATCAGGTGGCAAAGGAAGAGAACTGCCCTAATCCATTATTGATTATTGTTTAGATTTACCTATAAAAGATAGGTTTGGGACAAACTGCATAAGTGATGAAGACAATCCTTTTAGATATTTTCAGAATTATAAACTATCACAATATATTTGTCAATTGAAAAGGATGATCCCCGTCTTTGAGTATGCAGGGACTGTGGTAAATAATGTGATATGATGAATGTAAGCACGCAAGCCTTGGTAACACTTTTCGAAATATTGTTATTGAATGGCTCAATAACCAGACGGAACATTTTTGCATGGGAATACTTTATCTCTCTCAACCTAACCTCAACCTGATGAACCTAATCAACTGATGGTATACAGTGGAATCATACATTAGGAACTAATTTAGTGTACATGTTTTCAAGAGGAAACAACACATTTTGAAAGAAAAGGGGGGAATTATCTAATAAAGGATCCCTACTTCCTGCTGGAGTCCAGCTATATCAATAAAAACGAAAACATATATTTTCTTGACGAATAAGACTATCAAAATGTGGAAGATACAGTCTCCTTACCTCCCTAAAAGGAGCACAATATGTGTCCAATGTGTGTGATTAGGATGTTGCACAGGAAATTGAATAATTTGACAGGTATAAATTGCATAATTATTCACTAGGTGGTGGTGGAGAACACCATTTTGAAGTATACATTTTCTTAATGCAAGTCAACATTTACCACAATTCAAGAGGAACCATAATCTAGATGTATCTAAAGACATAGAAGAAAGCCACAATGATGCTTTCATTTCTAAGAGGTCACATAGTGGCAGTTTACTCCATCAATAAGCCTGACCTCATGCATGCAGAGACACTAGATCCATTGCTGCTCACATTTAAGAGATGTATTACTTATCATATCACCCCAAACCCTAAATGCACTTTCATCTAGTGCATTGCAAGTGAAGTCATCTGCTTGACCTTCTTTTACAGTTGTTCATTCATATGGCTTCCATAGATCTTATTTCATTGTCAATGACTGTGCTCATCAATCTTTTTTTAATTTCTCATGAATTCATTCAATGTATCTGGTCACACAGGGACTAGAATGGATATAAACTACACATGGAAATTCACAGTTGGTAGAACGATTTTGTATCCAGGGAGTTGCTAAACCCATTTACAACCTAATGGTGGGTCAATCAATCCATACACATTCTGCAGGGACGATGCCCTCTAATTTCTGGAAGATCTCACTGCATGATCTGTCAATTTAAGTTTCCTTGAACATCACCATAGGAACCAACCAAAGTCAAACTCACAAACCACCCTTAGCTCGGGAACCACTGCCACTTTTTTCTCAGGTTAGGATCTCATAGCTTTAGGTGGAAAGGAAAAGAGAAACAATATCTCACAATCACATACTGTCTGCTTTCTTATGCCAGTATTGGTACAAAGCTAAAAGACAAATAATGACAAATACATGTATCATGTTCCAAGCCTGGCATATACCAATAGCACATTCAATTCACATATGTTATAACTACAATAGGTGTACCTGAATTATTTTGGAGTAGACCTTTACCTGCATGGGTTTCCCAAAGTCTTTTGGCCAAGAGATGGCTCTCACCAGTAATTTTCAAATGTTCCCAAATTCATCTACGTTGATGCTCCATTTCCTCAAATCTTCTATCTCTGACCATAACTCCAACTTTTCTGAGAATTAGGTTTAAACTTTTTGACACATTAGTTCTCAAACTTAACCCTTACTTAGCCTATTATGAAACTAACCTGGATGCAAGTTTATTCGTTCTTTCAAAAATACCACCCTTCCAAACTCAGACTAATGATTCACGCAAGTTTCTTCTGACCTCTAGTATGGTCTGTAATCTAAAATCTAGCAGATGAATCCATATTAATGCAGTTCTGAGGGGTATGAGGTGAGTAAAGTCTCGCTAACTACACACCCAAAATTGCTGCACCAAATAATGCAAATTCACACAGCAAAGCCGCCGATCCGAGCTTCCTCAGAGTGGGAGGTCACCATCTTCCCTCACCGTGTGTAAGGTAAATGATCCCTGTGTCCCTGCATCCTCATCCCCCCGCTGCGACCCTCTTTTGTACTTATTTTGTCTCCCGCAGCCCCGCCCCACCTACCTTTCATTTCATCTCCCTCGCCTATGCCGGGAACAGTAGAGTTCCCAGCGCTTCCCTGACACACAACTGGTACCATGGAAAGGGTGAAGGGACTACCTGTAGTTCCCTTCTTCGCTATCCAAGGCAGCCATTTTATTTTTATTTTTTTAAGCTGCGAAACACCAAAGATGTTGTTTCACAACTTAAACACTATTATACCCGGATACAACCTGCCGGGGTACTTATAGCAATTACACCCAGGCAGGGGGGATATTAACGGGCATGGTAATGCCCTGGGCTTGTAACTGCTTCCCCAGGGTTATATCTGACCTGGTAATGCCCCCCTTGCTCGCGTAATATTGCTTAAATAAATAACACACAAAAATGCAAATATACAAAAAAAAAGCAGCCTAGAGATTTAAAAAATAAACAGAATACATAAATAAAAATCTTCTTACTGGGGCGTGCCAGCAGTAGTAAGATTTAGAATTGGGCGCGGCTCAATAAGTGCGCCCGTCTTAACAGATCCTCCTTCACAAATGCATATAAACTGTAAATAAAATGTGGTTCCCTACAATTCATTCTAAAAGATAACGCTTCGCAATAGAGGCTAATTTTAACATTTGTAAAATGGGGATCAAATGTTTTCTACGTATATCGAGAATGTTCTGCAAAACTATTTTAAAAGAATGCTCCTGTTTTGCAATTTTTTTGTATATCATGCCCGACTTCACCCATTGATTTCCATTCATTTAAAGGAAGCTAATTCAGTCTGGTCATCATCACCAGTCCTCTACACTGCGGATCTTATATTCCATATTTCCCCTCAATGCGTTGTTTGCACGATAACTAGCATAGAGTATTCACTTTTAGCCGGCTCAGATCTTTATCTTGACTCAAAGCTCTCTGCTTAACAATTGATTTGACCTGGGTCAAAGAAGAGAGCTCACCAACAATTCAGTTATGTATCCCCCAGCAGGACAGTCCTTTACGGCTTTCCCTGTACCAAGCATATTTATTGACCGTATGTGACCATTCTAGTTGCTCTCTTACAATTGTCATATTTGGTGTTTCTGCAAATCCTAAATAACCCTTCTGAAAATAACAGGCACACCAAGCTCTCACCTGGGATGCCATGCTAGGTACCACCAATTCAAGGCGAAACGCACAATTCGTCGTGCTTTGCGGGAGAGACAATCATTTTTTTTAGAATTGTATTTTGAATAACCTCAATCTGCGAGCAATCAGCGTAGGCACTCCCATAAAACAAAAGAGCGCCCGGCATATCCCTTATACACTGAGACAATGTTCGGACATACGGGCAACATACAGATACAAAAATCTGACAAAATCTGCTAATCTGGCTGAGGTTTCGACAGGCTCGGACTGGGACAAGAAATGGGCCCGGTCACCCAAAAAAAAGAGGCCCACCCCTCGTGTCAAAAAAGTGGCCCACCCCTCACCTCACGACCCTACACTACGAAAAATATGGTTATGTTTTCACTAATGTAATATACATTTCATACAAGAAAGGATCCCCATATGTATCATTAATATCTGTGTGTATGGATCCATACTGTCAGATTACTGTGAATGCAAGCAGGCGTCCAAGGCCAAATGATAATATGTTAGCGTATAGCACTTACGCTTAAGCTCTTTTTGTAGAACAAATATGCATACAATATCACCCAACCTGTGTTGGTACTCATTTATCAACCTAAGAAGGATGAAAGGCTTTTTGAAGGAAAAATACATTTGAAAAAAAAATATTTTTTTTAAAATTCTTTTTTTCCAAACCTGCCCAGGCGTGCCCAGAAACCGGCCCGTCTCCCCAGGGACGATTTCAAAGGCCGAGGCGCCAATCCAGTGTTTTGACCACTTCCCATTTTTGGAGAAAAGCACGCACACATAAGAATAACAATTGGCCTCTTCAATCTTCACATCTTCACCCCCCGCCCTTTTAAAAACCATGAGAAACGATTTCTGTGTTTACCAGACACCACCACTTTAGTTTTTGACATATTGAGCTTGAGACTGCGAGGGCTGAAACATACTCATTAGAGTAAGTGAGGGCTTAGTGTAGATCCCCAGGTGTCAGGTCTTGTGATGCAGTATCGTCAGCATATAAAAGTGCCCCGGAACAGATGTTATACAGCATCGTGGATTAACCTTTAAGCCTGCCTTGGAAGGGTCAAAATCAGAGCTAAAGAGTATAAATAAATGAAGGGCTAGTGGACAACCTTGCTTAGCCCCTTTGTTTGAAATTCTGACCTGCTGCCAGATCTCACAGTTCTTAAAGCAGCATGTATTTTGCAGTAGCAGAATAGAATTCAGTTTATGAGCCCCTTGGCTTTGTTCCAAAAATATTGAATTTTGGAAGCGTGGAGTATAATTCAGGTGGATTGTTTTTGTTGATTAAAGACCAATACTTGATAAACATGTATGTGATTTGTGATCAAATTTCCAGTCCAGAGGTGTCACGAGAAGTCAAGGTAGACTTAAAAGGGAATCGTACAAAAATGTCGACCTGAAAATTGCGACGGCCAAAAATGCTGATTATTTTTTTGTTGTTAATCCCCCCTTACACCACATATATATGTGGGGGTGTATGGGATATTATAGTAATATGGCAGGGTGCGGGGGGTGTCCCCCCGCATAGCTATGTGGTGCAAAGAGGATTTAATTAAAAAAAAGTAATCATTTTCGGCCGTCGCAATTTTGTGTGGTCTCAGTGATCACATAGATCCCTTAAAAGTGGATCAGACCCATGTGTTGTCTAGATATATTCTCTATGGGCAGTGGGTGACACAGGATTTAGAGATTACTAATAGCTGTGCACTCAAACTATCAACTGCAAGTTTTTTAAAGCGTACATAACAGGTCAGCACATTCAGTACAATTCATCCCACTCTTGCAGGTGATACTGGTTAATGTGCCCTCAACACTCTATACATATGAGAACAGCTAGTCCAAACAAGAAATACACCATGAACCCAGGAGCACACAGTAGAACCTACCCAGTTCAAAAATAGGTTGAATTATAAAAGTACAAAGCAAATCAGTTGACTGTGTTAACAGAAATTTTAATAAAGCTTCAAAACTAATTGGCTGATTTATGGAATTTGTGCGCCGAGAAACGTGGATTTGTGTGCCATTCTGCCCCCAAATCCCTGTTTAACAAATGGGGATTTGCGGGCAGAATTGGCGCACAAATCCCCGTTTTTCAGCGCACAAATTCAATGAATCAGCCCCTAAATCTGAGTGTAAAAAGCCCTAACGATAGGCCTCTCAGCCAGTAGTATACTGCAAGTAGCTTTCAATCCCTCAAAGGAGCTAAATATAGATCCTTCAAACCACAATCCAATAGATTCAACTTCAACAGAGTTGGATATATACAGAAAAAAGGGTATTTCTTTGTGTCAATACAAATTATGTCAGCAGCACAATTTAGAAGAGGGCTATAAAAGTACCCTACGAATTTCTGTAAAGTCTCTCTTTTTCAGGATTATACACTCTTGAATAATTTGCAAAATGAACAGTCTCCAATCAGCAAAATGTAAATATAATATAGTCGACCCGTATCATGAATCATCAAAGTGGTTCAGAACCATGCGCTCTCTAGCGCATGGCAGATGGTGAGCAGGTGCAAGTGGATCTAGGTCACATGGCCTAAGCAGCGCCCACCTGTCAATCACTTTAAACTGTTGGTGCATTCATGGTTTGCCGCTGTTTTCCCCTACTTAAGCAGCCCTCAGCCTCTTTTCCATTGCAGTTGGTGAGCAGGTGCAAGTGGATCTAGGTCACCTGGCCTCAGCACCACCCACCTTCTTAGCCGTGCCTCTTCCTTTCTGGTCTTAATTCTCAGATCAAGGGCATCTCTTGACCGGGCATACGAAGCGAAGGGCAGATGAAGAAATGAGCAATTCCTGGTTGGACCTGTTCGGACCAGGAAAACCAAGGGCCCAAACCCCTGCTCAGACAGCAGCTAAGCATGCACCAACATGTGTTTTCTCCTTCTGTTCCCATAGGCCATCCCCACCATCATCAGGGAATGCCAATGGCAACTTCTCTGGTGCTGGGTTGAGGACAGGTGCTCCATGGCACAGTAAGTTGTGCATTTGTAAAAGTTGTATTCTCGTGCTACAGCGTGTGTGTGTCCGCTCCCCCCTCCCTTTGTCACGGTTGCTTCCTTGTTTGTTGGCCCTCCCCCACCCTCCTGCCCGCAGTGCTCCCATTGATTGGCAGGCCCTTTGAACCAGTGTGGCAGCCACCTCAGCCAAGGGCCAGAGGCTATGGACAGCTCCAGTGGTGTCTGCTGGTGTCCGCCATGGTAGCACGTAGCCTGCAGCCCTCGACCGCTGTGAATGATCAGGTATGTGGGATCTGGGTGTGTTGTATTGTGCTGTGCTCAAAAACATAGCCCTTTTCCCCCCTTTTGGGAAAGTCGAATCTAGGTGTGCTGTATTGTGCTCTGCAAAAAAAATGTCCCTTTTTCCCCCTTCTGGGAAAGTCGAACCTGTGTGTTTTCACAACCCTCTGCAGCAAAGCACTCGCAAGACAAGGCCGTGGTGTTGAGTGATGCAGGTGCTCAGGAAAAGCTGCCCGATTATACGTGGCTATAATAACTGAGGTACGCACCCTCTGCGGCAAAGCCCTCGCAGGACAAGGCCGTGGTGTTGAGCAATTCAGGTGTTTGGCGGCAATGGCGTAGCAGCACAGATGACCTGACACTTCTGTCTGCGGCCACAAGGTAAGAAGGTTCGGGGAGTGTTAGCTTAGCTTCATGCCACACTGCCCCCCTGATCTTATGCCTCTTTCCCCTCTTGCATTTGCATTGCTCCCCCTGCAACCGATCCTCCCACCCCATGTGCTTGCGTCTCCCTTCTTCGTGATCTCCCTTCAACTTAGGCCAAGTGGACTCCTTTGTTTCCCTAGCCACGTGCGCCCCCTCGCATCATAGGTACGCTCAACCTGTTTGCGTGTGTGCGCTTCCTCCCAACTTGGCCGCATGCACTGCCTTGCTTCTCTAGCTGCATGCACTCCCTCGCATTGTAGGTCCCTGCATCCTAAGTAGAAACAGGGGGGGCTTTGAGCCTTCTTTTTTGTTAGAGGGGGGCCTGACTCAGAAAGGCTAATATAATAGGAAGAGAAGAGAAGAGTCATAGGCTTCCCCTAATCTAACCATATGAAAAGGTTGGCTGAGAGGGAGCAGGCAGCCAGTGTGTAAATGCTGGCGAAAAAGAGGAACAAGCTGAAGAGATTACAGCAAAAATAACAATTTATTCAAAACATTATTACACACTTAATAAAACAATAGGTCTAAACACAAAACCTATTTAAGAGTTTTCTTGAGCCAAACCTTAACACAACATTGGAAATGTTTTTAAACATCACAGTTTAGAGTAGGTGGAGGTTAGTAACATATTGAGTGAAAGAAGATTTGCATTACTACTTTGAACATATAGTAGTATTGGTTGCCGACACATGAATATCCCTGCATCCTGTTACATTCCCCCCTCCTGCATTTCCCTTCCTTCCTCTCGCTTACCTCTTCGATCTATTGTGTACTGTTCTAACACTGTCTCGTGCTCCACTGTTTTTCTGGCATTACCTTGTGTTGCCTGCATTTTTCTTCAAGGTTCCTGTTGTGTTCTGTGCCTTGTTTACTGTATTGACTTTGTGTTTGCTCTCTATGGTTCTTGATATTGTGTTGCTATCCACGGTTTATGGCATCACATTTCAATTGCCTGCATTCTTCACTTCCAGGTTTCCTGCTGACATCTGTGTTTTGCTTTTGGTCCTGTATTGCATCTACATTCTTTACTTCCAGGTTCCTTTTTGTGCTTTGTGCTTTGCCTTGGTTCTGTACTACTTCTGCATTCTCTACTTTTAGGTTCCCTGTTATGCTCTTTAATTTGCTGATGGTTCTGTACTGCATCTGATTTGTCGGTCCGTTGTTTTTGTTCTTGGTTGTGCCCCCCTCCCTTTCATGTCCCCGAGGAGCCTCTCTTCTGTCTGCACCAACTTTTCAAACACCCCTCCAACTCCCCTACCTGGGCTGACATCTCCCTATCCCCCTCTCTTTCCTCCCGCACCTCCTATGGTGCTTTCTGTCTCACCTATCTCTTCTAACTGCTTTTCTATCAATAATCCTATCCCTCTCACTAAGTCTGGCAGGAAGCTCAAAAGGGCCATCCTGGTCTCCAACCCAGGCATCTCTATCGCTGATACCTATACCAGTGCATCCTCCAGATAGACCCATACCAACATACTCTTTGTCAATCCCTCTCCAGTCCTATGGACCACCCATATGGTCTCTGTTCACTCTCCTTTTTCCTCTTCTCTCATTAATGATGGCACCCGGTGGTAAGACCTCCTGGCCCCCTTCCACTCCTCTGAGACCATCATTAACATATACTTAAATGGCACCATCTTGGTCCAGAGCCCTCAGGCCAATCACCTCCTTTTTGATAGATGCTTCCTGCGCCTTATCAACTTCCTTTCCTCTCCTGCTATCCCTTCTTATCCCACTCTGGATCCTCTGCCGCCTCCTTCATCTGCCACCTCTTCGGCACCCCCTGCTGCTTCTCTTGCACACCTTTGACTCCCTCCTCTGCCAACCCTCTGACAATCTCTTCTCCCTCTCTGACTACCCTGCCTTCTCTTCCTTCCTCCTCAGCCCATCCTTGGGCACCTCCAACACTTCCGCAGGGTGTACCTCTGGCCTGTACCCCTTCTTGGAAGTCCTTCAAATGTGGCAACCTGCTCCACATCGCTACTCTCAACTCTTGTTCAGCTGTCACACACTCCTCCGACATCTGCCATCTCCTGGAAGAGGTTGATTTGGGTGTACTCGGTCTCACTGAGACTTGGTTCATGGCCAGTTCCGTCACGAGTTTCAAAACTCTCTTTCCCAGCTTTATGGTGCCTGGGACCGCTCTACCTACAGCTTTCTCTTCCAAAACATCTCCCTTCTCGAGCTCTCCACTCATCCACCTCTCTGAGGGTCAGACGCCTGGGGCAGATCTATCTCCTCGGCTGGAGCCTCCTTCTAGAACAGCCTCCCTGCCTCTCTCAAACTTGAGCAGAACCACCTCCGGTTCTAGAAGCAACTCAAGACCAGTCTCACAGTGACTTGGTTTATGGCCAGCTCTGTCACAAGTTTCAACACTCTCTTTCCCAATGGTTACAAGATCTTCTCCAAACCCAGAACCAACACTCCCAGTGGGGGTGTAGCCTTGAGTTTTCCAGAGTGGATCCCTACTTGTATCATTCCAATCCAGCACTACTCTTCCTTTGAATGCCTGGTCTGCTGGCTCTCTATCGCTCCTGGGCTCTCTCTCACTGTGGCCACTATCTACAGGCTGTCTGGCCAGGTCTTCCTCTTCCTCTCTGAGTGGGCTGACCTCTCATCCTTGCTCCTTGCCTCTACCTCTCAACTTCTCCTCCTCAGAGACTTGAACATCCAACTGGATGCTACCAGCTGTTCCTCAGGACTCTTTCGCAAAGCTCTGCAATTCTCTCTCTCTCTCTATTATTCCCTCCGGCCCGACCCACTTTGCAGGGCACACTCTGGATGTTCTGATCTTCTCAGACCTCCCCTTCTCTAACACTCTCACCAGTCCTCTCTCTTGGAGTGATCACATTCCCCTTTCTTCCCACCTCTCTCTCTCTCTCTTACCCGCAGCTCAAGCTAACTCCAGCACTGCCACCTACCTTCTCGGTCATCCGACCCATGAAGCGTGTGTCAGTTGAAGCTTTTGCCATTACTTTCTCTCCTCTTCCAGCACCTTTGGCTGACTCACACCCTGACACAGCCGTCCCTAACCTTCATTTTTCTATCTCTAACACTCTGGACGTCCTGGCCCCTGTCATGAGGATCTGCTTGAAGCCCAAATCCAAGTGCAACTCTTGGTATGATTCCGACCTCGCTGTCCTTAAACACAAGTGTAGGGCTGTGGAGAGGAAGTGGAGGGCAACGGGTGCACCCGCTGACAAACTGACCTGCCACCTACTCCAAAGGCAATACAGACTCTCTGTCTTCTTCAAGAAGAGAGCCTACATCAAAGCCTGCTTCTCTGAGGCATCTAACAACTCGGCCATACTTTTCAAATTCTGCAAGGAGCTGGCCATTCCTGCTGTAGTGTCTACCTCTCCTGTTCCCCCCCAGGCCCTCTGCACAGCCTTGGCCTCTCATTTCTCTGCTAAAACTCAGGACATCCTGTCCACCCTCTCTTCCACCACCTCTTCTTCCTCC
Source organism: Ambystoma mexicanum (assembly GCF_040938575.1). Taxonomy (NCBI): domain Eukaryota; kingdom Metazoa; phylum Chordata; class Amphibia; order Caudata; family Ambystomatidae; genus Ambystoma; species Ambystoma mexicanum. Next base: position 153,263,996 of record NC_090933.1, read on the forward strand.
TCCTCTACCACTCCTGGCCTGTCTGAAGCATCTATCCTCCTCCTTTCTCCTCTTTTCTCCTGTTCTCCCCTGAAGATGGTTCTAGACAAGTTTGATTTATGAAAGTCTTGTCAAAGCAGGTTCTCCCCTGCTCATCAAGATCCATCAAGGAGCACATCAACACCCTTGCTCCAGCCTTGGCTGATTTCTGCAACCACTCCTTTGCCACTGGAAATTTCCCCTCCCCCTTAAGCACTCTCTTGTGCACCCCTTCTAAAGAAGCCCTCTTCGATCCTTCCTCTCTGGCTAACTATCTCACGATCTCCATAACTCCTTTCCTGAGCAAACTCTTGGAAAATCTGGCCATCTCCTAGCTTAATCTACATACCGAATCTGTTGGTTGCCTCCACAACCACCAGTCTGGCTTCAGGGCAGCCAGAAGCATGGAAACTGCCCTCCTGAACAACCATGAAGACTTGCTCTCCAATCCTGACACCAATCTCCCTTCCTCCCTTCTGTCCTCCTTTTCCTTGATCGATCCTCTGCTTTTGACATGGTCAATCATGCCATCCTGCTCAATCACCTCTGAATCAACCTTGGTAATACTGATCAGGTCCTGGCCTGGTTGGCCTCCTTTCTCACCGATAACCCTCTCAGGTCTAACTGGCGTATTTCCTCTTTTCTATCCCTCTCTCTACAGGTGGTTTTCCCCCGGGGTTGTCTAACCTCTCTCCCTGGCTCTTCAACCACTACCTGGCACCTCTTGCCCACCGCATCCCTACTTTCTGCTACATTTTTCAATGCTATGCGGATGACACTCAGCTCTCTTTCAGGCTCCCTTTAACCACCACTGCTTCTTCTCTCACACCAGACTGTCTGGCTGCAATTCAGGAATGGTTTGCTGCCAATGATCTCTGCCTTAATGCCAGTAAGACTGAGATTCCCCTCACTGGGTAACCCACTCTCTCCTTTCCTCTCTCTGCCTGCCCACTTCGGGCCCTCTTCCTGCTCCTTCCTGTGATGCTAAGAACCTTGGTGTCATCTTCGACCCCACCCTCTCCTTCTCTCCTCACATCTCTGATGTCTCTAAGAAGTCAAACTATCTGCTGCACCTCCTCAGAGGTATTCTTCCTTTTATAATTTTCCCCGAGAAGGTCACTGTCTCCGGAGATCTGGTTCTCTCTAGACTGGACTATTGCAACAGCCTCTTTCTAAATCTTCCTGCCTCTACTCTTCGACCTTCACAAGTTATCCAGAACAGGAGTGCAAGACTTGCCCTTGGCCTCAAGTCCAGGGATTGCATCTCTCCAGCTCTGAAAACTCTTCACTGGCTCCCTGTGGCTGCATGGATCAAATTCAAGAACCTCTGCATCATCCACAAGGCTTTCTGGGGCCTGGGACCACTCTACCTCCAACTTTTGTTTCCAAAAATCTCCTTTCGCAAGCTCTCCACTCAGCCTCCTCTCTGAGGGTCAGACACTTCTCCAAGGAGAGCATTGGGGGCATATCTATCTCCTCGGCTGGAGCCTCCCTCTGGAACAGCCTCTCTGCCTCTCTCAAACTTGAGCAGAATCGCATCTGGTTCCGGAAGCAACTCAAGACCATTCTGACAGTGACTTGGTTCATGGCCAGCTCTGTCACGAGTTTCAACACTCTCTTTCCCGATGGCTATAAGATCTTCTCCGAACCCAGAACCAACCATCCCAGTGGGGTGTAGCCTTGATTTTCCCAGAGTGGATCCCTGCCTGTATCATTCCAATGCAGCACTACTCCTCCTTTGAATGCCTGGCTGCAGGCACTCTATCGCTCCTGGCCACTAGCTCAATGTGGCCACTATCTACAGGCCGCCTGGCCAGGTCTTCCTCTTCCTCTCTAAGTGGCCTGACCACTCCTCCTCGCTCTTTGCCTCTACCTCACAATTTCTCCTTGGAGACTTGAACATCCAACTGGATGCTACCAGCCCTTCTTCAGGTGTGCTGACAGAGATGGCCACAATTTGGCAAAGGGACCCAAGATATGCAAACTATAAGTTTTAATCTAGATATTTTGCATGTTCCGGTGCTCTACCCCATGAGAGACCTGATATTGTTTCAAACAACATTTCTATCTATCTAGGCAAACTAGGTGGATGCAGACCCATCAATACTTGGGTAACGTCCAAAAAATTGTAAATAAAAAACCGAATGGTTGAAATGTATGGATTTCGGCTGTACCAAAAATACATGCAGCCAAAAATGCTGAGCATTTTACCCATTCGGTTTTCATTAAAGGGAACAAGGGAAGTGGGGGTTTGCACCATTGTTCGCTATAATGGAATCCAGGGTGGTGAGGTGTCCCCCGCATCCAAAACAAAGTTTTAGAAAAAAGAAGAAAAGGACCCTGCACCACGGAAGTGAAGGGAACCGGCACTGCAGGGACTTAGCGGCACACTGTGAAGTATGCCGCCAAAATGTAAGAAAGGGATCGGGGGCGGGTATAGAAAGGGCATTTAGAAGTGGGGTGATTATTTAGAATACGAACATTGAGAATGCAAGATTTTCATCTTCGAAATGTTCTTATTCTAAATAATGACGTGCATCCGAATACCTGAATAACATTTGCTCCAAGGATTGTGTCTTTCTATGGCTGTGGGATCAATCTATGTAAGGTGGTGATTAAAGTATTTTTCTGTACACTGACTGTGATGCTGGTCATAAGACTCTCTGTAATCATAACAACACGATTTATAAGGTCAGAGATTTGTAAGGATGCATTTATGATTGTTGATACGGTTCGACTATTTTAAATGTCGCGGATTGGGAACTGTATGTTATTCCTTTTGCAGATTATTCAAAAGGGGAGACTTTCCCGGAATGCATAGAGTACTTTTATAGCCCTCGGCTGAAATGTGATGTTGACATAATTTGAATTGCCACCTAGAAATATATTTTTTCTGTATATATCCAACTCTGATGAATTTGAATCTGTTGCACTGTGGTTTTAAGTATCAGTCTTTGGCTCCTTTGATGGATTAGCAGATACCTTCATTATACTACTGTCTGAGTGGCCTGCCGTTAGGATTTTACTGTGTGGTTTACTTTTAAACGTTTATTAAAATGTTCTGTTAACACAGTTAACTGATTTGCCATGTTTTTTTTTTTTTAATTCAACCTATTTTTGAACCGGTTAGGTTCTATTGTGTGTTCCTGGGTTCTTGGCGATGTTATTGTCTGGACTAGCTGATGCAGGATCTAGAGTCATGGAAAGACAAAATGTGGGGAACAGTGGGGAAAGTAGGAGCAAACATTTGAGAAGAAGAGAGCCCATTAGACCAGTCATTACAGAATCTGTATATGACTTCCACTAACAAGGAGGAAAGGCATAAGCTTTTGAATCATTTAGCCCATCTCGTTTTCCACCTCAAGTTGGTGGAGGACAGACTAGCTGAAATGGAAACATACATGCATGAAATCACAGAAACTGTTCAAAAGGCATTAGCATAGTAAACACTCATTCAACTATTGTTGTACACAATCAGGAAGAAATCACCTCATCCCAGCAACGCCAGGGACATTATCAGAGAGACCAAGCACTGATGGACTAGGCAAGCAGCTAACAATAGCCATCTCTTCTGGTTTTTTACTTCAATTTCTTTTTGCAACTTCACTTCCAGGAGTCTTTGTGGATTGGTGACATCACTTCCTGTGGTGATCTTGGATCAGTGACATCACTTCCTGCAGCCACCTTGGAACACCCCTATCTCCAGCTGAAGGCTACAAAAGGAAGAAATCCCCTCATCCCAGCAGCACCAGCGACAATATAAGAGAGAACAACCGCTGATGAACTAGGCAATCAGGTGGCAGCCGTTGATGATCCTCGTTGCCTCTTAGCCTATGAACCTTTGCGTTGCTGTGTCCTGCTACTTGTCTGTAAGTACCCTTAAGTGAGTCTTCTCAGCTACAGCCTCGCCATGCACTTCTCATGCTATCTCTTTCTTTCCCCTTTATACTTCGCTCTGGACTCTCCTCTGCTGAGAACCATCTCAACTCTCTCCCTGTCCCCAGTATCTCTTCTCCTCGATGCCACCTTTCTTCTCACCCCACTCTTTCTATTCACAAAACCTACTCCAACCCTAACTTCCATTACACATCCTCTTCTCACATTAACCCCCAGCACCTCCCTATTTCTCTGACTCAATGACCCTATGCTTCTACATCTCACTTTCTTTCTATTGCTCTTTGAAATGCACAGGCTGCAAAAAAACTCCTTTACCTCAGACTTCTCTGGACCTCTGTACTGGATCTTTCCATCTGACTCTGCAACCCTTGCTGCCCTTCGTGACCCTGCCCACACCTTCACTCACTATCTGTGAGTAATAAAGGGCCTCAGCACAAAAGAAAGCAGCTTAATAAAGCTGTTTTAAGGAAAACGAGAAAAGACTACATTACCCATGAAACCGGTGACAGTTGGAGCAGGTGTGTCAGGTTATTGGGAGAACTCTTAAGCCCCTCCCTGGCCCGTGCTGCTTGTTGGTGATTGTAGTATAGTGGCACGGGTCAGAGGAGGCAGGCTGTTCAGAAGGTTTGCTGGAGACTTCAGTACCTGGGCCCGGTGGTGATTTCTGCAGCGCTCTGTCCCCCGGAAGGGATGGGAGCTGCTTACACTTCACTACAGATTGACCGGGCCAGGCGGTGAGGACGGCTGCAGAGCACTCTCCCCTTCCAGGGCATCAGAGCACACATGGCGGCACGGCCGCAAACGCTGGATTCTATATTGCCTAGGGTGGTGCTGGCAAGCTCCCCCAGGCGTCAGTTAAGTGCTCCTACGTTCGTTTCCAATTCATGTGGGCATGTTATTCCTGTTTAGGTGCGTTCCTCAGTTGTTAAAGGTTCTTTCAAGTTCTGGGGAAAAGAGTGTTGCAGGTTGGGGTGGAACGCAGGGCATTCTCTGCTCTCAGCCTTTGAATATTTGCATGGGGGCAAGCTTCAGCACACAGAGCGAGAGCGCTCAGGAACTGTGAGCACATAAAGACGCTATTAGGCCACACAGGGACTTGTTATTTGTTGTTTGCGGATGCCTGCTTCTTGAGTTCATGTTTGTCCTCCGCAATCATTATGTTCATGTGGAGAAATACTTGCTGGCTGACAAAGCAAGAGATTCTAGTAATCAGTACCTGGAATATGCCAAACCTATGTTGATTCATGTGTTGCATGTTACATCTTATATTGTTGCTGCACGTTAATCATGGCCAGCAATAATACTTCATGTGCTTGTGTCTGTTGCTCTAAGTAGGAGGTGTTAGGATTGCAGGAGTCAGGTAGGGTCCTAATTAAGAAGGGCCCAGTAGGTTGAGTTCTGAGTAATATAGGTTGATTCAGGTTTTCTGTACATGTATGTTTTTCCCCTGTGTTCCCCTACCCAATCCACATGCAATATTCCTAAACGTCTTTCCGGTGTCTCTAACACCCCCTACCTATCCACAAACTCTCCCTAACCCCCACTGTGGCTGCCTTGTGGTGCTTCTGTATAACCCGATCAGGACCCCTGTGCCAACCAAGGTGAGAGGGGTCTACTACATTTTGCTTCTGTGACTTGGAAGAATTTGTGTGATGCTCCAGGGGTGTGACATAATCTCCTACCCACAATTGGGATAAATTAGCCACCCCAGCCAGATGGAGTCCCCTCCACCCTTAATGGAAGTGCTCAAGGCACTGCAGGATGTACAGGCCGAGTTGATTCTTTCTCGCCAGGAGACTAATACGTTGAAGATGCAGTTCAGTGGGCTAAGTGCTCAAGGAACGCTGCTCTAGGGGGAACCGGCGACAAACATCAGTGGCAGGACCATCTAGTCGAGCCAATACATTAGTGGTCCAACAGAATTTGGGTGTTCCTTTGGCTGCCCCTGAAAGATTTGCGGGCGATCCTAGGAAATATTCCACTTTTCTGACACAATGCAAGTTAGATTTTTTATGTAAACCCACAGCATTTGAGACAGCACAGGCTCAGACTGCATTTGTTATTTCTTATTTGACTGGGGATGCTGCATGGGCCATTCCTCTCTCTTGTACAAAATGATGATCCTATACTGTATGACTGGGCAGGGTTTTCAGTGGAATTTGCACAGCTATTTGATAGGCGTAACATATCATTGTCTCAGGATAAAGAGTTATTGGCCTTGAGACAGGCACTAAGGATTTGGTAACTCATGTGACACAATTTAATCATTTGGTATTTGAGACGGCTTGGCCAGAACCTAAACAAGCAGTGTTGTTTTATCAAGGGTTGAAGGATGAGTTGAAGGATGCTATCACGCATGTGGAACCCCAACCGGAGTCTTGTAGTGCGCTTATTGATTTGGCTCTGCGGTTGGATCATCGACTGATGTGGAAAAAGAAAAGGACGGATGGAACCCCTTTGTGTGCTTAGATAGGAGCAGAGTGGGAGGAGGATCAAGGGGAACCCATGCAGATTGGTAGTATTCGTGGTCCCCTGACTGCTGAAGAAATGGAAAAGAGGAAGTTGGGTAAGTTGTGTTTGTATTGTGGGAAGGCATGGCATTACATCAGGAATTGTCCGAATAAGCCCGCTCCCACGGGACAAAGGAAAGTGGCCAATACCATACAGGTGAAGGCTCCCCATATCTTTCTCTTGGTGTCCTTGATTATTGTCAATAGTAGGGAAATGGTGTCAGCAATGGTAGATTAAGAGGCCACAAGAAATTTCATGGATATTGCTTTGACTACCAAGTTAGGAATTCCCACTAGAACCAAGAAGGAGAGTGAATTGATGCAGGCAGTGGATGCTCATGTTTGACCTCAGGGCCAATTACCACGCAGACTCAAAAGCTGAGGATTTAGTGTGGTGAGGGTCATATGGAGATGATCACCTTTGATTTGATCAACGCACCCCAATTTGGGGTGATTTTTGGCATGCCTTGGTTGGTTACACACAATCCCCACATAGATTGGCAAGGAAGGACTTTGGCCCTCATTCCGAGTAGGGTGGTAAGTAAAGGCGATTACCGGCATGGCGTAAAGAGCGTGTCCGTGCTGGCACAAGACCGTAAAAATCGGCCTATTCCGACTCCGAGTGGACGCGCTTTGTGCCATGCCAGTAACGCATCTCACCACCATGCCGTAAAAGGGCCCCAAACGCCCTTACTGGCAACAAGCGCACCGTACATAACACTACCGACATAGAGAATTTAGCAGTAACCGTAAATAGTGGTCACCGCTATTTACGGTCACCGTTAAAAAACGGCACCGGAAGAAACGTCATCGCACAGGAACGGGAAGGAGCACGGTGGCCAACTTTAAAATCACAATCCATTGCCATCCTCTCCATACAGGACCCCCAGCCATACAGTGATCAGAGAAATAGGCTTTGGAGACCAGCATCATGCCCAAAGCATTAAAAAAGGGTGCTGCACGCATAAGAAAGGAGCGCTTTAACCAGGATGAGCTCCAGGTACTGGTCGACACTCTGCACGAACATGCAGACACTGTATTAAGCAGTGATATGCGGAGGCCCACCGTCGTCAGGAAGAAAGAGATCTGAGCCTTGGTGGCAGAGAGGGTGAGTGCCGTGGGAAACACCCCCCGCACCACCAAGGACTGCAGGAAACGTTGGGATGTCCTCCATCTCAGGGTGCAGGCCATCCTCTCGGCAAACCGAAGTCAGGCTCTGGAGATAGGAGGAGGGGCAGGTTCCCCCATCAAAATGATGCTGTGGGAGGAGACGTGTGCGGCCATGATGGGCACAGAAGCCATAGAAGGTGTTGGAGAAATGGATTGTGGTGCAGCGTCATCCGCTGATGGAGGTGAGTGTCATGAGTCAAGACAGAACATGCATTCCTAACGTAAGTCACTTCCAAGGGCTGAGCAAGGTGTCACGTCATGGTTGGGCAACCCCCTCCCCAATGAAATCATGCTGTAACAAGTGGGACCCAGGCCGATGTCAGGTGCATGTCTGCAACCCATATGGGCCATACCACACAAAGAGGCCGAATCTGTGAGGCACACGGGGCAGTGATTGTAAACATTGTGAATGTGAGTCATCACAGTACTCCGCCAACATGAGTGACCCACACATCTGCATGCATCGACCATCCAAGCCCAGATCACTGTCCCACTCACCACCCAAATGTCAACAAACCGCTGCAATCCGATTGTGATACCATAGGCATGTAGAAATGCTGAGCCCCAAATTATTACTCATGCCATCTCTCTCTTCCCCCCCCACAGGCAGCGAGCATGACAGCGAGGACCAGGAAAGCACCAGGGCCAGTACCTCCAGGGGCAGAGTCTGGGGCCGCTGCTTACCTGCAAGCAGGAAGACAACACAGGCAACACCACCTTCTCCAGCAACCCCCATGGAGGGTGCACAACCCCCACCCGCACCCCTACCCATGCCTGCTGTGCCGCTGGACACATGTCCCACGCTGCACTCTGAGGAGTCCAGTGTGGCTGGTGAGAATGCAGCCATGTGCCTCCTCGATGTGCCAGACAGCCCCCCATCAATATCGGGAGCCAACGTGGAGGACACCATTGACATTGGCCATACCTCTGACACACCATCATACAGCCAGGTGGCAAACAGCGACTCCGGGGAGAGTGAAACCCCAGGGCTCACAGGGCAAGGAGTACAACCTGCCTGTCCTGTATCTACTTCCCCTGCAGAATCTCTGCGAAGGCCTGCAGGCCCAATACCAAGCCTTCCAAGCACATCGGCCACATCGGCCATGGATGTAGTGCGCTCCCAGCATCTCACAGGCCTCATTGAGGAGTTCATCAGGGACAATCACCAATGAAGGGTGGAGTGGTGCAATGACCTTCAGGCTCTGGGCGAGATGATCACAGCGAACACAAACCGGCTCTGTGACGTCCTTGGCCGGATCACAGATGCCCCGGAAGCAGCACACCCCACACCACAGCCCCAGCGGGAGGATCCACCTTCACAAAGCTCCTCCACCCAGACCAGCCCGGTCCGTCGTTCACTGCGTACGTTGTGCCGGCACGACATGGATCCCCCTGGCTCTGGGAGTGCACATTGAGCATCCCGGCACACACATGTGGCCTATGTTGCCCAATTGAACTATTGTGGGGTTGTTGTGGGGGGAGGTGGAGGGGGGTTAGGGTGTGTGTGGGAGTTGGGGGGGAGCGGGAGGGGGAGAGAGTGTGTGTGGGAGTTGGGGAGAGGGGGAGGGGGTGAGGGTGTGTGTGGGAGTTGGGGGGAGGGGGAGGGGTGTGAGGGTGTGTGTGGGAGTTGGGGGGAGGGATAGGGGGGAGGGTGTGTGTGGGAGTTGGGGGGAGTTGCAGGGGGGTGGTGGTGTAGGTTTTGTTGTACACGTTAGAACTTTATCATTCAATACACTGGTTGATCATCCAAAAAAAGAGTGGCCATTCATCATTGTGCATGTGTCTTTTAATGTTCCACAGTGCATGGTGTACATGTATCCCCACACCCAGTGCCTGATGTCCTGTCATCCTCACACCCTCAGCTGACTAGTGAGTCAGAAATATTGTCCGATCAATGATTGCCGCACGGCATGTCCCTCCTGTGCATCGGCACCATGATGCTGTCCTGCCATTCCTTCATCCTCCCCCTCATCATCATCTGGTGGTAGCAGTTCTGCGTCAGGGGGCAGTGGCACGTTCCGACGGATGCACATGTTGTGCAGCATTACACATGACATGGTGATCTTGGACACCTTCTGGTGGCTGTAGATGAGTGCCCCATCCGACCGGCTGAGGCAGCGAAATCGTGCCTTCAACAGGCCGAAGGTCTGCTCTATCACCACCCATGAACGGGTATGGGATCTATTGTAGTCCTCCTCGTGCCTGTTCTGTGGGTGGGGTCATGAGCTACGGCTTCAAAGGGTAGCCAGCATAACCTGCTTAAGGGTGGTATGAAGGTAAGTGTTTGTAAATTCATGGTGGAGAACTGTACTAGTCTTACATGTCAGCAGGTGATTACTGGCCAAACACACATGTCCCAGGATGCATTCACCCCATTTCTGGGCCGGCTATGTGTCCTGTGCAATGGAATGATGGAGGGGGTAGCTTCTTCATGATGGGTTATGGTGTGCACTCAGGTCTTGTTGCATGTGCATCGAATATGCATGCAACAGTGTTGGACTGCATTCATTGATGTGTTGTGCAAGTTTTGGTGACAGGGGGGGGTTGCCTGTAGTAAGTAGCATACTCATCATTCTGCACTGATCTATGCCATGGTGACTTGCAGCAATCCTATGGGAGTGCAGGACCAGTCACACGCTGTGGGATCCCTATTGGACTCACTTCTATGCACTCCCAGGGATGTCTGTCCTGTGTGGTGAGATGCAGGAGTCTGCGACATGGTGCTATTGCACTGCATGGTGCAGGATGCCCTTACGGTGTGTAAAGGCCACCGATGAGTGTGGCATGTGTTGTGGTATTTGGGCAGGTTTCCTGTTAGTCATGTTGTGTTATGTGTCGGCTCTAAATCATCACTGTGTGGTTAGGTAGTCATGTGCCGTGTCACTTGCCTTGGGGCACAGTGTTCTGTGAGGTGCACATCGTGCACTGGCGTCAACATTCCCACTCAGGTGAAGTAGGCATCCCCCCCCTTTCCCGGCCAGGTGAAGTAGGCGTCTCCCCCCCTTTCCCAGCCAGGTGAAGTAGGCATCTCCCCCCCCATTTCCCAGCCAGGTGAAGTAGGCATCTCCCCCCCCTTTCCCAGCCAGGTGAAGTAGGCATCCCCCCCCTTTCCCAGCCAGGTGAAGTAGGCATCTCCACCCCTTTCCCAGCCAGGTGAAGTAGGCAGCCAACATACTCACAGCCCCAATGCACTGCCATGACCCATTCAGGTTACTCACCAAGCAGCCAGGCACGTCGTCCGGCATGTCGCTCCATGTAGCGTGGTAGTGTGGAGTTCCGCAGGACCAAGGAGTCATGAGTTGATCCGGGGTATCGGCATTGCAATGTGTGATGGCTTTACTGGCATTACACACCATCTGGACGTTGATGGAGTGGTATTGCTTGCGGTTGCGATACGGCACCTCCATGGCATGCGGGACCACCAATTCAACGTGGGTGCAGTCAAGGGGAACCTATGCAATTTGGCATGCCTGCCAGTGCATGGAAGGCAACTTTTGTATCATGTATCTCCTGGGGAGTCCGGGGTAGGGATATGTAGTCCCTTGTGTGGTTGAGGAGGGCATCCAGCACTTGGTTGAGTATCCGGGAAAATATGGGCTGTGAAATGCCATGCATATGTCCGACTGTATGCTGGTAGGTGCCTGTGGCAAGGAAGTGGAGCACAGACACTACCTTCAGTAGAGGGGGGATGGCAGTGCTGATTTCTATGAGGCTCACTATATCGTCATGTCTCAGGTCCACTATGGTGGTAATGGTGTCCCAGTCAAGCCGGTACAGGGTGTGGATCTGCTCTGGTGTGAGGTTGAAGGGGTGACTCTGATGCGGGGGGTTGGGGGCTGGCGGCGTGGTAATGGTAGCTGCACTGGTAGGGCATGCTGTGCCTGTCTCACCCTCCTTCTCCTCCTGTGTATCCTCTGTGGTGGGGGCTGTGGTTGTTGTTGTTGCTGTTGTTGTAGTTGCTGCCTTGCAAGCAGGGCCTCCAGCTCCAGGAATGCTGCTACAATTGGTATCATCTTGGTGTGGGAGGGGGTGTGGTGTGTGGGTGTGCTCTTTTTGTGCTGTGCCAGACTCCATTGCCTCCACCTGTGCTGATTGAGTGCACCTGTGCCTCTTGGATACACTGCTCATGGTTCTTAACACCTTCTCGGCGATGTCGTTATTTACTCCATGCCGGTAAGGTACTTTGCGGCCTTGTGAGGGCCGTTTTTTGCATGTCCGCATTACTTGGGATCAGCTCCGGTTTACGCCATGCCGCTAATTTCGGCATGGAGTCTCGGGCGCGCGCCACTAGACCGCTATTTACGACCTTGTACTTTACGGCACCGGTCTGGTAGGGCTGAATAGTCCGTAACTGGAAACGATGGCGGTAATCCTTTTCCGGCATCGTTTTCCCCTTAACTCCTAACTCGGAATGATCCCCTTTGACTTTTGAGAATGATCTGTGTGCATCGCATTTGATGGGCGTGGGAGGACCTACTACGTATTTGGTGGAAGATGTATCTCAGTCGGTTCAGGTAGGGGCAGTGGTTACCACTCTGCCAGAAAGATATCAGGAATTTGTAAGGTGTTTGACAAGGTTGGTGCTTGACAGTTACCAACTCATAGGCCATTCGATTGAGTCATTGAGCGGTAACCCCAAGCTAGGTTACCCTGTAGTTGGCAGTATGCATTGTCTGAAAAGGAGACACAGCATTTGCAGGAATATCTAGACGAGATGTTGGCCTGTGGATTTATGAGACCCTCTAAATCTCCAGTTTCATCTGCTTTGTTCTTCGTGCCGAAGAAGGAAGGTACTTACGGACCTGAATCGACTATAGAGCCTTGACTAGAGTAACCATAAAGAATTGGTTCACATTACTATTAATTTCTGTCCTACTAGATCACGTCACGATGGCTAATATTTATACCTTGTTGGATTTAAAGGGAGCGTACAATCTCATCAGGGTGAAGGAGGAGGATGAATGGATTTAAAGGGAGCGTACCATCTCATCAGGGTGAAGGAGGGGATGAATGGAAAATGGCTTTCAGTACTAAGTTTGGTTTATTTGAATATTTGGTAATGCCGTTTGATTTGTGCAATGCCCCAGCAGCTTTTCAACATTTCATGCAGGAGGTGTTGCAGGAATATCTAGATGTGTTTGTAATTGTGTACAAGATTGCAGGAGTATCATTTATTTGCTACATTAGAAAAGTGTGAGTTTCACATCACGAGAGTGGAATTTCTGGGTTTCATTTTGACACCAGCAGGAGTGGTTATGGATGACAAGAAGGTACAGGCAGTTACCAAATGGCTGACCTTGCAATGTGTGAAAGATATTGAATCATTTTTGTGGTTTGCAAATGTTTGCAGGAGGTTTATAAACAACTTTGCTGCTATTATTACTCATATTACTAGAATATTGAAGAAGGCAACCAAGTTCTACTGGGATCAGGAGGCGGAGACCGCATTCACGGAGGCTCCGATTCTGTCATCCAGATTTGGAGAAACCATTTAAAGTAGAGACTGATGCCTCCAATTTGGCTGTTGGGGCAGTTTTGTCTCAGGCAAATGGCGCGGGCATTCATCAACCGGTAGACTATTTCTCTCGTAAATTGACAAGCTGCGAAAAAAATGATGCCATTATGGATAAGTATCTTTTGGCTATCAGAGAAGCATTCCTGGAATGGTGCCACTATTTAATGGGGGCTCGTTTATCAGAAATAATTATCACTGATCACAAAAATCTACAGTATCTCAGGTCTGTGAGAAATTTGAGTTCTAGTCAATTAAGATGGGGCCAATTCTTTGAGGAGTTTGATTTCATGGTCACATATAGGCCGGGGAGGACCAATGGTAAGGCTGATGCCTTGTCTAGGCAGGAAAATCTGAAAGGGCAGTGTCAAGTGGAACGTAGTGTCATTCCCACGAAATGATTCTGGGGGCCGTAACAAAGATGGTGCTTGGAGAGATCCGTCAGCATTTCCCAAAGAAGAAGTGGCCAGAGAGGGTGAGGCAAAATAAGGACAGAGTCATTTGGGATGGGTTGCCTTATCATGAAGGGAAGTTGTTTCTTCCTTCTGAGACCTTGAGGAAGAAGGCATTGTTTTGGTGCCATAACTCAGCAAGTTGTGAGACCTGTGTACACTCTAAGGCAGATCATTTGAAGAAGGCAGGATTGTTGCAGCCTTTTGCTACACCCGTACCCTGTGGGAATGTGTGTCAATGGACTTTGTCACGCAGTTGCATCAAAATGAGAATTGTGACATAATTTTGGTGGTGGTGGACTATCTGACAAAACAGGCTCACTTTATACCTTGTGATGGAATTCCAAATGCTAGTGCGCTGGCAGAGTTATTCTTGAAGCACATTGTGAGTTTACATGGATTACCAAGAACAATTGTATCAGATCAGGGGTCTCAATTTACCTCGCAGTTTTGGCATGCCTTCGGCAAACTACTCGGAATCTCATGTTGTTAAGGATTTCAATCAGGCACACACCCAAGTCTCGCCTAGCATGTAGTGCGCAAAGAAATACTTATTTATTTGTGTCTATAAATTCAATATTCTGAATGATATACCACTCATATTACACCCTTCTCAAAATAACCCCCAGGTCACACTGGACCAGGAATAAGGCTAGTTTGTAAAGGTTAATATTTATTTATTTATTCAATATTCAAATTACACATAAGTTTATATATATATACCAGACATGTCTATAATCAACCTCTCCACCCATGAGTTGACCCTGGCTGAAAATCAGGTTTTAAAATTGGGATTGAACTTCTGTCCCACATCTGTCTACAACTATGCAGAAACCCGCATAGATTTTGATAAATTTATGCGGAAAATCAGACTAAAAAAATTCTTTGCCATGTTTCCGCCTAAACCAAAACCCAAAGCCTGTTATCCAGAACATACAGACATCTCCATCCAGGACACTCTCACTCTACGTATTCTTGAAGATTTGGAATTTGAAAATGTAAATCATATGAACAACATAGACCAAGAACTTGAACTAATGACTGCTGATACCAGTTGGCCAGGCAAAACAGTATTAAAAATGAAATCCAGATTTAACCCTATGTTTAATCCGGAAGGCCACGTTGAGGCTTTCCAGGACCTGGTAATCAATGATCTCAAAAAGACCCGGAAGAAACGGCCACCCACGAGTACTAACTTAACCCCAGCACAACAACGCACATTGAAACAACTTGGTGCAATGACGGAATACATAATTAAACCATCAGATAAGGGGACTAAGATAGTCATGATGAATCGGAATGACTACATTAAGGAGGCCCACAGACAACTAACGGATAAGAGTTGCTACGCTAAATTGCAAGATGATCCTTCACAAGTCATGAGTGTGTTACTATCCAATCTTTTACAGACTTAGAAGGAGAGAGACCTGTTAGACGAAGACATTTGCACATTTTTACAACCCAAATTTCCCACCACCCCAACAATTTACTTTCTGCCCAAAGTTCACAAGAGCTTGACCAGACCCCCAGGCAGACCAATTGTTACACTATGTGGGGCATTGTTGGAAAATCTTTCACGGTTTGTGGATGAAACATTGATTACTTTCGTAACTACTCTGCCCTCTTATTTAAGGGATACGAAAGACTTTTTGAGTAGAATAGAAGGTATCCCATGGGAAACATCTTACCTGCTGACAACACTAGATGTAGTCTCTCTCTACACATCAATTCGACACTCTGATGGCCTCAAAGCATGCAAGCATTTTTTGCAAACCAGATCCATGAACTACATGCAACATGGCCTCATGGTAATAGCGATGATTAAATTCTGCTTAACCAACAACTGTTTTTTGTTTGATAAGGAGTTCTTTATCCAGCTTCAAGGCACCGCCATGGGCAGTACTTTTGCTCCCTCGTATGCGAATCTGACAATGGGCTGGTGGGAGAAGTTTGTTGTCTGGCATCCGAATAACATCAAACACACAGATAAAATAGTACTGTGGCTACGCTACATCGATGATCTGTTTGTGATCTGGGATGGCAGTGACCTGGAATGGCTAGACTTTGTAAGGGCATTGAATACTAACGAGCTCAACCTTCAATTCACAGAAAGTCACAGCAAGACGGACATTGTGTTCTTGGATATCGCAGTTTCAGTGGCTAATGGCGAACTCATTAGTAGCTTATATAGAAAACCAACCAGCTCAAACATTCCTTTGCATGCAAAGAGCAGCCATCGCACAGCCTTAAAATGGAGTATTCCGTATGGGGAATTCATACGCATACGTAGAAACTGTTCCAACATTAACACCTTTGACAGCGAATGTGCCCTGATGGCTCAGAGATTCAAAAACCGAGGCTATCCAATCAAAGTACTGGAAAGAGCATTTTTAAAAGCTAGGGACATGGATCGCTCCTTACTATTGGTTTCCAATGTTGTCCAAACGAAGATCACGGATAATGTAGATACACGTCTGATTCTGACTTTTGGTAATGGTGCCCAAAATATTCGCCAAGTAATACAAAAACACTGGCATGTTTTAAAACTAGACAAACATCTTGGCGAGTTACTGGCACCCAAAGCAAATATCACATTCCGTAGATCGTCTTCATTCAAAGATACCCTTGTACCCAGCTTCATGAGTCCTCTAGTTGACCAATCAGGAGCCAGCTGGATGAACATCAAAAGACCAGGCTTCCAAAAATGTTCTAAATGTAAAGCATGCACCTATGCTGTTAACACCAATTGTTATTTACATCCCATTTTAGGAGAGAGCATTAAGATTGTGTCTAGAATTACTTGTGAAACTGAATATGTGGTATATGTGTTAAACTGCCCATGCAACAAGTGGTATGTCGGTAGCACCAAAGGAAAACTTAAATTAAGGGTGCTACAGCACATTAGAGCAATCAAGAATGCTGACCCGACTTACCCTATGGCCCTTCATTTTAAGAATCAACATGGAGGCAAATTAGAGGGTTTTACCTTCTTTGGTATACATACAATCACTAAATCACCCAGAGGAGGCAATCGTGAATTAACACTACGGCAATTGGAAACCAGATGTATTTTAGACCTAGAGACAAAAAAGCCCAGGGGTCACAACCTCGATGAGGAACTATATACCTTCCTGGGTACATGAGGTTTTAGCAGATATTGTCTCAGGTTTGCTCTGACCAGGTCTCATATGTCTTACATGCTTACATTTTTCTTTCCAAGTACAGACAAGGTCACATAAACAGCATGTGCCATGCCATGAGCAATGAAATGAACAATGTGCCTCAGACTCTTACATAGTAATCACTTTTATACTCCTCACATTTTTGAAGATAATGGTGTTATTATATGTATATTTATATAATAATGGTATGGGGTTTTGTTCTCACAATTTTAGTGTGTTTTTAAACCATTGTTTTTAACTTGTAGCTGTATAGGTTTTGGTACGTATTTTAAGTGGCTTTTACAACACAGAGATTTTTGGACTGGATTTTACCTGCTTCACTGTGCTGCTAAATCTGTGACAATTCTATGTGGACTGAATACCTAGGGTTTTTATACTGCATTGGTAATATCTTCCTTCTCTTAAACATTAGGATGCATGTATACGGGCTTACCTCTTATTAATATGACTTATAGGTCATTTTATGAAATTGGATGCTTTATGCACTTAGCACTTTACAACTAAGCAATATTTGTACGCACTTTGCACTTTATAAGAGGAAATCTTTTCTGCACTAGTTTTTAAAACAAATTAGTAGCCCATGCATTTACCTCAGACTCTGTTAGAAATATAATTTTATAGAGATACTCTTTATATATTTTTTTTACAACTAGGATACTATAATCCATATACTAAACAACTGACTACAGAGTCCTATACTTATAGGAGAGGTTCATGCATGGACGGAGAGCACTATGCACTTTATACTATCGCTGCTATGTAAATACATATTTTTGCTGCTAAAATGCTATTTGCACATTTGTCTAAATTTTAAGACTTTTACCTTTTGCATATTTGCACAAGAACCAAAAAATAGGTATTATTTCCTACATGCATTCCGTTTAAGCATTACACTAGCCTGCTGCATGATATATACAATCACAGCATTTAACAATCAGGTATCATACATATAATGAAGCATATCCATGCTTGGGCAGGTCAAAGGCATCATAGACGATCTGTACTTAGCAAAGGCTATCACCGCCTTTGACTGTCACTAGGCAGCCAGGAACAGTATTTGACTACTTTCTTTGTTCATGCAATGTTAACGCATAATGGACACACTAAAAGACGGAATTTGAGAAACAAATGGATTCGTTGTGTATTTGTTTTATGCTAAGCGGAATCATTCTTGCCCATTCGGCATTGATTTTGAAATTGTGAATTCATTTTGACATCAATGTAGTACTGTTATCTATGTCTTATATGTTAAAGGAAGTTGTCTGCATTTTCCTATGAGAAATGTATACCATTGAATTGTTCCAAGATGGCTGCCTGATAAAACATGCTAAACCAGTGGCTTTTAGCAGGTAGATACTCTATATGCGCAATCAGAGAGTTGTCAAGGGTTAAATTGCAGTCCATCATCTGTGTTGTTTGAAAACCTACGTGATCAAGCGGTTTGCATACCGGGAAATGCGTCGTTCTTTTTTGGTTCCCTTTCCTGATGCATTTATATTAATAAAGTCAACGTGCTGCCAGGAAATATTGAGGTGTCGTTTCCACTTAATCGCTGCAAGGACATTTTTCTCCTGTTGCAGCTGCTCTCTGGAGTGCATTCCACTGGTTGTCTTTCCTTTGTAAAGCTTCATTTCGTCATATATATATATATATTCAGTGAAAAAACTTTGTTAAAGGGACGTTATGGTAAAGTTGCGCTACTAAAAACCTATGAAATTCAGTGAAAAAACTTTGTCAAAGGAACGTTATGGTTCCAAGTAAAACCGAAAAACCCTTGAAATTCGCCAGTTATGGTAAGCTAAGCAACCATAACTCGCGCCACCACCGTGCACTGCTAAGACTAACACCCAGGACATCAAAGATGACATCACAAATGTCATTGATGACATCACTGATGACATCACATGCGTATGTACTTTTCATGAAATATGTGTACAAGGGATTCTTATTATAATGTTGCGAAACAAGTGTCAAGGATCATTGCAATAAATATCATTCCCTAATTAGTGCATTGAACGATGCATTGATATAAATAGCATTCTATTATGGGGTTCTATCTAGTACACTAAGCTACTGATACAGAAACATAACATGGTGTGCAGTGTACAAGATGAAGGTATAATATTCGTAATGTTAATATGTTGAATATTGAAATGATAATTACTTTCTTAATAGATTTTTGTGTACTGTGAAATATGTAATATGTAGCTAATAAAACATTACTATAGACAAAACACAAAGACACAAGAACACATCCCAATATGGGTATATACAGGGAAAGTGAAGTTAGCAAAAAAGCACAAGTAGTAGCAGAAACAATTCATAACTTAACTGATTATTTTCATGCAAATAAATGATTGCTCTGTTTCAAAGCTGCTATTCACCCTATGTATATGTATCATTTGATGTGATTGGACCCAGAGGGAAAGTACAGCCATAAAAAAAAAACAACAGAACTATCAGAAAGTGCTCATAAGTCTATTGATTATCTTTCTGCACAAAAAGGATTGCTGTCTTTCAAGCTTGTGTCTTCCCGTATGTATATGTTTCATATGATGTGACTGGACTCTAACAGAATTACTTAAGAACCTACTTGAAGGATACGTCTACAAATAAAATAAAATGTTTAGTTTCTGACTGTTACTGAAGAAAACCATGTGGCCTAGATATGTCAGCAAAAGAAAAAAGTGTGAGCCAGACATGTGATGTCAACAGTGATGTCATCAATGACATTTGTGATGTCATCTTTTATGTCCTGGGTGTTAGTCTTAGCAGTGCACAGTGGTGGCGCGAGTTATGGTTGCTTATCTTACCATAACTGGTGAATTTCAAGGGGTTTTCGGTTTTACTTGGAACCATAACGTTCCTTTGACAAAGTTTTTTCACTGAATTTCATAGGTTTTTAGTAGCACAACTTTACCATAACGTCCCTTTAACAAAGTTTTTTCACTGAATTTCATAGGTTTTTAGTAGCGCAACTTAACCATAACGTCCCTTTAACAAAGTTTTTTCATTGCATTTCATAGGTTTTTATTAGTGCAACTTAACCATAACGTCCCTGTAACATTTTTTTTTAACTAAATTTTAAAGGTTTTTATTAGTACAACGTGACCATAGCATCCTTTTCAATAGATGAAGACCACTAACATCTTATGTCCTCAAAGTGGGAATGCCGGGTGGTAAAAAAAACAAAAAGATTTTCCTTCCTACGCCGGGACGCCTGCGGCGTCTCGGTGTAGGAAGGAAAATCTTTTACCAAGATGGTCACCATGGAAAGGGAAGGCGGGGTGTATAAAGAGCACAACGGCGCATGAGCGGGGTTGGGGGGGGCACAGGGGAGACACATGGGCATGAGCGGGGGGTGAGAGGGAACAGGGTACAAACGGGGCATGAGCAGGGGCTGGGGGGGAAAAGGAAGGAAACACAGGGCATGAGTGGTGGTGGGGGGAACACGAGAGAGACACGGGGCATGAGCAGCGGGTGGGGAGGAACATGAGGGAGACACGGGGTATTAGCAGGGGGTGGGGAGGAACATGAGGGAGAAACAGGGCATGAGCGGGGGGTACAGGGCACATACGGGACATGAGCGGGGGTGGGGAGGAAAGGAGAGAGACAAGGGGCATGAGTGGGGGGTGGGGGGAACATGAGGGAGACACGGAGCATGAGCGGGGGGCGGGGGGTAACACGAGGGAAACGCGGGGCATGAGCAGGGGGTGGGGGAACACGAGGGAGACACGGGGCATGAGCGGGGTGTGGGGGGCAACAGGAGACTGACACGGGGCATGAGCAGGGGGTGGAGTCAACAGGAGAGAGACACGGGGCATGAGCGGGGGGTGGGGAGAACAGGAGACAGACACGGGGCATGAGCGGGAGGGTGGGGAGAACAGGAGACAGACACGGGGCATGAGCGGGGGATGGGGGAACAGGAGACAGATACGGGGCATGAGCGGGGGTTGGGGAGAACAGGAGACAGACACGGGGAATGAGCGGAGGGTGGGGGGCAACAGGAGACAGACACGGGGCATGAGCGGGGGCCGTGGGGGGCAACAGGAGAGAGACACGGGGCATGAGCGTGGAGTGGGGGAATGCAGGAGACAGACACGGGGCATGGGTGGGGGCAACAGGAGACAGACACGGGGCATGAGCAGGGGGTGGGGGGAACAGGAGACAGACACGGGGCATGAGCGGGGGGTGGGGGGAACAGAAGACAGACATGGGGCATGAGCGGGGGAGTCGGGGGCAAAAGGAAAGAGACAGGGGGCATGAGCGTGGGGTGGGGGGGTACAGGAGACAGACACGGGGCATGAGCGGGGGGTGGGGGGCAACAGGAGAGAGACACGGGACATGAGTGGGTGGGGGGAACAGGAGACAGACATGGGGCATGAGTGGGGGGGGCAACAGGAGAGAGACACGGGGCATGAGCGGGGGGTGGGGAGTTACAGGAGACAGACACGGGCATGAGCGGGGGTGGAGGGGTACAGGAGACAGACACGGGGCATGAGCGGGGCGTGGGGGGCAACAGGAGAGAGACACGGGGCATGAGCGGGGGGTGGGGGGAACAGGAGACAGACACGGGCATGAGCGGGGGTGGGGGAACAACAGAGACAGACACGGGGCATGAGTAGGGGGTGGGGGGCAACAGGAGACAGACACAGGGCATGAGCGGGGGTTGGGGGGCAACAGGAGACAGACACGGGGCATAAGCGGGGGGTGGGGGGCAACAGGAGACAGACACGGGGCATGAGCGGGGGGTGGGGGGCAACAGGAGACAGACACGGGGCATGAGCAGGGGGTGGGGGGGAACAGGAGACAGATACGGTGCATGAGCAGGGGTGGGGAGAACAGGAGACAGACACGGGGCATGAGCAGGGGGTGGGGGCAACAGGAGACAGACACATGGCATGAGCGGGGTTGGGGGGAACAGGAGACAGACACGGGGCATGAGCGGGGGTGGGGAGAACAGGAGACAGACACGGGGCATGAGCGAAGGGGTGGGGGCAACAGGAGACAGACACGGGGCATGAGCAGGGGCGTGGGGGCCAACAGGAGAGAGACACGGGCATGAGCGCGGAGTGGGGGGGTACAGGAGACAGACACGGGGCATGGGTGGGAGCAAGAGGAGACAGACACAGGGCATGAGCGGGGGGTGGGGGGTACAGAAGACAGACACGGGGCATGAGCGGGGTAGTGGGGGCAACAGGAGACAGACACAGGGCATGAGCGGGGGTGGGGGGAACAGGAGACAGACACGGGGCATGGGCGGGGGGTGGGGAGAACAGGAGACAGACACGGGGCATGAGCGAAGGGGTGGGGGCAACAGGAGACAGACACGGGGCATGAGCAGGGGTGTGGGGGGCAACAGGAGAGAGACACGGGCATGAGCGCGGAGTGGGGGGGTACAGGAGACAGACACGGGGCATGGGTGGGAGCAAGAGGAGACAGACACAGGGCATGAGCGGGGGTGGGGGGTATAGAAGACAGACACGGGGCATGAGCGGGGTAGTGGGGAGCAACAGGAGAGAGACATGGGGCATGAGCGGGGGGTTGGGGGGTTACAGGAGACAGACACGGGGCAGGGGGTGGGGGGCAACAGGAGAGGGACACAGGGCATGAGCGGGGGGGTGGGGGGTACACGAGACAGACACGGGGCATGAGCAGGGGGTGGGGGGCAACAGGAGAGAGACACAGGACATGAGCGGGTGGGGGGAACAGGAGACAGACACGGGGCATGAGCAGGGGGGGCAACAGGAGACAGACATGGGGCATGAGCGGGGGGGTGGGGGGTACAGGAGACAGACATGAGCATGAGCGGGGGGTGGGGGTGTACAGGAGACAGACACGGGGCATGAGCAGGGGGTAGGGGGCAATAGGAGACAGACACAGGGCATGAGCGGGGGGTGGGGGGAACAAAAGAGACAGACACGGGGCATGAGCGGGGGGTGGGGGGCAAAGGAGAGAGACACAGGGCAGGAGCGGGGGGTGGGGGACAACAGTAGACAGACATGGGGCATGAGCGGGGGGTGAGGGCAACAGGAGACAGACACGGGGCATGAGCAGGGGGTGGGGGAACAGGAGACAGACACGGAGCATGAGCGGGGGGTGGGGAGAACAGGAGACAGACACAGGGCATGAGAGGGGCGTGGGGGGCAACAGGAGACAGACACGGGGTATGAGCGGGGGGTGGGGGGCAACAGGAGAGAGACACGGGACATGAGCGGGTGGGGGAAACCAGAGACAGACACGGGGCATGAGCGGGGGGTGGGGGGCAACAGGAGACAGACACGGGGCATGAGCAGGGGGTGGGGGGGAACAGGAGACAGATACGGTGCATGAGCAGGGGTGGGGAGAACAGGAGACAGACACGGGGCATGAGCAGGGGGTGGGGGCAACAGGAGACAGACACATGGCATGAGCGGGGTTGGGGGGAACAGGAGACAGACACGGGGCATGAGCGGGGGTGGGGAGAACAGGAGACAGACACGGGGCATGAGCGAAGGGGTGGGGGCAACAGGAGACAGACACGGGGCATGAGCAGGGGCGTGGGGGCCAACAGGAGAGAGACACGGGCATGAGCGCGGAGTGGGGGGGTACAGGAGACAGACACGGGGCATGGGTGGGAGCAAGAGGAGACAGACACAGGGCATGAGCGGGGGGTGGGGGGTACAGAAGACAGACACGGGGCATGAGCGGGGTAGTGGGGGCAACAGGAGACAGACACAGGGCATGAGCGGGGGTGGGGGGAACAGGAGACAGACACGGGGCATGGGCGGGGGGTGGGGAGAACAGGAGACAGACACGGGGCATGAGCGAAGGGGTGGGGGCAACAGGAGACAGACACGGGGCATGAGCAGGGGTGTGGGGGGCAACAGGAGAGAGACACGGGCATGAGCGCGGAGTGGGGGGGTACAGGAGACAGACACGGGGCATGGGTGGGAGCAAGAGGAGACAGACACAGGGCATGAGCGGGGGTGGGGGGTATAGAAGACAGACACGGGGCATGAGCGGGGTAGTGGGGAGCAACAGGAGAGAGACATGGGGCATGAGCGGGGGGTTGGGGGGTTACAGGAGACAGACACGGGGCAGGGGGTGGGGGGCAACAGGAGAGGGACACAGGGCATGAGCGGGGGGGTGGGGGGTACACGAGACAGACACGGGGCATGAGCAGGGGGTGGGGGGCAACAGGAGAGAGACACAGGACATGAGCGGGTGGGGGGAACAGGAGACAGACACGGGGCATGAGCAGGGGGGGCAACAGGAGACAGACATGGGGCATGAGCGGGGGGGTGGGGGGTACAGGAGACAGACATGAGCATGAGCGGGGGGTGGGGGTGTACAGGAGACAGACACGGGGCATGAGCAGGGGGTAGGGGGCAATAGGAGACAGACACAGGGCATGAGCGGGGGGTGGGGGGAACAAAAGAGACAGACACGGGGCATGAGCGGGGGGTGGGGGGCAAAGGAGAGAGACACAGGGCAGGAGCGGGGGGTGGGGGACAACAGTAGACAGACATGGGGCATGAGCGGGGGGTGAGGGCAACAGGAGACAGACACGGGGCATGAGCAGGGGGTGGGGGGAACAGGAGACAGACACGGAGCATGAGCGGGGGGTGGGGAGAACAGGAGACAGACACAGGGCATGAGAGGGGCGTGGGGGGCAACAGGAGACAGACACGGGGTATGAGCGGGGGGTGGGGGGCAACAGGAGAGAGACACGGGACATGAGCGGGTGGGGGAAACCAGAGACAGACACGGGGCATGAGCGGCGGGGGCAACAGGAGACAGACACGGGGCATGAGCGGGCGGTGGGTGTACAGGAGACAGACACGGGGCATGAGCGGGGGGTGGGGGAACAACAGAGAGAGACACGGGACATGAGCGGGGGGTGGAGGGCAACAGGAGACAGACACGGGGCATGAGCAAGGGGGTGGGGGCAACAGGGGACAGACACGGGGCATGAGCGGGGGTGTGGGGGGCAACAGGAGAGAGACAAGGGCATGAGCGCGGAGTGGGGGGGTACAGGAGACAGACACGGGGCATGAGCGGGGGGTGGGGGGCAACAGGAGACAGACACGGGTCATGAGCAGGGGGTGGGGGGAACAGGAGACAGACACGGAGCATGTGCGGGGTGGGGAGAACAGGAGACAGACACGGGGCATGAGCGGGGGGTGGGGGGCAACAGGAGACAGACACAGGGCATGAGCAGGGGTGGGAGGAACAGGAGACAGACACAGGGCATGAGCGGGGGGTGGGGGAACAACAGAGACAGACACGGGACATGAGCGGGGGGTGGAGGGCAACAGGAGACAGACACGGGGCATGAGCTAGGGGGTGGGGGCAACAGGGGACAGACACGTGGCATGAGTGGGGGTGTGGGGGGCAACAGGAGAGAGACAAGGGCATGAGCGCGGAGTGGGGGGGTACAGGAGTCAGACACGGGGCATGAGCGGGGGGTGGGGGGCAACAGGAGACAGACACGGGTCATGAGCAGGGGGTGGGGGGGAACTGGAGACAGACACGGAGCATGTGCGGGGTGGGGAGAACAGGAGACAGACACGGGGCATGAGCGGGGGGTGGGGGGCAACAGGAGACAGACACAGGGCATGAGCAGGGGTGGGAGGAACAGGAGACAGACACAGGGCATGAGCGGGGGGTGGGGAGAACAGGAGACAGACACGGGGCATGAGCGAGGGGGTGGGGGCAACAGGAGACAGACACGGGGCATGAGCAGGGGTGTGGGGGCAACAGGAGAGAGACACAGGCATGAGCGCGGAGTGGGGGGGTACAGGAGACAGACATGGGGCATGGGTGGAAGCAAGAGGAGACAGACATGGGGCATGAGCGGGGGGTGGGGGGAACAGGAGACAGACACGGGGCATGAGCGGGGGGTGGGGGGTACAGAAGACAGACACGGGGCATGAGCGGGGTAGTGGGGGCAACAGGAGAGAGACATGGGGCATGAGCGGGGGGTGGAGGGGGTACAGGAGACAGACACGGGGCATGAGCAGGGTGTGGGGGGCAACAGGAGAGAGACACAGGGCATGAGCAGGGGGGTGGGGGGTACAGTAGACAGACACAGGGCATGAGCGGGGGGTGGGGGGCAACAGGAGAGAGACACGGGACATGAGCGGGTGGGGGGAACAGGAGACAGACACAGGGCATGAGCAGGGGGGCAACAGGAGACAGACATGGGGCATGAGCGGGGGGTGGGGGGAACAAAAGAGACAGACACGGGGCATGAGCGGGGGGTGGGGGGCAACAGGAGACAGACACGGGGCATGAGCGGGGGGTCGGGGGCAACAGGAGAGAGACACGGGACATGAGCGGATGGGGGGAACCAGAGACAGACACGGGGCATGAGCGGGGGGGGCAGCAGGAGACAGACACGGGGCATGAGCGGGCGGTGGGGGTACAGGAGACAGACATGGGGCATGAGCGGGGGGTGGGGGGCAACAGAAGAGAGACACGGGGCATGAGCGGGGGGTGGGGGGAACAGGAGACAGACATGGGGCATGAGCGGGGGGTGGGGGTACAACAGAGACAGACACGGGGCATGAGCGGGGGGTGGAAGGCAACAGGAGACAGACACGGGCCATGAGCGAGGGGGTGGGGGCAACAGGAGACAGACACGGGGCATGAGCGGGGGTGTGGGGGGCAACAGGAGAGAGACACGGGCATGAGCGTGGAGTGGGGGGGTACAGGAGACAGACACGGGGCATGAGCGGGGGGTGGGGGGCAACAGGAGACAGACACGGGGCATGAGCAGGGGGTGGGGGGAACAGGAGACAGACACGGAGCATGAGCGGGGGTGGGGAGAACAGGAGACAGACACGGGGCATGAGCAGGGGGTGGGGGCAACAGGAGACAGACACAGGGCATGAGCAGGGGTGGGAGGAACAGGAGACAGACACAGGGCATGAGCGGGGGGTGGGGAGAACAGGAGACAGACACGGGGCATGAGCGAGGGGGTGGGGGCAACAGGAGACAGACACGGGGCATGAGCAGGGGTGTGGGGGCAACAGGAGAGAGACACAGGCATGAGCGCGGCGTGGGGGGGTACAGGAGACAGACATGGGGCATGGGTGGAAGCAAGAGGAGACAGACATGGGGCATGAGCGGGGGGTGGGGGGAACAGGAGACAGACACGGGGCATGAGCGGGGGGGTACAGAAGACAGACACGGGGCATGAGCGGGGTAGTGGGGGCAACAGGAGAGAGACATGGGGCATGAGCGGGGGGTGGAGGGGGTACAGTAGACAGACACGGGGCATGAGCGGGGGGTGGGGGGCAACAGGAGAGAGACACGGGACATGAGTGGGTGGGGGGAACAGGAGACAGACACGGGGCATGAGCAGGGGGGCAACAGGAGACAGACATGGGGCATGAGCGGGGGGGTGGGAGGGTACAGGAGACAGCCATAGCATCCTTTTCAATAGATGAAGACCACTAACATCTTATGTCCTCAAAGTGGGAATGCCGGGTGGTAAAAAAAACAAAAAGATTTTCCTTCCTACGCCGGGACGCCTGCGGCGTCTCGGTGTAGGAAGGAAAATCTTTTACCAAGATGGTCACCATGGAAAGGGAAGGCGGGGTGTATAAAGAGCACAACGGCGCATGAGCGGGGTTGGGGGGGGCACAGGGGAGACACATGGGCATGAGCGGGGGGTGAGAGGGAACAGGGTACAAACGGGGCATGAGCAGGGGCTGGGGGGGAAAAGGAAGGAAACACAGGGCATGAGTGGTGGTGGGGGGAACACGAGAGAGACACGGGGCATGAGCAGCGGGTGGGGAGGAACATGAGGGAGACATGGGGTATTAGCAGGGGGTGGGGAGGAACACGAGGGAGAAACAGGGCATGAGCGGGGGTACAGGGCACATACGGGACATGAGCGGGGGTGGGGAGGAAAGGAGAGAGACAAGGGGCATGAGTGGGGGGTGGGGGGAACATGAGGGAGACACGGAGCATGAGCGGGGGGCGGGGGGTAACACGAGGGAAACGCGGGGCATGAGCAGGG
Source organism: Ambystoma mexicanum (assembly GCF_040938575.1). Lineage (NCBI taxonomy): Eukaryota > Metazoa > Chordata > Amphibia > Caudata > Ambystomatidae > Ambystoma > Ambystoma mexicanum. Next base: position 153,291,748 of record NC_090933.1, read on the forward strand.
GGTGGGGGAACACAAGGGAGACACGGGGCATGAGCGGGGTGTGGGGGGCAACAGGAGACTGACACGGGGCATGAGCAGGGGGTGGAGTCAACAGGAGAGAGACACGGGGCATGAGCGGGGGGTGGGGAGAACAGGAGACAGACACGGGGCATGAGCGGGAGGGTGGGGAGAACAGGAGACAGACACGGGGCATGAGCGGGGGATGGGGGAACAGGAGACAGATACGGGGCATGAGCGGGGGTTGGGGAGAACAGGAGACAGACACGGGGAATGAGCGGAGGGTGGGGGGCAACAGGAGACAGACACGGGGCATGAGCGGGGGCCGTGGGGGGCAACAGGAGAGAGACACGGGGCATGAGCGTGGAGTGGGGGAATGCAGGAGACAGACACGGGGCATGGGTGGGGGCAACAGGAGACAGACACGGGGCATGAGCGGGGGGTGGGGGGAACAGGAGACAGACACGGGGCATGAGCGGGGGGTGGGGGGAACAGAAGACAGACATGGGGCATGAGCGGGGGAGTCGGGGGCAAAAGGAAAGAGACAGGGGGCATGAGCGTGGGGTGGGGGGGTACAGGAGACAGACACGGGGCATGAGCGGGGGGTGGGGGGCAACAGGAGAGAGACACGGGACATGAGTGGGTGGGGGGAACAGGAGACAGACACGGGGCATGAGTGGGGGGGGCAACAGGAGAGAGACACGGGGCATGAGCGGGGGGTGGGGAGTTACAGGAGACAGACACGGGCATGAGCGGGGGTGGAGGGGTACAGGAGACAGACACGGGGCATGAGCGGGGCGTGGGGGGCAACAGGAGAGAGACACGGGGCATGAGCGGGGGGTGGGGGGAACAGGAGACAGACACGGGCATGAGCGGGGGTGGGGGAACAACAGAGACAGACACGGGGCATGAGTAGGGGGTGGGGGGCAACAGGAGACAGACACAGGGCATGAGCGGGGGGTGGGGGGCAACAGGAGACAGACACGGGGCATAAGCGGGGGGTGGGGGGCAACAGGAGACAGACACGGGGCATGAGCGGGGGGTGGGGGGCAACAGGAGACAGACACGGGGCATGAGCAGGGGGTGGGGGGGAACAGGAGACAGACACGGTGCATGAGCAGGGGTGGGGAGAACAGGAGACAGACACGGGGCATGAGCAGGGGGTGGGGGCAACAGGAGACAGACACATGGCATGAGCGGGGTTGGGGGGAACAGGAGACAGACACGGGGCATGAGCGGGGGGTGGGGAGAACAGGAGACAGACACGGGGCATGAGCGAAGGGGTGGGGGCAACAGGAGACAGACACGGGGCATGAGCAGGGGCGTGGGGGGCAACAGGAGAGAGACACGGGCATGAGCGCGGAGTGGGGGGGTACAGGAGACAGACACGGGGCATGGGTGGGAGCAAGAGGAGACAGACACAGGGCATGAGCGGGGGGTGGGGGGTACAGAAGACAGACACGGGGCATGAGCGGGGTAGTGGGGGCAACAGGAGACAGACACAGGGCATGAGCGGGGGTGGGGGGAACAGGAGACAGACACGGGGCATGGGCGGGGGGTGGGGAGAACAGGAGACAGACACGGGGCATGAGCGAAGGGGTGGGGGCAACAGGAGACAGACACGGGGCATGAGCAGGGGTGTGGGGGGCAACAGGAGAGAGACACGGGCATGAGCGCGGAGTGGGGGGGTACAGGAGACAGACACGGGGCATGGGTGGGAGCAAGAGGAGACAGACACAGGGCATGAGCGGGGGTGGGGGGTATAGAAGACAGACACGGGGCATGAGCGGGGTAGTGGGGAGCAACAGGAGAGAGACATGGGGCATGAGCGGGGGGTTGGGGGGTTACAGGAGACAGACACGGGGCAGGGGGTGGGGGGCAACAGGAGAGGGACACAGGGCATGAGCGGGGGGGTGGGGGGTACACGAGACAGACACGGGGCATGAGCAGGGGGTGGGGGGCAACAGGAGAGAGACACAGGACATGAGCGGGTGGGGGGAACAGGAGACAGACACGGGGCATGAGCAGGGGGGGCAACAGGAGACAGACATGGGGCATGAGCGGGGGGGGTGGGGGGTACAGGAGACAGACATGAGCATGAGCGGGGGGTGGGGGTGTACAGGAGACAGACACGGGGCATGAGCAGGGGGTAGGGGGCAACAGGAGACAGACACAGGGCATGAGCGGGGGGTGGGGGGAACAAAAGAGACAGACACGGGGCATGAGCGGGGGGTGGGGGGCAACAGGAGAGAGACACAGGGCAGGAGCGGGGGGTGGGGGACAACAGTAGACAGACATGGGGCATGAGCGGGGGGTGAGGGCAACAGGAGACAGACACGGGGCATGAGCAGGGGGTGGGGGGAACAGGAGACAGACACGGAGCATGAGCGGGGGGTGGGGAGAACAGGAGACAGACACAGGGCATGAGAGGGGGGTGGGGGGCAACAGGAGACAGACACGGGGCATGAGCGGGGGGTGGGGGGCAACAGGAGAGAGACACGGGACATGAGCGGGTGGGGGAAACCAGAGACAGACACGGGGCATGAGCGGCGGGGGCAACAGGAGACAGACACGGGGCATGAGCGGGCGGTGGGTGTACAGGAGACAGACACGGGGCATGAGCGGGGGGTGGGGGAACAACAGAGAGAGACACGGGACATGAGCGGGGGGTGGAGGGCAACAGGAGACAGACACGGGGCATGAGCGAGGGGGTGGGGGCAACAGGGGACAGACACGGGGCATGAGCGGGGGTGTGGGGGGCAACAGGAGAGAGACAAGGGCATGAGCGCGGAGTGGGGGGGTACAGGAGACAGACACGGGGCATGAGCGGGGGGTGGGGGGCAACAGGAGACAGACACGGGTCATGAGCAGGGGGTGGGGGGGAACAGGAGACAGACACGGAGCATGTGCGGGGTGGGGAGAACAGGAGACAGACACGGGGCATGAGCGGGGGGTGGGGGGCAACAGGAGACAGACACAGGGCATGAGCAGGGGTGGGAGGAACAGGAGACAGACACAGGGCATGAGCGGGGGGTGGGGGAACAACAGAGACAGACACGGGACATGAGCGGGGGGTGGAGGGCAACAGGAGACAGACACGGGGCATGAGCGAGGGGGTGGGGGCAACAGGGGACAGACACGTGGCATGAGCGGGGGAGTGGGGGGCAACAGGAGAGAGACAAGGGCATGAGCGCGGAGTGGGGGGGTACAGGAGACAGACACGGGGCATGAGCGGGGGGCAACAGGAGACAGACACGGGTCATGAGCAGGGGGTGGGGGGGAACTGGAGACAGACACGGAGCATGTGCGGGGTGGGGAGAACAGGAGACAGACACGGGGCATGAGCGGGGGGTGGGGGGCAACAGGAGACAGACACAGGGCATGAGCAGGGGTGGGAGGAACAGGAGACAGACACAGGGCATGAGCGGGGGGTGGGGAGAACAGGAGACAGACACGGGGCATGAGCGAGGGGGTGGGGGCAACAGGAGACAGACACGGGGCATGAGCAGGGGTGTGGGGGCAACAGGAGAGAGACACAGGCATGAGCGCGGAGTGGGGGGGTACAGGAGACAGACATGGGGCATGGGTGGAAGCAAGAGGAGACAGACATGGGGCATGAGCGGGGGGTGGGGGGAACAGGAGACAGACACGGGGCATGAGCGGGGGGTGGGGGGTACAGAAGACAGACACGGGGCATGAGCGGGGTAGTGGGGGCAACAGGAGAGAGACATGGGGCATGAGCGGGGGGGTGGAGGGGGTACAGGAGACAGACACGGGGCATGAGCAGGGTGTGGGGGGCAACAGGAGAGAGACACAGGGCATGAGCAGGGGGGTGGGGGGTACAGTAGACAGACACAGGGCATGAGCGGGGGGTGGGGGGCAACAGGAGAGAGACACGGGACATGAGCGGGTGGGGGGAACAGGAGACAGACACAGGGCATGAGCAGGGGGGCAACAGGAGACAGACATGGGGCATGAGCGGGGGGTGGGGGGAACAAAAGAGACAGACACGGGGCATGAGCGGGGGGTGGGGGCAACAGGAGACAGACACGGGGCATGAGCGGGGGGTCGGGGGCAACAGGAGAGAGACACGGGACATGAGCGGATGGGGGGAACCAGAGACAGACACGGGGCATGAGCGGGGGGGGCAGCAGGAGACAGACACGGGGCATGAGCGGGCGGTGGGGGTACAGGAGACAGACATGGGGCATGAGCGGGGGGTGGGGGGCAACAGAAGAGAGACACGGGGCATGAGCGGGGGGTGGGGGGAACAGGAGACAGACATGGGGCATGAGCGGGGGGTGGGGGTACAACAGAGACAGACACGGGGCATGAGCGGGGGGTGGAAGGCAACAGGAGACAGACACGGGCCATGAGCGAGGGGGTGGGGGCAACAGGAGACAGACACGGGGCATGAGCGGGGGTGTGGAGGGCAACAGGAGAGAGACACGGGCAAGAGCGTGGAGTGGGGGGGTACAGGAGACAGACACGGGGCATGAGCGGGGGGTGGGGGGCAACAGGAGACAGACACGGGGCATGAGCAGGGGGTGGGGGGAACAGGAGACAGACACGGAGCATGAGCGGGGGTGGGGAGAACAGGAGACAGACACGGGGCATGAGCAGGGGGTGGGGGCAACAGGAGACAGACACAGGGCATGAGCAGGGGTGGGAGGAACAGGAGACAGACACAGGGCATGAGCGGGGGGTGGGGAGAACAGGAGACAGACACGGGGCATGAGCGAGGGGGTGGGGGCAACAGGAGACAGACACGGGGCATGAGCAGGGGTGTGGGGGCAACAGGAGAGAGACACAGGCATGAGCGCGGCGTGGGGGGGTACAGGAGACAGACATGGGGCATGGGTGGAAGCAAGAGGAGACAGACATGGGGCATGAGCGGGGGGTGGGGGGAACAGGAGACAGACACGGGGCATGAGCGGGGGGTGGGGGGTACAGAAGACAGACACGGGGCATGAGCGGGGTAGTGGGGGCAACAGGAGAGAGACATGGGGCATGAGCGGGGGGTGGAGGGGGTACAGGAGACAGACACGGGGCATGAGCAGGGTGTGGGGGGCAACAGGAGAGAGACACAGGGCATGAGCAGGGGGGCGGGGGGGTACAGTAGACAGACACGGGGCATGAGCGGGGGGTGGGGGGCAACAGGAGAGAGACACGGGACATGAGTGGGTGGGGGGAACAGGAGACAGACACGGGGCATGAGCAGGGGGGCAACAGGAGACAGACATGGGGCATGAGCGGGGAGGTGGGAGGGTACAGGAGACAGACACGAGCATGAGCGGGGGGTGGGGGTGTACAGGAGACAGACAAGGGGCATGAGCAGGGGGTGGGGGCAACAGGAGACAGACACAGGGCATGAGCGGGGGGTGGGGGGAACAAAAGAGACAGACACGGGGCATGAGCGGGGGGTGGGGGGCAACAGGAGAGAGACATGGGGCAGGAGCGGGGGGTGGGGGGCAACAGGAGACAGACACGGGGCATGAGCGGGGGGTGAGGGCAACAGGAGACAGACACGGGGCATGAGCGGGGGGTGGGGGGCAACAGGAGAGACACGGGGCATGAGTGGGGGTGGGGGGCAACAGGAGAGAGACACGGACATGAGCGGGTGGGGGGAACAGGAGACAGACACGGGGCATGAGCAGGGGGGCAACAGGAGACAGACATGGGGCATGAGCGGGGGGGTGGGAGGGTACAGGAGACAGACACGAGCATGAGCGGGGGGTGGGGGTGTACAGGAGACAGACACGGGGCATGAGCAGTGGGTGGGGGGCAACAGGAGACAGACACAGGGCATGAGCGGGGGGTGGGGGGAACAAAAGAGACAGACACAGGGCATGAGCGGGGGGTGGGGGGCAACAGGAGAGAGACACGGGGCAGGAGTGGGGGGTGGGGGGCAACAGGAGACAGACACATGGCATGAGCGGGGGGTGAAAGCAACAGGAGACAGACACGGGGCATGAGCGGGGGGTGGGGGGCAACAAGAGAGAGACGGGGCATGAGCGGGGGTGGGGGGCTACAGGAAAGACACGGGACATGAGCGGGGGTGGGGGGAACATCAGACAGACACGGGGCATGAGCGAGGGGGTGGGGGCAACAGGAGACAGACACGGAGCATGAGTGGTGGTGGGGAGAACAGGAGACAGACACGGGGCATGAGTGGGGGTGGGGGGCAACAGGAGAGAGACACGGACATGAGCGGGTGGGGGGAACAGGAGACAGACACAGGGCATGAGCGGGGGTGGGAGGAACAGGAGACAGACATGGGGCATGGGTGGAAGCAAGAGGAGACAGACATGGGGCATGAGCGGGGGGTGGGGGGGAACAGGAGACAGACACGGGGCATAAGCGGGGGGTGGGGGTACAGAAGACAGACACGGGGCATGAGCGGGGTAGTGGGGGCAACAGGAGAGAGACATGGGGCATGAGCGGGGGGTGGAGGGGGTACAGGAGACAGACACGGGGCATGAGCAGGGTGTGGGGGGCAACAGGAGAGAGACACAGGGCATGAGCAGGGGGGTGGGGGGGTGCAGTAGACAGACACGGGGCATGAGCGGGGGGTGGGGGGCAACAGGAGAGAGACACGGGACATGAGCAGGTGGGGGGAACAGGAGACAGACACGGGGCCTGAGCAGGGGGGGCAACAGGAGACAGACATGGGGCATGAGCGGGGGGGTGAGAGGGTACAGGAGACAGACACGAGCATGAGCGGGGGGTGGTGGTGTACAGGAGACAGACACGGGGCATGAGCAGGGGGTGGGGGGCAACAGGAGACAGACACAGGGCATGAGCGGGGGGTGGGGGGAACAAAAGAGACAGACACGGGGCATGAGCGGGGGGTGGGGAGCAACAGGAGAGAGACACGGGGCAGGAGCGGGGGGTGGGGGGCAACAGGAGACAGACACGGGGCATGAGCGGGGGTGAGGGCAACAGGAGACAGACACGGGGCATGAGCGGGGGAGGGGGGCAACAGGAGAGACACGGGACATGAGCGGGGTTGGGGGGAACAGGAGACAGACACGGGGCATGAGCGAGGGGTGGGGGAACAGGAGACAGACATGGGGCATTAGCGGGGGGTGGGGGAACAACAGACACGGGCATGAGCGGGGGGTGGGGAGAACAGACACGGGGCATGAGCGGGGCGGTGGGGGGCAACAGGAGACAAACACGGGGCATGGGCGGGGGGTGGGAGGAACAGGAAAAAGACACAGGGCATGAGCAGGGGGTGGGGAGAACAGGAGACAAACACGGGGCATGAGCAGGTGGGTGGGGGCAACAAGAGAGAGACACGGGGCATGAGTATGTGGGGGGAACAGGAGACAGACACGTGGCATGAGCGGGTGGGGGGAACAGGAAACAGACACGGGGCATGAGCGGGAGGGGTGGGGGGGCAACAGGAGATAGACACGGGGCATGAGCCGGGGGTGGAGGGAGTAGGACACAGACATGGGGCATGAGCAGGGTGTGGAGAGAACAGGAGACAGACACGGGGCATGAGCGGGGGGTGGGTGGGAGGGAGAGAGACACACGGGGCATGAGCGGGGGGTGGGCGGGAGGGAGAGAGACACACGGGGCATGAGCGGGGGGTGGGTGGGAGGGATAGAGACACACGGGGCATGAGCGGGGGGTGGGCGGGAGAGAGAGAGACACACGGGGCATGTGCGGGGGTGGGCGGGAGGGAGAGAGACACACGGGGCATGAGCGGGTGTGGGCGGGAGGGAGAGAGACACACGGGGCATGAGCAGGGGGTGGGGGTAAGGGGAGAGAGACACACGGGGCATGAGCGGGGGGTGGGGGGAAGGGAGAGAGACACACGGGGCATGATTGGGGGTGGGCGGGAGGGGGAGAGACACAAGGGGCATGAGCGGGGGTGGGTGGGAGGTTGAAAGACACGGGGCAAGAGCGGGGGTGGGCGGGAGGGAGAGAGACACACGGGGCATGAGCGGGTGTGGGCGGGAGGGAGAGAGACACACGGGGCATGAGCGGGGGTGGGTGGGAGGGGGAAAGAGACACGGGGCAAGAGCAGGGGTGGCCAGGAGGGGGAAAGAGACACGGGGCAAGAGCGGGGGTGGGCGGGAGGGGGAAAGAGACACGGGGCAAGAGCGGGGGTGGGCGGGAGGGGGAAAGAGACACGGGGCAAGAGCGGGGGTGGGCGGGAGGGGGAAAGAGACACGGGGCAAGAGCGGGGGTGGGCGGGAGGGGAAAGACACACAAGGCAAGAGCGGGGTGGGCGGGAGGGGGTAAGACACCCGGGGCAAGATCGGGGGTGGGTGGGAGGGGGAAAGAGACACAGGGCAAGAGCGGGGGTGGGGGGGAGGGAGACAGACACACGGTGCAAGAGCGGGGGTGGGGGGGAGGGAGACAGACACACGGGCAAGAGCAGGGGTGGAGGGTAGGGAGACAGACACACGAGGCATGAGCGGGGGGTGGGGGAAGGGGAGAGAAACGCGGGGCATGAGCGGGGGGTGGGCGGGAGGGGGAGAGACACATGGGGCATGAGCGGGGGGTGGGCGGGAGGGGGAGAGACACACGGGGCATGAGCAGGGGGTGGGCGGGAGGGGGAGAGCCACACGGGGCATGGGTGGGGGGAGGGAGAGAGACACACGGAGCATGAGTGGGGGGTGGGGGGAAGGAGAGAGAGACACAAGGGGCATGAGCGGGGGGTGGGCGGGAGGGGGAGAGACACACGGGGCATGAGCGGGGGTGAGGGGAGGGAGAGAGACACACGGGACATGAGTGGGGGGTGGGCGGCGGGTGGGGAGAGACACACAGACATGAGCAGGGGTGGGCGGGAGGGGGAGAGACACACGGGGCATGAGCGGGGGATGGGCGGCGGGTGGGGAGAGACACACGGACATGAGCGTGGGTGGGCGGCAGGTGGTGAGAGACATACGGACATGAGCGGGGGTGGGCGGCGGGTGGGGAGAGACACACGGACATGAGAGGGCGGCAGGTGGGGAGAAACACACAGACATGAGCGGGGGGTGGGCGGCGGGTGGGGAGAGACACACGGACATGAGAGGGCGGCAGGTGGGGAGAAACACACAGACATGAGCAGCGGGTGGTAGAGACACACGGGGGTGGGAGAGACACACGGGGCAAGAGCGGGGGGTGGGCGGTTGGGAGAGACGAGCGGGGCACGATCGGGGCATGAGCGGGGCATGGGCGGGGGGTGGGCGGGAGGGAGAAAGACACACGGACATGAGCGGGGGGTGGTCGGGAGGGCGAAAGACACACGGACATGAGCCGGCGGTGGGAGGGAGAAAGACACACGGACATGAGCGGGGGGTGGGAGGAACAGGAGACAGACACGGACATGAGCGGGGGTGGGGGACTTACTGTGCAGGCGGGATACAAAGCCTCTCATGCGAGGAACAAAGATGGCGGGCGTCTCTGAAGCCAGACGCTCTGCACGCTTTCACACATCCAATGAGAGAGCACATCAGATGTCCGCGGACATCACGCAAGCTGCTTGCCCAATCACCGTTCTGTCCGCGCAGCGAACAGGGAAGTGTGTCCGCGAAGCGAACACAGATATCACTAATTTTTTTCACTTACATTTTTGTCATTTTTTTAAAAACTACTGGACGTATTTACACCAAATAAAGCAAAGCACGCTTTCGGGACCAAGCCGCCGCTCCTGCCACTAATTTGGTGTAAATCCGTCCAGCGGTTTGGGCTGTAGGCGTGAGACACACAGACATGAGCAGGGGTCTATGGGAAAAAAAAAAGTTTTGGGACCCCACCTATAACTTTGCCCCCCCCTGGACGAATCCTCACCAAACTTTGCAAAAAAATTCAGAGTGACCCAATTCCTTTTTTCTGCAAAGTTTGGTGAGGATCCGTCCAGGGAGAGCGAAGTTATAAGCCACCCAAAAAGTGCTCTTCTTATGGAAACAGCAACTTAAGCATAACTACATGGCCACTACAGTGGCCATGTAATATATATATATATATATATGTATATATATATATACATATATATATGGGGCAGTAATCACCAAGCGGTGACAATACAATTCAAGAATAAGTAAAGCAATTGAATTCACTTATAGTAATGTAGAATAGAAAACACAGGAAAAAGAACAGTTTAGGTTTGTGAAAAGATAGCGTTTAGGTTAATATATTCCTCTGCAAAGTTCTTAAGGCACAAATGATCAATCCAACACAGATGTAAGTAATCAGCAGGTATTCAGGAATGAAAGACAATGGCCCTCATTCCGAGTTTGGCTGTAGGGGATACCGGGCACTGGTAAGGAGACCGGTGCGGGTAATCCCCTACCGCCCGATTCCGAGGTCCCCTTACGGGACCCGTAATGTACATTTGGTGGGACCAAACGTACCTTACGGGTCCCGTTCAGGGACCAGGGTGCAAATAATGGACTTGCCATTCGCGAGCCCGTTATTTGCGCCGTCCCCATTCCCATTGAGCCCTATGGGGGCTCAAATGGGAATGGGGAATGGCATTTTCAATGGGGACTTACTGGTCCCTCCAGGGTCGGAATGGACCGGTAAATCCCCATTGAACAACGCTGGAGGTGGTAACGGTATGGGAGGCAGCCATGGAGCTAATTGCTCCATGGCTACCACCATACACAGAATGAGGGCCAATGTCTAGAGTTTAAATGCAATCTCCCCTCCCCAAACAAGAGAGAGAACCGTTTTTGGAAATTGACACTTTTTAAAAATGACAGGTGAAAATGGCTTTGTGACACAAGGCACAAGGGTGCAAAAAGCAAAAATGCTTAAATGGATAACAATTCTTAGGAAAGCAACACTAAACAGGTCCTGACACACATAAACTACAAGATAAACAACAGTACACACTTTAGATCAGAATGGAAGTTGAGAAACACTTTGAATGGGGAAAAGACACGTGTAAACTTTTGAAAGCTGCAAATTCGCGGTAAAATTTCACTGGGCGAATTTCGATAAAAACGGTCAAATTCACTGTTCTGCGATGTGGTCTTTGGTTGTGGGTGTAGCTAAGGGTCTTAGGTTGAGAGTTGAAAATTAATTTCTATCTTTAAAATTGAAAATGTTATGGAGGTTTTAGTGAGAGGTGTTTTTGAAAAATAGGTGTGAAAATGAAAACAGAAATTTGGTTTTAAAAATGACAGATTGGTTTGATTACACTATATTTATGACTATGAAAAAGAGAATGCCACCCAGGAATCTCCACAGTTACGTGGCCAGAATAACCCTTCAAGTGGATACTCTATTTCTTTCTGGGATTTACTTTAGTTATTCAAAATCACGAATGACTTATGGTTTTGTAAAACAGCTGAGAGAAAATCAGCGCAAGAATGGTTCTGACAATACTAGGGTTCTGAAGTTAAAGATCGGATGGGTTGAGATTGGGATAAGACAATGCAAATGTACTATGGGTCACTGTTCCTCCTACTAATACTTACATGCCTTTTTGATTAGAATTGGACCGTCAAAGCTCTGGTCATTGGATCGGGTTAGGTCTACCGACAGCAGGGCACTTCTGGCAGATTGGATCAGCAGTGCGGTTCTGGTCAATTTTGGACTGCACCTCAACTGGATTTGGATGGGCCCTTCTCGTCACTGGACACGGTAGATAGCAGGATGCAGGTTTCAGTAGGCAAGCCTTAATGATAGCAAGCCAGACTGAATCAGAATTAAATTCCCTTAAGTTTTGGATGGTTGAGCAATGCAATGGAGTCAGCTGCAATATGAAGAGTTCTGGACAAGATAAAGAAGTCAGGAACAAAGCGTGGTGCGGAAATCTGAGTTTTTTCAGGAAGCAGTGTGTATCTATGTGTGGTGAAGCTCCTATATTTATCCTACCAAATGACATTACAAAGTTTATGGTGTGGGCAGAATTTAAAAACACCCTCCCCCCATGGCTGTGAGTGGCCACAGGTACTTGCCTTGTTTTGTTTGGCAGTAAGAACAGAGCTGTCATCTTTATGATGGGATTTAGGCACTCCCACATTGATTTTGACCAAAACTTAACTTTTGCACAAATGTATATTTCTAAAATTATGTACCCTAATAAAATCGGACATATACATTGCATATTTGATGGGTTATATTCTATTCAATCCCCATCTCTGTGAGAGCTTTCTCCTTCTATAGAATTTTATCAATTTTAATCATAACAGTCTGGACTAATAATTTCTAATTCGGTACATCTCTGGGCGATTATCACTGGAGCATGAATATACAATCTTAGGCTTGCAACATTAATAGTTCTGCTACAATTCGGGTTTTTCTGTATCTTTGGTCCTTAAGTGGTACAGGGTTCATCAATGTCTTCAAAGCAAAAGCCTAACATTAGGTTAATATTTACCAATTTTTAGATTTATCCTACTTCAGGTTGCACAGTTAAAGAGTCTTAAACTTAACCACAAATAAAAATGTAAACACCAACAGTTCCTTTGAACAAAGTTTTTTTTTCTCTCCTTTCAACAAACAGCTGTCAGATCCCTTTGATCAGGGTGGGGTGTAGAGGGAAGTATCCTGCCCCTCCCCAGCAGAGGTCAATGTTCAGCCTGTCCTTTGTTCTTGGCTCAGCCAAAGACGAATGTCTAATGAGTTCATTGTGCTCCTTGTTGTCAATATGCAGGAACCATTAAGGCTTCCTGTAGCAAAAGAGGGTCAATTTGGAAGTGTCAATCTTTCCCAGGCTGGTCACTGTCCAATCAGAACTAAGCAGTTACTGTACTCCAATACTGGGTTGCTTCAAATTCACAATAAAGTATTTTCTTTAAGGCATATAAAAATAAGCACAGTTTATAAGGGATTTGAACATTTAAAAGAATTAAGCCCTTCACAAACATGCTTTAAATAGGCGAATTTTGCAATTTCTTCAGGAAAAAGAAACACTTTTAACTGGGTTTGACATCTAATTTTCTTATGCAGCTGTCTAGCAGTGAGGACCAGTATCTTCTGACTACACTGGATGATTGGTGGTTCCAGCACAGTTTTCATTTCAATAGTTCAACTTGAAAATGACTGAAATTAGTGCCAAAACAGCACTTTGAAAGTTGCAATTGATTAAGAAAGCTGTATTTTAAGGCATTTTCAGATTTCTAGCCCACTTTTGTGGCCTTGCTTCATGTGACAGGTAACAGCACCCCCTGGCATTCTCCTGCATGGAGTTCTGTTTTGACATCAACTTTGCCTTTGTGTGGCAGGGTGATGCAGCCTTTTTGTGATTTATAAACCATGCACAGTTTTGCAGATTTGGCACGCACAGGGTTTAGTACATCCATTTTTGGCAGTTTTCTTTCCCCCATTGTCAAAGGGATGTAGTGTAGGGTGCATTGGCATGGGTTGAAATATCCCACATATCCCTCCCGACTTCAGCGTGATATGCAGTCGTGACGGAGTCGGGCACGTTGGATTTTTTTTTTTCGGTCCATGTGAAGAAATCCGGTTGCTTCTGCCGTCAGCGACTGATGCAACACCCTATCCTTGCTGGTTCTGTGATCTCTTGTGTATTTCCTATCGGTCCCCGAGGAGTTCCTCCTTGGTGATTAGGTGGATTTAGTTCCAGTACTAGAAAATACAACATAGCACGGTTATGGAAATTTCCTGACTACTGTTCCCTGGGGGGTGTAGTGGGGCGGATGCATACATTTAATAACAATTGACAATATTCCCCACATATTCAATGATGGTCTTAACACTCTCCTCGTTCGTAATCAATGAACATTAAATAATTTTTTTTTTAGATCTCCGGATTTTCCCCCTCTGGATTTCCGGCAGGCTCTTCTATTTACCGCAAAGTATGCCTTGGATGGCAACTCTTTAGCTGGTTTATGTGGACCCACTTGTCTTCCCCTTATGTCAAATTTCCCTTGGGGATGCAGATTCTGTAGGCGACTGGTTAGATTCTGTCCACAATTTCAAAAGGACCCCGCCAACTTGGGAGGAATTTGCGCTCCTTGGCTTGGTTCCTTTGGAAATTGTACAAGTAGACCCTGTCTCCTACTTGATATTCCTTTTTAGTTGTCTTAAGGTCATAGTGGGTCTTCATACTGTCTGAAGATCTTTCTAGATTCCGCTGAGCATACGCAAAAGCATGCTTAAGGTGCTTTCTCAGATTCTCAACATACTCATGAGTTGTGGAGGCATTTATCAAGGTCTGCTCTTGGGTTCTATAGAGCAGATGCTGGGGTAGCACCATCCTTTGTCCAGTCATCACCTCAAATGGAGACATTTTTGTTGCAGAAGAAGGCATAGATCTGATGGCCATCAGGACAAGGGGTAATCGAATATACCAACTTTGCGCAGAGTCTGCCACAAACTTTTTTTAATATGCTCAAAATAGTTTTATTGTACCTCTCATCTCCACCACTAGAGGACTGGCGGTACGCTATGTGTAGTTTCTTTTTTACCCCAAGTATCTCCCACATCTTTGTCATCACTTCGCTGGTGAAGTGGCTACCTCGGTCTGACGCAATCCTTTGGGGTAGTCCAAAACACGAGAAGATGTAATTGATCATCATGGCAGCTGCTGTTTCTGCCTTGCAATTTGGGGCTGGGAGGCATTAGTAAACAAGCATGCTATTGTTAACATGTACTTGTTCCCCCTAGAGGAGCCACTTGCAAATCTGACCAAGGCAGTGTCATCCCCCTCTTTTGGAGGGGAGCACGGTGTGTGAGTGATGTTGGCTGAAATTGTGCACACACAAGACAAACCTTCAAGTATTGGTCGTGGTCCTGCCCCATGTGTGGCCAGTATGCAACCTCTCACAAGATTTCTAATGTCCTATGAAACCCCCAATGACCGACTGTGGCCGCATCATGGGCGTGACTTAGCATCAGACTTCGGAATGAGGTAGGGACCACCCACTGGTCACAGCTAGATATGAATCTCCTCAACAACAAACCGTCTTGGATTAGTAACATTTTTGGACATTTCATCAACACTCTGAGGTCCAATTTCCCAATGAAATCAGTATCCGTCAGGGGAAAGTTCTCAGGGTCCTCAATGTGGTGATAAAACTATTGGATCCCCTTTTTGAGCCGTAATCAAATCAGCATCTGGGGTCTCCTTACTCCACTGGGCAGTTGAGAGTTCATTGTGAGTATTTGTCTGTGACCTAGTGATAGCAGTGACCTGGATTTCCACCAACAGAGACTTGATGTCAAGCAGATCCCCTTGGATGGCTATGGTTTTGGCCAGTTCATAAGCTAGTCATTTCCAGTTTTGTCTGGTCCCTCTACCTTGGAATGACCCTTGATCTTTTTCCAATAGATGGTCATCTCACTAGAGGTGACCAGATCATCAATATTCTGTATTAGTTTTCCATATTTTAGTGGTTTATTGTTAGCACATAGCATGCCTCTGGTTTTTCAATTAACCAGGTGCTCCACAAACCCATTCCGGACATAATCTGAATCAGTGATTATGACTAGTTCGTGGAGTTGGTGTTGGACAGCAGTGAGGTTAGCTTGATGCACAGCCATCAGTTCTGCCACTTGACTATTACGGGGACCGATTTTGTACCCAGCGGAGGGTCCTGGGGAATCATTCACCCAGGCATTCCCCACGCCGGCCGCTAGTTCCTTTTCCCCGTTGTTGTCAACATGGTAGGAACACCCATCCACATAGACAGTGGGCATTCCCTCATGAATCCAAGTGAAACTACTGCGGGCAAAACGTTCACATGAGAAAGGTGCGAACTACCAAAAGTTTGCACCTATCTCATGCAAACACACATACATTCTAACACCCACACACAACACACCCATAACACCTCCCACCCACACCCTCAGCAAATCCCCACCCACACCCCCAAAATAAACAAACCCCACTTACCTTCATCTTCACGCTGGGCTCCTGCAGCACCAATTCCCTTTCACTCCCAAGATCAGGAACCGGCGCTGCAGGGTCCTTTTATTTGTTTTTTTTACAGAAGGCTGCAGGGTTGTCCTCGCACTATACCATAAAGTATAGTGAGCAGGGCGATGTGGGGATACCCCCGCAGCCCCTGTTTCTTTTTTTCTTTTTTTTAAATGGAAGGCTGTGGGGGTGTCCCCCGCAGCCCCCGTTCACTTTACCATAAAGTATAAAAGTATGCTCATAAAGTATAGTGAGCATGGCGATGCGGAGGACACCACCGCAGCCATGTTTTTTTTTTACAATGCTACCACCAAAGGTTCGAACTTTTGGTGTTCGAACCTTTGGTGGTAGCATTTTTAGAACTTTTGGTCGTTGTGACCATTTTTTTCAGTACAATTGTCCTAAACCTTCCCTCACACTTGTCTTCTTCATAGACTTTGTGTGGGGTATTGAGGTACGCCTCCATGTTGTCCTTGATTTTAAGACTTTCGTCCTCGAGACAGTTTTCTCTGGCACAATCATGCAAGTCAGCCAGACCTTGCGCAAGGGGACTCTTCTTGTTTTGGCCATTTCTGACCTCCACAGTAAAGCCTTGCATTGACAGAATCCAGGAAGTATTTCGGGAATTACATTTCTGGCCCAGATTCTGTCACTTTGACGATATTGCAGAGGCTGATGTGGAGTATTCCCTGGTAATTCTGCAATGCCCACACTGTTGCCACACTGTTGCCATGAGTGCCTTCTCACAATCGTTGAATTTTTCCTCCACAGAGGATAAAGTCTTACTCACATAGGAGATCACATTAATGACCTTGTCATGCTTTTGTATAATACCTTTGAGTTTTAAGCATGTATTTGAGAACCCTGTATCCAAGAAGACCTCCTTGTTTTTGACAGGGTAAACTAAGTAAGGCGCTTGTGAGAGGCTTCTTTTGAGTTGTCTCATTGCTTCGGCTTTTTCTGGACCCCACTCCCTCTTGACCCCTCCTTCAACAGATGGATCAGCGGTCTTGTGATCTCTGCGTAATCCTCAATGAACTTTCTGCTGTAATTAATCAGTCCAAGGTGGCTCCTTAGCTCACGCAGAGTTGTGGGGTCTTTTAGTTTCCGGAGTGCTTCTACTTTCTTTTCCTGGGAACAGAGACCATCAGGAGTTATCTCGTGCCCAAAGATATTGACATGGGTCCTGCACCACTGTGCCTTTTGGAAAGATAGTTTTGCTCTGGCAGCCCTCAACTGTGTCAGAACATAACAGAGATCTGCTATGTGTTCCTCCACAGTTGAACTTTTGATCAGAACATCATCTACATAGGCCAGGTTACCCCTTTCACCCAAGTTGGGCATAGCCTTGTGCAAGAAGATATTAAATTAATTTCTGGAGTTTATGTATCCAAAGGGGGTCCGGGTCCAAGTGTACTGCTGCCCCCCGAAGGTAAAGGCCAGCTTGTATTGGTCCTCCCCACTGACAGGTACGGTCCAGTACCCAATGGTCAGGTCAATGGCAGTGTATACCTTTGACCCCTGGATCTGGGCCAGCCCTTGGTCAATGTAGGGAAGAGGCAATCGGGAAGTGTGCACCCAATTGTATAGCTCCCTCTGGTTCAGCGCAGAGTCTCCACTGGCCGTTTAGTTTCAAAATCCCCAGCACCAGATTATTGAAGGTGCTGTGGACGGGATGAATTATCCCACAGAACTCAAGGTTTTTAATTATTTCTGTGAGGGACTTCATGGATGCAAGAGGCAAGCGGTATTGCTTCACAAACACTGGAGTCATACCAGGGTCCGTGGGAATTGTTGTTGTATGGATTTCGGTGCGACCACAGTCATATGATTTCACCGCAAAGAGATCCTGAAAATCTAAGACATTTTTTTCAATGTTTGCTTTTGCTCCAGAGTCTCACAGGCATCAGCTAGGTTGACTCTCTCTTCAACCATCTGCCTGAAGCCCGGAAAGACTTCAGGTTTGGCTATCACAGCGTCCTCCTCCAGCTGGGTGGAGAACTCCCTGGTTAAAGTGCTGACTTGAACTGATGGCTTCAGGTGGGGAAGGCAGTCCTGGTGGACTGGAAAGATCACCTCATCCATCCTGAAGTCAAAGGTCACCTCTTCCTTACCGAAAGGGCAGGAAGAGTACACCAGGAAATTCCCCCCATGGCGGTGAAGATCCTTTCTGGTGTTGTGTCATTGTCGTTATCACTGTCAAAATAGTCATTGGGGATTGGTCCTACCAGATCATTACCTAAATCTATGGAAAAATGTCAGTCATCAACCACCATTCCCATAAAGGTGCCTGCGCCCAGAGTGATAATCCTAAAGTCACTGTTATCCACCACTATTGGAATGGTGATGTGTTCTGTATTGACTAGTGGTGTTGGGTTTAACCCCAACCCTTGTTGTTTGAGATGGGCATTGAGGTGAACATATGCATCAGGATTTTGCAGTTTTTGTCCTCTTTTAATTTTTCCTTCAGGTGGGAATAGTCAGGTCCTTTCTGGGATGGTGACTTCCTCTCCAATCTGAACTTCAACTGCATATGGCAGCAGTTCAGCTGACCGAAATGCTTTTTCTGGATAATCAAAGTCCATGGGATTACCCGCTAATCAGGACCAGGCTTTGAAGTTTATTAGGTCCAAACAAATGGCAAAGCCATTGAGAATGTTACTGCCTAAATAAATTGCGGCATGGACATCTCACACGACCCAACAATTATGGACTATGCTCTTGTTACCTATGGAAATTTTGAGCATATACCTGCTAGGCAGGGGATGTTTGGAATTGGGTGTTTCCAGGTCCATTTCCCATTTGTCTATCAATTTAAAGGTGGGAATGGCTGGATCTTTTGGGAGTTTTCGGAGCATGGCTTCGCTGATGAAGCTCTTACCGTTGTTCACGCACACTCGGGCAAGAACAGAGTCCTTCCCCTGATTTAACTGAATAGGGATGAGCAACTATTCGCCAATCTTCTGAATGTCAGCCAAGCTTTGAGCTGGTTTCTCATAATTTTAAACTATAGAAGTGGGATTTTCTGATTGTGAGTTGATATAGAATTTCAGAGTATTTCCTTCCAGTGTGGAATGCCACTTGAGAGTGGAAGGAAGGTTGGTTTCAGAAATAGAGAGGAATTCCTATCACCAGTTTGTTGTCCTACTGCAATTACTGTCACGTCAGGGGTTTTGTTGTTTTGAAAGTAGAACTTAATTTGGTCAGGTTATTGTTCAACCATGTGGCATGTGCCATTTAAACTAACATGGTTGACACTATGTTTTAATTGTATTGGTCGGTTAGCCTGAGTCCAGAGGACCTTGTTTACACAATCTATTAGGGGAGACAATCTACGCAGGATGTCATTCCCCAGTAAACATTGTGTGCCCTCTGGAGTCACAACTATGACGGGGTGTTTCACCTTGTGTCACCCAATTTTGATTTCCAAATCCGCAGTCCCCTCAACAGGAATTTCATTCCCATTGAAGTTCTGAAGATGTCCAGGAAGATGGGTCAGAGGGATTTGGTATCTCTCCCCC
This sequence comes from Ambystoma mexicanum, assembly GCF_040938575.1. Lineage (NCBI taxonomy): Eukaryota > Metazoa > Chordata > Amphibia > Caudata > Ambystomatidae > Ambystoma > Ambystoma mexicanum. The sequence continues at coordinate 153,311,101 of NC_090933.1, forward strand.
CTTCCTGAATTCAGCTGATCAAAGGCTCTCTTTGACAGAAGGGTGGCTTGGGATCCAGTGTCCACCAGTGCCAAAAATGTACATTGCCCTTGTATTTGAACCGGGGCATAAAATCTTCCCTCCTTCTCCTCAAGGGGGCAAAGATAATGTGCGTTTTGGGCCAAAAGGTGGGTTAATTTCTTTACTCTTGATTCTGACACAGGGTAGTTTGGGCAGGATTCGGTGTGGGAGCTTGGAAATCTGTAAGAAAAATGTGGCAGTTGGATATTGGGGGAGTTCTGGGCTCCCCTGGTTCTGATTCTGGGCCGCCCGACCCACTTTTTTGAGGCAGTCACCAGAATTGGTTTGGGCAAGATGATTTTCTGGCTGATCATTCTGGGGTTCAATGATGGGCAGTTCTAACTCAGTCCCAACATTTACCCAGTTTTCAATAGGATCTGTTGGGACCCATTTTTCTTTGTGAGGAGTTCCCCCATCCCTGAAGGAGAAGATCTTTTTTCCCAGAGACCTCTGAGGACCCCTCTCCTTCAAATTGGAAGAGACTAACCTCCTTCACAAAATGGGTCTTTTTAGAAGGCCCTTTTTTTCTCCTACCCGCCCTCTGTTGCTTAGGCTGCAGACTTTCGGGGGCAGGAGATTCTGGTTCCGGTTCCTGGGTTTCCAGGGGCTTTTCACAAGTGGGGACGGAAGCTTCCTCTAATGCTTTGCACCCCCCTACCCCAGTGCCTCCTCCCTTGGAACCGGTGGGTTGTCGGGGTTCTCTCCCCGTCATTGCTCTGGAGCACCAGACCCTTGGTTTGCAGAGTTCTGGGCCGCCATGTTCATCTGAGGGTTATGCTGAGCCCTCAACATGCGTCCCAGATCCTGTGACAAGTTCTGGACCTGGCGCTCCAGTTGGGACACCCGCTCTGGCTGGTACAGGGGTCTCTAGTCCATCCTAGGTGGATCACTGGAAGGGTAACTGTCCCTTCTCCCATAATACCATTGGTTGGGATAGTTCTGTTAACCCTCCACCCTTGGCCTCCCCTCTCCCAGATTGGGCTGTCTGGGCTCAGGAAAGTGGGGAAAGAAAGGATGGTTGTTTTGTGGGTTGAAGTTTGGCGGGTACCGGGGAAAGAAGCTCAACCCGGCATTTGGGGGATTACTGCCCTCCTGGGGAAAATTAGGAGGGAAGTTTCCTGGGTTGTTTGCTACCTGGTTGGATTCCCCCTCTTGGGCCGGGGAAGTCCACACATACCCCAGGATGGGTCTGTTGCCCTTGTAACAGGGCTAATATAATCAGGGGAGTTAGTGGTCCCATTTGTGGTATTACCTCCCTGACTACCTGTTTGGGATTGGCCCGAGGGCCTTCTGGGTCTTTGGTTACGAGATGGATTCTGCACAGGAATATTTTTAGGCCCCCCCATCTCCAGATCAACCTTCACCTCTGCCACCTTAGCAGCAGCAGGGGTGTTGGCTGGTTTGGGGGTTTTATTTGTATTTTTATTCTCTACCGGTTTCTGTACTTCATAAATACCGTTCGCCTGTTCAATGACCCAGTCTAGTGATCTCTTCTCATGAAAGTCCCTTACCAGCTGGGTCATGATGTATTTAGGGAGTGCATGAAAGAAGGTATTAATGAATTCAAAACTGTCTGTGCACACCCTCCTGATGGTCTGCGCAAAGGCACATTTTAGTTCTTGCACAAACTCTTGTGGTGCCTGGTCTTCCCCACACTGCAGATTGTAGGCCGCCTTGCAGGCCTCTTGGGGGTTCTTATTTACAGAAAAATTTTTAATATCGCAGCCCTGTAGGCGGACCATCTTGAGTGGTTCTGATCCTCCAGCCTCTCAAAGAAACTGGAGTATTCAGGGGAAAATGTCCACTTGACATATTGGATGCAACTCTGACTATCTTTCAGGTGGAAAGTATCCATCATTTGCTCGTATAATTCAAGGTGCTCCCAAACTGAATAATTGACATTTTTGCGATAGGGAGTTATGACGCTCCTAATGGCCTTGATCTGTTTCGGGGGATCTTTTAGTAGAGCCCTCTTAATTTTGTTGGCCTTTATGGTCTTAGTCACCCGTGTCCACTCATCCTTTGAGTTAGAGGCACTGCTACAGGAGGTGGCTATCTGATCCTCTAGGCTCTCCCTGATTCTGTGAGCTTGAGGATGGCTGGCAGAATGTGGGGCCTAATTTCTTGATGCCAGTGGTGCTCAGAAGAGTCTTCTGACTCTCCCCTGCTCCCAGGATTGGCTGACTACCCCCCCACCCCCACTGCCCTAGCTGGGAAGAGGTCTTTAAGATACTCTGTGTGGGCCTGCTCTCCTGGAGTTCCCCACCAAATTTTACAGACTTATCCTTTGGTAGGCAGTATTTTTGAGGATCTAATTCCCTGATTCTCCCCTCACAGGAGTATTCCTTATCAGAGAAGCAAGCCCTAACATTTGGGAATCTGTACAGAGATGCCCGCGCATCCAGTTCTGGAAGGCTCTGATCTCTCAGTCCCATGTTTCTCATTCTTCTGAGGTCTACCATCCCCATGGCCCTTGGTTCATATGAGCCAGTGGACATGAAGGCGGCAGAGTCCATGGTACTGAAGAGGTTAGAGTCCCTGATGACAGGGTTCCTGATGTTATGCTCCGGGGTTTCTCTGTCCCTTCCTACCTCTTCTCTTTCAGCCCCTATTCCCTGGTGACATGCCAAAATCTGACTCTTTTGCTCCTCTATTAAGGCCTTACTGGTCTCAATGATTTGCTCTTGCATTGCTATCTGTTCGTGGAGCCTATCATTCTTTTCACAGAGAGCCTCATTGTCTCTCTGTGCTTCCTGTCTGGATTGGAAATAATGGGCCATTTTTTGCTGCAGGAGACTCACCTCCTGAGTTTTGTCATTACTGGTCTGGGTGCTCTTGTCCAGAGCATCCTCCAACCGCCTGAGGTGCTCTAGTAGCTGTTCATATTCAGTTTTAACCTCACTAAGCTCCTGGAGGGCCAGCTTTCTTCCCTCCAACTTAGTTTTTAATTGGCTGACTTCCTGGCCTAAGGCGTCCCTCTCCTGACTTAGAGTGCCCCTCTGTTCAGCCAGGTCGTCCCTTTGTCTTTTAAATGCATGGGATTTCTGGCGCTCCTCATCAAATTCTGCTTGGGATTCTAGATCTTTAATAAGTAATGTATTGTTTTCCTCTTTTAATTTGTCTATCTGGTCCTGTATGATGACCACCTGTTCTGTGCAGACTCTATTAAAAGTTAATTGTTGTCCCAGCATCTGTTGACTTTGTTGTAAAAAGTCAACACTTTCCTGACACTCCTTTTGCAGTGTCTGTATTTTGGTATCTTGCTCTGCCTTCTCTTGCTATAGGAGGGCCAGATCTTCCTTTAGTTTTGTCAAATACTGCCTAGCTTCTGTCTCTGATTCTTGGCTCTTCTGGAGCCTTTGCTCTGCATAGTCCAGATTAGTTTGGATTTTCTGTAGTGTTTCCCCTTGCTTCTTTGCCAGAGCAGAACTATGTTTTCTGCATGCTTTTCCTGTATTATTTCTATGTGAAGGTACAGGTAGGCCGCTATTTTTGCAATTTTACACTGCTCCTCTTTTACTTTTGGGGCCGTGTACAGTTCACTAAGCGCTTGGTGTAATGGGCCCTTGACCTGCCATGTATCTAAGTCTATGGCAGTGACCTGTTCTTTGATTTCTTGTAGCCAGATCTGCTCATTCTGTTCTGGCCACTCACCCCTGACAAACAGTTTGTGCAGGACGTGTTCCCTAGCAATATTAATTTCCACTGGGATCGCCATTTCAGAAATATCAATTTCCTTATGACTTATTTCAGGGTTAATTTACTTTTACAAACAGGCCTGATTTTTGGATTATTTATTTTGAGAGGTGCGTGTACAGTGTACCACAGTACCCCAACCCAGCAAGGTGCCTGTATCCTGCAGGCTAGTATGCTGTGTTAGACTGTCACGGGTGATATCTCGAACTCAGAATCACGGCACAAGCCCCCAAAATCTGTTAAGTATTTCAATCAGTCACACACCCAGGTCTCGTCTAGCATGTAGTGCGCAGTGAAATACTTATTTATTTGTGTCTATAAGTTCAATATTCTGAATGATATGCCACTCATATCACACCCTTCTCAAAATAACCCCCAGGTCACACTGGACCAGGAATCAGGCTAGTTTGTGAAGGTAAATATGTATTTATTTATTGAATATTCAAATTACAGATAAGTTTTTATATATATATATATATATATATATATATATATATGGGGCAGCAATCACCAAGCGGTGACAATACAATTCAAGAATAAGTAAAGCAATTGAATTCACTTTTAGTAATGTAGAATAGAAAACACAGGAAAAGAACAGTTTTGGTTTGTGAACAGATAGCGTTTAGGTTAATATTTACCCCTGCAAAGTTCTTAAGGCACAAATGAGCAATCCTACACAGATGTAAGTAATCAGCAGGAATTCAGGAATGAAAGACAATGTTTAGAGATTAAATGCAATCTCCCCTCCCCAAACAAGAGACAAAACCATTTTTGATTATTGACACTTTTTAAAAATGCCAGATGAAATTGGCTTTGTGACACAAGGCACAAGGGTGCAAAAATGCTTAAATGGAAAAAATTCTTAGGAAAGCAACACTAAACAGGTCCTAACACACATAAGCTACAAGATAAACAACAGTACACACTTTAGATCAGAATGGGATTTGAGAAACACTTTGAATGGGAAAAAGAGACGTGTAAACATTTGCAAGTTGCAAAATGGCGGCAAAAGTTCACTGTGATTTTTGATAAAAATCGGTCGAATACACTGTTCCACGATGCAATTGGTTGTGGATGTAGCTAAGGGACTTGGGTATCAGTCAGAGTTGACATTTTGTTTCTATCTTTAAAATAGAAGAAGTTATGGAGGTTTTAGTGCAAGGTGTTTTTGAAAAATAGGCGCGAAAATGAAAACAGAAATTCAGTTTTAAAAATGACAGATTGATTTGATTACATTATATTTATGACTATGAAAAAGAGAATGCCACCCGGGAATCTCCACAGTTATGTGGCCAGCGTAATCAGTGCAAGAATGGTTCTGACAATACTAGGGTTCTGAAGTTAAAGATGGGATGGGTTGAGATTGGGATAAAACAATTCAATATACTATGGGTCACTGTTCTTCCTATTCATACTTACAGTCCCTTATAAGTAAAATCGGACCGTCAAAGCTCTGGCCATTGGATTGCGTCAGGCCTACCGGCAGCAGGGCACTTCTGGCGGGATTGGATCAGCAGTGGGGTTCTGGTCAATTTTGGACTGCACCTCAACTGGATTTGGATGGGCCCTTATCGGCAGTGGACACGGTAGATAGCAGGAGGCAGGTTTCAGTAGACAAGCCTTAATGATAGCAAGCCATACTGAATCAGAATTAAGTCCCCTTAAGTTTGGGTTGGTTGAAATTGGGTCTAGCTAGAAAGAGTTCAGCAATGCGAAAGTCTGGATTCTGCAAAGAAATCTGGAGTCAGCTGCAAGATGAAGAGTTCTGGACAAGATGAAGAAGTCAGGAACAAAGCACGGCGCAAAAATCTGCATGTGTTCAGGAAGCAGTGTGTATCTATGTGTGGTGAAGCTCCTATATTTATCCTACCAAATGACATCACAAAGTTTATGGTGTGGGCAGAATTTAAAACACTACCCCATGGCTGTGAGTGGCCACAGGCACTTGCCTTGTTTTGGTTGGCACTCAGAACAGAGCTGTCATCTTTATGATGGGATTTAGGAACTCCCACATTGATTTGACCAAAACTTAACTTTTGCACAAATGTACATTTTTAAAATTATGTTCCCTAATAAAATTGGACATATACATTGCATATTTGATGGGTTATATTCCCATTCAATCCCCATCTCTGTGAGAGTTGTCTTTCTCCTTCTATAGAATTTCATCAATGTTTATCATAACAGTCTGGACTAATAATTTCTAATTCGGTACATCTCTGGGCGATTATCACTGGAGCAAGAATATACAATTTAAGGCTTGCGACATTAATAGTTCTGCTACAATTTGGGTTTTTCTGTAACTTTGGTCCCTTAAGTGGTACAGGGTTCATCAATGTCTTCAAAGCAAAAGCCTAACATTAGGTTAATATTTACAAATTTTTAGATTTATCCTACTTCAGGTTGCACAGTTAAAGAGTCTTAAACTTAATCACAAATAAAAATGTAAACACCAACAGTTCCTTTGAACAGAGTTTTTTTTTCTCTCATTTCAACAAATAACAGCTGTCAGATACCTTTCATCAGGGTGGGGTGTAGAGGGAAGTATCCTGCCCCTCCCCAGCATAGGTCAATGTTCAGCCTGTCCTTTGTTCTTGGCTCAGCCAAAGACGAATGTTTAATGATTCCATTGTGCTCCTTGTTGTCAATATGCAGGAACCATTAAGGCTTCCGGTAGCAAAAGAGGGTCAATTTGGAAGTGTCAATCTTTCCCAGGCTGGTCACTGTCCAATTAGAACTAAGCAGTTACTGTACTCCAATACTGGGTTGCTTCAAATTCACAATAAAGTATTTTCTTTAAGGCATATAAAAATAAGCACAGTTTATAAGGGATTTGAACATTTAAAAGAATTAAGCCCTTCACAAACATGCTTTAAATAGGCAAATTTTGCAATTTCTTCTGGAAAAAGAAACACTTTTTACTGGGTTTGACATCTAATTTTCCTATGCAGCTGTCAGGCAGTGAGGCCCGGTTTCTTCTGACTGCACTGGATGATAGATGGTTCCAGCACAGTTTTCATTTCAGTAGTTCACCTGGAAAATTACTGAAATTAGCGACAAAACAGCACTTTGAAGGTTGCAATTGATTAAGAAAGGTGTATTTCAAGGCATTTTCTGATTTTTAGCCCACTTCTGTGGCCTTGCTTCATGTGACAGGTAACAGCACCCCCTGCCATTCTCCTGCAGGGAGTTCTGTTTTGACATCAACTTTTCCTGTGTGTGGCAGGGTGATGCAGCCTTTTTGTGATTTATGAACCATCCGCAGTTTTGCAGATTTGGCGCGCACATGGTTTAGGACATCAATTTTTGGCAGTTTTCTTTCCCCATTGGCAAAAGGATGTAGTAGGGCGCATTGGCATGGGTTGAAATATCCCACAATGTGCGCTATCTACCAGTTACCATCCGAAGACAGATGGACAGACAGTACCTTCAATGCTTTTTGGCCGAAGGCATGGGTTTCCTATAATGATGCCAAGCATGACTCTTTGGGAATGCCACCTCATTATTGTATATATGGTCGTGAGTGTCAAATGCTACCAGAAGAGATCCCTAAATTGAACAGGATTCCAATAGTGACGGATCACGCATGGGAGCTTCTTGAAATACACGAGAGGGCATGCCAAAATCTGTATAAGGCTAAGGTGAATTATTAGAGACAATTAAGTCCTAAGTATGTGGTGGGAGATCATGTGTGGTTATCTACACAGCACATCAAGTTGTTTGGGTCAAGAAAGTTTTTGCCATGATTCATTGGGCTCTATACTATTGTACGTTGTGTGTCGAATACCGCTGTATGATAACGATTGCCTACTCATATGCAGATTCATCCAGTATTTCACATTTCTTTGGTTAAACTTGCAGCTCCTGCAGGCTCCTGCAGCCTGGTGTGGTAACAAGAAAGTTGATGAAGGATGTCTGGAAGAGTTGGAAGTACAGCTCATTTTGGACTCCAAGTTGCCTGGCGCCAGACTGTGGTATCTTATCTCCTGGGTGGGATGTGTTCCTGAAGATGATTCTTGGGAACCCGCTGAGGCAGTGCATTTGGATAGTCTGGTAAGACTGTTTCATCATTCTCATCTTGGTAAGAAGAGGGGATAATGTGAGGAGTGAAGGGCCTCAGCACAAAAGAAAGTAACTTAATAAAGCTGTTTCAAGGAAAATTAGCAAAAGTCTATGTTTCCCTTGAAACCTGCGGCAGTTGGAGCAGGTGTGTCGGGTTATTGGGAGAACTTTTAAGCCCCTCCCCGGCTGCTTGTTGGTGATTGTAGTATGCAGGCACAGGTCGGAGGAGGTAGGCTATTCTGAAGGTTTGCTGGAGATTTCAGTACCCAGGCCTGGTGGTGATTTCTGCAGAACTCTGTCCTTCTGTCCCTCGGAAGGGATGGGAGCGGCTTACGCTTCACTACAGATGGGCTGGGCTGTGAGGACGGCTAGAGAGCATTCTGCCCTTCCAGAGCTTTGGTGCACACACGGCAGCATGGCCGCCAATGCTGGATTCTACATTGGCTGGGGAGGTGCTGGCAACTCCCCCCAGATGTCAGTTAAGTGCTCCTACATTCTTTTCCAATTCATTTAGGCATGTTATTCCTGTTTGGGTGTGAACACACCGTTTCTTAGTTGTTAAAGGTTATTTCACATTCTGGAGAAAAGATCGTTGCAGGTCAGGGTGGAACGCAGGGCATGCTCCGCTCTGAGCCTTTAAATATTTGCATGGGGGCAAGCTTTGGCACACAGAGCATGAGCGCTCAGGAACTGTGAGCACATAAAGACACTATTAGGCCACACAGGGACTTGCTATTTGTTGTTTGTGGCTACCTGCTTCTTGAGTTCATATTTGTCCTCCAGAATCATTATGTTCATGCGTAGAAATACTTGCTGACTGACACAGCAAGAGATTCTAGGAATAAGTACCTGGAATATGCCAAAATTATGTTGATTCATGTGTTGCATGTCACATCTTGTATTGGTCCTGCACGTTATTCATGGCCATCAATAATGCTTCATGTGCTTGTATTTGTTGCTCTATGTAGGAGGTGTTAGGATTACAGGAGTCAGGTAGGGTCCTAATTAACAAGGGTTCAGTAGGTTTAGTTCTGAGTGATATAGGTTGATTCAGGTTATCTGTACGTTATTGTTATTGTTATTGTTATTTTGCATTTGTATAGCGCCTTATATACCATTGGTATGCTCTGAAGGCGCTGGTAGGTTGAACGCCCTTGGGAACCGAGGTTCGAGTCAGTAGAGAGGGTGAGGAGAGTCAAAAGGTGCGTGTGCGCACAGGTATGTGTGCAGCTGGTGCGGGTTGATGTGGTAGCTGCTTCTTAGCGGTAGGTGTGGTGGTTGAGAGTCAGGAGAATGTGTACGTTCTGGCAGAATTTA